>NW_027555847.1:669352312-670050312 GCF_003287225.1 Phascolarctos cinereus | reverse complement strand
AGTTAAATAAAGCATATGGAGGCAGAAAAAGTAGGAGGGGGCCAGGTTGTGAAGAACTTTGAAAGCCAAACAGAAGCTTTTGGATTTTATTCTAGAGGTAATAAGGAGTTTATTGAGTAGGGGACTGAGGGTAACATGGTCAGACCCCCACTCTAGGAAGATCACTTTGGCAGCTGAGCTGAAATGGATAGAGGGGAGAGGGTTGAGGAAGGGAGAGCAATCAGAAATCTAATGGACTACACCAGGAGTGAGGTGATGAGGGCTGTGTACATGGAGAGAGGAGGATGTATGCAAGATATGTGAAATCAGAAACAAGACTTTGGGACAGGTTGTATATGTTGGGTGAATGTAAGGCATTGAGGATGGTATGGGAATTTCTGATTCTTTATTTCTTTTTTTTAATTAATTTTTATTATGGGGGAGGGGTGCAGGGCCATTTCTTCTTGTTAGGAGGTTATTGATCTGGCTGAAACTTGTCCCACGGTATGTGAGAACTTACTTAAGACCTCAAACATTCCTCAGATAAGAATTCAGGGGAAGAATCTCAATTGTCCCAGACTTGGTGTTTATCTTGACAACAGGTAAATCCCTTCTTCCTTAATCAACCCACTGTGAACTCTCTAAATGTAACTTGACCTAGTTTACCTAAAGTCTGTTTAATTAGTATTGTTTCCTTAGATGGGATAATGGCTGTTGAAGTTTGTTCAAATTTTATGACATTGAGGGAAGCATGAGATTATGACGACTCTGTCTTTTCTTTAAACTTTTATATCCAAAAAACAAAAAATGAATTTGAAATATGTGAAAGAATTCTCTTATTCTGACAGTTTTGTCAACAAAAAGCCTTTTTAGAATCATAATTATGGTTTAGCTGCATTTATTTTGTATGAGGCATGAACCTGTGCTTAAACATAATAAAATCTAAGTTTCTTTACCTCTATAATTTCTGCATTGTGGTAGAAATATTTTGCCAGTAGTAACCTACCACGTGAACTCAAAAAAGGAGACGTTTGTCACATAACGAGGATGACAATGAGGTTGTGAACCTGGGCTGCTGGGAGGATGGTAGTATGCTCAACAGTAATAGGGAAGTTCAGATGTGGGGAGAGTTTGGGGAGCATGCTGAGTTTGAGATGTCTATGGTACATTCAATTCAAGAAGCCCAATACGACAGCTGGTAATGAATGCAAGACCAGAAGTTAGGAGATAAACCCGGACTGATAAATAGATTCGAAAATCATCTTCATAGAGATGATAACTGAACCCACGGGGAGCCTATGAGATGGCCAAGTAAGATAGGATAGAGAGAGGAAAGAAGATACCCTAGGGCAGAGTCTTGGAGAAGATCCACATTTAGTGGGCTTGACCTAGAGAAAGATTTTGCAGAGGACAGTGAGAAGCAGCAGTCAGATTGGAGTCAAATCAGGAGAGAGGAGAGCAGAAAACTAAGACAGAAGAGCATATCCAGGAGAAGACTGATCAACAGGCTTTTGAGTTTGCCAAGAATTCAATTTAACTTTATCTCATTTGATTCCCAAACCCTTATCATGTGACCAGATAATTTTCCTTTTCCATTTTATTTTTATCCTTTGTACCACTTCTCTGAAATTCCCTCCTTATAACTTATTTCAGCCTGCTCCTGGCCAAATTGAACTTCCTCATTCAGTTTCCTCAGCTGTATAATGGGGATAATAATAGTACTTACCTTTCTGGGTGGTTAAAAAGGATTAAATAAGATAATACTGTTATACCGAGAAATTAGCGAGTTGACCACCCAAGTTAATTTTAAATTGTGGACTTTATTAGCGCGCGGCTGCCAGGGATATTCACATCCAAATCAAGCAGCCCCCATCAGGGGTTGAGCTAGGGTTTATATAGGGAGTATACAGGACAGGGAGGGGGATGGATCTTTGAAGTCTGGCAAGAGGAAGAGGTTTTTTTGGGGGCTGGTCAAGGACACCCTTCTCCCTCTGTGTAGATATGATAATGCTGTGCAAACTTTCTCTCAATGGAGGCTTCCAGAGATATGATATGAGGGCTGTGGCCTGAGCAGCCAGATAAGGGTCTTGCTAAGGAATCTGGAGGTTTCCAGAGATATGATCTGAGAGCTGGAGCCTGAGCAGCCAGATAAGGGTCTTGCTAAGGAATTTGAGTTTTCCATGGCCTAAAGGGTTCTACTACCTAAATGGTAAAATAATGTTCTGCATTACAATACCTATAAAAGTGCTTAGCCCAATGCCTGGTTCATAGTAGGTGCTATATAAATGCTTATTATCACCCTGCCCCCAAATCCCCATTGCCTTTCAGGTAATTCTCAACTTGGTTTTTAGAACCTATAGTGTTCTACTTCTCACAGCCGTACCACATACCTGGAAGAATATTGGTACCAAAAAAAATGTTTTGTTTGTTTGTTTGGGGAAGAAAATTGGGTCATTAAAAGAATTTTGCAGCTTCAAAAAGGCAATCTGTCCTGCTTTCCTCTCAGACCTGTTCAATTCTACCCAGCTCCTTCTCTATTTGAAGGATCTATCCATACATTTGGCATTACAGTTGTTAAATTAACAGATTATTAGCACTAGAAGGAACTTTATAGACTACTAACTCAAATTCGTGATTTTATATATGGAGAAACTGAGGCCCAGATAGGTTAAGCAAATGGGAACTCCTTGAAGGCAGGGATTTTTTCATTTGCATCTACAAATGGTAGACCACAATGGGTAGCTTCTAGTACAATAAGTGGTAGGTAGTAGGTGCTTAATAAACATTTATTGTATTCAATTGAACTGCCCAAGGTCATACCTTTAATAGCAGATCACAGATCAAAACCCAAATCTCCTTACTCCTAGATCCTTCTACTATTCCTAATATAACTCATTTTTGATCCTACTTCTTTGTTTCTTTCATTTGAAGGAAATAGTGATTTTTAAAATTTTATCATTTCTGTTATTAAACTTAAGTAAACGAACAACATAAAGCAAAATTTCAATATTTTACATTAACAGCTCTCTAAGTATCTTTGACCCTGGGCTCCTCTACCCTCCTTGTTACAGTCAAGAGCTTCACCTTGGAATACCTGTCACCCTTCTATCTATTTTCTCTCCCCTTCTTTTTTCCTCCCCTCTATTTATGTGGAACACCCCTCCTGTAATATCCAGTAATTTAGTCAACGTGATACCATAGTTGTTTTTATCCTTGGACATTTAGATAGCAAGTTAATCACAGTTTTAAAAGTATATGGTATTTGTGCTTCATTCTTTTAGCTTTCTGCCAAAGGCTAAGTCTCTGTCTCTGGCTTCATACCAAAAGCTTTTTTGTATGGTTTTATCTGTGAATTATTTAAAGTTTTTAAACATTCATCTCTCACCCTCCAATAGCGTACTTAAACAAGCTAGAAGATGAATCCTGGTCTTGTGGCTGACCTAACAGGAACTAGTAGTCTCTATCACGTCCATATCCTTAGCTTGCTTCACTCGAGACTTTGGGGGAATTTCCCCTTTGGGTGATATCTGGGATTCTCAGTGGGTTGAACTGAGTTTCTTCACTCTGTATTGTTTAATGTATATTCTTATATATTATATACTTATGTACTTTCTCTGATTTCTGTTTTGTTATCCACTTGGGTAAATGCATTTCTTTGCTGTTTACTGTGTATGTGTTCATTGAGGAACCGGTATTTGGTGGGAAAAGGTCAAATCTTAAATATAAAGCTTGGGAGTCTTCCTTTCTCCATTAATGAACAGTAATGGGAAGTTTAGCTTAAATGTGACAACTATATCCCCTAAACTAAAAATAATTAAGGGAAGAGAAAGATATAGTTCTAGCATGATACCCCAACTCTCTGAGGAGAGCAATATGGTCAATCTACTTGCCCTAACCTCTTTCTTTTCCTGGGAGGAAATAGTCGCCCTTAAAGAAGGATGGGGGAGAAAAGGCTAGAGATGTTTATTCTGCCTCCCTATGAGCCACACAATGACACACCCATGCTAGTGTGGACAGCCTTATTACACTAAGCTTATCTGTACTGTATTTCAATTTCTGTTATCATTCCTAGTGTTCATAGAAAAATCTCATGAAAAACTGCTTTTCGTTATCTGTCATGTCTTCTTTCTAGCTTAGCAGATTTTTCCTTTATCATTGTTGTTTCAAAGACGATCATTTTGGGCCTGAATGAATTGAGTTTTTAAACTTTTGCCTTATATTCAATTTCTGTAGATTCAATCCATTTTTTTAAGTATAATTCTGGAAAGATTTCTTAAAGAATTTTCTCATTAGAGTGATCAGATTATTTTTTCCTTTGGTGTCTTCAGGGATCCTCATAATTCTGAAATGGTTTTTGTTGTTCAGTCTCTTTGTGACCCCATTTGGGGTTTTCTTGGCAAAGCTACTGGAGTGGTTTGCCATTTCCTTCTCCAGCTCATTTTACAGATGAGGAAACTGAGGCAAACAGGTGACTTGACCAGGGTCACACAGCTGGTAAGTATCTGAGGCCAGATTTGAACTCAGGAAGATGAGACTTCTAACTCCAGGACCAGCATTCTATCACCACACCACTACACCACAAAGTTGAAATAGTAGCATGGGTGAGGCAAATATGGGAGACAGGAAGCACAAAGTAATAACAAAGGGTGTAACACAATATCACAATAATTGATTCCATTAAGACTGGAAGGTAATGTGATTATCCTTAAAGTCCATTTGGTTCCCTCCTTTTCAGCTGTAGAATGTTTATTTTAGATGAAAACTTATGAGTTTAGGCACAATCACCCTGAGTCCCTAGTTAAGAAAATCCCTAGCACCTAGACAGAGGGTGGGTTCTTTGTCTAATCTCATATTTATATCTTTTAAAAATAACTTTTTATTATTGTCCTTTGTTTTTTATATTACCATAGTCTCCCTCCCCCCCAGTATTCCTACCCTTGCTCCTCCTAGTAAGCCACCCCATATAACAAACAGTATTTTTAGAGACCAAAAAAAAAGAGAAAGAAGGCAAAAAACAAAAAAAATCAGCACAACTGATCAATTCATTGAAAATGTCTAAAAACAATATGCAATGTACAATCCCTGTGGACTTCTCATCTCCACCAAGGGAGGGGTGAATGGTGATGGAAGCATCTCTCATATCTCTTCTTTTGAGCCATGAATGCTCTTTCTAATTTTGCAGCCTTCACTTTTGATTGTATGTTTGTGTGTGTGTGTGTGCATGTGTGTGTGCGTCTGTATGTGTGGTTGTTCTTTCCATTTATATTGTTGTAATCATTGTTTTCTTGGCTCTGTTTTACTTCCTTCTGCTTTGGTTAATTTAGATTTTTCCATGCTTTTCTGTGTTCATCACATATCATTTCTTACAGCAAGGTAATATTCCATTACATCATGTGCCACAATTTTATTAGTCATTACCTAATTGATTGGCTTCTACTTTGTTTCCAATCGTTTACTATCACAAAAAAGTGTTGTTATAAGTATTTTGATTTATTTGAGGGCTTTCCCCCCCCTTATCAATAGCTTCCTTGGGGTATAAGCCCAGTAATGGGATTTCTAGATCAAAGGCCATGGACATTTCAGTCACTTTCTTTGCATAATTCCCAATTGGTCGTATTGATGACAGCTTCACCAACAATGCATCAGTGTATTTATCCTCCACAACTCTTCCAACATTGATTGTTTTGTCATCTTTGCCAACTTGCAGGGTGTGAGAGGAAACCTCTGGATTTTTGTTTTGTTTTGTTTTGCATTTCTCTCATTATTTGTGATTTGGAGCATTTTTCGTGTGGTTATGAACACTTCACAACTCTTCTTTGGATAACTACTCATATGCTTTCACTCTCACATTTTAGAATCTATCTTTAGTTAGCCCCCTGGGTTTTTTTTTTGTGGTTGAAGTAAAATTCACTTGGCTGAAAATATTTGAGTAATGAAACAGCAGATTATATTGTGATGTCTGTGGATAAACAGAGATCAGGAGGAGAAGTGGAGAAAAGAGCTGACCTTTTCTTGTGACTTCCCTCTCCCTGGGTCCTCCTGTCTGAGACATGCATAAACCCTCTCTTTGGTATCTCCCTTTCCTGCCAAAAGTTCTCCTTTTGTCGCATTCCTGCTCATGAATACAAATGATCAGAATTTCTTCCTGCCCTCCCCATTTCCATTCTGAGATAGCTTTTCCCTTTTATATAAATTGATCAAGGTGTGACTTGGTCTCTCTCACAATGATTTTGTTTAATTCCAGAAGGTATATACATCTTGTACTCACTCAACTATGACTGCTCTATTCCATAAAAAATTGTTCTCACTTTGTTAAGGAATGAGAGCCATAAAGATTGGTTTTAACCCTATACTGGAAATGGAGTCAAGTGTGTGAAGAACAGTAAGTAGACTATTTTGGCTGGACAGTAGAGTTCAGGAGAGGGAATAATATTTAATCATGTTAGAGGGGGAAAATAAGCATCTATTAAGTACCTCCTATGTTCCAGGCACAGCGCTAAATGTCTTACAAATATTATATCATTTGACAGGAAAGGTAAATTGGGACTAGGTTGTGAAGTGCTTTAAAAATAAAAGGAGCTTATATTTAATGCTAGAGGAAATAGAGAGCCATTGGGACTTAATGAGTAGGAGAGTGACTTGATCATCTCTGTACATAAGAAAAATCTCTTTGGCCACTGCATACAGGATTGATTTCTTCCTAGCCCTGTCCCCTGCTGAAACTGTGGTCAGCTCCTGAGATGCTCAGACATTCCATTTTCATAATGTCATCAAGTTCATGGGGAGGGGAGATTATTGCCCATTTTTAAGGAGAAAGATCCATTGGGAACAATAGAGACCTACTCTGCTGTAAACAGAAAATCATTGTTTGGAGCCATCCTAGGATACATTCTTTTTCTTTTTTTGGCTCCTAGGATACATTCTTCAGACAGAAAATATAATAAATTTTTTTTAAGGGAGGATGGAGAGAACTCATATACCCCACACACTTTAGATAGATAGTAGTGGAATGTCCATGCTAATTGAAATATCATCGTTGATATCTAATGACCACAGCCTCTGAACATAGATAGCGAAAACCTTTTGAAAATTAAGTCAGCAAACAATCTTTTCTTCTAATATCCAACAAGCATTAGACCTGACTCACTGCCACCCACTTCTGGTTTTCTGTGCTACTTCCACTTCTTCTTGGTTTCCTGGGTTTTCCTATGATCACAGACTTAAAATTGGAAAAGGACCTTAGACATCAATTATTCTAATTCCCTCATTTTACAGATAAGGAAACTGAGACCCAGGGAGGCTAAGTGACTTGACCAAGATCACATAGCTAGTAAGTGGAGGAGTTTAGATTTGAACCCAAGTCATCTATTTCTCTCTCTTTGTCTCTTTCTGTCTCTGTGTCTATTTCTCTCTCTCTCTCTCTCTCTCTCTCTCTCTCTCTCTCTCTCTCTCTCTCTCTCTCTATTTCTCTGTTTCTTGGTCTCTAGCTGTCTCTGTCATTTTGATCTGTCTGTCTACTCATCTGTCCATCTGTCGCTGTATCTCTGTATCTCTCTCCTGGTCTCTGACTCTGTCTCTGTGTTGTTTCCATTTGTCTGTTTACCCGTCTATCCATCTGCCTCTACCTCTGTGTCTATCTGTTTTTATTTCTGTCTCTGTTTCTCTCTGTGTCTGTCTCTTGGTCTCTGTCTCTGTTTGTCTTTCTCATCTGCAGACTATATGGAACTTTACACTGGTCAAATATAATAGCTCAAAGCCACTCTTGAACTAGGCTTCTGCCCTTTGACTTCTCAATTCCTAACACATATTGTAAACTTCCACCTTGTGCATTCTTTCCCCAATACCATCTGTATTTTGAGATTCCAGGTCATTTCCTGTTGTTGGTAAGAATTCTTCTCACTCCAAAGCACACTAGAGCCATGGGTAAGAGGATATTGGGCTTTAAAGATTGGCAGCAGTTTGGAATGTATTGACAATCCAGTAACTAATGAGTAACTAAACTAGAAAGCCTGACCATAGACAGGTAAGCCAGAGGTCAAGGGTCAAGGACCAGAGAAACAAAACCACAGCTGGAACAAGAAACACACAGGAAGTAGCTGAAGTTACAGGACCATTTGCTTTGCTCAGTAGTCAGTATAATCATAATAATAGCCAGCATTTACATAGCACCTTAAGGCTTACAAATACTTTTCAAATGTTATCTCATTTGATCCTCTTAACAATTCTGTGAAGTAGGTACTATTTTCATCCCCATGTGGCAGATGAGAGTGAGAAAGACTGAGGGACTAAACCAGGGTCACACTGCTAGTACATGTCTGAGACTGGATTTGAATCTGGGTCTTCCTGACTCCATATCCTCATGTTCTATCATGGCAACATGTAGCTTCCATCCTTTGTGATAAGCCTGCACTGTACCCCCCAACAACCACCATCATATTGCCTCCACTGAAGTAGCTGTGGACCAGGACACATGATTTATCAGCATCCAGAAAACAGCTGGCAAATGGAACATATTTGAAAGCATTGGAAGTAACTAGTCACTGAGGAGAGAGGTGCATGTGGCTATTAGCCTCTGTCTTGGTTAATGTAATATGGTTGCTTTGACCCTCCTACCAAAGAATATATTTTTTTAAATATAAATTTATTTATTTTTAGTTTTCAACATTCACTTCCACAAGTTTTTGAGTTCCAAATTTTCACCCATCTCCCCCCCCTCCACCCCAAGATGGCATGCATTCTGAATATCCCTTCCCCTAGTCTGTCTTCTCTTCTATCTCTCTCCCCTTCTCTTATCCCTTTGCCCTTCTATTTTCCTGTAGGGCAGGATAGACTTCTGTACCCCATTTCCTGTATTTCTTAATTCCCAGTAGCATGTGAAAACATTTTTTTTAAACATATGTTTTTAAAACTTTAGGTTTCAAATTTTCTCTCTTCCTCTCTCCCCCCCCACCCTCATTGAAAAGGCAAGCAACTCAATATAAGTTGTACATGTGCAGTTATGCAAAACATGTCCCAAGGCAAATATTAACGTCCAGTCTTCCTTCAACTCACCAGGAGTAGGAGTAGATAACTTCAGTTTCATTGAAGCCTTGTGAACAATTAAGGTCCAGGGTAAGGGGAAGCAGTGAGGGGAAGATAAGGAGGAAAAGTAGGCATGGTGGTGGTGGATCTTCCTACCTCCCCTCTGTCCTGGATGGATTTCAGTTGGCCTCAGCCTGAAGAATCTTATTAAGGGAAAAGGCAGAGGGAAAAAAAAAAAACATTTCACACACAAGTCTCTAGTGTTGGTCAACAGTGTCAAATGAGACAAAAAGGTAAAAAAAAATGAAGATTGAAAAAATGTCATAGTATTTGGCAATTAAAATGTCATAATATTGGGCAAATAATTGATTGTTAATTGAACTTTAGAAATCTTCTTTTCTTTTCTTTGGCTGGGCAATGGGGTTAAGTGACTTGCCCAGGGTCACACAGCTAGTAAGTGTCAAGTGTCTGAGGCTGGATTTGAACTCAGCACCTCAGGGCCGGTGCTCTATCCGCTTTGCCATCTAGCTGCCCCTAGGAATTTTCAATTTGAGTCTCAATTGAGTGGTGGACATCAGTATGTTTTGTTATCTAGTCCATGATTATAATCTCTTTATTGTCATAGTCTTCTGAAATAAAAGCATGTCATGTGAATCAGAAACTATATGTTTTAATGTATTGTTTTGAGATTCTACAATTAAAAAAAATATAATTAAGAAAATGTAAGGGGGGTAGAACTAACCTGAGCTCCTCCATGACATTGATTGCATCACGTGCAGAATCACTGCTAGAAGAACCCTTTTCTCAGATACCTCTACTGGAAGGAAAGAACAAATACTGAATCAGGCAAAAAATCAACACCAATTTTTCAGGCCACATGGCCTCAAAAAGGGGAAGGCCCAAAGCCTCTGCCTTCTAGCATTGACTATACCCAGATGCCACCAGCAAAGGAACAAAACCATCAGAATGCAGTCAAAGAGAAAATGATGAGGCCATGGTCTCTAGCTGTTTTTTGAAGGCCACTGTAGCCAATTAAAGAACTTCCAATTCACCATGTGGCTGGCTTCCCAGAACCAGTTACAAGATGTCTTTATATGCTTTATTGCCTTTCTTAATCCATTTTATTACATACAAAAACTTTCTAAGAACCAGGCACCCTTGCCTCTCAATGTGGAGATCTGCCATCAGAAGTACTCTACACATGTCCCAGACTGCCATTACAGAGACAAGTGGCTATCCAGCTCAGATAAGAAGCTCGTTATCTCCTGAGGCATCCTACTGCACTTCTGGAAAGCTCTAAATTCTGAATAATAACCAATACTGTACAGTGGAAAGAGGACTTGCCATGGAGGCTCTGCCATCATTTGAATAACGTGCATTTGGTATTTCCTCTGGCAGCCATGTTCCTACTATCATTTTGGGGCATCTTTGAGCCTCAGGAGAATGTGCACAGACTGGCGCTAGTCACTGAGGGTAGGGGAAGATGATGGTGGTTGGAAATATCTGGATTCAAATCCCACCTCTGACACACACCCCTGGGTGACTATAGAAAAGTCACAACCTTTCTGATTTAGTTTCTTCATCTGTAAAATGGGACTTATAATATCCATGCTACTTATTTTCCAAGAATGTTGGATTCACCAAATGTGATAATGTATGAAAACTGTTCTGGCAAACTTAAAGCTATTTATGGGTGACTGTCCAATTCCAATAAGGCGGGAATCTGACTCTATAATTTCCACTGACAGCATGTAGTTATTACCTCAGGGACTGAAAAACACAGGAAAAGCCATGGTCAGAGAGTAGTGGAAAGATTCTGAGATGTGGAAACAGAAGGCCAAAGGTTTGAGTCCTAGCTTGGCCACTTAATGCTTATGGGACCTAATGGGAGTGAGTCATTTCACCTCAGCTGAACCACCTGTCCAATGAGGGGATTGGACTTGGGGACTTTCTAGGGTCCCCGTAAGTTCTAGAATCCTATAAGTCTAGCCCATCTTCTACATGAAATGTCTTAAAAAATCTGAACATGGGGATAAGTCCTACCTAAGCCTTTTCTAAGATGAGCCATACCAGTTCTTTCAACTCATCTTCATATTCTTCTGTGAGTGTATTTTTGATTCCTGAGTGAAAGACTTTATTTTATCCTGAATATATTTCACCTTAATGGAGTCAGCCTACTGTCCTAGTCATTCAAGATCTTATTGGATACTATGTCAATCAGGTGAATAACTTAACTTGAATTGATGAGGAGCCAGAGTCTGTTGAAATAGGACTGATGTGAAAAGCAGTATCATCAACAAAGTTATCTTCATCATTGTGATCAAATCGATCATCATTTGAATAACGGGCATATGAGCATTTTACCTGACAGACATGTTCCTAGTGTTATTTTGAGATTTTTTTGAGCCCAGGAGAACATGCATGGACTTGTGCTAATGGGGGATGGGGAAGGGTAAGGACAAAGGGAGAAGATGACAGATGTTGGAAAGCATTCCTGGTCCAGACAGAAATGAAGGAACATGATCTGGCAGCAGTAGAGGGATAGTAGGGGATTGATGGAAGCATTCTGGGCCAAATGGAAGCTATGGAAGGCAAAACTGGGGAGCAACAAGGAAGAGAGCCAGAAGAAAGAGAAGCAAACTGACCTGGTCCTTGAATGGTACTATGAGTCACATGGATGATGCCAATATAAGGGAAGAAGGATAGGTTCTCTAGAACTCCAAGTTCTTTCCTTGTTGAGCTGGTGCTCAAGCAGAAATTCATGCTGTTAAGTCTAGAGCCATTCTATAGATCCTCAGAGAAGGCATTTACTCACTAATGGGGTTAATTGCTGTATTTCCAGAGAACACCAAGTTCTTTTCCCACTTAGAATGCAAGGGTAGAGGTGCTAGTAAACACAAGAGGTAGTACTACCATGGAGGAAGACTGCAGAGATTCTAGGAAAGATAGGCCACCAGAGAGCAAAAGGGAGCGTTTTTATGTAATTACATAATGTAGTAACTCAAGTGTGAGTTCATTCTGTCATCTTTGTAGAGTGTAAAAAAAACCACCTTGCTCTTTGTTCCGTGCCTTATTAATTTAGTAGGGAAATGATACCTAGACAAGAGGTAGAAACAACTCATATGTTCCCAGGTAAAATCCTGGGTAAGAGCATGAGCCAGAGTATGATTAGTAAGAATCACTCAAGAGAGGAATTTGGGTCTGCATGAGCTCAGAGCCTTAAAAAGGAGCCACAATCATCATCATTATTATTATCAAAACATTTAACTTGGTAAATTGTAAGTTAAAGAATAACAAGAGATAGCAGATGACAGAAGGCCAGTTTCATTCACCTTAAAAAGACAAGTCTGACAGATAAGCCTCTTCTGGCATACCTCAATCCAATCATCTGAAACCCACTTCTTTCCTAAACTAGGAATCTTCTGCACAGTTCTATAAGAAGGCTGTATTCTTCACCCAGTAAGAAAGAGGCAGCATGAGGTCAGGGAAGCATTTTGACCTTGGAGTCAGAAAGCCTGAGTTGAAGTCCTGGGTCTAACACCTTAACAGCTGCATGACCCTCCTCTAAGCCTGTTTCCTCACCTGTAAAACCATGACAATATTACTAGGCCCCCCCCCCGCCCCGTCTCAAGGAGTTGTTGCTTTCTAAAGTACCACAGTGATGGAGTCAATTATTATTAGTTCCAGTTCTTTCAAACTTTGTCCCCCCAGGTTTGCCCAGAAATTTGTGTCTCCAGATCCTCAGCTGCCCTTGCTTTAAACTACTTTCCATCTCTCTAAGTCTCACAGTACCTTAGCATATAAAGTGGAAAGAGACTTTGAAAACATTTAGTGACCATCCAGTGCTCTTGTTTTTTAGATAAGGACATTAAACCAGGGAGGCTAAAACAGGCACAACTTCAGACAGGTGGTAAGAATGAGAGACAGAGAGATCAAGGTAGAAAGACAGAGAGACAGAGACAGAGAGACATGTGAAGAATTTAAGTCCCCCTTTTTAAAACATTATCAAACATTTTTATTAATGAAATTATTACACACTACAAACTCTAAAAATATATTTCAATTTTCTGAATTACAAAAATGAGTACATGATGAAAGCTTACTACAAAAAATGAAGCTCTGAAAAACTCCAAAATTAAATGTGAGAAAAATATAGCATACCTATGGTGATCAAGAGTAGATAAATTAATTCCAATGTTACTTACAAAAATACTCATTAAACATTTTTAATAATTGCTGCCTCAGATCACCACAGACTAAATGTTAACTGTGCAGCTTGTGTTATTCCCTTTATTGGGATAACAGCAAAATTATTTCAACACATTTGCCAAATGAAGTACTATAAACTGTCATTTCATAAGAGCTTGTATTATGTGCCAGGCATTGGGCTAAGCATTGGAGATATAAAAACAAGATAGTTCCTGCTGTCTAGGAGGTTGTATTGTAATGAGGATGACAACAGATGAAGGGGAGCTGGAAAGTTATGGGGGGAAGGGAAGATATCAGAACTGGTGTAATGTAACCAAGTGTTGAGATAGAAGATGCTGGAAAGTGTAACAAATGAAGTGAGTAATGTGACTGGGACTTCTCATGATACCCAGCCAGGAACTCATCAATCATGAATGAACATCCATAAAAGCAAAAGGACTCTGAAAAACCATGCTTTAAGAGTAAGCAAAGGGAGGAAATGAGTCATGTGAGATCAGTATCATGGAGGTTGTGATCCCATTCCTAGGGCTATTAATAAAGTTGGAGCATGCTATCTCCCCACACTGGAGTGTGGGCTCCCCCAAAATGGAGCCTTTCTCTTTTTTTCTATTTGTATCCCCAACACTTAGCACAATACTTGGCATATTGTATGTGCTTAAAATTCGTTTTCATCTAGGAAGTGTACCATAACATGACTTGGATTTATTCAAATTCTTTACCATCTTATAGTCTCCCCATTACAGTCTTGAGGGGCACAGGCTCCTGAGGAGGACTTTCTTCAGGGCATCTTTCAGTTCCTTATTTCTCAGGCTGAAGATGATGGGGCTCAGGAAGGGGGTGAGAGCACTGTAGGAAATGCCCATCAAGGTATCCCCTTCCAGGGCTTCTAAGGCCTTTGACTTCAGGTGTACAACGGAGGCAAAACTATAGTGTATAACCACCACAATGAGGTGGGAGGCACAGGTGGAGAAGGCTTTGTGCCGGCCCTCAGCTGAGGGGATCTTCAAGACGGTGGCTGCAATGAAGGTATAGGAGAGAAGGATAAGGAGGAAGCAACCTAGCAGGACTATGATGTACAGCAGCCCAATCCCTATGGCTACCGCTGAGACATCTCCGCAGGCTAGCTTCACTAAGGGGGGTACTTGGCAGAAGAAGTGATGGATCTCATTAGGCCCACAAAAGGTCAGGTTGAAAATGGGAAGAGTGATCACTAGCCCCATGACTATGCCACTTAGCCATGAGGATGTCACCAGCCAAGCACATCCCCGTGAGCTCATAAGCACACTGTAGCGCAAGGGGTGGCAAATGGCCACATAGCGGTCGTAGCCCATGACGGTGAGCAAGAAGCAGTGAGTGAGACCACAGGCAAAAGTGAAAAACATCTGGTTGGCACAGCCCCAAAAGGAGATGGTGTGGTGAGTGGAGACCAGGTCAGCAAGCATGCGGGGATTAATAGCCAACGTGTAGGAGATTTCTGAAATGGAAAGAGTACACAGGAAGAAATACATGGGCTTGTGGAGACTCCGCTCACGCCAGACAGCCAACATGATGAAAAGGTTGCCCAGCAGTGTGAATAAATACATCAGCAGAAAGAGCACGAAGAACAGGTGCTGAAGTCGGGGGAATGGTGAGAAGCCAATGAGGATAAATTCAGTCACTGTGGTTTGGTTTTGCACCAGCATGGAGACTATGCCAGAGTAGGACATGAGAAAACAAGGTTATCATTGAATCCCAGACTCTTAGAGGTGAAAGGAACCCCAGAGCGCATCTAGTCCTATCACTACCCAAAGCATCAATCTTCTCTAGCACATCCCCAACAAATGGTTATGCATCCTCAACTGAAAAACTTCCAATGATAAAGAGCTCCCTCCTTCCACAAACAAATCATTCTGGTATAAGACAGCTCTGCTTGTTAGAACAGGGGAACAAAAAACAAAATGACAAAAATGGATGGGAACTTGGCCCTTCCACAATAAACCACTCTGCCATGAGGCTTCTCTGTGTTGAACTAAAATCAGAGTCTTTAACTTCTACCCACCACTCTTACTTCTGCCCTCTGGGGTTAAGCAGAACTCTTCTAATCCCTAGCAGCACTTTAAATTCTTGAAGACAAGTATGGTTTTCCCCACCCCTCCCCAATCTCTTTTCTGGAATAAACCTACCCAATTCCTTTGAACAATTTCTCTGTAACTCTATCTGCAGTCTCCTCCCCATCATGTTTATCCTGCTATAGATGTTGTCAGTGGCCTTCCTAAAAGGTGATGCCTGGGTCTGAGCACAGTACATCAGATTTGACCTAAGCAGGGTTAAGAGGATCAGGACAAGTGTCTCCTCTTGTTCTGAATAAAGAGTGGTGAAGGGAAGAAAGTACTGGATCTGGAGGGAAAGGATTTGGGTGCAAATGTTGCCTCTGTTACTACCTGTGTGCCTTAACCACTCTAGGCTTCATCTATAAAATCAGGGAGTTGGAGAGGATGCCCTCTAAAGCCCTCTCTAGTTCTAATTTCATGATTTCTGATCTCTCTGCCTCTCTTAAGGCACCTTAAGAACCTCAGGTTGATTTTTGGCCTCTATGTCACACTGTTATCTCCACTGAACTTATAATAAACTAAAACCCCTACTTTCTTTATTTCCCAGTTGTTCTTCTTCCATTAGAACTCAAAGAGACCTTAGAGGTTATAGAGTCTGATCCTGTCATTTTACAGATGAGAAAACTGAGTATTAGAGAGATTAATTGATTTGTCCACGGTCACACAGCTAAGAAATGACAGAGGCAGAATTTGAATGTGGCATGTTCTAATTGCGCAATTGATTTTTCAAACCCACATATAGGACTTTACATTTTCCTCAGGCAGGTCACTTTTCTTGTCTGGGCCTCTATTTCCCCATCTGTAAAATGATGGTATTTGACTAGATGACATTCAACGTCCCTTCCATCTCAGAATCTATGGTCCTTGTTCAGTGATCTCTAGGTCTTTCTAAAAGTTGCCAAGTAAGCTGAGATTGCTGTAACTTTTTTGGTTACCATTCACATAATTGCCTCATACTCAGTGTGTGGTGCACAAAAACACTCACTTTTTAAATTTAACTATCACTTAGTTTCCCTGCTTCAATCTTGTACTTACAAGATTGTGTTGATTTTTTAAATCCAATTATAGGATGTTACATTTAATTTATAGTGAATCTCATTTTTATTAAATTTGATCCCAAAGTGACCTTCTGCAGCAGGAATGGAGTGGCAAAGCAAGTGTCCCCTTTTAGCATTTCTCAGGCTCAGTGGGTCCCAGGGCATCACTCAACCTTTTCCTCCTCAGGTGTCCTTCACATCCCACCCCAAACTGCCCTGTCTCCTGAGAGAGTTGGGCAGGTCTGTGTCTCATATCACCTGCCTCAATTGCTCCAGGACACAGGGATGTCCTCGCCTTTGACCCTTCCTTACTGGCCTCCTCCTCTAGAGCTCCATCCATTGGAGAGTCTGAAGCCCCTTCCATTACAGATATTTCTCAGATCTTTCTAGACCTCTGCTTACTCCATGGGGAAAGGTTTCTACACTAAAGATCATAGACATTGACAGGAAAATGATCTCCAAGGCCATCTAGTCTAAGCCTTTCATTTTACAAGTAAAGAAACTGAGGTCTGAAAAGGGAAAGGGATTTGTCCAAATTCCCACTAGTAGCAAGGTCCTGAGTTCAGATTCTCAGCCTCCAAATTGAGACCTTTCCAGGGCAACTTACTGATTCAGCCTTCTCTCTCATGGCTACATGTTCTATCTCAAGCCCATCCCAAATATTAGCTGTTTCCCCTCATGGCTATTGTATCACAGCATCCTGTCAGCTCTTTGTCCTTCATGTCACTTGTCTCCACTCCTTGTTCACATTGGTTTTTATTCTTGCTACTTTTGCCACCTCTCTTTCCTAAATTCAGAATTGTAAAGCACTGCCCCCCCCCCCAAGGCTATCTTACTCTCTGATTCTCTGCCTGTGGTGCCTCCTTCCTTACCTCTGCCTGTGCCTGAGTTCTCATCCCCTCCACAAGTAGGGAATGAGTGTCTTTGCCAAAGTCTTTGCTAATCCTCCCTTCCAAAAAATGGTGTCAGGAGCTCAGATCACAGATTAGAGATTTAAAGTTGGAAAAGGCCTCAGATATCAACTAATTAAACTCCTTCATTTTACAGATGAGGAAATTGAGGCATATCGAGTGAAGCTGCTTTACCAAGTTTCTCCCTTTCTTGACCAGCTTGGATCCTTACAATGATTTCCCTCCTGTTAAGTAGTAATCTGTGACTGCAGCTTCTTCCCAGGGCTCCTCAGCCTGCCCTCTGGCTCAAGCACAATGAGGTTAATCCTCTTTCCCTATGACAGTTTTCATATACTCAAAGAGAATACTCACATTTTCCCTAACTCATCTCTTCTCCAGATTAAGAATCCACAATTCCCTCCATCTTCTCCACCCTCATCCAAAAGTCTTCCAGTTGCCCAAGATGCTTCTTCAGGGATCTCTCTACCTAAGGTCCCTTCCAGCCCTGATATTCACTTTTCTAAGGACCTTCCCACATCTGACATTTTTTTTGAAAGACCTTCCCAGCTTTGACATTCTGTGTTCTGAGGACCCTCCCAGCTCTGACTTGTTGTATTCTAAGTTCCCTCTCAGCCTAGATATTCCATGTTCTAAGGTCTCTCTCAATGCTTACATGCTATAATTCTGTCATGATGACCAGAAATGACCACAACTATCCTGATGCATCCTGAGTAGGTCAGAGGATGCCTCCATCTTTCTCCCTCCTGCAAAAACCTCTGGGCCTGGCAATGTTGTCTTCTCTCTCCTATCTACCTTCTCTTCCCTAGATTTATCAACTATGTAATTTGCAGACTACTGAGGCCCATGCTCCTCTTCCCACCTGAAGTGGTACTCAAAAGTCTTCTTGGGATAAAGTAGAGAAGGACAATTCCCTTCTCCTTGAAGTATGGGGGGAAGAAAATAGCTCACCTGAGGGGGTGTGAGAGTCTAGGACCTGAGTGACTGCTTATAGCTACCCAACTTGGTGCTGCTTTCGCTGAAGCAAAGGGTATGAGTGCAGTAAGTTCAAGCTTGGCTCCAGAGTAAAGAGAGAAAAGTGGTCAGCTTGTCCATGAATAAGCTGTAGGTCAAGCCAAAGTGGGAAAAGATCAGCAGATTTATACCTCTCCTTTTCTTTAGACCTGCTGTTTTCCCCAGGCCATAGAGGTTCCAGCTCCCCCAGGGCACAATTGCCAGCTTTCAGAAACAGATGTGCCCCCAGAGAAACTTCAAGGAACAGATAGAGCTGAGTCTGCACCCCTTCTAGCTAATTGCTGATTAGTATGTGCCAAGAGTGTGCCAATTAGGCTGAGGAGCTCAGAATTGTACTCCAGTGACTAGGACTCTGAGAGCTGACAATCAAGGACCATAGGTTCCAGCCCTGACTACCAGAACAGGAGGTGTCTCTTCAGGGTAGTTGTGTTTGTTCCTGGGATTATTGAGGAAGACACTTCCTCCTTCTCACATCACCCGGGTTCCAGATTGTCCTCTCCAAGGATAAGGAAACATCAACAGGATACTGAAAAGTGCCTTCTGGGGAGAGAGGGTCCTGCGGCTCTTGAAGGGTATATGGCAGCTATATATGGAAGGAAATAAACATTTATTAAATGTGTAATATGTATGAAGCTTATCTCATTTAATACAACATTCCTGGGAAATAGTTGCTATTATTACCCTCATTTTATAGCTTAGGCACTATAGAAAGAATTTCATAGCAGTACTTTTTTTTGTAACAAAGACTTGAAAATTGGATACTCCAGTATCTTCACCAAGAAAAACCCAAATGGGGTCAGAAAGAGTTGGACGTGACTGAAAAATGACTGAACAAATAAAAAATGCCAAATATGATGACTATAAAGAAGTTATCATTCAGATAACAAACATTTTTCTTACTACAAGCCAGACACTGTGCTAAGTGCTGGGAATGGTTGGCTGGTTTTTCTCTTTAGCTGTCAGAGGACCAAAATGACATCACTACATTGGGTTAAGGTATAGTGTGTCCCACTGTGGTTGATCAGACCAATATGAGCTCAGAAGGCTCTAGCACGTATTGGACACAGAGTCCACATGAGCATTTGGAGTGGAGATGGCTCCAGATTTTTGCATCTCATGTTTATTTTGAGCTACTGCAATATTTTTGTTATAACCAGAGTGGGATCCCCACCTGCCATTGCAAACAGGCCAGAGTTAGTTTAGGTGAAGCTGACAATTTTTAGGGCACCTTTTCTAGCCTCTTCCTCAAGCCAGGAGGTGGACACTGTGGTCCTTAAAAAAATCTGCTCAGGAATGACAGTCTTTCAGGTGGAGGACTTCTGGGAGCCAAGATGGCAGAATAATCAGTAAATCACCATAACCCACCCATATTCACCTCCAAACAAGTCTAAATGCTTGTCCCAAAACAAGTCTTGGAACAATAGAACCAACAAAAAGATGAGGTGAAGCAATCTTTTAGCCCAAGAAACTGGGAAGATCAGCAAAAAAAGGTCTGCCTCACTCAGGTAAAAGGAGAATGCTGTCCAGGACAATAGGTGTTCCAGTAAGCCAGCAGCAAGCTCCACTTCAGCAAACCAGCAGGAGGGCCTAAGCCCTAGTGTAGTGGAGCATATGCCAGGTATATGCCAACACCAGGACCCCACATGTGCCTCAGCATAGCCAGGGGAATAGGCAGATTCCAGCTCTGAGAACCGCTATGTCCTTCAGCATAGTGCCAGGCAAACAGGCAATGCGCAATGGTCAGACCACCATGTCCTTCAGCATAGGCCTGAGGAAATTAGGAAACAACACACTGGCTTCACTTCATGCCAGACACCGGCACTTAGACCCCAGATCAACACCAGGTAAGCTGCCAAACCCCTATAGCCTCCAGCAGCACCAGCCATCCCAGCCCTCAGCATTGCACCAGACACAAGGGTCCCCCATGGGCCTCAGGGCAACATCAGTGCAACACCAGGTAAACAGTCAGGGCCTACAGCTCCTGACACAAGAAGCCTGAGACAGTGCCCCTACCACTCTGGTAGCAGAGCTCAAATTTAAAAGAAAGGAAAAAGGCCAAAAAAGATGAGCAAAAAACAACAAAAAAAGAATCTGAGCATAGAAAGTTATTATGGTGGCAGGGAAGATCAAGACACAACTCAGAAGAGGAAAACAATATGAAAACAACTACAAGAAAAGCCTCAAAAGAAAAAATGTAAATTGAACAGAAATCCTAGAAGAGTTACTAGAAGAGCTAAAGAAAGAGGACAAAATTGGAAAAAGAAAATAATGAAAAGGAATGAAAAATACTAGAATGATAAGAGTGGTAGAGGGCAACAGCTATAGGCAAAACCCCAAGGAAAAAATGGGAAGAAGTTTTAAACCTAGAAAGAACTTATGGAAAAGCTCAAAAAGGAGCTTAAAAGTCATATGAGAGAGGTAGAAGAAAAATTGGGAAAAGAAATGAGAATGACACAAGAGAATTATGAAAAATGAGTCAACAATTTGGAAAAAGAAAACAACTGTTTAAAAAGTATAATTGGCAAAGTGGAATAGGAGATACAAAAATCCACTGAAGAAAACAACTCCTTAAAAAGTACAATTGGCCAAGTGGAAAAGGAAGTACAAATGCTAACTGAGAAAAACAACTCCTTAAAAGTCAGAATACAGAAAGTGGAAGCTAAACTCTAAGAGACATCAGGAATCAATCAAACAAATTCAAAAGAATGAAAAAATTGAAAAAAAATGTAAAATACCTCATTGGAAAAATAATTGACTTGGAAAGTAGATCCAGGAGTGACAGTGTCAGAATCATTGGACTACCTGAAAACCATAATTAAAAGGAGGACCCAGACAGAATCTTTTAAGAAATTATCCAGGAAAGCTGCCCTGATACTCCAGAGTATCAGTATCAGCATTTTGTTCAGAGAGCAAAATGGGCATTGAAAGAATCCACCTATCACCTCAGGAAAGAGATCCCAAAATAAAAACTCCAAGGAACATTACAGCCAAATTATAGAACTATCAGGTCAAGGAAAAAATACTGCAAGTGGCCAGAAAGAAACAATGTAAATATCAGGGAGCCACAAGCAGGATTACACAGGACTTAGCAGCTAAAACATTAAAGGACTGGAGGTCATGGGACATGATATTCCAGAAGGCAAAGGAGTTAGGGCTACATCCAAGAATAAGCTGCCTGGTAGGAACTGACAGAAGAGGGGATAGACCAGGGGCAGGGGTAGGCAGAAGCAAAACACTGTCAAGGAGGGAGAGAGTGAAAGGAGAGAGAGGACAAATGGGAGGAAAAATAGGATAGAGGGAAATACAGAGTTAGTAATCATAACTGTCAACGCGAATGGATGAATTCTCCCATAAAATGGAAGTGGATAGCAGAGTGCATCAAAACCCAGGATCGTACAATATGTTGCTTACAAGAAGCACATTTAAAGCAGAGAGGCACACAAAGAGGAAGGGTAAGGAGCTGGAGCTCTATTATGCTATTATGCTACAGCTAGAGTCAAAAAACCAGGGGTAGCAATCCTGATATCAGACAAAGAAAAGCAAAAATAGAACAAATTTAAAAAGACAAGGAAGAAAACTACATCTTGCTAAAAGGTATCATAGGCAATGAAGTAATATCAATACTAAACATATGTGCACTAGGTGGAATAGCATCCAGACTCTTAAAGGAGAAGGTAAGTGAACTACAAAGTTCATGACCAAACAAAAGAAAGTGCATTATGAAACATAAAATAGATGATTTTGATTATAGGAAATTAAAAGGCTTTTGCACAAACAAAACCAAATGTAAGCAAGATTAGAAGGAAAGTAGAAAGCTGGGAAACAAACTTTACAGCAAGTGTCTCTGATAAAAGCCTCATTTCTCAAATACATAGAGAACTGAGTCAAATTTGTAAGAAAATAAGCCATTCCCTAATTGATAAATGATCAAAGGATGCGAACAGGTAGTTTTCAGATAAGGAAATAAAAGTTATCTATAGGCATATGAAGAAGTACTCTAAATCACTTTTGATTAGAGAAATGCAAATTAAAACAGTTCTGAGGTGCCATCTCACACCTATCAGATGGACTATTATAATAAAAAAGGAAAATGAAAAATGTTGGAGAGGATATGAGAAAATTGGGAGTGTGATGCACTGTTGGTGGAGTTGTGACCTGATCAAACCATTCTGGAGAGCAATTTAGCAGTATACCTAAAGGGCAACCAAACTGTGTATACTCTTTGATCCAGCAATACCACTACTAGGTCTGTATCCCAGAGAGGTCATAAAAAAGGGAAAAGAACCTACCTGTGCAAAAATATTTATGGTAGCCCTTTCCATGGTGGCAAAATATTGTAAACTTAAGGGATGCCCATCAATTGGGGAATGACTGAATAAGCTTTGGTATATGAATGTAATGGATTACTACTGTGCAATAAGAAATAATGGACAGGCAGATTTCAGAAAAACCTGGTAAGATTTGTATGAATTGATGCAAAATGAAATGAGCTGAACCAGGAAAACATTGTACACAGTATCAGCAACATTGTGTGATGATCATCTATGAATGACTCAGCTCTTTTCAGCAACATGAAGATCTAAGACAAGTGTAAAGGATTCATGAAGGAAAGTGCTATCCACAGACAGATATAGAACTGATGGATTCTGAATGCAGATTGAAGTACACTTTGTTCACTTTATTCTTTTTGTGTTTTCCCCCCCTTTAGATCTGTTTTTTCTTTCACAACTGTAACTAATACGGAAATATACATGATAGCACATGTATAATTTATATCAAATTGCCTACCATTTTCAGAAGAGGGGAGAGGAGAGAGTGAGGGAGATGAATTTGGAACTCAATATCTTGAAAAAATAAGTGCCAAAATTATCTTGACAAGTAATTGGGGAAAAAATAAAATACTATCAAGAAAAAAAAAAGGCTGCTCAAATACCCAGGGGCCTGCTGAATCCCACTGCTGCTTCTGTCCAATGAGAAGATGCCTCTATGGCCTGGGCCACCTGGGTCCAGGGTTGTGATTACAGCTCCCAGTGTAGCCTTGCCTGCTGCTTCATCACTTGCCTGTCTCCACAGGACTTTGAGATAGCTAAAAATGGTAAAATAGTATGGGTGATGTCTTTTAACTCATACATAAATTAGATTTAAGTGAGGCAGATTTGCATGAAGTCATTGGCCTTACTCTCTCTTCCAGAGTCATCAAAGTCCAATGGCAGGACAAAAATCACGATGATTGGTGATGGACTGGGATGCAGTGGATGACCTTGCATTGCCAATGTCTGATGAAGCTCTAAGTGCTCCACAGCACCTGTTTCAGCCTCCTTCATGGCCATTGGAACAAATTGTTTTGATTTGCCCATTCCATCTGGGGAAGTCTTCACATACTTGGGGTGGACAACCCCCTAACTCACCAACAGGTTGAAGACCCCTCAGTTACCCTTAACCTGGTTTAGCTTGTCTAAACGTTGTGGCTGCTGCACGTGTTATAGCTACTTGGAGTCACAGGTGAGAGTTGGGTAAGTCAGCTGGACACCAAAGGAGGATGAGCAGCCCCAACACTAGAGGTACTAGACTTCTCTAACTACCCCTACACCTCAAATGCTGGGGACATGAAGAAAGACAAAAACTGAGTCCTCTGCATCTGCTTTCCTGCATGATTTTTTCAACTTTACAGAATAAAATGCCCCTCCCAAGTTAGCCTCTTCACTTCTAATATCATCACCATGTTTCTACGTGAAATCTTAAAGGACACTGCCTCCCTCAGTTTCCTTTTACCTCTTATTGGAGGACTGGAGGGTGGATTACCAAACTCCTTCCAATGTTTTTCCTTATACAGGAATAAAACTGGACTTCTGGACTCATTCCACTCAATACCTGCTGCTCTGCCTGGTTTCATCTCCATGGAACAAGATTCTCCTGCACTGGGTATCCGCCCCCTCCCAGGTGTCTCCCTTATCCTGCTTTTCTGCCTCCTTTTGTGTGTTTTCCCTCTCCCCCTCCCATTAGATTGTAAGCGCCTTGAAGGCAGAAACTTTCTTTATACTAATTGTATCCTCATCGCTTAGCACACTGCCCGGCACATTGGAGGTACTTAATAAATGTTTGTTGCATTTATTGGATTGGTCCCTACCCTTAAGGAGGTCACCTTATAATGGGAGAGACAACATTCAAATAATTATGTAGTTAGAAAATATGTAGAGATAGATACATACATAGTACATACATAGATACATAGTAAATTGGATATAATTTTGGAGGGAAGGTGCTAGCAGTGGAGTGGGGAGGTTTGAGGGGACAGAAAAGGCTCCTTACAAGAAGGTGGGGTTTGAGTTAAGTCTTGAAGGAAGCCTGGGAAGCCAGGTGGTAGAAATGAGGAAAGAGAACATTCAAGGAATGGGGAGCTGCCAAAGAAAGAGCTCAGAAAGAGATTGAGTAACAGTCAGGTAAGTATTGATGGATAGTAGAGTACAAGGAGCGAAGTAAATTATAAGAAGACTGGAAGCCCAGGAAAGGTTCAGGTTGTGAAGGACTTTAAAAGACAAAGGATGAGGGAAGCATCCATTAAAATAATTTACACTAAGATGGGAATGGATGATAGCTCCTTTTAACTTTTTAGGTGTATTTTTTTTTGTAAGCCTGAAAGCATCTCTGGTAAAACTTCAGTCACTGTTGGAGGGACTTTCTTATTGATCCTTAAATCACATCAATTGCCTGCTCTTGGATGGAAAAGGAGAGTGTTGATGGCTCTCAGTCTTTTCTTCTGCTGATGAGAGGAGTAGGAGTGAGCTTTGTTCTCCCTTCATCTATCAAGGTCTTGTTCAGGGTCTAGAGCTTTGCCCACCATATTATCTCTGTTCCTCAATGAAAAGAGAGGGATAATTACCCCATAGAGGGAGAGGGCTTCCTGTCCAAGAAATGGATGGTCTAGGTTCTGTTTCTCCTTGTACCACCACCATCCCTATCACAGGGGTCTTCAGAAGGATCTCAGAGCAGCTTCCCCCTTTGCTCCATTCTTCTTTGTCTTCAGCTACCTGGGAATGTTCCCACAATTCTAGTTCCTATGTTCCAGGCACTATTCTAAGCACTTTACAGATATCTCATTTGATATGCAAAAAACTATGTATAAACTTGAGGGCAGTTAGGTGGCACAGTAGGTAGAGTGTCAGGCTGGAGACAGGAAGACTCCTCTTCCTGAGTTCAAATCTGGCCTCAGACACCTACTAGCTCTGTAACCCTGGACAAGTCACTTAACCCTGTTTGCCTCAGTTTCCTTAGCTGTAAAATGATCTGGAAAAGGAAATGGCAAACCACTCCAGTGTCATTGCCAAGAAAACCCCAAATGGGGTCACAAGAGTCAGAAATGACCAAAACAACTGAACAACAACAAATTTACAAACAAGTTATATGCAGGATAAAGTGAAAATAATCAACAGAGGGAAGACATCAGAATTAAGAAGGACTGGTAAAGACATTCTGCAGAAGGTTGGTGTTTAGTTAGTATTTTGAGGAAGCCAGGAGGTAGAGATAGGAGGAAAAGCATTCCAGGCACTGGGATCAACCAGTGAAAATGGCCAGAGGTGAGAAATGGAATGTCTTGTTCAAGGGACAGCAAAGGGACCAGTGTTACTAGATTTCAGAGTGCACAGTAGGGTATAATAAGAAGGAAAAGGAAGAAGAGGGCAAAATAAGAAAAGACTTCGAATGCCAAAAAGGATTTTGAATTTAATCCTGGAGGTGACAGGGAGCTACTGGACTTATTTGAGTGTGCGGTGGGGTTGGGAGAAGGTGACATAAATAGACCTCTGCTTTCAGGGGATTGCTTTGATAGCTAAATGGAGGACAGAGTGCAGTGAGGAGAAATTTGAGGCAGAGAGATCAAGCAATATGCTATAGCAATAGTTCAGGTATGAGGTGATCAGAACCTGCACCAGCAAGAACCAATAGTTCTCTCCCACTAGTCAGAGGAGAAAAGGGAATATATACAAGAGAGGGTATGAAAGTAAAAACTGACAGAGTTTGGCAACAGATTTGATATGGACAGTGAGAGTGAGAAGTCAGGGATAACACCTAGTTTGTGAGTTTAGGTGACTGGGGAGATACTTGTGCCCTCAACTGTATTAGGGAAATTTGGAAGTGGGGGTGGTTGGGGGAAAGATACTGAGTATAGTTTGGGACATGTTAGGTTGAAGACATCTATAAACATCCAGTTTGTGTTGTCCAATAAGCAATTGGCGCTGTGAGACTTGAGGTCAACAGAGAGGTTAGGGTTGGAAAGAAAGTTGAGAATCATCAGCATAGAAATGACAATTGATCAATGAGAGCTGATCACCAAGATCATCAGGTGAAATAATATAGTGGGAGAAGAGAAGAAAGCTCAGGATAGTACTGGGGGATACTCAGAGTTAGCAAGAAGAACCCAGAACCCAAATGGAAGACAATATCAAAGAAAAGAGGGTGGTCTTGTGATTTGAATTTCCTCTCATTTATATATGAAGGTCTTTCTCCTAGTTGTTTGAAAAATGTAGTATTTCTCAAAGGAACTGTTAAATTTAGCTGTGGTCTTAGAGTTTGTATCCTTGGGTTTTCTTTCCTATAGGTGATCTATGGATTATTTCAAACAGAACAAATCAACACTTTTTATTCCGAAGTTCTAGGCAACTTTCTAGAATTATTTCTTAAACTATAGTGTTCAGGATTTTGACTTGTCATGATCTTCTGGGAGATCTATGATCCTTAAGTTGTTTATATGCACCCTCTCTTCAAGATCAGTATGTTTCACTCATGGAAAGCATGTTTTCATTTAATGTTACTGCTTTTTGCTTCTCTTCTTTTAGATTGTCCTTTACTTCTATGTATTTGAATTTCAAATCAGTTATCCTCTCTTGTTTCTTTGGATTCAAGTTTTCCTATTTACCAATTATTTCTGCTGTGCAGGCCATAATTCTGTTCTTGCAATTCTTATTTTTCCTTTCAACCATTTGGGAACACCATGCTGGGGTTCCATGATATCTTCAAAATCCAAAAGTTTCTTTGCCTTATCAGATGTTGAATCATTTTCCTTTGTTTTGCAGTGTTTACTCATAGATGCCTGAATTCTTATTATATCTTGATGCCTTATTTCCTTCTGCTTTTAATATTTTCCCTTTTACTTTATCTGTTTATACTCAAGGTTTTTGAGTTTTTTCCACCTTGAGATCTTTGGTAATATCTGTCTATTTTTCCCCTTTATTTTCTCCTATTGCTTACTTTCTGACTCCCTCCCTCCACTTTGCTTGTGGTTTCCCTGAGAGCTAGATTTTAAAGTGTTTCAGCCTCCTTCCACACTGAGCAATTAATTCACAGTATACAAGTATCTATATCTCTGTCTCAAGTAACTTGTAAAGGGACAGGACTTGCCCCAGTTGGAGGCTGGGATATTTCTCGTAGGCTTAGTGGAGTGCCACGCAACCCCACTCATATGGCACCTTGTCCCATTCCCTCGTTGCTCAGTTCTCTGTCCCAGTGGCACAGAGCACAGTTACATGAGCAAATCTCTGCCCTTTGGAATTTGGATCTTTGTAGTACTGGGTAGTAGAGGGTGGGACCAGGGAGGACAGCTGAGTTCTATTGCAGGCCTGTGTATTGTCTTGTACAACCTTAATACCAGGAATGTGGTGGGCAACTGTGGAGGGGTGCTGACTGAGTGCCCATTAGAGGTTAGAGAATGTTGATTTCTTTGTTGTTCATTCCCCAAGTTTTTATCTTATTTGAGTTCTTGGTGCCTCAGAAGTGGAAACAGCTGAAATTGCTTGATTCCTATTTCGGAGAAGTTTGGGAGGTCAAGAAGATCTCAGAAAATGGTGAGTGTTCCATTTTGTTTGATACATGAGCCAGACATCATCTATGATTCTTTATGGTCTTCCTTCTGTTCTTTTTTATACATTTAAAAAGTGTTTCAGTAGCCTTTTAAAACCTTTGCTTCTTTTATATGTATTTGTTTGTTTAATTTCTCTATTATGAAACTGTTTCATGGAGGTTCCTGAGAGAAAGACACTAGAAAAGTGAGAAGTGAGGTGAAAAAGCAGAAGTTCAATGTCAGTTCTCCATCTTTGAGCCATGTGATCATGCCAGAATCCAATCCAAGGTTCCATACTTATGCCTTTCTATTCTTTCCTACAAAGACCCTAAAAGGTGTTGCTGAAGATGCTATTATAATCAACAATGCAGGGGTAGCTAGGTGGCGCAGTGGATAGAGCACCAGCCCTAGAGTCAAGAGGACCTGAGTTCAAATCCAGCCTCAGATATTTGACACTTACTAGCTCTGTGACCCTGGGCAAGTCACTTAACCCTGTTACTTAGCATAAATATTTTTAAACCATTTGTCAAATTTGTGAGGGTGAATTTGGTTAAAACTAAGTAATATAATCTATAATTTCACTTATCCAGGCACACTGATGGAAAAGTAAAAGGTATGAGCAGCATTGTCAAAATCTCCTCTTCCCTCAAGATACTTTGCATATGAATGAACATTTGGCATATGCAACAAGTAAGGATACTGGTAAGCATCTATTTAGTAAATATTAGTAAATTTTAATTTCTTTCTTAGATTTTTAGAAAAAAATATAAAGAGAAGGCTTAATATTTTCTTCTTGCACCCAAATGGATAGTCTTGTGAGGCCCATGGGACTTTTCCACATCTCAGTTTGAAGAACAGTGCTCTATATCAAAGGTTCCTAACTTGGAATCCACAGATTTCCAATGGTATCTTGGATAGATTTCAGGGGATCCATGAACATAGATGGGAAAAAATTGCAGTTTTTATTTTCACTAACCTCTAAATGGAATTTAGCATTTTCTTTAATTATGAATGTAAACTACAAACATTATTCTGATAAGAAGTTCATAAGTTTCACAGGACTGTCTCTCAAAGGAGTCTATGACACAAAAAGGGTGAAAATTCCCTGGTCTATATGATCTCTGTGGTTTTCTCTAGTTCATCCATTTTATATTTTAATATTTCTTACAGTTCCAACCTTCTGTGTTCTATGTTTTAAAACCTAAAGTCTATAGCTCTGCCATACTTTGTTCTGTGGTTTAAGATCTCTTCCAGCTCTGATGCTCTAGGCAGTCTGTCCAAATGAGTAGAGAGCTTGCTTTGGAGTCAGGAACATGGAGGTTCAAGTCCTGCCTCTCTAACACATGCAAATAGGGTCATCCATGCAAAGCCACCAAATCTTTCAGTGCCCCCAGACAATCCTTCAGGAACGTAAATTGCAGGACAATTGCTCAATCTGCTTTAATGAGAAAATGGTCCTCCCTGGGAGTCCCCTATACCAATGAATTCAAAGGGCTGATTTTAAAAAATACAGTTCTAAGATAATTTCATTTTTTGACCACACATTAAATAATATTTTATTTTCCCCAGTTACATGTAAAGACAATTTTTAACATTCATTCTGAACAATATTTGAATTCCAAATTTTCTCTCTCCCTCCCTGAGACAGTAAGGAATTTGATATGGGTTATACATGTTCAATCATGCAAAACATATTACTATGCTAGTCGTGTTGTGAAAGGAGATGCAGACCCAAAGGAAAAAAAGGTTAAAAAATACAGAAAGAAAGAAATAGTATATTTCAATCTGCAGTCAGACTCCATGGGTTATTTCTCTGGAGGTGGATAACATTTTTCATCATGAGTCCTTGGAACTGTGAGAGATGATCTCTCAGCATTGAAGCCTCCTCGGGGGTCAATGGTTCTTGTTAATAGTTCCTGATTGTTGCTTTCAAAACCCTCCCCCATGGGGCAGCTAGGTGGCACAGTGGAGAGAGCACCAGCCCTGAAGTCAGGAGGACCTGAGTTCAAATCTGGCCTCAGACCAAACGCTTGACACTTACTAGCTGGGTGACCCTGGGCAAGTCACTTAACCCCAATTGCCTAAAAGCCAAAAAATTTAAAAAATAAAAAAACCCTTCCCCACTCAGACCCTGTTCAGAAAGAATAGCCTTGCCCCCAACCTGAACTGCTTGCCCTTGAAAAGCTTCCTGCCTTTTCTTGTCTCTGGGCAAACTTGGGTCTCCATGAATAGATTGTATCCCCTGAAAGCCCAGCCAATGGGATAAGGGGAAGGGGATTAGAGAGGAGGAGCTCGAGTTAGGGTACAAATAAGCCTTTACTTCCTTACAGAACTCTTACTCCTCTGGCCCACAGTGGCAACTAGGAGGGTACCTTTTTTCATGAGAAAGCAATAAACTCCTTTCTACTTTCAAGGTATCTAAGTCTTTGTTTTTATTTTTGAGTAAGTGATCTCTGTCCCACACAGAATTGTCTTGGATCATTGTATTGCTAAGAATAGCTAAGTTAGGAGTGGGGAACTTGCAGCCTTAAGGCCACATGTTACCTTCTAGGTCCTTAAGTGTGGCCTTTTGACTGAATCCAAATTTTACAGAACAAATTGTTTTATATATTTATTTATTTATTGCTTTTTTTGGTGAGGCAATGGGATTAAGTGACTTGCCCAGGGTCACACAGCTACTAAGTGTTATGTGTCTGAGGCCTGATTTGAACTCTGGTCCTCCTGACTTCAGGGCCAGTGCTCTATCCACTGCACCACCTAGCTGACCTTTGAAAACAATTTTTTTTTGTTTTTGTATTTTGATAGGCTATGGGGTTAAGTGACTTGCCCAGGGTCACACAACTAGTGTGTATTAAGTGTCTGAGGCCGGATTTGAACTCAGGTCCTCCCGACTCCAGAGCTGGTGCTCTATTCACTGGGCCACCTAACTGCCCCAAAACCAAAATTTTTTAATGAGGACTAAGAATTACAATATTATCTTGTTTCTGCTAAAGATAAGATGATTTGCTTGCTTTGTGATGCTGCAATAACAACAAAAACCAAATTCAGTGCTCCTCAGCGTTATAATACTCATCAGGACCACAAATATTTTAAATTAGAGAGAAAGGCATGAAAGGCTGTATTGCAGAAATCAAAGACAATTCTTTCAAGCAGCAAGAAGACTTGGAAATAATGTTACTGAAGCAACTTATAAAGTAGTTTATACACTCAAGGGAAAAAAAGGGAAGCCATTCAGTCATGTAGAAATTGTGAAACAATGCATTGTTGAAGTTGTAAGTTGCTTAGTCCCCAATAACATTTCATTTTTTTTCTTTTCTTTTTTTTTCTTTTTTTGTGTGTGTGTGAGGCGGTTGGAGTTAAGTGACTTGCCCAGGATCCCAACAACATTTCAAAGCACAAACAAGTGCCTCTTTCAAGGAGAACAATAAATGATACGGTTATCTTAAGAGATGCAGAGAAAGCTTTTAACAAAATACAAAACCCATTCCTTTTAAAAACACCCCAGAGCTTAGGAATAACTAGAGTTTTCCTTAAAATAATAAGTAGTATCTATCTAAAACCATCAGCAAGTATTACATGCATTGGGGATAAGCTAGAACCATTCCCAATAAAATAAAATCAGGGGTGAAAGAAGGATATCCATTATCACCACTGTTATTCAATATTGTACTAGAAATGTTAGCTTTAGCAATAAGAGAAGAAAAAGAATTAGAACAGGCAATGAAGAAACAAAGTTATCACTCTTTGCAGATGATATGATGGTATACTTAGAGAATCCTAGAAATTCTACCACTTGAAATAATTACTATTTGAAAATACTTGAAATATTTAACAACTTAGTGAAGTTGCAAGATATAAAATAAACTCACACAAATCGTTGGCCTTTCTATATATTACTAACAAAGCCCAGCAGCAAGAGATAGAAAGTGAATTCCATTTAAGGTTACTGTAGACAATATAAAACATTTTGGAGTCTACCTGCCAAGGCAAACCCAGGAACTAGATGAATACAATTACAATATACTTTTCACACAAATGAAGTCAGATCTAAACAAATAAAATAGTTACTCATGGGTACTGTGAGATAATATAATAAAAGAGACAATTCTAACTAAATTAATTCACTCTTCAGTGCCACGACAATCAAACTACAAAAAATTATTTTATATGGCTAGAAAAAATAACAAAATTCATCTGGAAAAATAAAAGATCAAGCATATCAAGGGAGTCAATGAAAAGAAATGCAAGGGAAGGTCGCCTACCTGTACCAGATCTAAAACAGTATGTATAATCAGCAATCATCAAAGGTATTTGGTACTGGCTAAGAAATAGAGTGGTGGATCAGTGGAATAGATTAGATACACAAGACACAGTAGCTAATGACTATAGTAATGTACTGTTTGGTAAATCCAAAGACTCCAGCTTCTGGGATAAGAACTCACTATTTGACAAAATCCACTGGGAAAACTAGAAAATAGTATGGTAAAAACTAGGCATAGACCAACATCTCACCTCATACTCCAAGATAAGATCAAAATGGTTACATGACTTAAATATAAATGGTGATACCATAAGCAAATTAGGAGAGCAAGGAATAGTTTACCTGTCAGATATATGGAGAAGGGAAGAATTTATGACCAAACAGAAGTAGAGAACATTATGAAATGCACAATGGAAAATTTTGATTACATTAAATTAAAAGTTCTTTCACAAACAAAACCAATACAACCAAGATTAGAAGGGAAGCAGAAAGATGGGAAACAATTTTTATAGCCAGTGTCTCTGATAAAGGACTCATTTCTCAAATATATAGAGAACTGAGTCAAATTTATAAGAATGTAAGTCACTGACCACTTGATAGATGGTCAAAGGACATGAACAGGCGGTTTTCAGATGAAGAAATTAAAGCTATCTATAGTGACATGAAAAAGTGTTCTAAATCACTATTGAAAACATAGATGCAAATTAAAACAACTCTGAGGTACCACCCCACACCTAGTAGATTGGCTGATTTGACAAAAAAAGGAAAATGACAAATGCTGGAGAAGATGTGAGAAAATTGCATTGTTGGTGGAATTGTGAACTGATCTAATGATTCTAGAGAGCAATTTGGAACTATGCCCAAAGCGCCATAAAGCTATTGTGTGGTACAGCTGCCCAAAAATAACACTCAGAGATTTTCTAGGTATAAAGTGAAAGATTTATTATGTTCTCACAAGAAGTGGGCGTCTGCTTCTCCAGCAGTCCGAGCAAAGCGAGGCAAGGCACAAAGGCCAGGACAAAGGTTATATAGCCCTAACGCAGAGATACCCACCCACCACTGGCTTTAAATTCCCATTGGACAGGAATTCCAGCCTTACAATCTAAAACTTGAAAATCTGCCCCAGAAACAAGGAATCTCATTATAATACTACCAATCCTAGCTATTTTATCCTTATTTAGTAATTAGCCCTTACCTAATGCTGATGTAACAGTACAAATCATGTGATTTCTAGGAACCTGAAACTTAGGCCTATTCAGGTTAGTGTAACCAACCTCGAGTTTGCAACAGTCTAAGACATTGCTACACTCAGTCCATCTGAGAGATCTCACATTGTTTACATTGTTTCACTCAGTTAAAAACCAGTCTTGACAAAAGTTTGCAAAAAGGAGAGCTCTCTTTATTGACTTTCTCGAGAAAGGGCACCACCGTGCTGCCTAAACTGCCCCGAGAATGTGAGTGCTCTTTGTTTAAGGCAAGATTATATAGACCCTAATGCAGCAGCCCACCCTAATCCCCTTCCTGTCGGCTCATTGACTGAGCCTCAGGTATACAATCTATTCGTGTAAAAACTACCCCAGTAATAGAGAGAACAAAGAGGTATAGAAATTATGTTAGCCTGTTCCCCTTTTCAGGGCCTCACAGTTTCATTAGGCTTTTACCCAAGGTCATACAACCAGCTAGAGGACGAGATAGACAGGATGCTTTTATGGCTCAGGAATTTCTGGTAACACTATGTAAGAGTAGGAGAGGGAGAAGGCTAGGGGAGGGGGTCTTGTATTCTGAGGGGTCTTCACTTAGTGTTGGTACACGTGTACCACTCAAAAGCAATAATACCAGAACCATTAACAAGAAGTAATGAGCCTTTGAGGAGGCTTCACTTCTGAGAGATCATCTCTCACACTATGTATATCCTTTGACCCAGAAATATCACTGCTAGGTTTGTATCAAAAAGGATGATAAAAAAGGAAAAAGGACCCACAAGAACAAAAATATTTATAGCAGCTCTTTTTGTGGTGGCAAAGAATTAAATATGGAGGGGATGCCCATCAACTGAAGAATGACTGAACAAGTTGTGGTATATGAATGTAATAGAATACTACTGTGCTATAAGAAATGATGAGCAGGCAGATTTCAGAAAAACCTGGAAAGTCTTATATGAACTGATGCTGAGCGAAATTAGCAGAACCAGGAAAACATTGCACACAGTAACAGCTACATTGTGGAATGACTGGCTTTGATAGACTTGGCTCTTCACAGCAATGCGAGAATCTAACACAACTCCAAAAGACTAATGATGGAAAATTCTGTCCACATCCAGAGAGGGAACTATGGAGTCTCAGTACAGATCTAAGCATACTACTTTCACTGTTTTTTTCTTTCTTATGGTTTTTCCCTTTTGTTCTGACTGACTAATGTGGAGATATGTTTTACATAATTTTACATGTATAGTCTATATCAAATTTCTTGCTGTTTTGGGGAGGGGGGAAGAAGGGAGGCAGAAAAATTTGGAACTCAAAATCTTATAAAAACAAATGTTGAAAACCAAAAAAAAAAAAGGAAAAAAAGAACAAAAACCTCATTATCATTCTGCCCAAACCCTCTCCTCTTTCCAACTTCCCTATTACTGTTGAGGGCACCACCATCCTGAAGTTTGCAATCTTGGTGTCATCCTCAACTCTCTCTCATCCCACAGATCTGAATGTTAACACGTTTGTCTCATCTACCTTGAAAATGCTTGTTGTGTACTTTCCACTCACATAGAAGTCCTCTTTTTTCTGCTCACATGGCTGCAATCCTAGCTCAGACCCTCATCACTTCTGGCCCTGACTATAACAATAGCCTTCATACTAGTACCCCTGCCTGACTCAAGTCCCTCCCTACTCCAATGTCTTCTCTACTCAAGCTGTCAAGGGGATTCTATAAAGCATAAATATGGTCATGTTTCCCCACCTCCAATTCATGGAGCTCCCATTGTTCAGGTGTTTCAGTTCCAATTGCATGCAACTCTTCATGATCCCCTTTGGGGCTCTCTTGGCAAAGATATTGGAGCAGTTTGCCATTTCCTTCTCCAGCTCATTTTGTAGATGAAGAAACTGAGGCAAATAGGGTTAAGTGATTTGCCCAGAGTTACACAGCTAATAAATGTCTGAGGCCAGATTTGAACTTGGGTCTTTGTGATTTCTGGCCTGTTGCTCCATCCACTGTGGCACTTCACTGCCCAGGGAGGTCTACTTACTACCAATTACTCTGGGATAAAGTATAAATGCTTCTTTTTTGGTATTCAAAACTCTTCCTAATATAGCCCCTTCCTATCTTCAGTCTTCTCATACTTTACTTTTCTCCATATACTTTGCTATGTAACTACTCTGGTTCACTTGCTATTCCCCAAATAAGGCACCAGTGTTTCATCTTCATGCTTTTGTGCTGGCTGTCTCATATGCCTGGAACCCTCTGACCCTTTATCTTTTCTACTTCTTAGATTCCCTGGCTTCCTTCAAGACTCAGCTCAAATACCATCTTCTGTAGATGGTCTTTCCCGGTCCTCCCAGCTGCTTATACCTTTCCCTCTAAGGTTCTCCCTTCTCCATATATATCTTCTATGCACTTAGTTATTTATACATCATCTCCCTCACTGGAATGTAATCTCCTTGAGGATAGGAACTTTTTTTTTTATTCTTTGTATCCCCAGCACTTAGCACAATGCCTGACCCATAGGAAACATTTCACAACTGCTTGTTGACTGACTGAATGTAAGGATTAGAATACCTCAAGGTTCTTAATTGGGGGCAGGGGAGGCAGGGGCTGTGTGTGTGAGCTAGAATCCTTTGGAAGTCTGGTAAAGTCTAATAATAATGTGGGGATTTTGCCTACATTTGTAATGGAAGGAAATACTAAATTTTTGTTAAAAATTAGAGAAAAGTAAAAAGTAACATTGATTGCCCCCCAGAGAATGCCCCCCAAATGGCTTGAGGCTCTAGAGCCTGTCACCCAGAATCATAGGCAGAGAATGGGTTCAGAATTCAGATCACCCAGATTGCCGAGATGAGGAGTTTGGGCTGGAGCCTATGGAGAAATTTGTTCTGTTTAGGCAGGAATACCTGAACATTTGGTATTAGACTCATGGAATGTATTTCTACATAGAATTATAGAGCTAGAAGGAAATTTAATATAATTTAATTCTATTTTCTGTTATAACAGAAGAGTAAACTGAGGCCCAAGATCTACTATCTAACCCTAATCTCTTCCCTGAGCACTAGTCTTGAATCACCAACTACCTCTTGGACATTTTAAATTCAATATGTCCAAAATAGAACTTACTATCTTTTCCCGAAACTGCCCCCTCTTCCTAACTTCCCTATAATTGTGGAGTGTACTACCATCCTCACAGTCACACAGGCTCAAAACATAGGGGTGTGTGTGTGTGTGTGTGTGGCACACACATACACACATATATATGTAAAATTATTCTATACATACATCTACTTATCAGTTCTTTCTCTGGATGCAGATAGCATCTTTCTTCATATATCCTTTATAGTTAATTTGGGTATTTATAATAGACAAAATAACCTTTTCTCTCAAAGTCATTCTTAAAGTAATACTGCTGTACAGAATTCTCTTGGGTCTGTTCATTTCTCTCTTCATTATTTTGTGCAACTCTTTCCACGTTTTTCTAAAATCATTGAGCTAATCATTTCTTATAGCACAGTAGTATTCCATCACAATCATTTATCACAACTTGTTTAGCAATTCCCCAGTTGATGGGCATCCCTGCAATTTCCAGTTCTTTGCCTCCACAAACAGAGCTGCTATTAGAACATATGGGTTCTTTTCCCTAATCATCTAGTAGTGATATTCATGGGTCAAAAGGTATAGGCAGTTTAATAATTCTTTGGGCATAATTCCAGATTGCTCTCCAAAATGGTTAGATCATTTCACAATTCCATCAACAATGAATTAGTGACTCAATTTTTCCATACCCTCTCCAACATTTATCACTTTCACCTTCTATCATTTTAGCCAAGCTGCTAGGCATAAAATGATATCTCAAGGTTGTTTTACTTTGCGTTTCTCTAATCAATAATGATTTAGTGTGTTTTATATGACTATAAATTGTTTTTATTTCCTGAATGGAAAACTGCCTTTTCTTTTCCTTTAACCAACCATTTATCAATTGAGGAATGACTCATATTCTTATAGATTTGACAAAGTTCTTCATATGTTTTAGATATGATACCTCATCTGATAAACTGTCTATAAAATTTCCCCCAATTATCTGCTTTCCTTCCGATCTTGGCTACATTTGGCTTATTTGTACAAACTCTTTTTAATTTAATGTAATGGAAATTATCCATTTTATACCTAACTTTCTTATTTTCTTATATTTTACTCTCTTCCATCTACTCTAAAGTTCAGTGATAATGGCCTTCTTGCTATTCCTCCCTCATGATACTCCATCCCCTGACTGCTCACCTTTTATGGCTTTCTTCCATGCCTGGAATGCTCTCCCTCCTCATGTCTTCTGTATTCTTTGGCTTATTATGAAAGTTAGCTCAAATCCTACTTGCTGCAAGAAGCCTTTCCTGGTGCTCTCCTCCAACCTCCATTGCTGGTAATTTCCCCTGAGACAATTTAAGCTGTACATATGTTGTCTGTGCATAGTTGTTTATCCTTTGTTTCCCCAAGTAGGTTGTGAGCTCTTTGAGGGCAGGGACCAGTTTTTTGCCTTTCATTGTATCTCCTGTACTTAACATCATGCTTGGCACATAGTAGGTGTTTAATATGTGCTTGTTGATTGATTGGAACTCAGAGAATTTTCCGAGTCTCAAAGAGCTCCAAGTTTTGGAGCCTTACCCAGAATCATGATTAAGGTTTTTTTCTATTTCTGCGTCATGGATTCCCTTGACATTCAGGTGAAATCTATCGATCTCTTCTCAGAAGAACATGTTTAAATACGAACAAATAAAATAAAATTTAAAAACAAACCAATTATATTTATATATAGTTATAAAGATATTAAAAAAAACACGCTGACCTCAGGTTAAGAACCCCTGGACTAGTACCACTTGCTGCAAATTGTTTCCTCCAGTACCGGCAGATAATCGGTCAGACATCTGCATCTATATCTACATCCACAGCCATGGATTCCTCACTTCTCCATCCAAAGTCTTTCTGCTGATTTCCCTGAACAGCTCCTTTTCTCCTAAGATCACACAGATTTTTTAGAATATAACACATTGGGAGGAAAGGCAAGACTTATATCTTGGCTCTTGTTGCTGGTTTAGAATTGGAACCATCTTGCTTTCAGTTGTTTCCAGGGGATTGATCCAGCCAGCTTCTGGGTTCTCAGGTGTACGTGGAAGTGGAAGCCTTGGGAGAGAGAGCACCTCGGGACAGGTCTTATTTTCCCTCATTTTTCATCTACTACTGACAATAACTCAACAATCACATGAAACAATCATTGAATTAACATATATAAAAGTCTACTATGTACCAGGAACTATGCTAGTCCCTGGGTATACAGTAACAAATAATGGAACAATCTTTGCTCTTGTAAGGATTTTCAGGGTCTTTACTAGCTACTGCCCGAAAGAGCCAGCATGAGATATAGATAGAGAGGGAAACTGCAGTTTATTCACTCAAGAATGCAACACACGCCATTAGTAGGTGATAGACATATGTGTCTCACAATTCTGCAGATCATATACACTAGTAGGTGTGTATTTTATATATAAAAACATGTATGTACACATATTTTTACACACACACACACACACACACACACACACACACACACACACACACACTGTTAGTTAGAAGGGCTTAAGTTTCCACAGGTAGAATAATGCAGAGATTTAAAGAACAACAGCTCCAGGAAGTAGTACACTGCAGGTGGGCTCAGGCTTAGCCAATAAAAAGTAAGTGGATTGTTCCATAAAGACCCCAAAATCAAGACAGGGGTAGAGCCAGCTCAGACCAGTTAGGGTCAACCTGAGGACACCTGAAAAATGTTAGTGTGCCTGCTTAATGAACTTCATTACTATTATCTGACACACCCCGCATAAAATTAGTGCCTCATTAAGGAATCATGGGACGTATGACCAAGGGAGGGGGAACATACTTGAGCATATCAAGGGGAAACATGTAAGGAAAGGTATAACCTGGGAAGGGTTGGACCAATCCTGGCCCGGGAGGTTTCGCACCCAATTCAACTGCATAAAAGCACACTTGCCCTTACACTCAGGGCCCACCCCTCCTGAAGAGGGGTGGAGCCTGCTTCTGGCCAGAAACGTCTAAATCCTCTAGACTTTCTTTATAATAAATTTTCTTGATACTAAATTTTTGGTGTCAAGCTTATTTCTAACATACACACACACACATACACACACCCACACCCACACCATTTCCTCCTGAGCTATACGAGCCGGAGAGAATAATGACTTCTTACAAAGCAATTTTGGTAAGAGCTGGTACAGCAGGTGAGAAAGAAAAAGTATTTAGTATTTAATAGAACAAAAAGGATTACTTATTACTTATGAGGGAGGAAAAATGTGTTATTGTTAACAGAGCCATTTACAAGAGACCAAAGAAAACAACTCCTGACTTATCAGTCAGTCTGTACATATTTGTTAAGGGTCTACTACTTGCTATTATAGATAGGATGAAGAGAAGAGAGGGACTTCCTTGAACTATTGAGGTCTTCTGAGTTATCTTTTGTAGTCTTAAAGTGATTAGGGCAAAGGGAGGAATTGAAGGAGATTTTCAGCAGTGTCAAAGAGGCATCATGTGCACAAAAAGGAAAATAGTAAATGCAAGACAACATGGAGTCAGTTACAGTCTCTTCATAATTCACCTTCCACATTGCCTTCAAGGGATTTACATTCTATGGGGAAGAAAGCATGCCTGGAGTTAAGAAGACCTGAGTGAAATCTGGCCTCAGACACTTACTAGCTGTGTGGCCTTGGGCAAATTACTTATTCTCTATTTGTTTCAGTTTTCTAAGCTATAAAATGTGAATAGTAATAAGGCCTACTTCCCAAGGTTGTTGTGAGGATCAAAGGAGATAATATTTATAAAGTGCTTAACATAGTTCCTGGCACTTAACAGCCAGTATATAAATGCTACCTATCACCCCCCCCCCACTACTACTACAACTGGTTAGTTGATTGTTGTCCTTCATGCATGAAGAGGAGCAAAATGACATGACTATGTTGGAGATAAGGTACAGTGTGTCCAGTTGTGGCTGATCAGACCAATACAAGCTCAGAAGGCTATACCACAGGTCAGGTATAAATAGTCCACATGAATATTTGGGGTGCAAAGTAAAAATGGTAAAATGATATGGGCGATGTTTTTGATTAGTGAATAAATTGGATTTAGGTAAGGTAGGGTTGTGAGAAGCTATCGACCTCAGTCTCTCTTCTAGAATCATCAAAGTCCAGGGGCAAAAGAAAGTCAAGATAATTGGTGATGACAACTTGGGATGCAGCAGATAACTTCAGCATCTTTGATGTCTAAGTAACCTCTAAGCATTCCACAGCACTTGTTTCAACCACCGTCATAACCATTGGAACAAATTGTACTCATTCGCTCATTTCACTGGAGGAAGTCTTCACATGCTTAAGGCAGACAGCCCCTTTAACCCACCCCTTGGTTGGTTTAGCCCTTCCATTGAAATAGTTTATCAGAGTGTGACTGCTATACATGCTACAGCTTCTTGGAGCCACAGGTGACAGTTGGGTGAAGCAGTTGGACACCAGAGGTGGAGAGCAGCACTGAAAAGGGCTTGGCAGCTCTCATACCAGAGGTACTAGTGTTTCCTGAACACACCATACACCCCTACTACTCTGATGATGATGATGACAATGATGATGAAGACAGCTACGACTGTTGTTAGTTAACAAAGGTTAGTATATGCAAAATGAATACCAATTAAGTAAATAAGAAATCCCATATACCAGTTCTTTCATCGCCTGAAACCCTAGCTGAACTAAGCCAGATGACTTGAATTCATCTGGACCAGGACACATGGTCTGATATCCTTTAGGTGTAGCCCAGTACCTGGCATATGATAATCACCTAATAAATACATGTTGATTGATTGCGTATTCGATTTGACCCATTATTCTTGCCTGGCAAGTATATAATTGAGACCTTTCCTTCCAGCAAGGGGCAAGGAATGCTTCCTCTGGTTAGCTGAAAGTGTTTCCAGCAAAACAAACTTCTGAGAACTAAAATCTTTGTCACAAAGTTGTTTCCCTCAAGAGTATTGAGTGCAACATCACAGAGGGGGGACTGAGGGGAAGGAAAGGCGGGAGGGCAATTAACTCTGTTTGTTTCCATCTAACAAGGTGCTCAGGGAATCCATACTTAGAAGCCCCAAACCTGGAAGTACTTCCGTCTTCCCACTGTGATCTTTCCACAACCCTGATAAAACCACATATATCCAGAACCTCAATGCCTTTTCTTAGGAAAGAATGTGAGTTATGGATGAGTTCTTGGTCGGTAATTTGTGGGGGGAAAAGAATGGAAGACTGAAGGACAAGAAGCCTGGGGCCTGGGCACAGAGTCTAGCACTAAGGACATTTTTTCTAGTAAGTGCTTCCCCCAAGAAAGCTTCACCTATCGCTGGAGCATTCATCTATTCATTTGGTCAACATGCATTTGTTAATCATGTGGGGGTATGTGCTATCCTAGGTTTCAGGGATACAAAGTCAAAAATCCTGCTCTCTGGGATCTTATAGTCTACCAGGGGAAACAACATGTGCACAATAAATGGATACACAATACGTACAAAGTAAAACAATGCTGCAAGGTAGGTGCTATTATCCCCATTTGAGGATACTGAGGTTAAGTGACTTGCCAAGGGTTACAGAGCTAGTAGCTGCCTGAGGCTGGATTTGAACTGAGGTCTTCCTGACTCTAGGCCCAGTGCTTTGAGCACTATGGTGTCACACAGCTGCTAAACTCTAAAAATTACCTACATCTTTCAGATAAGTCATATGAGACTTTGATGCCCATGGCACCTCTGGGGTTGTTGGTCAGCAAACTGTTGGAACTGGGGATATCTGGGCAACCCCTCCCACCACCAAAAAATCCATCCAGGATTTATGTGAGTAAAGAAGTTGTGGTGCAAATTTGGAGCCATTTGGACTGACCTTGTCACCTTGTGGATTGATCTGGGATTAAGGGCAAGCAGAATAGGAAGCAGTTTTAAGAATTTTCGTGAAGAACTCCTAAAAGCCCAGGGAACCTTTTTGACTACAGCTTTTTATCTCCCTGCTGCAGATTTATTTGTCCTTATCTTTCTGAACTGTATTTTAGCATCCTGGAGAAATGCTTCTACTGGAAGGTATAGGAATATGTTGTCAGTAAAAGAACTGCTTGTTTTAACCCTCTGTTCTTGATGAATACATTGGAAGTGCTGAGTAACTTGGACATCCACCTTCACTCAAGTCATTGATGTTAAACAGTACAGGTCCAAGCCCAAATCCCTAGAGACCTTAGTTGATTTTGACTCATTAATTTCACCTCTTGGCTTCAGGAATTCAACAATTCCTCAGCTAACTCAGCTATGATTTAACTCCCCACCCCCATATACGATAAGGGTAAGGAAGTGGTTGTGGAAGAATAATTCCCACTGGGTAATGGCTGTCTCACTGTTGACTCCTCTGGGCTGGTGTGGTGGGTGTCTTGGTAAGTGGAAGGGAGCCAAGAGAAAAGAGGCCTGGTAGGCCCTGGGCCCTGGCTATTCTGGGGTGATTTGAGGTATGTGTGTTGGGACAACCCAACTCATTTTGAGTTCTGTGTTTTTGACATATTCCCACTATATTTTCTTTTTCTCCCTTTCTGATTCAATGGATCCATAGAAATGGGGAATCAAACAGGGATCTTGGATTTTCTCCTTTTGGGTCTATCTGACCAACCAGGACAGCAACAACTCCTCTTCAGACTGTTTCTGGGCATGTACTTCATTGGGACACTGGGGAACCTGCTCACCATCCTGGCAATTTGTTTTGATTCCCATCTCTACACTCCTATGTACTTCTTCCTCGCCAATCTATCTTTCCTTGATCTCTGTTTTACCTCCACCACAGTTCCCAAGATGCTGATAAATTATCTGTTAGGAAGTAATGCCATCTCCTATGCAGAATGCCTCGCTCAAATGTATTTCTATATTGCCTTTGGTACTTCAGATAGCATCCTCCTCTCTGCGATGGCCTATGATCGCTACCAGGCTGTCTGTCACCCTTTACGCTATGGCACGATCATGACCTCCCGACATTGTGCCTTATTGATGGCTGTGCCTTGGGTTTCTGCTCACCTCATTTCAATGGTACATGCCATATTGATAGCTCAGCTATCTTTCTGTACAAATAATAAAATTCCTCACTTCTTCTGTGACATAAATGCCTTGATAAAACTTTCATGTTCTGATGCCCATGTCAATGAAATGTTTGTTCTTCTTTTGGGGGGACCAGTAATTTTAATTTGTTTCATATGCATTGTGGTCTCTTACACTCCTATTGTCTTTGCTGTGTGCAAGATCCCATCAGCTCATGGGAAATGGAAGGCCTTCTCTACTTGTGGCTCCCACTTGTCTGTGGTCTCTCTTTTTTATGGCACTATCATTGGTGTATATTTCAACCCCTCCTCCACTCACACAGCCCAGAAAGACATGATAGCGACTGTGATGTATACAGTGGTCACCCCTACGCTGAACCCTTTCATCTATAGCCTTCGGAACAAGAACTTGAAAAGAGCCCTGGAGAAGCTTCTTGGCTTGCAATGTTTCTCCAAGGGATGATTATAGTCACATTTGTCCTATTCCAAAAGAACTAAATATAGTATAAAATAAAGAGTCTAATTTATTGAGTTAATATCAATTGATTGGTATTAACATGGATGAAGGCCTCTAGTATTGGGCCAAAGGACTTTGCCATTGGTGCCATTGTGTTCAATATTTATTTTAATGAAGCATTTTGAAGCTATAAATGGCCTGCTTGTCAGATCTGTGGATGACATGAATCTGGGAGGAATGGCTCATGCTTAAAAAAAAAATGGAATTGGAACGTAAAAAGATTTCAACAAGTTGTAACAATGGATTGAATCTAATAAAATGACCATAATTTAATTGAATTTTATAAGAGAGAACTATAAAATACTATACTTTGGTTCTTAATTTCAATGTCACAAGTAGCAGGTAGAAGTGAGGTTGTCAGACAGTAGCTCGTATAAAAATAGACCTAGGATTTTAATGATTGCAATATATTCTTAAACTTTGATAAGAACATAAAAATAAAAAGGGTTAAATGATCTTAGGTTTAATGAAAAGAAGTATAGAGTCTAGAATGAGGACAATCATCATTTTGCTTTCTTCTGTTATGATAATATTTTAATTCATTGTTATCTATTCTGGTACCACATTTAAGGAAAGACATTAATAAGCCAGAATATATCCAGAGGCAGGTAGCCAGAAAGATGAGAAAACTACAAATTAGAAATTATTTCGTAGAAGGATCACTTGAATAGACCAGGAATATTTATCTTGGAAAAGAGGGAATATAGGGTGTGACTGGTATTGAGTGAACAGCATGCTAATCCTTAGGTGTTTGAAGGGTTATTATTTGGAAGAGAGACTAAACATTTTGTTTGAAATCAAAAGTCTGACATAGAACCAATGAAGGATAATTACAGGCAGGCAAATTTCATCTGCAAAAGCTTCTTCATGAGAACAATCTAAAAGTGGAGTGGAAGATTTCAGAGGTGTAAACTGCCCTAACTTCTGAATGCCCATTTGGTAGGATGTACAGAGGACAGAGTAGAGTAGGTGATTTCTGATGTCCTTTCCATCTCTGAGACAATATGATAATATGATTTAGCATTTAAAATAATATTATATTTATAACACAAGGTAAATAAGTTATCTATTCTTGAGATGTCGTGAACATGCATATATATGGAACTAGATTTAGAAGAAAAGAAACAATTGTGTTGCATACCTTTCCGGCATTTCATTTACTATTTTCAATGACAACTTAATTATGATCTTTTAAGTTATTTTAATAAAAAAAACCCTTTATATTATGCCTGATTTGGGTCTTCCTATGTACTTAGTATGGAAATTGACATCTTAGGTATTAGCAACCTTTAATATATGAAAGGACTTGATGAGGACCCTACCTAGTCTCCTGAATTGTCCTGCCTATTTGGTTCCATTTATGATCAAAGCCTAAAAATCCTTCTGCACCCAATCCTTTTGTGCCTCAAAAAGTGGGAAAATGTCACTTTCACTGTTAATCCACAAAACGACAAAACCTGCCCCCCCCCTAAACTCCTACTTTATGCCAAGCCCAAGTTGGACAACAGATATGCAAAGACTAAGATGAATTAGTACCTGCCTTCAAGAAGCTTGCTTTCTTGTGGAGGGAAACAAAATGTTTTCATGTAATAGGAGCAAACAGGTAATCCTGAACACCATTCTCCAGTTCACAGTGCCTCTGAGATCTAAAAGGCAAACTGTTATTCTGGCCAGTGATAGCAGTATGACAGCATTCTATGACACAACAGAACTCAGCCAGAGACCAGAGGAATAGATGGATAAGGGATAAGACATTCAAGGCTGTGTTCTACCCCATCAAATATTAGGGAAAGAGCCTAGTATTTACCAGAAACCGGTCTTTTCCAGCCAAAGTCACAGAAGACCAAGGTTGTTGAACCATGAATTGCTCAATGTTTTAGGAAGTTGAGAGCTTTTGAGACCACCATTGGGGAGGGAGTCAAAAAATGAGGAATAAGAGATATAAGAAAAAAACCTCAAATTTCCAGAGATTTCAGGAGGAAGAAAAATCAACAAAAGAGAATATGCATAAGCAAATTAACCAACATAGAGGATATTAAAAATAAGATAAATTATGGTCTCTAGATTAACAAAATGGTTTTAGGTCTCTTTGACTAAATATAAAACAATGCAACATGAACCATCACCTGATGAGGTAGAGGACCCTGTGGAATCCTAAAAGAGAACAGAACCATGGCATAATATCCCTGAATGCTTTAAGAGAGAAATGAGAATTGTGAAAGCAGAATTTATGGCCTACATAGCAGAAATAATTGGCTGAATAGAAAATCTTGAATCTTTGGTGGCAAGTCTCACAGAAGAAATGAAAGAGAGGATAACTGATTGGAAATGCAAATCTGAGTCTGCCAATAAATGGAAAAGTTAGATGATCAATAACAAAGAAACATTCTTTGAAAGAAAAGCAGATGTGAAGAAATTATTTGCTTCCCAAACAGCCAGACAACAGAAATACACGTGTGAACACCATAGCAACCAAGGATAATGATAAAAAGAAACAAATAACAACTAAGATCATTAAAAGATTTCTTTCTAAATGTACAAAAGGAGACAAGGGTTAAAGCAGAAGTCAAATAAAAGTGGTAGTTGAGAAACAGGTCAGAAACATCATGGAATGAACCTCATAAGACCCCACATACTAAAAAATCATTTGTGTGTGTTGTGTGTGTGTGTGTGTGTGTGTGATTAAATTACAGAATGGGAGATTGAACAAGAGATGGGATGTGAAGAAGAAGAGGAAAATAGATGATGTATAGATATATAAATAGATGAGTGACAGGCTACCAATGAAGGAAGAATAAGTCCTATAGTCCCTCTGGAAGAAGAAATCCTAAAGGAGAATGTGTGATGAGGCAATGACAGGGATTTGAAAAAGAGGGAAAGAACAGAGGAAATTCTATATCAGTGGTGGGAGAGGATACCACTGATGAATGTTTCCATGGGAGAAGAGAGATAATCTAGAAAAAGAAATGGAGACAATAAGTATACTTTTCAGGCATCCTGCCGCAGAAGAAGAAACAGAGCTCCTAGGTACAACTAACAGTCAGAAGAATAGGAACTCATGGACCAAGGGAGGAGATTTTGAGGCAAATGGGAAAAAATGGCTAAGGAAAAGACCAAGGTCAGCAATGTTCTAAACAATCAGGGATGTAGGAAAATTCCTAGCATGGGGCAGCATCCTTTCTATCACAGTCCTGAATTGGTATTTATAAAATGAGACACCCAAATAAAGGGAGTCAAGGGACAGTATCTGCAAGGCAATAACATGTAAAATACTTAGAAAGAACCTAAAAAAGTACCTCAAACACTTTAGTTCCATGAGGAATGGAGAAACTAAAAAAGGATTAAGCAGGTATAAAGGCCATGCATCAAAGGAAAAAAAATCTGGAATAGACAAAAAGGAAGATAAAAAAGAAAGTGAAAAAAAAATCTCTGTTTGGAAAAAGGCATAGAAAATGAACATTAAAAACTCTTGAACAAAATAAGTTGAAGGAGAAGAGAGAAAGGGCATTCTACTTGACTACTTAACTACAGGGAAGAATTAAACAGATAAAAGCAAGAAAGGAAAAGAAGCTAATAATCAAAACTCTACAACAAAGTAAAGATGTAAAAATTGGGGAGTGAAGGTAAGGGATAAGATGTGGTGGAAATAGAGTTGCATTAAAATAGATTAGGCTAATATAACTGAACTTACTGTCTTGTGTTTACAGAGGAAGAAGGGGGAAATTCCAATATAGGAAAAATATTAGAGACAAATAGAGGAAAATGTAAATATAACTCCTACAGCTTTAAATCTGAATGCATTAAACAATCCAATAAAATGAAAAAAGTGATAGATTAGATAAGAAAGCAAAACTCCACCATATTTCAGCATTCCACATATGCTTACAGAAAATGCATTTAAAAAACAAAGACATAGAATGTAGAAAAATGAGTGCCTGGAAAAAATTTGCTAGACAAGAAGCCAATAAAAAAATAGGAGCTGCTATCAGATTATCAGACCAAAAAAAAGCAAACATTTACAACATAAAAGAGATATAAAAGAAAATTACATTAGGTAGAAAGGAAGTATAGAAACAAACCAGTATTAATATTAAATTGTACACTCCAAATACCTTAGCATCTAAATTCGTATAGGTCATATGAACTAAACTAGAAGAAGACATAGACAGTAACACAATACCATAGACAGTACGATAACAGTGGCTGGAGATTTCAGTGTCTCTCTCTCAGTTTTGAATATGTCTAACAGGAAGATAAAAGATAAAGATAAAATACAGAAATGCATAAATTACTGGGGAAACTAAAGTTAAAATTCTATGGTATCTCAGCATTACTTGGAACTTTTACAAAAATTAACTGTGTATTTGGGCAAAGGGGTATTGTAAAGAAATGTAAAAAAGTAGAAGTAGTAAAAATCTCCAGTACAGACCATAACAGAATAAAAAAGGGACAAGTTCAGGGATCTCAAGGAAAAAACAAAGACCCAAGTAGAGACTTAAGAATGAAATCCTAACTGATGTGTGGTTCAATGAACAAATCATAGAAATAATTGATAATAATATGAAAGAAAAATGATAATGATGCAACAACATATCAAAATTTCTAGGCTATAGGTATAAAGATATATTAACAAAATAAGAAAAAAAGAAATAATGAATTGACTATTCATTTAAAACTTAGAAAGCCAAGAAATTGAAGTAAATAAACTTACAAAAAACACTAAAGAGCAAATATTTAAGATTATAAGAGAAATAAACTGGAAACCAAAAAATGTATAGAAATGATAAATAAAACTAAAAGGAGGTTCTTTGAAAAGACTAATACAATTTATAAACTTTCAGATAAACCTACTAAAAAGATGAAGATGGGAAATGAAATCAATAAAATGCAAATAAATAAGGCAAATCCATTATAAAATCAGAAGCAATGAAAGGAATGACCATAACACTTAATATACAATGTTATATGCTAACAAAACCAAGAATACAAAACAAATGGAAAAAATATAAATATCCAAACAGAAGACCAAATAGAGATCTTAAATAACCTAATCTGAGAAAAGAGAACAGGAGTAAGTGTAGAAGAATTACTCAAGAATAAAATTCCTGGTCTTGATGGATTTATGGGAGAATTTCTATCAAATTTTCAAAAAATAATCGACATTAATACTAAACAAATTTTTCCCCAAAACTGAGAAAGCCCTCCACTAGATTTGTTTTAAGAGGCAAATATAATCCTCATATTTAATCGGAGAGTCATACAGCATAGTAGAGCCATACAGACCAACATTATTAATGAGTAGACATTAAAAAAAATTTAAGCAAAATCCTATCAAATACGTCAAAGTGATTTATCCAAGAAATCATTCATTGTGATCAGGAAGGATTTATCCCAGAAAAGAAAAGAAAACAATTAACATAATCAATATATTAAAAACCCAAACACCCAAATCTATGTGATCATATCAATTGATGTAAGAAAATTCTTGACAAAATGTGACACTTATTCTGGCAAAACTCACTACAAAGTATAGACACAGAGTAATCTTTTTTAATGTCATGAAAGTATCTATCTAAAGCCAAAGCAAATATTATTTATGACAGGGACATACTGGAACTTCTTCCAGCAAGTGCATACTAAAATAAATATGCCCTTTCTTACCACTATTATTTAATAGATTTCTGGAAATGCTAGCAATAACAATGACAATAGAAAAAAATTAAAGACATAGATAATTGTAGAAGAGATAAAAATATTGCTACTTGCTGATGATATTTACTTGAAAATGCAAGGTAATCAGCAAAGATACTGATTGAGAAAATTTTTAAAACTTTAGCAAAGTTGAAGGCCACAAAATAAATCCTCAAAATCAATTGCATTTTTATATTGCAATAATAACAAAACTCAAAAGGCAATAACAAAATGAGCTAACTCTCATTCTGAATAATGACAAATTGCCCAAAGTATTTGGGATCAATATGCCATAATAAAAAATATTTATGTAAGTATTATACTAGTATTTGAAGAAATAACAAACAACTTAAGTAGCTGGAGGGATATAGAATGCTCATGGCCAGACCATAACAACATAACAGAAATGATAATAATAAAAAAGTTAACTAGCATGTTTAATGTTATACCAAATAAAATATCAAAGAAATATTTTGTGGAACTTGACAAGATAATAATATTCATATGTAAGTATAAAAGATTTAGAATGATAATGGAAATGATGAAAAGAGGGAGCAATGAAAGAGAAATAACACTTCTAGACATCAAACTCTATGAAGAAAGCATAATGTATCAAAAGCATCTAGTATTGCTTAAAAACAGAAAGATCAATAGAATCATCCAGGCATAAGAGAATTAGAAATAACAGAACTTGATGACCCAGTTTTTGATATACTAGAAAACATGAATTACTTAGAAAAACTCCCTATGTGATTTAAAAAAAATTACTGAGTAAACTAGAAATTATTCTAGCAGAGTGTAGACTTAGACTAATACCTCATCCTACCATTTCTCCCAGTATATTCTAAAGGGATATAAGGCTTTAATATTAATGATCACAGTATAAAAATATTAGAAGAAATTCTAACTCTCACAGCTATGGGTAAGAAATATATTCTCAATCAACCATGGTATAGAAAAAAATTACAAAAAATGAAATAGATAACTTTGAATATGTGAAACTGAAAAGTTTTTGTACAGACAAAATTAATCTACCTAAGATAAGAAGGAAGCAGTTGTTTGGAAAAACAATTTGTATCAAATTTCTCTGATAAGAGTTTGGTATCTAAGCTACGTGAACAGTTAATACACACACAAACACACATATACATCCATGTATGTCTCTGTTTTATACACATAATACATACATATATGTGTGTGTTTATATACATACATATATATGTACGTATGTGTATACACACACACACACATATATATACATATGTATATATATATACATATATATACATATATATACATATATATATACATATGTATATATATATACATATATATACATATATATATATATATCCATTTCCCAATAGATAAATTGTCAAAAGATATGAACAATCAGTTCTCAAAAGAAAAACTGTAAACTATTAACAACTGCATGAAAGGATGCACCAAATATCTACTAAGAAGAAAAATGCAAATCAACCCCCCCACCCGATCTTTTAACTTAAGACTCCTCAAATTGACAAAGATAATAAAATATGGGAATTGTTAATGTTGGAGGTATGGTGAGAATATAGGCATAATGGTGTATTCTTGGTGGAGCTTTCAATCAGTACAACCACTTTTGAAAGCAATTTAGAATTATGGAAATAAAAAGGGACTAAACTGTCCAGACCTAAAGATTCTATTTTTAAGCCTATACTTTAAGGAGGTTGTATAGTCCCCATTTAATTGCCATATCTATATCTAAATTTCTCTATATATGTCAGTATATCAGCCCTTTCCACAATAGCAAAAATGGGGGGAAAAAAGGTAAATTCCACTTTGATTGGTAAATGGCTAAATAAATTGTAGTACGATAATGTAATGGAATATTATCATGTTTTTTAAAATGAGAAATGTAATAAATACATAGAATCATGGAGAAATCATATATATCATTTATATATTATACATTTTATTATATAATATACTATTTAGTTATTTTATAATTATATTTATAGTTATTATATATTTTATATACTATTTTATTATATAAAATTTAAAAATTTTAGCGCAAACAAAACCAATGCAACCAAAATTATAAGGAAAGCAGAAAGCTGAGAAAAAAATTTGTCGCAACAAGTATCTCTGATAAAGGTCTCATTTCTCAAATACATGGAGAACTGAGTCAAATTTATAAGAATACAAATCATTTTCCAATTGATAAATGATCAAAGGATATGAACAGATAGTTTTCAGATAAAGAAATTAAAGCGATCTATAGTCATATAAAAATTCTCTAAATCACTATTGATCAAAGAAATGCAAATTAAAACATCTCCAAGGTACCACTTCATACCTATCAGCTTGATTAATGTGACAAAAAAGGAAAATGAGGGCTATTGGAGGGGATGTAAGAAAACTGGGACACTAATGCATTGCTGGTGTAGTTGTGAACTAATCCAACCATTCTGGAGAGCAATTTGGAACTAGGCCCAAAGGACTATACAACTGTGTCTTCCCTTTGATCTAGCAACACCACTACTAAGTCTATATCCCAAAGACATACAAAAAAGGGGAGAAGGATCTATTTGTACAAAAAAAAATTATAGGACCTCTTTTTGTGGTGGCTAAGAATTGGAAAACAAAAGGATGCCCATTAATTGGGGAATGGCTAAACAAGCTGTGGTATATGATTGTAATGGAATATTATTGTGCTATAAAAAATGACAAGCAGGATGATTTCAGAAAAACCTGGAAAGAGTTAAATGAACTGATGCATAGAGAAATGAACAGAACCAGGAGAACATTGTACACAATGACAGCAATACTGTTTGATGAAGAGCTGTGAATGACTTGGCTACTCTCAGCAATACCATGATTCAAGAAAATCCCAAAAGACTAATGATGAAATACACTATCCACCTTCCAGAGAAAGAACTGATGTTGACTGAATGCAGACTGAAGCATGCTATTTTTCACTTTCTTTCATTCTTGTACAAAATGACTAATATGGATCTGTTTTACGTGATTGCACATGTTTAGCTATATTTGATTGTTTACCATCTCAGGAAGAGGGTAGGGGATGACAAAGGAGGGATGGAAAGAATTCGGAACTTGAAACTTAAAAAATGTTAAAAGTAGTTTCAACATGTAATTGGGGGTAAATAAAATATATTGAATAAAAAAGAGGGAATAAAAATGGAATTTAAGGCTCAGGTGAGAGATAATTTTATTACCTCATTGACTATTCTGATTTCTTTGATTTCTTTTTTTTTCTTATTGCTATTGTAGCATTTTTAATACAATATTGAATGGCATTGGTGATAATGGGATACTGAGAAGGCTTCTAGTTTATCCTCGTCACAAATAATGCTGGCTGTTAGTTTTAGGTAGATGCTTATTAGCATTTTAGGGAAAAATCCATTCATGCTTATGCTTTCAAGTGTGTTTTTTTTAAATAAGTCCTATATTTTATGTATTGATATAATCATGTAATTTTTATTACTTTTATCATTATAATTATATCATAATGGTATAATTAATTATATTAATAGTTTTCCTTATGTTAAACCATCCCTGCATTCCTGGTATAAACCCATTTGGTCATAATGTATAATCTTTGTAATATATCTTTGCAGTTTCCTAACTAGTATTTTATTTAGGATTTTTGCATCTATGTCTATTAGAGAAATTTCCCTACAATTTTCTTTCTCTTTTTTTGCTCTTCCTGATTTAGGTATCAGTACCATATTGCTTCATAAAAGGAGTTTGGTAAGACTCCTTCTTTGACTGTTATTCCAAACAATTTATTTAATATTGGAATTTGTTGATCTTCAGATGTTTGGTAGAATTCACTTGTAAATCCATCTGGTCCTGATGCTTTTTTTTTCCTTAGAAAGCTCATTTATACCCTGTTCAATTTCGTTTACTAAAATAGGCTATTTAGATATTCTATTTGCTTTTCTGTTAATCTAGGGACTATTATTTTTAATTTTTAGGATTTCCAAATTGGTGTTTAATTGGGGATTTAAAATTTGTTCTTTTTCTAGTTTTTTTTAATTGCACACCCAATTCATTGGTCTAATCTTTTTCTATTTTATTAATATAATCATTTAGAGATATAATTTTTTTCTCTGATTACTGCTTTTGCTGAATTACATAGGTTTTGGTATGTTGCCTCATTATTGTAATGCTTTTTAATGAAATGATTGATTGTTTCTATGACTTGTTCTTTAACCCATTCATTTTTAAAATTAGGTTAAGTCTCCAATTAATTTTTAATATGCTTCCATGGTCCCTATTGAATATCATTTTTATGGCATTGTGGTCTAAAAAGGATGCATTTAGTATTTCTGCTTTTCTTCATTTAACTATAGAATTTTTATGCCCTAGTATATGGTCAATTTTTGTAAAGGTATTATGCACCACTGAAAAAAATGTATATTCCTTACCATTCCCATTCAACTCTCTCCAGATATCTATAATATCGAACTTATCTAAGATTACATTCATCTGTATCCATTCTTTCTTATTTATTTTTTGGTTAGATTTAGCTAGTTCTGAGAGGAGAAAGTAGAAGTATCTCACTATTACAGTTTTGCTATCTATTTCCACTTGTCATTTAGTTTCCCTTAAAAATTAGGTGCTATAGCATTTGGTGCATATAGATTTAGTATTGATATTACTTCATTATCTATGATACCATTTATCATAATGTAGTTTTCCCGCTTATCTCTTTTACTTGAATCTATTTTAGTCACAACTTTGTCTGAGATCATCATTGCTACCCTTGTTTTTTTTGTTTTTGTTTTTGTTTTTGTTTTTTGCATTAGCTGAAGCATAATAAACCCTACTCCAGCCTTTTCTTTTTACTCTGGGTGTATCTCTCATTTTGAAATGTGTTTCTTGTAAACCACATGTCAGATTCTGGTTTTTAATCCATTGTGCTATCTTTTTCAGTTTTGTGGTTGAGTTCATCCCATTTACATTCAAAGTTATAATTACTAGTTGTATATTTCTTACATCCTATTTTTCCTACTTATCCTTCTCTTTCTCCTTTTACCCTATACTTCCTTGAATGTCTAACTTATTTCTTCTTCTTCTGGCAATTGGGGTTAAGTGACTTGCCCAGGGTTTACCCAACTAGTAAGTGTCTGAGGCTGGATTTGAACTCAGGTCCTCCTGACTGCAGGGCCAGTTACTCTTCACTGCACCACCTAGATGCCCCTGATTTCCTTGTAACCACTGCCTCTCCAATACACACCACCTTTTAGAATGCTAAGCTTGGGAGCAGCTAGGTGGTACAGTGGATAAAGCACTTGTCCTGGAATCAGGAGGACCTGAGTTCAAATCTGACCTCAGACTCTTGACACTTACTAGCTATTCGACCATGGGAAAGTCACTTAACCCCGACTGAATTGCAAAAAAAAAAATACTAACCTTATCCTTTCCCCTTACCCTCCCATTCCTTAATCTTCCCACCATTCCTGTCTCCAGGCCCAGTGCTCTATCCCTGGGAACAGAGACCAAATAGAGGCCATAAGGAGAACCATGCCACCTAGAGCTCCACAATAATAGAAGAATTCTAAGTCCTTTCTCCATTTTAGAGCTCCACATAGGGTAGTACTATAAGCCGCAGGGTTTATATAGGATCCTGGGTTAGGGGAGCCAGTGGTAAACTACAAATATAGCAATCTATTGAACCTTTTAAATATTGACTCTCTGTGGGTTCCAATGAGAATCTTTCCCCCTTTCTAGAGATCCAGCCCAGGTCAGTACTTTAAGCTAAAATGCTGTACATCTCCTTGAAGATGATCTGCTGGAAAGAGAATGAGAAGTGTGCCTTTTGATCATCTACGAGTTGGGGTCCAAATCTTTTCTTTGTTCTTTACTCTGTAAAGAAAAGCACTTCAGTTTGATGCCTTTTGAACCAGAGAACTTGGCTATTAGTGTTGATGTCTAGAGTGCTGGGATTTAGATTTAAGAGTACTGGGACCCCAAAATCATGACAAGCGTATCCTGCTGGAATGAATTTGACCCAAGCCTTCTTTCAGCCAGAGACCCACCCTATTGGCCGGACTCTTAAGGAATCTGAACATTTGTGAGCTATTGGCTAGGTTCTTAAGGAATCTGAGCACCTTAATGGAGACAAGATGGACTTTATATACAGAAAGACTATGGGAGGTAACTAGGAGTGGCCAAGTAGTCTGAGGAGACTGTGAGGCAATAGATTCCCAGGGACCTGGATCACAGTGGCCAAGGGGCAATGGAGCCTAGATAGGATTAAGGGTGGGAAGTAGAGGGCCATAGGGAGGTAAAACAATGGAGGGCTAGGGACAGAGAATTGGGAGATTAGGTGTAGGAACAAGTACTTGATGGGTTATACCTTTGGGTTTAGGTGATAAGGAAAGGCCAATTGATGGGATTATACCTTCAGAGGTTTCCTTCATCAAGTAAGAGAACTGAAGAACAATCCAAGGGTTTTCTAAGGCTTGTAGACAAACTGACAAACTTTGGCCCAGATTGGGGCAAAGGTCTGGACTTGGGCCCATACCTCATCAATAGTATAATTTGGGGAGTGACAGATGTTGATGTTTCTAGATTTCAGGTTAATGTAATCTGAGAAGTTTAGAAATCCTCAGCGTGTTCCCAGGCCTTTCAAGTCAATGAATTTTCCTATCAATGTTTTTCATTTTGTTACATACATAGTTACAAGTGACCAAAGTTACAGAATCCACATTCTTGTAACTTTTGCCAATTTGTTTCTATGTTAAAGGATGGAGCTTGGGTTATTTGCAGATTCCATCCACACTGGGAAGGGATTACAGCAAGAAAATCATTGCAAAGACCATATAAGGTGGTTTTTTAACCAATCACTGTATGGTAGATTTCAGGGACTGTGTGTGTGTGTGTGTGTGTGTGTGTGTGTGTGTGTGTGTGTGTGTGTGTGTGTGTGTGTACACAGCAAAGACCAAGTGAGATCCTCCATGGAGCAGTGGGGATAGTGTCCTAGAGCTCCTGCCTCTATCTCATGTGAAAAATAGTCAGTTGAACCAGTTCTTCTGCCAAACAGAAAACACATAAAAAGAATACACTAATTACTCAGAATTTTTTAAAAAAGGCAACAATCATCATTGATGTTGAACACCTTGCCCCAAGTGTTTGACTAGATGTTCCTAATATTCTAGTGTGGTAGATTGAGCAGAGAATTGAATTTGGAGTCAGAAGACCTGGGTTTATAGTTGAGCTCTACCACTTACTAGTTGTGATACCTTGATAAGACTCTCAGGGTCTCAGTTTCCTTATCTGTCAAATGAAGTTATAGAAATAGATGGCCCCAAGATTCCTTGCAACTCTAACTTTCTGGCCCTAGGATCCATTCAGGAATTTAATATGTGCACCTACAAGTGAAAAGCAATCCTCATTTTGCCTAAAGCAGTTCCCACTTTCTTCCCTTTAATATTTTAAATACTTAAGATGCCATATTTAGAGTTTAACACAGACAAAGGATACTTCTGGCTTAATCATAATTTTGGGTAGCCCACTCAAACATAACTCTAGTCTTGCATATATTCATATTTGTTAGAAGTCACTTTTCTTATCTTTCTGGTCTTATTTCACAGTATTCCCTGTATATCTTCTATGCTCCAGACTGGGATATTCTTTGTCCCTTGAATATGCTCTGCATTTTCTCACTGCCATGCCATGGCTTTGGTTATTCTGTTCCCAGTGCTAGGAATACTTTCCCCTTCTCTCCTTGTTGAATTTGTGACTTTTAAAGCCCAACTAAAATGCCATTCTTTCCAGAAAGCTTTCTCTGACCCTCTATGGTCCGTCATGATCTCCCCTCATGACCTCAGATAGATATTGACTGGCACCTTTCTGAAGCACTTATCTTGCCTGTGGCTGTATTGCAGCCACTTACCCGTGGGCCACATCACCCTCCTAGAGTGTGAGCTGCATGAGGGCAGGGATTGGGTCTTAATGAACTGTATCTCCTTTAAAAAACAAAAAGGAAAAGGATCTATATGTACAAAAATTTATAGCAGTATTTTAGAGGGGCAACACATAGGAAACTGATGGGATATTCATCAACTGGGGAATGGCTGACCATGTTGCGATGCATAACTGTGATGGATTACTATTTTGCTACAAGAAATGATGAGCAGGGTGATCTCAGAAAAACCAGAAAGACTTACGTGAAGTGATGAAAACAAAGTGAAGTGAGCAGAACCAGGAGAAAAATTATACATAGCAATTACAATGATTGTGAATGACTTAGCTATTCTTAGCAATACAATGATCTGAGACAATTACTAAGGACTTATCCATCTCCAGAGAAAGAACTGGTAGAGTCTGAATGCAGATCAAAGCATACTTTTTTTTAAACTTCCTGTTTTTTGGTCTGTGTTTTCTTTCACAACATGACTAATATGGAAATGTTCTGCATGACTGCCCATATGTAATCTATGTCAATTGCTTGCCTTCTCAGTGAGAGGCAGGGGAAACAGGGAAGGAGAGAATATGGAACTCAAAGTTTTAAGAAATGAATTTTTAAAATTGTTTTTACATGTAGTTGGGGAAAAAAGAAAGCACTTTTTAAAAATAAAGCATATCTTTCCAATGTTCAGTAGTGCTCTGCACATAATTGAAGCTTAATAAAAGATGAGCATAGACTGAATAATGTCAATACTCAAGTGGAGCCTCAACTGTCCTGGTCTCTTAAGGAGCCCCAGACACTGTGGTTCCTCTCTCTCCAGTTGCTGCTGGCTCCCTGTTCAAGTTTTTCTATCTGGAAAATGCTGTTAAAAATTGAGGGACTAGAGGGAATAAGAAGGAGGGAGTGCCTGACCTTTGGGCGGAGATGACACGTTGGGCAGCAGGACTGGTCCTAGGGACATACACAATGTTCCAGAAGCACCCACCTGTCCAGGTAGTTGGGGATGGAATCCAGAGGCCCCAATTCTCAGTACTCAGAGTCCCAATCACTAGAGTTCAAGCTTGAACAAGCTCTGAATGTCCCCCAAGAGTACCTCAGCCTAATTACCTTGCCCTTGGCAGCAGGGGGAACTGGAGTGGGAGTGGGAGTGAGCCCATGTCTGTTGTCATGGCTCCCTGAGGTTTTTTTTGGAGGCTGGACTGTATGTCTGTCTCTAGCATACTTGGCCTAGGGAAAGTAGCAGTTTGTGAAAAGCAAGGTACATATACAAGGGCTGTTCTACTCCCTCCAGCCTCCTTGCCTGGAGCTGACCTGGGGGGTAAACTGCTGTTACCTCATCTTGCTCTGGGGGCAAACCCTGCCTCAAATCCAAAGGTCTTGCTTTTGGGGGAGGCAGAAGCAAGTGGGGCTGGTTAGGGACCCATCCAGTGATCACAGGCTCCTAGACACCCCCTCCCCAGGTGAGCCATCTTTCTTTTCCCTCAACTCAAGAAGAGGATTGTCTCTTCCAATTTCTCAAGATTGTAAAGGGCATAAGATGAAGAGGGAGAGAGCTGGGTAAGAACAGCAGGACAGAGAGGTGTTGTCAGTCTGAATTTCAAATAGGCTATGGTCCAGAAAGTGACAGAAGATGGCCTCAGGAGGATAAGAAAGAGGGGTAGTTTGTGTCAGGACAGAAGCTGGCTGAAGCAGATTTCCGACAGGATCTTTTAGAGGAATGTGTAAGGGAAAGCAGCAATGAAAAGGCATTCTCGGCCAATATCAAGTCCCATGTGAATATTGGGTACTTGGTTGATTACAGCAGAAAGTCAGAGGCAGAATCTGATAGGAACTATAAGGGGCATTAGAACATAAAGGGTACATGTAGAAGTCACCTATAGTGTTGAACACAGACTGTCAGATCAGGAAGGGTCCTTAGCATGTGGTGTTTAGAATGTCACCTTCAGAAGAGAACTTAGAAATATGAACTTTAGAATACACTTTGTTAGAACTGGAAGAGGGCTTAGAATATTGAACACAGAAAGGAGAGAACTTGGGGAAAAAAAATCTGTAAAATGTTAAAGCAGAAAGGCATGTCAGATCATAGACTATAGAAGGTGTGTGTGTGTGTGTGTGTGTGTGTGTGTGTGTGTGAGTGTACCTCAGAGATCATTTAGAGAGGATACAAACTGAGATGTATCCAGAGGACAGTGGTGGGTATGGCAAGGACAGAGGTTGCTTTGCCAGGGTAGCAAGTGTGAAGAAGAGAAGACATAACAGCTATCAACAAGCATCCAAAGGACTGTTTTGTTTTTGTTTTTGTTTTTGCTTAGGTGATTGGGGTTAAGTGACTTGCCCAGGGTCACACAGCTAGTTAGTGTCAAGTGTCTGAGGTTGGATTTGAACTCAGGTCCTCTTGACTCCAAGGCCAGAGCTCTATCCCCTGCACCACCTAGCTGTCCCCAAAGGGCTGTTTTGTGGAAGAAAGATTTGCCTTGTTCTGCTTGACCCTAGAGCACAGAACTAGAAGCTGTGGTAAGAAGTTGCAGAGAGGCAGATTTCTGCTCAATTTCTAAATTAAAAAAAAATAAACAAACCCAACCCTTGCTTATAACCAGATCTGGCTATAAATAGAATGGGCTCCCCCATGAAGCAGAACATTCCCTGCTGCTAGTCATCTTTAGGCAGAGACTCAATTCCCCATGTTGGGGATGTCATAGAGGTGGTACCTACTCATTTATGGGGTAAACCAGAGAAGACCTTCCAACTGGAGAATTTTATGATTCTAAGGGGTCCTCCCTTAAAGGATGGGAAGAGGAGTTATTTCTAAAGGGCAAGGAAGGGTGAAAATTGGCAGTGGGAAGAGCTCTGGATTTGGAGTCAGAAGACTTGAGTTCAAATCCAAGTTTTGACACTTAACTGGCAGTTTACTTAACCTCTCTGGGGTTACATTTGATTATCTATAAAATGAAGGGGTTCCTTTCTATGGCTGTGGAGGGGTAACTTAACGCAAGAGGTGGGACACTCCAGAGGGGAAGTCATGTGCAGGCAGGGATGTTCTAATGACAAAGAACTGGGGAAATATGAAGGGGAAAGTTAGAAGAGTAAAAAATAGTGTAGACACTGAAGGGAGAAGGGCAGCTGGCGTGGATGACAGTGAGCTGATGGACAGGTAAAGGTGGGGAAATGTCTGAGATGAAGCATGGGTCACTGCTAACAGCTAGTTTGGAGGCTGCCAAAATGGGATTGCTAAACTGAGGTATAGCTGAGGCAAAGCAGCTGACATGGGGGACAACTGATACAGGTCACGCAGGCAGAGGCATCTGGGGGCTCCTTTTGGGAGAGCTGATGACCAGGAGGTTCTGAGCAAAGTTGATGAAAAGACTGACCCCAGGCCAGGTGCTTTCAATTCCCCAATCCTTCCTCAGGATAGATTAATATAGGGAGCAGGAAATTTCCTGTTTCTTGAGACTATGAGTCAGAGGGGCCCAGGGATCTATTAAGCGAAGGGCATTCTTAAGGTTCTGTGATGAGACTTTCCAGAAAAATGCAAAAGCTTTGAAATGCTCTCAATATCATATCTGTGGCCCCAGATATGCTCTGGCTGAAGCTCATGGTTCTATCACTTACTAATTCCCTGACTGTGAGTAAGCCCCATCTCCAAGGCTTGAGGACAGGAAAGCAAAGGGTGTGTTGGGAGAGGGAGTGGGGGTGGGACGGACATGAAGAGAGCCTTGAGTAGTCTAAATAGAAATGCATGGCAGGGTAACATGGGATTAGTCTGGAAAGATGAGGTGACCTGAAATTGCGGAAGAGCTTGGATATTACAGTAAGGATTTTTAACTGCTGGGCTGTAGGGAATTAGGAAAGGCTTTTGAGTATAGGAGTGATATGAACCCATCTCTACATACACAAGGGGGATGAGTCTGGCAGCATGTTTAGGCAAGTGGGAGGAAGAAAATATGGAAGTGGAAGAGACTGATTGGAGACTAGAGCAATATTCCAGGCAGGTATTTATAAGGTCCATACTAGGACAATAGGAATGATGGGGTGAGGGGACAGATGCTGAAGACACTGTAGCAATAGCATTCCCAGTATTTGGTCACTGAAAAGATAAGAAAGATGAGGGAGAGGGAAGGGTGAAGGGTGCTACAATGGACAGAAATCATGAAGGCAGCAAGGTGATCAGCTTTGGGGGGGAAAGATAGTGAACTCATTTTTGGAATGTTGATTTGGAGGTACTGGTGGGACGTCCAGGTGGAGATGTGGGCCTGGAACTCAAGGGAAGAGATGTGAAGACTGGAGAGCAGGGTGACCAAATCTCTACTCCTCCTCTTCATTAGGATAGCATTGCAGGAGGGGAAAGGGAATACTAATAGGGACATTATATCACCCTTCCTGCAGAAATGAATAATCTAATCTCTGAATGACATCTATATCATTTACTTCCTTACCACTCTCTCTTCTCCTTGACCCTTGTCCCCAAAATGTCTTCTATTCCTCTTTTACTGCCTGTATTACAACATTTATAAAAATAGCAATACAGGCTCCCACTTATCTTGCATTTTGCAAGATGAAGCTCCCGATACTGCCCTATGATGTCTCCACTGGAGACCTTGTGTCCCACTGACATTGATATTAACTACTTTGTAACAGTTATTAGCAACTACATTTTGGTTCTGGCCATCAGGAGAAATCATCTTCATTTTATAGGTGAGAGAATGGAAGCTCTAAGAGAGGAAGTGAATTGCCCATGTTGACACAGCTAGTGACAGGTACAGCTAGAGCTCAGGACCCAGGTCTTCTGCCTCTGAGCCCAGGGCTCCTTTTACCATGTTTCTCTCTTTCCTTTTATTTTTTTAGTCAATTGGGATTAAGTGACTTGCCCAGGGTCACGCAGCTAGTAAGTGTCAAATGTTTGGTATGAGGCCAGATTTGAACTCAGGTCCTCCTGACTTCAGGGCCAGTGCTGTATCCACTGTGCCACCTAGCTGCCCTCTTTTGTTTTATTTTTAAAAGTTATTCATTTGCCTTTTTTTCTTCTTTAAAATTTACTTTATTGGTATCTTTTGTTTTTATGTTGCTTTCACTTCTGAATATGTATCTCCCCACCCAAGGGACACTAGGCATTGCCTTAGGCCTGGCACCAGGAAGACGTGGATTCAAATCCAGTCTCAGACATTTACAATGTTGTGATCTTTGGTAAGTCACTTAACTTCTGTCTGCCTCAGTTTCCTCAACTGTAAAATGGAGATAATAATAGCATGTTCCTCTCAGGGTTGTTGTGAGAATCAAATGAGATAGTATTTTAAAAGAACTTGGAACAGTGCCTGGCACATAGTAGGTACTTAAGAAATGCTTGTTTTCTCCCTCCTTCCTATTCCCTACCTAATAAGCCATCTCTTGGACAAAAGGACAAAAGAGAAAAGACAAAAAATGCAGCAAACTGAAGCTGACATTTTATGCCACATTCCATATCCATAGTTTACCACCTTTGTAATGAAGGAAAGAAGACCAATGTTGTCTCTTTTAAATGGTCATCTGCAAACAGGAGTTCCATTCATCTTCCTTCTTCTGCCCTTCCTGGGGCCATCAGATGACAGTGAGTGTCCAGCCACCCTCCACTCCTAGTCCTATTTCACTCTCTGTCTCTCAGTGGAACATTGTGCTGACTCAAATCTCTACTCCCTGAACCTTCATTCATCCACTTCTTTCCCCCCAATCTCTGTGTTATCAGCATTACTCCTCCAGTCTACCAGTACTTGAAGTGTGGAAGCACTGAACTCCATCCAAGGTACTGGAGGGAGCAGTGCACAGATGGGTCAGTCAGGGAGCCAAGAGACAGGTCTGTAAGGTCTATGGCAGGCTATGGCAAAAGGCCAAATTTAATAAAAATGGAATTTATTAGGGATAAATGCAAAGTCCTACTTTGGGGTCAAACCTCCATTAAAAATACAAGTTGAGGGAGGTTTTACTAGAAACTTTGTGTGAAAATGATCTGGAAATTTTAGTAGGGTGCAAGCCTATTATGAATGAATGGGGTAGCAGGCAATTTCATCGATTAATGTGACTTTAAGCTACGTTAATTAATATAACTGCAAAGTCCAGAAGGATGGGCACAATTTTCCCTTGGTTGGACATTTAGTGTATTTTCTTAAGAAGGACATGGAGAAACTGGACTGTACCCAGAAGATGTCAACTAAGATGGTGAGAGAACTAGCGATAATGATATATGAGGATTGGTTGAAAAATCATAGTAGTTTTAGAGTGGAGAAGAGAAGATTTAGATAGGAAATGTTTGTTGTCTTCAGATATTTTACAGAATCCCAGAATTTGAGATAGAAGGGATCTCAGTGAGCATCTTGTCAACTCATTCATAGAAGAATCTTCATTGTAACACATTCAACAAGTGGGCATCCTGACTCTACTTGGAGACCTCCAAGGAAAGAGAATCTATTACCTCTTGAGGCAGCTCATTACATAAATGTTAGGAAGTTTTTCCTGTCATCAAGCCTAAATTCACCTTTTTGCAATTTCCACTGATGGATTATTCTAGCTTCTGCCCTATAGGGTCAAATGAAACATATCTAGTCTCTTCTCCACATGACAGCCTTTCAAATACTTGAAGACAGCTATCATTCCCTGTCCCTTCCCCAGAGTCTTCTCTACTCCAGTCTAAATATACCTAGTTCTTTTAACTGGTCCCTATACGACATGAACTCAAGGTCCTTAGCATTCTGACTGCTCTCATCTGTATACTTTCCAGATTGTCAGTTGTCTTTTTTAAACTATGATGTCCAGAAGTGAACACAAAACTGTAGATGAGGTCTGATGAGAGCAGAGAACATCAGAACTACTACCTCAATATTGTTAGAAGCTATGTTCTTAAGACATACATTAGGGTTTTTTTTTTAGCTGCCACATCATACTGCTGACATCGAGCTTTTAGTTCACTAAAAACCAAGATGTTTTTTAGAGCAGATTTCTGTTTTTTCTAACTTCTAACTATTTTTTTTCTAACTTTCTATTATTTTTACTCATAGTATGATTCTTCTATCTTTATGTTCTGTACCCAAGTGTAGGACTTCATCCTTATTGAATTTCACTGTATTAGAATCATCCCAATGATTTAATCCATCCAAGTCCTTTTGAAACCTGATTATGTCACCCAGTGTATTAGCCATCCCTCCCAGCTTGGTATAAGCTGCAAATCTGATGAACATAACATACCAGCTGTACCTTTCTCCCCAATTTTTAAAACATTTTTATTTAAAGTTTTGAGTTCCAAAATCTATCCCTCTTTCCCTCCCTCCCCTCTCCCTTCCCTGAGATGGTAAGCAATAAGATATGCTATACATGTGCAATTATGTAAAATATTTCCATATTATTTATTTTGTACAAGAAGACTCAAAACAAAAAAAAGAAAGAAAGTGAAAAATAGCATGCTTCAGTCTGCATTCATTCAATATCAGTTCTTCCTCTGGAGGCTGATAGTATGTTTCATTATTAGCCCTTTGGGATTGTCTTGGATCACTGCATTGCTGAGAATAGCTAAGTCATTCACAGTTCTTCATCAAACAATATTGCTGTTACTGTGTAAGAAATTCTCCTGGTTCTGTTCATTTCACTATGCACCATTTCATAAAAGTCTTTCCAGGATTTTTCTGAAATCATCCTGCTCATCATTTCTCATAAAAGAACAATATTTCATTACAATCGTATAACACAGCTTGTTTAGCCATTCCCCAATTGGGCATGCCTTTGATTTCCAATTCTTAGCCACCACAAAAAGAGCTGCTATGAATATTGTAGTACAAATAGGTCCTTTCCCCCCTTTTTGGATGTCTTTGGATATAGACTTAGCAGTGGCATTGCTAGATCAAAGGGTATGCACAGTTTTATAGCCTTTTGGGCAATTGCTTCTCCAGAATGGTCAGAGCAGTTCACAACTCCACCAACACTGCATTAGTGTCCCAGTTTTCCCACATCCCCTCCCATATCCAACATTTTCCTTTGCAAAGCTATTTTCAAGGATCTTCCTAAAGACTGTAGAAGGGGGATTTCTTTGATTGAAGTTCATTGACCTTTTATTCAATTTCTTTTTCTAAGATTGGGTTATTTAAGTTCTTTTGTTAATCTGGGTAATTTGTATTTTTGTGGATATTCATCCTTCATTTAAATTGTCACATTTATTGGCATACAATTGGGCAAAATAGCTCCTAACAATTGTCTTATTTTCCTTTTCTTTGGTAGTGACTTCACACCCCTTTCATTTTTGATACTAGTGATTTGGTTTTCATCTTTCCTTATTTTTAAACCAAATTAACCAATGGTTTATCTATTTTATAGTTTTTTTCACAAGACCAAGTTCTAGTTTTATTAGTTCAATGATTTTCTTACTTTCAATTTTATTAATCTCTCCTTTGATTTTCAGGATTTCCAATTTGGTTTTTAATTGGGGATTTTTAATTTATTCTTTTTCTGTTTTTTTTTAGTTGTGTGCTCAATTAATTGATCTACTTTTCCTCTATTTTTTAAATATAAGCAACTAGGAATATGAAATTTCCCTTAAGTACTGCTTTCACTGCATCTCATAAATTTTGGTATGTTGTCTCATTGTTGTCATTTTCTTTAATGACCCATTAATTATTTAAGATTAGATTATTTATTTCCAATTAATTTTAATCTCTCTTTCCATTGTCCATTATTGAATGTAATTTTTAATGCATTAGGATCTGAAAAGAATGTATTTAATAGTTTTGCTTTTTTGCATTGTTTGTAAGGTTTTTACATTCTAACATAGGGGCAATTTTTGTGTAGGTGCCATATACTGCTGAGAAAAAGGTATATTCCTTTCTATTTCCATTACATTTTCTCCAGCGATCTGTCATATCTAACTTTTCCAGAATTTTATTCACCTCTTTAACTTCTTTCTTATTTCATTTTTGGTTAGATTTATCTACTTCTGAGAGGGGGAAGTTGAGGTCCCCCACTAGTATGGTTTTATTATCTGTTTCTTTCTGTAACTCATTCAACTTCTTCAAAAATTTAGAGGCTATATTATTTGGTGCATATTTGTTTAATATTGATATGACTTCATTATCTATGGTACCTTTCAGCAGGATATAGTTTCCTTCTTTATCTCTTTTAATTAGAGCTATTTTTGTTTTTGCTTTGTCTGAGATCATGATTGCTACCCCTGCTTTCTTTGCTTCAGCCAAAGCATAATGGATTCTGCCTCAGCCCCTTAACTTTACCCTGTGTGTATCTCTTTGCTTCAAATGTGCTTCTTGTAAACAACATAATGTAGGGTTCTGGTTTTTAATCCATTCTGCTATCTGCTTCATTTCATGGATGAGTTCATCCCATTCACATTTATAGTTATGATAACTAATTGTGTATTTCCCTCCATGCTATTTTTCATTTGTTTGTCCCCCCTTACTTTCCCTCTTACACTCCACTTTCCTTCCTCACAAGTGTTTTGCTTCTGATCACTGCCTTCTCTAATATATGCTCTCTTTTATCAGTCCCTCCCCTCACTCTGTTATGCCTATTCCTTTGTTACTTTCTTATAGGGTAAGATAGATTTCTATATCCAACTGAGTGTGTATGTTGTTCTGTCTTTGAGTCAATTTTGATGAGATGGAGGTTCAAGTTTTGCCTACTATCCCCACCCTCCATCTTCCCCCTCCATTATAATAGCATTTTCATACCTCTTTTATGTGGGATAATTAACCCCCTTTAATCTTCCCCCTCCTTTTTCCAGTGCAATTTTCTTTCTCATGCCTTCATTTTATTTTTTTTTTTGGTGTATCATCCCATCAAAATCACCTTATATCCACACTCTCGCTCTAGACACACACACACACACACACACACACACACACACACACACACACACACACACACATACACTCTCTCTCCTTCTAACTGCTCTTGTAGTAATAAAGTTACAAATATTATCTTGTCATATAGAAATATAAACAGTTTAACCTTATTGGATTTATTATGTGTTCTCTTCCTTGTTTCTTTTTTACTTTTTTATGTTTCCCTTGAATCTTGTATTAGGAAGTCTTTTTTTTTTATTCAGCTCTGGTCTTTTAATTAGAAATGCTTGAAAGTCCTGTGTTTCACTAAATTTCCATTTTCCTACCAGAAAGATTTTATTCAATTTTGCTGGTAGGTGATTCTTCGATGTAATCCTAACTTCTTTGCCTTCTGCTATATCATATTCTAAGCCATCCATTTCTTTAATATGGAAGCTGCCAAATCCCGTGTAATCTTGACTGTAGCTCCATGATATTTGAAATATTTCTTTTTGGCTGCTTGTAAAACTTTTTCCTTGATCTGTGAGCTCTGGAATTTGGCTATGATATTCCTGTGAGTTTTCATTTTGTGTCTTTTTCAGGTGGTGATAAGTGAATTCTTTAAATTTCTATTCTGCCCTGTGGCTCTAATATATCAGGGCAGTTTTGTTTGATAATTTCTTGAAAGATGTTGTCCAGGCTTTTTTTTTTAATCATAGCTTTCAGGTAGTCCAATAATTTTTAGATTATCTTTCCTGGATCTATTTTCTAGGTCAGCTGTTTTTCATATTTTCATCTTTTTTCCCCTTTTTTATTTTGTTTCATTATATCTCGATGTCTCATAGAGTCATTAGTTTCCACTTTTTCAATTATAATTTTTAAATAATTATTTTCTTCAGTGATCTTTTGTACTTCCTTTTCCAATTCTATTTTTAGGGAGTTATTTTCCTCAGTAAATTTTTGTATATCTTTTCCCAAGCTATTGACTCTTTTTTTATGATTCTCTTGCATTACTCTCATTTCTTTTCCCAATTTTCTTCTACTTCTCAAATTTGGTTTTAAAAATCTTTTTTAAGCTCTTCCAGGAATTCTTTTTGGGCCTGAGACAGAATTACATTTTTCTTTGAAGCTTCATGTATGGCTATTTTGACACTATTTTCCTCTTCTCAGTTTATGCCTTGATCCTCCCTATCACCATAGTAACTTTCTGTAGTCAAGGTGTTTTGTTGTTGTTGTTGTTGTTGTTGTGCTCATTTTTTCTGCCTTTTTTTTGTGACAGTGTTTTTATGTGAAAGTTTGGTTCTAGTCTCGCCCTTTCCCAAGCTTTTTGTGCTGGGGCTATAGGTCTTACTGCTGACTTTCACTGGGCTTCAGGGCTTATTTGCTTGCTTTTTCTGGAGGATTAGCTTCTCTTCTGGCTTGTACTAGGAGGTGGAGCCTCCCTGTTGGCCTCCCCTGGGTGTGGGGCTTAGATACTGGCCTGCTCTGTGGGCAGGGCCTTGCTTCTGGGTTGCTATGGTAACAGAGTCTTTCTGGTGGTTGGCCCTGGAGGAGGGAACTTGTTGCTGGTCTGCTGTGGAAACAAGGTCTCTCTGCTGGCAGGCCGCAAGGGTGGAGTCTTTCTGTCAGCTGGACCAGGGGTAAGGCTTCACTCCTCAGCAATGGAGTCAAGGCCTCTGGTGACTCATACTGGGGGTTGGGTCCCTGGGGTGGTGTCTTGCTATGCTTACTTGCTTAGGGGGCTGCTGGCTTGCAGGAGCATGAGGCCTCACTGTTGGATTACTCCAGGCTTTGCAGGCCTCCTGCTATGAGGCTGGCTGTTGCTGCTGCTTTTAGACCTTGCTCCCCTCCAATCCCAGTGAGACATACCTTTCTGGCTGGGCTGGTAAGCTGCTTCCTTGCTCCAAGATCAATTCTGAGATGGTTTTCTAGTTGTTTGGAGCGAAATCTGGAAGGTCTTCAGAGGCCTCCTTCTTCACTTCTTCACCTTGGCACCAGAAGTCCACCATCTATACTTTCACCCAAGTTATTGATAAAAATGTTAAACAGCACTGAGCCAATCACAGAATCCTGAGGCACTCCACTGGAAATCAATGTCATGTTGGCATTGAAACATTAGCAACTATTCTTTGATTTTGATCATCCAACTAGCTCTGAATCCAATTGTATTCTTAACTAATATATATTGCTCCACCATCTCTACAAGAATAGCAAGTGATGCTTATGAAAAGCTTTGTAAAAACCTATTTAAATTATATCTACAGTATTTCACTCATGTAGCTGGTTTAATAGTATGGCATGATTGGTTCTTGATGAAGTCATGCTCTCTCTTGTAATTATTTTTTCCCTTTCTAGATATTGTCCGGCCTTATCTTTAATAATTCAGTATAGGATTTTCCCAAGAATCAAAATCAAGCTCTTTGGCCTAGAGTGGACAGAGTCTGTTTTCTTTCTTTTTTTTTTTAAAGAATTTTTTTTGTTTTGGTGAGGCAATTGAGGTTAAGTGACTTGCTGAGGGTCACACAGCTAGTAAGTGTTATATGTCTGAGGCCGGATTTTGAACTCATGTCCTTCTGACTTCAGGGCTGGTGCTTTATCCACTGTGCCACCTAGCTGCACTGGTTTTCTTCCTCTTTTTGAAAGTTGAGATAATATTTTCTCTTTTCCAATCTTGTGGTACCTTCCCCATTTTCCATATTCTTTATTAAAACATTGACAATGTCTCAGCAATCATATTTCTAGTTCTATTAGTACCAGGTAACATAATTCACCAGGGTTAGACAAGTTGAATTCATGAAAGGAACACATTTCACATAATTTAAGGGTCATCATGTGGAAAAGAGAATAGCCTTGCTCTTTTTTATCCTCAGAGGGCAGAGCTAGGAGCAATCATTAATGATGCAGAGAGTAGATTTTGGTCAAAGACAGGAAAAAATTTCTCAACGATCAGAGTTATGCAAAAGGGGAGTAGGCTTCCTCAGAAGGGAATGAGGTCTCCATCAATTTAATTCAATTCAACAGCTAAGTATTAAGTGCAAAGTACTGTGTTAAGTGCTGAGAATACATAATGAAATAATCCTTATCCTCAAGGAACTTACATTCTTCTGGGGGCAGTGAAGATAGATCTGTTACACACATAATTAGACACAGGGTTTAAAAACAAACAAACAAACAAGAGAACAGCAACACATTTTGAGGGCTAGGGAAAGTTTATTTTCTTGTTTTGTAGGCATTCTAAGGCCTAGGAAGAGGGAGAGAAAGCATTTTCCTTTCCCAGTTACCTGCCCAGCATCAAAGATAGCAATTGGCAGTGCTGAGTCTAGAGCCCAGGTTTTTTTGATTTGGGGGAATAAAGTATTTCTAGAGCACTAAATCCCTGGAAAGGTCTGGGATCCTTCTAAACAAAAACAATGTTGAGCTGGATTTCTTAGGAGCCCTGTTACCATTCCCCAGCAAAGGTTAACACCCTGCCCATTTGAATTTATCCAGAAAAATCCAGGACAGGGATATCCAAAGAGTAGCCTTAAGAGACCAATTCAAGGATTTTATATGATGATAAAGGCTTTGTAAACCTTGTCAGAGAAGAACTGGTTAAGGAAACAGGGATGTTAAGCTCAGAGAAGAGAAGACATAGGGGAAACATGGAAATTGCATCCAAATTTTGGAAAGGCTGGCACCAATCAATCAATAAACATTTATTAAGTACCTTTTAGATACCAGGCACTGTGGCAAGCACTGGGTATACAAAAAGAGGCAAAAGGTAGTCCCTACCCCCAAGGAGCTTAAAATCTAATAGAAAAGACAACATGGAAACAATTATATACAAAGCAAGTTTAGGCAAGATAAAAAGGAAGTAACAGAGAGAAGGCACTAGAATTAAGAGGGATTGAGGAAAGCTTCTAGTAAAAGGATGGGATTTTAGTTGGTGTTTAAAGCAAGCCAAGGAAGTCAGTAAGTGGAGCAGAGGAGGGAAAGCATTCCATGCATGGAGGACATTCAGAGAAAATGCCCAGAGCATCATCATCATCATCACCACCACCACCACCACCATCATCACCATCATCACCACCACCACCACCATCACCATCATCACCACCACCACCACCATCACCATCACCACCACCACCACCACCATCACCATCACCACCATCATCACCATCATCACCATCATCATCATCATCATCATTACCACCACCACCACCACCACTATCATCATCATCATCTTTGATGTTCACATACCGTTTTGAGATTTGCAAAATGATTTAGAGTGTTTATTTGCAAAGAGGATTAGATTTGCTTTGCTTGGCCTTGGGAAGAAACTCTGAGCTCAGTGGGGGAATATTACACAGAAACAGATTTTGCCTGAATATAAGGAAGTATTTCCTAATAATCAGCAGTATCCAAAGGTGGAATGGACTGTTTCAGATGGAAGTAGAATCCTGCCTACTGAAGTCTTCAACTGGAGACTGAATGATCACTTCTTGGATACGGTAGAGGGGATCCATGCTCTGAGTAGTAGCCAGACTAGATGCCATCTGAGGTCCTTGGAATTCTCAGAGTCCATGATTCTATGATAATTCTGCTTTTCTCGTGTCCAACTCTGGCATAGCCTCCATGCTGGGACCAAACCACACTGCAGTGTCTGAGTTCATCCTCATTGGCTTCTCCACATTCCCCCATCTTCAGCTGATGTTCTTTGTGCTCTTTCTGCTGATGTACTTGTTTACACTGCTGGGCAACCTTCTCATCATGTTGACAATCTGGAGTGAGCGGAACCTCCACACTCCCATGTACTTCTTCCTATGTGCACTCTCTATCTCAGAAATCTTCTACACTTTTGCCATTATCCCTCGCATGCTCACTGACCTGGTCTCCAATCGTCACACCATCTCCTTCCTGGGCTGTGCCAACCAGATGTTTTTCTCCTTCATGTTTGGTTTCACCCACTCTTTCTTGCTTACGGTCATGGGCTATGACCGCTATGTGGCCATCTGCCACCCTTTGCGCTACAATGTGCTCATGAGTCCACAGGGTTGTACCTGGCTGGTAGCTTGCTCGTGGTTTGGTGGCATGGTAATGGGGCTGGTGGTTACACTTGCCATTTTCCACTTGCACTTTTGTGGGCCCAACGAAATCCACCATTTTGCCTGCCACGTACCCCCACTTGGTGAAGCTTGCCTGTGGGGATATTTGGTCTGTGGCCCTGGGAGTGGGAATGGTCTGTATCACAGCCCTATTGGGCTGCTTCCTCCTCATCCTTATTTCCTACGCCTTCATTGTGTCCACTATCTTGAGGATCCCTTCAGCTGAGGGCCGACACAAAGCCTTTTCTACCTGTGCTTCCCACCTCACTGTGGTTGTTGTGCACTATGGCTTTGCTTCTGTTATCTACCTAAAGCCCAAGGCCCCAGAATCACTTGAAGGAGATACTTTGATGGGCATCACTATACTATCCTTACTCCCTTCTTGAGCCCTATCATCTTTAGTCTGAGGAACAAGGAACTGAAGAATGCCCTACATAAAGTCTTTCTCAACAATTTATTTCCACAAAAACTGTAGGACTCTGAAAGAAATTCCCAGAAGACAATTACTGCATTTATTACTTTGATGAAACAAAACGTAGTTGGTAGATATAGAGTGAAATTTTCACCCTCTGGAAGGGTTGCTGCTCTTCTGTCTTTACTGATATCCTTACTTGGAGTATGTTTGTTACTGCCAATCCATTGGCCAACCCAGCAAATAAGAACACTAGAAATGCCATCTTTTGTGAGGCCCATAATGATCTAGCCCTGAGTTCTGTATTAGAGGTGTAATAATCAAAGGGCGTATCATAGATGGTTCTCAGAGAAATTTTTAATTTATGAAGAGCACTTAGGGGCAAGTATTAGTTGAGGAAGGAGAAATACAGAAGAAGAAGAGACATATGTGGTGTTCATGAGAACAAATGTTTGAAATCTGAAATAGTTTTAGGAAGAAATTTATTAGGTCATTTGGTAGAGGAGAACAAGTCTGGAAGCAAGTGTGACTCCTTTCATCCAGGCTCTGGAAGGAAGGCTTACATCATATAGAATTTAGATAAGGGAGTAAGGACATTTTCCTGATTGGCCTCAAGTAGGCAGTAGATATTCTTTAAGAGAAAGGTAGTTTGAGATGCACATAAGGAGGTAAGTCAATTCATTTGTGACAACCCAAAATATAAGCTTTTTGTGGACTCAAAAATAAAACCTAGGTGTGGAGATCCAAAACAGGAATGCTTTGGGTGCATTCAGGACCTGAGGGAACCCAAAATTCCATGTAGGAATCTCTGGCTTTCCTGGAGAATTACTGAGGTCAGAGTGACATTCTAGATTCAAGAAATCTCTAGTCGCATAAGTTTAATTCCAACAATATAATGAATGATATATAATAATACAGAGTACTCAGACACATTATATAGGCCAATACTAACAACAAAGTCAAGGGAAATTCTACCTATCCCCACCAAGTAAAAGGGAGCTTTGAACAGACAGGGCCCACAATAATAAGATGATGTAGCTAGGAGCTAATTTAGTCATGGAAGTTTTTTTACGAAACCCCTTCATTTTATTGAACTTGACTCTGCCACTTATTGCTGTGTGACCTTGGGCAAATGACTTTACTTTTCAGTGCCTCAGTTTCCCACATATAGATGACTAAGGATAATAATGCTTGTACTACCTACCTCCTTGGGTTGTTAGGAGGCCACAAAGAAATAATATGTACAAAATGTTTTGTAAACTGCCTTATAAATGTAAGATTGTTATTTTTCATAAAACCCAGTGAAAATGATCAGTCCATTTTCACTGGAAAAATAAAATAGATGAAAAACTTACAGTGCTCTGACTATGACACACAGTTGTCTTCTGAGGAACCTGTATGAGGGCCAAGAAGCAACAGTTAGAACTGAATACGGAACAATTGATTATTTAAAGATTTGAAAAGGAGTACAACAGGGCTATATATTATCACTTCGTTCAACGTATGCAGAGTACAATATGTGAAATGATGTGCTGGATCAACCAAGAACGGGAATTAAGATTGCTGGGAGAAATATCAATAATTTTGGATGTGTAGATGACACCACTCTGATAGAAGAAAGTGAAGAGGAATTCAGAAGCCTCTTGATAAGAATGAAAGAGGAGAATTAGTCAACAAGTATTTATCAAGTGCCTATTTTGTGCCAAGGCAGAAAATAACTTGCCATTGGGATGGAAAGAACCACTGAATGGGAGCCAGAATGGAGATCTAGCCCCAGATCTGCCCCACATTCACTGCAAAATCTTGGTAAAATAATTTCATCTTTCTGGGTCATAGTTTCCTCAGATGAAATTATTAAATTAATATCAGTGATCTTTGCAAGATCATGGAGTCTGGAAAAGAGGTCTCAGGGATGGAGTTGGGCAAATGTGATTCCAACTTTCACAAAATGGCAGAGGATTGAATCTGCGACTAAGGACAAATGGACTTGATTTTCTGGTAAAATTGTAGAATATTCTATTAGTACATTGGATTATGGGCATTTAGAGTGAGAAGTACTGATTGCTAAATATCATCAAGGCTTCATCAAGAATAGTTCATGTCAGTCTAATCTAATTTCCTTTCTTGACAGAATAACTGGCATGGTAGAACAAGGTGATTTTATGAACATAGTTTACTTGATTCCAGCAAAATGTTTAACTAAATCTCTGTGTTATCTTTGCGGGCAAGATGGAAAGATGTCAGCTAGATGATAACACAGTATTCAAAACCAGTTGAATGGTCAAAACCAAAGTGTAATCATTAATGGATCAACATCAACTTGGAAGGAGGTATCTAGTGGAGGACCTCAGGAATCTATCCCTGGCCTTGTGCTATATTTCAATCAATTCAGTCAATATTTCAATCATTCATATGAAGAAAGAAAAAGTAACTTGTCAAACTTGCAGCTTACACAAAGTTAGGAGGGCTAGCTCCCAAAATGAATAAAAGCATTATCTAAAAACAAAACAAAACAAAAAAATTACAACAAGCCAGGCTAAATTTGGACCATATCTGACCTCTGATGCTCATTACTTGTGTGTTACCTTGGGCAAGTCACTCAACCCTTCTAGGCCATGATATCCTTATCCAAAAAATGAGGAGATTGGACTAGATGATCTTTGATGTCCTTTCCAGATCTAAATCTATGACCTTGTTATATTAATAAAATGAAATTTATTAGAAACAATTGTAAAGTTCTTCACTGGGATTCAAAACATCAACATTCGAAAGTTGTAGAGACATGGCTAAGTAAGAATTCTTATGAAAAACATCTTGAAATTTTAGTGGACTGTATGCTCTGTATAAATCAGTATGAAATGGCAGCCAAAAACCAAACAAGCCTTACATGGTGCCCGGCTGAAATAAGAAAGACATAGGGAGAAACTTCTTGGAGCCAAGATGGTTCAGTAAACAGAAAAATCACTTTAGCTGTCCCATATTCACTTCAAAACAACCATAAAATAGCACTCCAGAACAAATCCTGGAACAGTAGAGCCAGTGGGAGGATGGGGTGGAGCAGTCTTTAAGTCCAAGAGACTTGGAGCATCAGCAAGAAAAGTCCATTATCCTCCGGGAGCCAAGATGGTGGAGTGAAAAGGTAGTCACTCTCACTCTCCCCTATCAACCTCTGAAAACCCAGAAAATATCACCCCAGAAAAAAACCCCTGGAACAGCTGAACTAGAAGAAAGATGGGGAGCAGCAGTGCAGAAGCCCAGCAAATGGGTCTCCCAGTACCTCAGCAAAAATAAGGGAGGCAGAACTACAAGGGGGTCCTAGGTGGATAAGTACCCTGCAACATTCATCTGAAAGGAGGCGAAGAAAGCAACCTAAAGTCTTCCTAAAGCCCTGGTCTTGCTGGTTCCAGCCCAACACCAGGTGAGCTGTTGGTGCCCTGCAGCCTCCAATAGTGAAGAAATCCTAAAGCCCAGGTGGTAGAACAGGCAAACACCAACACCTGGACCTCTGAGTGCCTCAGTGGGGGGGGGCGGAACTGCTGGAAACCAGATCAGAAAACCATCAGGTGCCTTTGGTGTTCTACCACAAAGGAATCTCCCAGTGTGTTAGCAGAAACAAGGGAGACAACATTGCAGGGGGCCCCAGGCAGATAAACATCCTGCAGCACCCATCTAAAAGGAGCTGAAGAAAGCTAAAGGAAAGGAAAAGCAGGCAACCTAGAATTGCCTGAAAGTTCCAGCCTTGCTGATTCCTGCCCAACATGTGGTAAGCTGCCAGAAACCTACAGCCTCCAATTGCCAACATAAGAGGCCCCAGCACACAAAGCCAGTGACCAAGACCTAGGCTCCCAACACAAGAAGCTTGGGTCAGTGCACTCTGTTCCCCAGCAGGAGAGCTCAATCCCTTTAAAGGCCAGGAATAAAGAGACACCATGAGTAAAAAGAAACGTACCATAGATTCATATTATGAGAAGAGTGAAGATCAAGACAGAAATTCTGAAGAGGACAACATTGTCAACAAACCCACACCTGCAACATCAAAAGGGAATATGAACTGGTCTGAAGCCCAAAAAGCCTTCTTAGAAGAGCTCAAGAAGGATTTTAATAGTCATACAAGAGAGGTAGAAGAGTCCTTAAAAAATACAATTGGTCAATTGGAAAAAAGGTACACTGAAGAAAACAAGTCCCTAAAAAACACAATTGGCCAATTGAAAAAGGAAGTACAAAAACTAACAGAAGAGTACACTGAAGAAAACAAGTCCTAAAAAAACACAATTGGCCAATTGAAGAAGGAAGTACAAAAACTAACAGAAGAAAACAATCTGTTAAAAACCAGGACTGGACAAATGGAAACTGATGTCTCTCTGAGAGAGCAAGAATCAGTCAAACAGAAACAAAAAAAAAAGGAAAAAATAGATGAAAATGTAAAAAACCTCATTGGTAAAACCACTGACCTAGAAAATCAATTCAGGAGAGTATCTTTCAGGAAATCATAAAGGAAAACTGCCTGGAAGTCCTAGAACCAGAAGGTAAAATAACCATAGAAAGAATATATCACTCACCACCTGAAAGAGATCCCAAATTGACAACACCAAGAAATATAATAGCAAAATTCCAAAATTACCAGATGAAAGAGAAGGTGCTGCAAGCAGCCAGAAAGAAACAATTTAAATATCATGGAACCACAGTAAGGATTACACAGGACCTTGCAGCTTCTACATTAAAAGACCACAGGGCATGGAACATGATATTCCATAAGGCAAAGGAGCTTGGATTGCAGCCAAGGATCAATACCCAGCAAAAATGAGCATCATTTTTCAAGGGAGGAGGTGGATATTCAAAAATAGGGACTTCCAAACTTTCCTGATAAAAAGACCAGAGCTCAACAAAAAATTTGATCTTCAAGTACAGGACTCAAGAAGGACTAAAAAGGTAAATGGGACAGAAAGATACAATATGTTGTTAATAAGGGGGGCTGTTTAAACCCTACAAGGGAATATGAGACTTGCAACCCTTGAGAACTGTATTGTTATTACACCATGTTAAAGGAGTATACATAAAGAGGGTGGATATTAGTTGACTTTGATGTAATGATAAAAAAAATCTAATCAAGTGGGTTAAATGGATCCAAATAAGTGGATCAATCTGATCTTAGAAAATGTACTGAGAAAGGAGGAGGCAGACAAGGGTAAATTACATTACAGGAAAAGACACAAAATCCTGTTACAGCAGAGGGAAAGAAGGAGGGGGGAGCATTGTTTGAACCTTACTCTCATCAGATTTGGCTCAAGAAGGGCATAACATAATCAGTTAGGTATAGAAATCTAACTTGCCCTATAGGCAGTAGGAGGGAAAAGGGGAAAGAAAAGGGAGGGGGGAAAGAAGAGGAGGGAAGAAGCAGTAAGAGTAAAGGGGAAGAAAAGGGAAAGGGATAATAAAAGGGGGAGGGACTGAAGGAGGTGGTGGTCAAAAGCAAAACACTAGTGAAGGGGGAAAGGAAAAAGGGAAAAGAAAAACATAAATAGGGGGGAAAACAATGGAGAAAAAGACACAGATAGTAATCATAACTGTGAATGTGAATGGGATGAACTGTCCCATAAAAAAAATGGATTGCAGAATGGATTAAAAACCATAATCCTACAATATGTTGTTTACAGGAAACACATTTGAAAAAGAGTGACACATACAGGGTAAAGGTAAAAGGCTGGAGCAGAATATATTATGCTCAGCTGAAGTAAAAAAAGCAGGGGTAGCAATCCTGATCTCAGACAAAGCAAAAGCAAAAATAGATCTAATCAAAAGAGATAAGGAAGGAAACTACATCCTGCTAAAAGGCACCATAGACAATGAAGTAATATCATTACTAAACATATATGCACCAAATGGTATAGCATCCAAATTCTTACAGGAGAAGTTCAGGGAGTTACAGGAAGAAATAGACAGCAAAACTATACTAGTGGGGGACCTGAACCTCCCCTCTCACTAGATAAATCTAACCACAAAATAAACAAGAAAGAAGTTAAGGAGGTGAATAGAACATTAGAAAAGTTAGGTATGATAGACCTCTGGAGAAAACTGAATGGGATAGAAAGGAATATACTTTTTTCTCGCAGTACATGGCACATACACAAAAATTGACCATGTACTAGGGCATAAAAACCTCACAATCCAATGCAGAAAGGCAGAAATATTAAATGCATCCTTTTCAGATCATGATGCAATAAAAATTATATGTAATAAAGGGCCATGGAAAGATAGACTAAAAAATAATTGGAAACTAAATAATCTAATCCTAAAAAATGATTGGGTCAAACAACAAATCATAGAAACAATCAATAATTTCATTCAAGAGAATGACAATAATGAGACAACATACAAAATGGGATGCAGCAAAGCAGTTCTTAGGGAAGTTTTATATCTCTAAATGCTTACATAAATAAAATAGAAAAAGAGGAGAAATGAATTGGGCATACAACTAAAAAAACTAGAAAAAAACAAATTAAAAATCCTCCTAAACACCAAATTAGAAATATTGAAAACAAAGGAAAAATTAATAAAATTGAAATTAAGAAAACTATTGAACTAATAAATAAAAGAGCTGGTTTTATGAAAAAACAACAAAATAGATAAGCCTTTGGTTAATTTAATTAAAAAAAAGAAAGAAGAAAACCAAATTACTAGTATCAAGAATGAAAAGGTGAATCCACCAAAGGAAGAGGAAATTAAAACAATAATTAGGAATTATTTTGCCCAACTATATGCAAAAATTTGACAATCTTAGTGAAATGGATACATATTTACAAAAATATAAATTGCCCAGATTAACAGAAGAGGAAGTAAAATACTTAAATAACCCCATCTCAGAAAAAAAATTGAACAAGCCATTGATGAACTCCCTAGGAAAAAATCTCCAGGGCCAGATGGATTTACATGAATTCTATCAAACATTTAAAGAACAATTAATTCCAATACTATATAGACTATTTGGGAAAATAGGTGAAGAAGGAGTCTTACCAAATTCTTTTTATGACAAATATGGTGTTGATACCTAAACCAGGAAGAACAAAAGAGAAAGAAAATTATAGACCAATTTCTCTAATGAATATAGATGCAAAAATTTTAAACAAAATATAGCAAAGAGATTACAACAGCTTATCAAGAATAATACACTATGACCAGGTAGGATTTATACCAGGCTGGTTCAATATTAGGAAAACTATCAGCATCATTGCATATCAACAACAAAACAGAAACACATGATCATCTCAATAGATGCAGAAAAAGCTTTTGATAAATACAACACCATTCCTATTAAAAACACTAGAAAGCATAGGTATAAATGGAGTCTTCCTTAAAAAAAATAAGTAGCATCTATCTAAAACCTTCAGCAAGCATTATATGTAATGGGACACTAGAAGCATTTCCAATAAGATCAGGGGTGAAACAAGGATGTCCATTATCACACTGTTATTCAATATTGTACTGGAAATTTAGCTTTAGCAATAAGAGAAGAAAAAGAAATTGAAGGCATTAGAATAAAAGAAGAAACAAAGCTATCACTCTTTGCAGATGACATATGATATACTTAGAGAATCCTAGAGAATCAAGTAAAAAACTACTTGAAATAATAAACAACTTTAGCAAAGTTGCAGGCTATAAAATAAACCCATAAATCATCAGCATTTCTTATATTACCAACAAAGCCCAGCAGAAAGATAGAGAAATCCCATTTAAACTTACTGTAGACATTATAAAATATTTAGGAGTCTACCTCCAAACAAACCAGGAACTCTATGAACACAATTACAAAACACTTTTCACACAAATAAAATCAGATCTAAATAATTGGAAAAATCAGTTGCTCATGGGTAGGCCGAGCTAATATAATAAAATGACAATCCTACCTAATAATTTACTTATTCAGTGCCATACCAATCAAACTACCAAAAATTATTTTATAGAGTTAGAAAAAAATATAACAAAATTTGGAAACAAAAGTCAGATATCAAAGGAATAATGAAAAGAAATGCAGGGGAAGGTGGCCTAGCTGTACCAAATCTTAAATTGTATTATAAAGCAGCAATCATCAAAACTATTTGGTACTGGCTTGAAATAGAGTGTTAGATCAGTGGAATAGGTTAGGTACACAAGACACAGTAGTCAATGACTGTAGTAATCTACTTTTAGATAAACCCAAAGACTCCAGCTTCTGAAGTAAGAACTCACTATTTGATAAAAACTACTGGGGAGACTGGAAAATAGTATGGCAGCAATGAGGAACAGGTGAACATTGCACACCATATACCAAGATAAGGTCAAAATGACTACATGATTTAGACACAAAGGGTGATACCATAAGCAAATTAGGAGAGCAAGGAATAGTTTACTTGTCAGATCTATATATAGATACTGGAAAGAACATTTGGTTTTCAAGGATAAGTTGAATGAGGTCCTCTCCATTTTATGATTCTATAATTCTGTGATATTGAATAAAGTTATGTCAAGTCTCAGCTTTAGTGCTCTTGTCTATAAAATAATGAAAGTGGAGCAGATGGTCCCTAAGGTTCTTGACAGCTCTGATATACTCCATTTTATGTTCCAAGAGGCTTTCTAGGTCAGATACTTTATGTTCCATGTTCTAATAGCCCTTACAGTTCTGATATGATTCTATGATTCATATTCCATGATTCAATTCCCAAAGCTGAACTTTGACTTTATCAATTAACAACAAAGAATTGCCACTCTTTGAGGGTATGTCTCCATCAATCAGCTATCTAGAGTCTGGTTCTTCCTTCTAAGCCCCATGGAATGTGGACACAGTTGGAGCCCTTAACAATAACTGGGAAGTGGCTGAGGCATGGAAAAAACATAGGAGAAATAGAGAGACAGGGACAGGTAGGTCTGAGAAACAAGGAGAAGTTAGGTTCAGGGAAACTGAGATAGGTGAAAAACAGGATGACTTTGAACTGAGAGACAATGACGTGCTGATAAGAGAGGGCAAAGGGAACAGCTGAAAAAAAGGCAAGAGTGGGGTGATTCACGCACAGGATTGTAAATGCCATGAACATTTCTTTGACTATTAAGGATTTGAGGACATTGGTGAAAGTCCTAAATGAGTTTTTCATTTTTCCAGTATTTTACCTTGGCCTCTAACGGCTACTACCAGGTGACTGATGAAGGTCGGTGATAAGCGAATAGACATTTATTAAGCATCTAGTGTGTGCCAGGCATTGTGTGAAGTGCTTTACAAATATTATCTCACTTGATCCTCACAACAACCCTGGCAAGTGGGTGCTATAGTCATCTTCATTTGCAGTTGAGGAAACTGAGACAGAGGTTTAAATAACTTGCCCAAAGACAAATGTCTGAGGCCAAATTTCAATTCAGATCTTTCTGACTTCGAGCCCGGTCCTATCCACTGTACCACTTAGCTGTCTCCAGTTAAGTGATTGTTAGGTGCTATAGTAATCAATTAAAGTGCTCTGTCTGATGCCTCATAATGGGGTCGTGATAGCCTTGGATTTTCTAAGTTGATATTAGCTGAATTCAAACTCTGCCAGGTTCTACCTGTGTAGAAAGGCTTCATGTAAGACCAGGGCCATCATGAGGTTGGGGCAACAAGGGCTTTTGCCCAGGGCAGAAAAAGATGGTGCTGACAGTACTTAAAAATCTTTTGACAATGTAAAAATGCAGAACCTAGCACTTAGTTAGCAAGAATAATTAATTAAAATAGAAAGGCACCAGACAGTGCTGGAGTAATTTTTCTCTGCATTGTGGAAACCTCACACTGGAGTCCCAGAGTCTCTGCTGCCTCCTCCAAGTAGGGATCAATTTATAATCTTTCAGCCTGAGTCTTTCTTGCAGCTGAGCAATTAGCTCAGTCAAGTCAATAGCAAGCATTTATTAAGCACCTAGTATGTGCCATGCACAGTGCTAAGTGCTAAGGTTTAGATTTAGAGCTGAAAGGAGCTTTGCAGGCCACCTAGTTCTGATGAGGATGAGATCTGGACCCCAAAAAAGAAAAACCCTGGACTTTCTTACATGGCCAAATCTCTTGTTTACCTGAATCTATAATCCTATCAACTGTCCTTTCACTATAGCCTAAACCCAATCTACCTCCAGATGGCCCCCACCTCTGCCACTTCACACCCTTAATCCTATCTAGACTCCATTATCCCTTGGCCATGTGGTCCAGGTCACCCCAGCTTACTGACCACATCCATCCAGATCTTCCTTAGACCCCTCCTCCAGTCCACACAAACGACTTGGCCACTCCTAGATCTCTCCCAGAGTCTTTCTGTTTATAAGGTCCATCTTGTCTCCATTAAGGTGCTCAGATTAAAATCTAGCCAAATGTTCAGATTTTTAAGATCTGGCCCACTTGCAATTGTGATAGAAATACTTAGATTCCTTGAGAATCTGCCCAATATGGCAGATGTTCTAATAAACCTTGTCTTTGGCTGAAAGAAGGCTTGGGTCAAATTCATTTGGACAGGACCCGTATATTGTGATTTTGGGGTCTCAGCACCCCTAAACCTCAACAATTCAACTCCTTCATTTTATAGATGAGGAATCTAAGGCTCAGAGATGTTCACAGCTAGTAAGTGGTAGAGCTAGGATTTGAATGCAGGTTCCCTTATTCCCAATGTAATGCTATTCCCTCCACATTATTTAGTTTCCCTAAACTAAGGCATTCATTTGTGAAAGGAGAAACCAAGCCCTCAAGGTTGAAGTGATTTGCCCAAGGCTGCATTAAGTCATTGGGAGTAGGGCCAGGATTTGAATTCAGTTCTCTTAGTTCCCAATGCAGTCTTCTTTCTACTACAACTTGGAGAAATCTAGTTCAACTCTTTTTTTCTAATCTAGAATCCCCTCTACAATATCCCTGATAAATTGTACCTCCACACTTAGTTGAAAACATTGGTGACTGGAAAGTCACTGTCTTCTACTATATCCCATTCCATTGTGGGTGCAGTTGTATTTATTTGAGAAGTTTTATTGAACTGAATTCTGCCACATTATGCCTTCTATCTCTTGCTCATTATTCTGCCTCTAGCAGACCAACCAGAATAAGTTCTTTCATATGAAAATCCTTCGAGTACTTGAAGAGAGCTATCAGATCCCTTAAAAAATTTCTCTTCCCTAGGCTAAACATCTCCATTTAATTGATTCACAAATGATAGTTTCTAGTCACCCTCATACTTCTTGATCCAGCGACATTGGCCTCCTTGCTGTTCCATGGATGAGAAACTCCATCTCTTGGCTCATAGCATTTGCTTTGGCTGTCCCCCTTGCTTGGAATGCTCTCCCACTTCATTTCCATTACCTGGCTTCCCTAGCTTCTTTTGAGTCTCAACTAAAATCCCACCTTCCACAGGAAGCTTTTCACAATCCCTCATAATTCCAGTCATCCACAATGAATTCCTTGGAATGGTTTCATGTATTTGAATTTGTGCTACTCAAAGTTATAATTATGTAAACTATGGTCATTGCTTCCAACTCAATGGAACTGTGTAATGTGAATTTGAACAATTTGATCACTTCATGGGACTCATTATTCACATTAGTGGAGACCTAGCTGTCCTATCCCCTCATTTGAGAGATCAGAAAACAGGTGAAATGACTTACTCCCATAAGGTCCTATAAGAAATAAGTGGCAGAGTTAGATCTCAAACTCTTGGCTTTCTGATTCCAAATCCAGGGATTTTTCACTACTCCTGAACCCTGACCTCTCCCGTGTTGACTTCTCCCAAAGACAGAACTAGAAGTTAATGGTGGAAGTTATAGAGGAGAAGGTTTCATCCCCTTTAATTAAAAAAATAATAATTTATTTATTTTTAGTTTTCATCATTCACTTGCATAATATTTCGAGTTTTAAATTTTCTTCCCTTCTCTCTCCTCCCCCCTCCCCAAGATGGCATGTAATCTAACATATGCTGTACTTATATATTCATATTAAGCATATTTTCACATTAGTCATGATGTAAAGAAGACTTAGAACTAATGGGAGGAACCACAAGAAAGAAGAAATAAAGCAAAACAACAAAAGAAAAGGAGAGCAAATAATATGCTTTAATCTGCATTCAGACTCCAAAGTTCTTTCTCTAGATATGGATAGCATTTTCCATCATGAGTCTTTTGAATTAGTCCTTTGAATTTTTTTAAGCACTTTGCATACATTAATTCATTTAATCATCCCAACAAACCCATGAAATAGGTAGTGTGGGTATTATTAGCTCCATTTCACAGATGAGGAAACTACGGCTCAGAGAGGCTAAGGGACTTGTTCATAGTCACCCAGGTGTGTGTAAATATCAGAGGTGGAATGTGAATCCAAGTTTTCTTGTCTCCTTGTTCAGGGCTCTTTCCATGACATAGCACTGCTTATCTAAAATTTAGAGCTGTCCAGAAGTAGAATAGGATGTCGGGGGGGGGGCAGGTAATGAGCTTGTCAATGATTGGATGGTAGTGCATGACAGAGGAGCTGGATAACACTTGTCAGGGATGTTATAATGGAGGGAATTTCTATTCGGGTACAGGTTGGATTAGCTGCCCTGTGATGTCCCTTCCAAACCCAAGCATCTGTGATTTTGTAATAGAGACACAGCTAGGTGAAAATTGATGTGAAAAAATGTTTACTAGAATATAAACTAATTGTAAGTTAACCGTGTGTCATGGCAGCCAAATAAGCTGAAGTGATATTCAGCTGGACTAGTTGTTTCCTAATGCTTCTAGGATCATATTATCCTGATTGGTATTTAAAACTCTTCCCAAGTATGTCCCCACATACCTTCCTAGGCTTATACATTAGTCCCCTTCACAGACTCTGTGGTCCAGTCAGACTGGCCTTCTTACTATTGTTCCCACACAACACCTTATCTCCCATCTCTGTTCCTTTACCCTATGTCTCTCCCATGCCCAGAAGATGATATCATCTCATCCTTGCCTCCTAGAATGCCTTATTTCCTTCAAAGCTCAGCTCAAATACTGCCTTCTACATATACACACGTACATATGCCCACACAGCATATACTTATTTATACACACATATATGCATATGTCATATACTTATTTATGTATATATTTTTCCTTTGATAGACTGCAATCTCCTTTAGGTCATGGACTATTTCAAGTATTTCTTTGTAACCCCAGTGCCTAGCACTACATGTAGCAGGTGCTTAATAAATGCTTGTTGTGTCCAGTGGGCATCATAACTTCGGAAGCTGTCATATACCTAGAGGGGAACAACCAGAATGAGAAGGTCAATCAGTGAAAAAGCCTTGATTGAGCATACACTATGTGCCAGGCATTGTGTTAAATAACTGGGGTTGCAAAGAAAGGCAAAAGATAGTCCTTGTCCTTGAGGAGCTAACAATCTAATGGGGTGACAACAAGCAAACACATATATACAAATCAACTATATACAGGATAAATATATGTGTATATATACACACATATACATGTATGAATATATATATGGTTGTACATATATGTATATATTACATATGAGTATGTACATACATATACATATATGCATATATATGTATTTATATGACTGAGGTGAGAGTTCTTTCAGTCTTTGTCACAGATAAGAAACATGTTCTACATTCAGTGCCTAGATAGCTTGGTGCTTGCAAAGGAATTGAGGACAACCTAGATGAGAGCTAGAAGCAAGTCAAATTCATATATTTCCAGGGGAAATCTTGGGCTGAGCCATTAACCAAAGAGTAAGGGTATTGAGAATATTAAGAATTTTGCATTCTCCATTTAGTAGGAGAGAGGCATAATGATGTAGGGAAGCATGTTGGGCTTGGAGTCAGAAAGCTCGAGTTGAAGGTCTGGGTCTTACACTTTAATAAGCTACATGGTCTAGCAAGTCCCTTCTCTTCTCTGGGCTTCAGTTTCCTCATCTGTACAATGGGGTAATAACAATAGCACTCCCTGACTCAGTAGGTTGTTACTTTATAAAGCATGACAGTGATAGGGTTCTTTTCTACTTTCTCTCCACAGATTAGCCTAGAAGTGTGAGTGAGTGTGTGTGTGTGTGTGTGTGTGTGTGTGCGCGCGCGTGTGCACATGTGCGCATATGTGTGTGTGTCTCCAGAGCCTCAACTGTTCCTGATTTCAAAACTCTTCCATCTCAGAATATCGTAGAACTTGACATGGGAAGAGCACTTGAAGATCATCTAATCATCCAATGTCCTTGCTATTTAGATGAGAAAACTGAGACCCAGAGAGTTTAAACTGTGCAAGGCCAACAGGACCTAAGGATCAGAGCAGCATTTTTGGTTAACCTGTTCATGATGAACCATCTTTATAAATGAACAGTCATGAAAACACAAGGATTCCCAGAGAATTTGCATTTCCTGACATGGACAAGGGAGGAAATTAATCATACAATGCCAGCGTCACTTTGGTTGTGATCTCGCTGCTAGAGCCAAGGGTGAGGTTAAAGCATGTGTTGTCTCCCTAATTACAGCATGAGATTCTTGAGAGCTGGAGCTGACTTGAATCCCCAGGGCCTACTGCAGTGTCTAGCACATAGCAAGTGATTAGCAAATGCTTTTTCATGTAAAACAGGAGGTTGACAAAGTCTAGCCCTTGTGAGCTTGCCAATGTGCATGGGTAATGCAGTCCCCATGTGTACTTTGCAGCATGCATAAACATTATGGAACTTTTTCCGGTCTGGCTACCTCATGGTGAAGAGGCAAACTTTTGATTGGCGTATGGAACTCAGAATGCTTTTAAAAAGCACTGAATGGCCAAGACATTTTCTTTTTTCTGCCTGGCTGTGTTGGAATGAGAAAGACAGTGTAAGCCTCTGGATAGACAGAGGCCTTGGCCCTTCTCACCAAAGAGCCAACATAATGCCTAGGAATGTGGGCCTCTGTTCTTTGCCTTATTATGCTTATTATTTCTTGTTTTTAGTAAAGTTATATTGGAGACAGCCTTGACCTTGTGGGTTTTGGAAGATCAAAATGGCAAGCTAGCAAAGTCTGTGCCAGAGGGTGTGGCCAGTTGACCATGATCTACTAACACATCTTCGAGGATCCGTTGGGAAGCAGCCCAGCAGTAAATTGATGCTGTGCCCTTCACTAGAGGGAAGGAATCTGTCCATTGGCTGTGCCAAACCTGGAAATGAACTTGGAGAGACAAATGCTTTGTAGCAACCCCTTTAAGTCTGATCCCAATATTTCTAGGAACAGAGGTGGCATAAGGGAGATTATGCCCCCAATTTTTTTTTTTGCTTTTTGCCATGGAATGGGGTTAAGTGACTTGCCCAGGGTCACACAGCTAGTAAGTGTCAAGTGTCTGAGGCTGGATTTGAACTCAGGTCCTCCTGACTCTTGCCAAGGCCAGAGTTGTAAGGCCCCCAGTTTTGGTGATGGTTTATACTTCTCTTGTTATATCTTTGTAGAAAATATCCTCTTAAAAAAATTAATTAATGTTAAGTGGCTAAATGATATGAGAGCTCTGGGAAATACTGTTAACTGGTAGTTAACCTTATGTGTAACAAACCTAATCGTGGGTTTGAGTTGATGAAATTTGAAAGCTATCCCAACCTCTCAGGGGCACCATAAAACCATGAGGAAAGATGTAGCCTTAATTCAGAAACTTAGGTGGCATGGTAGATAGAGTGTTGGACTTAGAATCAGGAAGTCTTGATTTCAAAATCTTAGACACCTACTAGCTATGTGACCAGGGACAACCACTTGGCCTATTTCCTCATTTGTAAAGCGAGGACAATAATAGTGTTTTCCTCAAAGACAGGTGGTCGTGAGGATCAAATAATATAGCAGTTAAAGTGTTTTTCAAAGTTAATTCACAATATAAAGACCATTATTACTATTATTACTCATGTGGGTTGAGAGAATAAGTCCATTCATTCAATGTTCATTCATTCAAGTAAGGACCATTCCATTGCATAAAATCTCAAAAGAAAATCAGATATTGCTAGTTCCTAATAACCTAGTAATCTCCCTGTCAGAGTCTAAAGGGACACTGATTACTGAAGAAGACTTTCTTCAGGGCATTCTTGAGCTCCTTGTTCCTCAGGCTGAAAATGATGGGGCTCAGAAAGGGAGTGAGAGCAGTATAGGTGATGCCCATCAAGGTGTCCCCTTCCAGGGATTCTGGGGCCTTGGGTTTAAGGTAAATGACAGAGGCAAAGCCATAGTGCACAACTACCACAATGAGATGGGAAGCACAGGTAGAGAAGGCTTTGTGACGACCCTCAGCTGAAGGAATTCTCAAGATGGTGGCCACGATAAAGGTATAGGAGATGAGAATGAGGAGGAAGCAGCCCAGTAGGGCTGCGATGCAGACCATCCCCACTCCCATGGCCACTATTGAGATGTCTCCACAGGCTAGCTTTACCAAAGGGGGTACATGACAGAAGAAATGGTGGATCTTATTGGGCCCACAGAAAGTCTGGTGGAAAATGGCAAGTGTAACCACCAGCCCCATTACCATGCCACCAAGCCATGAGGAGGCCACCAACCAGGCACAGCCCTGTGAGTTCATGAGCACATTATAGTGCAAAGGGTGGCAGATGGCCACATAGCGGTCATAGCCCATGACCGTAAGCAGGAAAGAGTGGGTGAAGCCAAATGTGAAGGAGAAGAACATCTGGTTGGCACAGCCCAGGAAGGAGATGGTGTGACGATTGGAGACCAGGTCAGTGAGCATGCGAGGGATAATGGCAAAAGTGTAGAAGATTTCTGAGATAGAGAGTGCACATAGGAAGAAGTACATGGGAGTGTGGAGGCTCCGCTCACTCCAGATTGTCAACATGATGAGAAGGTTGCCCAGCAGTGTAAACAAGTACATCAGCAGAAAGAGCACAAAGAACATCAACTGAAGATGGGGGAATGTGGAGAAACCAATGAGGATGAACTCAGACACTGCAGTGTGGTTTGGTCCCAGCATGGAGGCTATGCCGGAGTTGGACATGAGAAAAACAAAGTTGTCATTGAATCACGAACTCTGAGATTTGGAAGAGATTTCAGAAGGTATCTAGTCCAGCCACTGCAGAGAGCATCAATCCACTCAAGCACATCCCCCAAAAGTGGTTATCCAGCCTCCATTTGAAGACCTCCAGTGACAGAGAGCTCGCTACCACTTCAGGCAGAGCATTCTAATTAAGGAGAGCTCTCATTGCAAATATGTGAAATATGGAAAAGATGACGAGGATGGATGTGAACCTGGCAGTTCTGCTCCCAGCAGAGAGGCTAATCTTGAGAGGAGGGAGGAGAATAAGGGGAAAAAAGTTACCAGTTTATATTCAGAATGAAAAGTCTCTTTGCCTTACTGTGTACAAAAACAAATGGGAATCAAAGACCAAGATCTTGTGAAGTAGATATATGACCCCACCCAGTCTTTGTCTTACCAAATATTCTTTTTATCCTAGACAGTCTTCTACTTCACCCTTTTCAACCTTCCCCCCAACCCTGATTTCCCTGGCACCTTATGCTTCTCACTATAGTTAGACCCATGGGCACATACCTAGTACCATCCTGATGGTCTTGGAGATAACTGTTCCTCCTCTTGCCTCACCATATGGCAACTGGAGTTCCAGCCACTATAGTTCTCTGCCATGGTGAGAAACAAATGGAGTGAATGAGGAGGATACAGGACTGGAGAAATCCAAGGAAAGGAAATGGCTGAAAATGGGGATTAAATATAATGGATGGGAAAAGTGGGTCAGAAATGAAAATGATATCAGGACTGGAGTCATCACCCAATTGTATCAGCTGGTATTCATAGGGGCTTTACCCATCTCCTCCGTTTATTCCTTGGTGATTGGCCCTCCCTGTACCCCAACTTGCACTTTTGAGGGGGGCTGGTATCAGACCTTTCATTTCATTGGTATAAGAACCTCGTGGTGAGGAAACTCCTCTCTCCCAAGGCAGATCAGCATCTCTTCTAAAAACATACTCTAAATTCCTCCTGTTTCTCCTGATTCTGCCCTCTGGGGCCAAACAGAAGAAATCTAACCATTCCTCTGCATGACAGCCATCCAGATCCTTGAAGGGAGCTACTATATTTCCCCTGAGTCTTCTCCTCTCTGGACCAAACAACCTCAGATTCATCAAGTGATTTTTGTGCAGCAATGTTTATAGTCCCCTCTCCATCTTGGATAGCTTCCTATGGACATTCTCCAATGAGTCATTGTCCTTCCTAAAATGTGGTGCCTGACTCTGAGCACAATACTTCAGGTTCAATGTGAGTATGACCAAGAGAGTCAGGCAATTACTTTGCCTAGTTTTTGCTAAAGCATGGGACAGGGAGAGGAATACTGGATTTGGAGTCAGAGTATCTTGGTTCAAATCCTGACTCCTTCATTAAATTGATATATGTGAATTCAGGCCAATCACTTCACTTTTCTGCACCTAAGTTTCCCCATATGTAAAATAATGGTCCCTTTCAGTTCCAAACTGATGATTTATGACATGAGTCTTTCTTAAGGCAACCTCAAACCACAAAGCTATTGCAGGTTTTTAGCTTCCATTTTACCTTATACTTACTTTGGAGTGTACTAAAACCTTTGCTTTTCCATGCCAGCTATTGCCTACTTGCCCTTCCACCATCTTTTACTTCATAGGATCATGGAATCATAGATTTGGAGCAGGAAGGGACTTTAGATCAAAGGGTCCAACTCCATTATTTTACAGATGAGGAAATTGAGCTTAGAGGTATTAACTTGCCCATGGTCACTGAACTAGTAAGAGTCAGAGGCAAGATTTGAACTGAGGCCTTCCCAACTTAAAGTTCAGCATGCTATACTTGTGCAATTGATTTTTTTGAAACCACGTATGAGATTTCATATTTAATTTCATTTTCAAAAATTTGCCCCATTGTTTAAAAATCTTTGGGGATCTTATACACCTCTGTCTAGACAGCTCCACAGACTTACCAATGCCTTCCTCTGAGCAATGCCCTGGGTAAGTTCCCCCATTCTTGGCTCAAGCTCACTATTCATCCATTTAAAGACCATGTGACTGGGAGAAGCAATTCCTATCACTTCTCTAAAGCTCAGTTAACTTACCTGCAAAATGGGAGTGATAATTCTTGTAGGAGCTTCCTCAGAGAGTATCTTGTAAACTGCAAAGTACCTTAGAAATGTGAGCCATTCTCATTATTTGGCCTGCTCTCCCCTCTCCCTGCCAGCTTTCACTGTATCTGGGTATCCTGACTCCAGAACCCAACCCCCTTTCCCCTTCTTCACACTCTCCTACACATTGCCAGTCACCTCCAGGGCTAGTTTAATAATGCTAACACTAATATGGCACTACTAGCAATGCAAACTTTACACACATTATCTCACTGGAATCCACAAAACTCCAAATGAGGTAAATGCTTCAGGCATTATTATCCCCATTTTACCAATGAGAACAATGAAGCTCTCAAAGTTTGACTTGCCTAGGGCCACACAGCTAGCATTAGAGGCAAAATCTGAACCCAGATCAATCAGTCAGTCAACAAGCATTATTTATTAAGTGCACATTAGGGAAGAGGCAGTGTGTAAATTGGAATTTACAGGATGGGTAAGAAGCCAACAGTTCTGGAATATGGGGAGGGCAGTGCAGAAAAAGACATGAAGGCAGGAAGTTGTGGGGCATAAATAGAGACCAGTACAGAGTCCAGGTTGGTTGGATTGTGTATGGCAAAGAGTAAAATTAGATTGATAGGAAAAGCATACACGATGATGGGAAAGGCTCAAATATCAGTGTAAGATGTTTGAACTTTAAGGGAATCATAGGGAATTAGGGGAAACCTTTGATCAAAAGAGTGCCATGTGGATGAATAGTGAGCTTGAGCCAAGAATGGGGGAGCTTACCCAGGGCATTGCTCAGAGGAAGGCTGGTTCCAGGGTGACCTTCTAGAAAAGGAATAGAATGGAGAGGCTCATGACCCCTCCTAGCATTCCTCAGGCTGATTGGGTCCTAGGGCATCACCTGACTTCTTCCTCTGCTAGTGTCTTCCTCCACCTTCCACTCCAACTGCCCTGGCTCCTGGGCAAGTTGAGTATGTCTATGTCCCACACTTCTGGTAACTCCCTGGCCCAACTGGCACAGAAAACAGGAAACAAGAATGGCCCTCTCTCCTGCCTCTCCCCCTACTAACCTTTCCTCTAGAGCTCCATTTGTGTGGAAATCTGCAGCCCCTTTCCCTACAGACATTGCTTGGACCTCTGGAGCCCCCTGTTTGCCCAAAAGGGAATGTTTCTTATCCAAAGGGTCATAAATTTAATCCTGGAAGGGATCTCCAAGATCATCTAGTCCAAGCCCATCATTTTACATGTGAAGAAACTGAGGCCTGAAAGATGAGAGAGATGTGTCTATATTCTAACCAGTGGCAAGGACCTGAGCTGGAGCCTGAGTTCAGATTCTAAGACTCCAGCCAGATCCATAGCTTTTCCCGCTGTCACTCAGACTCCCAGCCTTCTGCCCTGTGGCTACATGTTCCATCTCAGTCCTGCCCCAGGCATTAGCTACTTTCCATCTCAGCTTCTCTACCTCAACTTCCTGTCAGCATTCTGTACTTTCTGCTAACTGTCTACAATCCTTGTCTACACTGATTTTTATTCTTACAACTTTATCCTTCACCTATTTCTAGGTAGTAACATTAGACTGCCTCCCATTCCCACCCCAGATTATCTTTCTCCCTGACTCCCTCCCTGTGGTAACTTCTTTTCCACCTCTACTGTGTCTGAGTTCTCACTCCCACCCACAAACATGGGAATATGGCTATCCTTACCATATCTTTCCTGCTAACACATGGTTCCTTCTTCCTTCTGAGAGACTTTAATGGACCTTAGAGGGGATTTAGGTCAGCTACACATACCTAAGCAGCATGGGGAGAAGGCTTGGGACCAGATTTGTCATTTCACTGATATGGGGCACTGTGAAGAGACAAATACCCTTTACTAGTTTAGAAGGCCACTTTCTCTGAAACTTAGAGTCTTAGAGAATTGCCTGGGTCATTGAGAGGTTAAGTGACTTACCCAGGGTCACACAGCCAGGATGTGTCAAAGCAGGATCATGAATAGGAATCATTTCTGAAATGCCTCCAACAAGTGTTTATCTGACCCTTGCTGGAAGACCTCTAGTAGCTCAGCTCATAAATCATAGATCTTAGAGGTCATCTAGAATGATTCATTCATTTTACAGATGAGGAAACTGAGGCACAGAGGAATGAATGGTTTTCCCTAGTTTCCCCAAGCTTGGAGAGCTTGGATCCTTGTGAATTTCCTCATAGTAAGCAGAAGTCTACCTCTGTGGCTTCTCCCCAGTGCTCCTTAATTCTGTGCTCTGTGATCAAGCAGAATGAAGTTAATCTCCCTTGTATATGACTGGCTTTAGTGTATTTGAAGATTTTAACCATGCCTTCCCCTAACTGTTCTCTGGACTAAACCATCTCCCTACTCTCTCTATCCTAGCTACCTTTCTCTAGTTGTGTCCAAACTGGTCAACATGCTTTTTTAGGGATATACATAGAGGTTTCTCCCAATCTCACAGTCTGGGTCCTGACAGTCTTTCAAGCTCTCCCAGATCTAAACTCTGTGCTCTCAATCCTTCCCAATTCTTCTGTGACTCTTAGAGATGACCAGGAATGAACACAATTCTGTAAGTGGGTGGGATACAGGCAGAGCATACCTGTTTTCTTCTCCCCTCCAGTCACATCCTCTGGACCTGGCCCAAATTCTGCCTGTCTACCATTCACCTTCTTTTCTCTGGCCTATCACCCATGTAATCTGTATACCCTTTCTGCTCGCCCCATTTGTTAAGAATGTGAGAATGTGTCTGACTCTCGGGATAAAGTTAAGGATGAAAACTCCCTCCTTCTTGGGATAAAGGGGAGAAGGGGATGCCTCATTTCAGGAAGCCTGGGTGTCTTGATCATTGGGTGCGCCTTCTACCAGCCCCACTTGCTGTTTCCTCTCCAAAGTAACACTTCTGTGTATGAATCCCACTTTGCCCCAGAGCAAGGTGAGATAACGGCAGCCTGCCCCACCAGTCAACCCCAGGCAGGAGGTTGGAGGGAACAGAGCAGCTCATGTATATGTCCTGCTTTTCTGAGTTTCTGCTTTGCCCAGGCCAGGGACCTCAGGCCGTGGGGCCCTGCCTCCCCCAGGACACTAGTACTAGCTCCTGGAGACAGATGTGCAGTTCAGCCTCCAAAAGAGACCTCAGGGAGCCATGAGAGCAAAACTGGGACTCCTCCCCCTCCTGCTTCAGTTCCCCTTGCTTCCAAGGGCTGTGCAATTAAGTAGAGGTACTCTTGGGGGACACTGAGAGTATGTGCAGGCTTGCAGTGTCCCTGGGTCCCAACCCTGACTACCATGACAGGAAGTGCTCTTCAGGACAGTTATGTGTACCTCTGGGACCAGCACAACAGCCCTAGGAGTCATTTCCACTCAAAGGGCAGATATTTTGTCCTCACTCCCTATGGGACCTCTGATTTTTACCACCATTTTCTGGATAGAAAAACTTAATCTGGTAGTCAGGCCGCTCCTTGAGAGATTAGGACCGTAGAACCTGGGGTTTTTTAGGGTCAGGCACCTGTGGCTTCAGAGAACACAGACACAATCTAGTTTGCATTGCTCAAACACTTATTAAGCTGCTATTGTATACAGAGCACTGTGGTGTTACAGTTTAGTGAAGACCCAGTCTCAGCTCTAATGCAACAGTCAAGTAGGGGGATGTAGATTGTACACAGAGGACAACAACAACAACAACAACAACATTTTTAGGATACTTTATGGATTGAAAAATACCGTATAATAGAGCAGCCCTAGAGTCAGGAGGCCCCGAATTCAAATCCAGCCTCAGACATTCAACACTCACTAGCTGTGCGACCTTGGGCAAGTCACTTAACCCCAATTGCCTCACCAAAAAAAAAAAACCCAAGAAAAAAAGAAACACAAAGTAATAATAGCCCTACGAATTAACACTGAAAAATGTTCATTCTTAACACACTGAAGCCCCTTACGTCATCAACTTCCAATCTCTAGCAGGGTGAACAAATTGATTCACAGACTTGTGCTTCACAATTCACTTAAGGATTCCCCTTCTTCTGCGGAGACTCTACTAGCACACTCTACCATCTTGCTATCTTCCATTCCAACACAGGAAGAACCAAGAATGAACTCTGATGAACCATGTTGGGGGAGGTGTGGAAATCAAAGTGGTGAAGAATTGGGCTTCTTTCTGCCTGGGGTGGCGTCAGCATCTGAGAACCTTAAGACTGCAGAGAATCTGCCCAGAATATCTACCTTCCCTTCCCTTCCCTTAATCTTGCAAAAAGTAGAGAAAGACTACCCAACCAACTCAAAAGAAGAAAGAATGAGAGTGAGGGACAGAACTGTGGAAAGGGTACAGTGAGTCATTACAGTGAGCATGAAGTAAAAAGGTCTGAAATTAAGTTAGAGCTACTTCTTTCCTGAAGAAGCTACATAAGGCAGGAACTAACCCAGTGAGAAGTGAATGCACCAATGTGGTAGGAAGCTGAGAGAGCTTTGCAATCTAGTGTTAGGTAGGAGTATACCTTCCATTAATGGAGGAGTCAGAAAGTGACATTATGGAAGATACATAGATACATGCATGCATACATATATGCGTGTGTGTATACATACACATATCAATGTATATATAACTAAAATCAACAAAGATTTCAAGAGGAAGATTTGATTAACCCCTCCCCAAGGAACAACAAAGAGGACACTAAAATTAAAATGAAGAATGAGTACTAAAATACCAAAGAAGTATAAGCTTCTCTAAATAAATTTTATAATACAAAGGAATCAAACCAATAGTTGAGGAAAAACAGAATTATGTGGCATCCCAAGAGAACATATAACAACAAAATGTTCCATAATGGTTCAATAGAGAAATTTTTTTTCTAAAAAAAGAGAGGAAGGTGGAAGAGAATAAGTGTCAGAACTTATGGCTTATATAGCAGAAATAATTAGCAGAGAAGATAAACTTGTACCCATGGTGGCAAAACTCTCCAGAGAAGCAAAAGAGAGAGTTACAATGTTGGAAAACAAATATACTAAAAAGAAGTACAGTCTGGAAAAAGGGAAGCAAAAGGAAATAACGCTGAAAAAGAGAAATTACAGAAGCTAAAGATCTCAAAGAAAGGATGTGCAGATGCAGTTTAAAAATCATATGTCTTTCAGAGGAACATTTTAAGTAAAAAAAAACCTGAATGCCATAATGTAAGAAAAAATGCAAGGAAACTGCTCAGGGTTTCTGAATACAGAAAACAAAACACAAATTAAAAAAAAAACCCACACAGATTGCCTCTGGAAAAACAAACTCTTGGCTTCAAATTTCAAGACACATAGTGGTTAAATATAAGAATTCCAATGACAAGGGGCAGTTAGATGGCACAGTGGATAGAGCTCCAGCCTTGAAGTCAGGAAGACCTGAGTTCAAATCCAGTCTCAGACACACAACCCACAACACATACTGTCTGTGTGACCCGGGGCAAGTCACTTAACCCCCATTGCCTAGCCAAAAAAAAAAAAAAAGAATTCCAATGACAATACCAAATTCTGCAGGTGGTCAGGAGAAAGAATTTCAAATATAAAAGGTAGGAAATTCAAATAACACCAGGCTATTCTGCACCACTCCCACTCCCACCCCACCCCCACCCCTGAAACTGTGGACAGGAATGAAATCATGTATTCCAGAAAGCAAAGCAGCTCAAAATACAAACCAAAATGAAATATTCAGCAAACATAACACAATTACTGATGAAAAAGGCTTGATGTTCAATAAAAGAGTCTTTTGAAGCATTCCTTGAGAAAGGAAATAGATTATTTGGTTTATAAATGCTTGGTTGGTTGCTGTCCTTTGTTCTCGAAGAGGATCCAAAATGACATTGTTATACTACAGTCAAAGTACAGAGTGTCCAACTGTGGCTGATCATACCAATATGAGCTCTACCACAGGTCAGACACAAATAGTCCATGTGAACATTTGGGGTGGATTCTCTAAATTTGTGCATTTCATGTTTCTTTTGAGCTATCTTAATTCTTCTTTGCTCATGGAGCATAGTACTTTCTCTGATGTGGGTATACCATGCTGAGCGGTCCTCTGCCAGTGTCTCTTATGTCATACCATCAATTTCTAAATTTTAAGAGAGGCCTTGAGAGTGTCCTTGCACAACTTTTTCTGACCACCATGTGAATGCTTGTCCTGTGTGAGCTCTCCTTAAAAAAGTCTTTTTGGCAAGCATATGTTTTGTATTCAAACGAGGTTTGCCAGACCATTGGAGTTATGCTCTCTGATGTAGAGTTTGAATGCTTGGTAGTTTAGTTCAAGAAAAGATCTCATTGTTTGGTATCTTATCCTGCCAGATGATCTTAAGAATCTTCCTAAGACAATTCAAATGGAAGCAAATCAGTTTGCAAATACTCCAAATACTCCAAGCAATGAATACACAAGAACTGTTAATAAATACAAGTATCGAGGAAATAGTAAATAACTAAATAATATGCCCAATCTCTAGAGATTATTTAAAAAACCACAAAATTTAAGATTAATACATAGGGTTAAAAAGAATGACAGAGGGGCCATTAAGAGATTTTTTTCTTTAAGTACACAAAGAGGGTAAAGATGAAAGCTAAGTTTAAAGAAGTAAAAGTGACAGTAGAGGATCAGGCCTGAAACACACAAACTCCCCAGAGATGAATTAATATATTTTGTGGGACTTAGTTGCCAACTGGGAAGTTGCATAAAGGGGAAGAAGGGAGGGAGAGGATAGAAGAGAATCTGTGATGTACTCTAATCAAGTACATGGGTAAATAAAGGGATAGTAATGTTTTAATTCTCTCAGAAAAAAGGGAGGGGGAACCTGAGAATCAAATAAGTGACAAAAGGGAGATATGGAAGCAGAGTAACAAAAAAAGAGATCTCAATTCGATGGAGGGGGGAGGGCACTGCCATTTAAAGAACAATCTTATGGGTTAAGTGGTATTTATCTGTATGGGGAGATAGAGACCATACAATAGGTATGATCTGTGAAGCATCAGTACGAGAGAAGACCACTTTCTATGAAAGAGTATTGTGCCTCTATAGACAACACCCTACCTCAAGAAAAGGAAAACAGAACTCCTAGGGGCAACTGGCACCCAGAAGGGTAGGAGAACACAAATGCAGAGAAGACATTGAATAACAAAAGGAAAGAAGAATGATATTGGGAAAGGCAGTGAGTAGAACTGGATTTGTGACACAGGGTAATTTATACCACGAGGCAATGCTTTTATTCTTCTTATTTCCTTCATTAAGTTCTGCTTTTAAGAGTGATACACAAGAGAAAAAAATAGGATGGCCAGGCATAAGCCAAAGGCAATAATACAGAATTGGTTAGTAGAGAAAGCTCAACCTTAGTACTGAAAAAGTTTTAATTCATGAGGAACACAAAGACATTCAAGAAGGAATAAATAAACACATAGATCATAAAACAGAGAATAAAAATTCAGAATAGGTAGAAAGGGAAGAGATTTAATGAAGACAACAAGGTGAAGAAATCCTTATTTTTTTTAAAAAGAGCACAGAATCTCACACTGTATATCAAAATAAGGTCAAAATGGAAATTCGATTTAGACATGGAGAGTTTTATCATAAACAAATTAGGAGAGCATGAAAAAATTACCTGTCAGACCTATGGATAAAAGAAGATTTTTATGACTGTGTGTGTGTGTGTGTGTGTGTGTGTGTGTGTGTGTGAGAGAGAGAGAGAGAGAGAGAGAGAGAGACAGAGACAGAGACAGAGAGACAGAGAGGTAGAGAGAGAGAAAGAGAGACAGACAGAGACAGAGAGAAAAAGACAGAGACAGGAAAGTAAAGTGGACAATTTGAATTACATGAAATTAAAAAGGATTTGCACAAACAAAACCAATGCAGCTAAAATGAGATGGAAAACAGGAAACTAGGGGGAAATTTTTAAGCAAGTTTCTCTAATAAAAGCTTCATTTCTTAAATATACATAGAATATATAGAGAATTGAGTCAAATTTATAAGAATAGGAGGCATCACTCAATTGATAAATGCTCAAGGGATATCAACAGGCAGTTTTCAGAGGAAGAAAGCAAAGCTATCAATAGTCATCTGAAAAAATTCTCTAAACCATTATAGATTAGAGAAATATAAATTAAAACAACCCTGAGGTATAACTTCACAACTATCAGATTGGCTAACATTACAGAAAAGGAAAACGACAAATGCTGGAGGTGATGTGGAAAAATAGGTACATTAATGAACTGTTGGTGGAGTTGTGAAACAGATCCAATCATTCTGGAGAACTATTTGGAACTATGTCCAAAGGGCTATAAAACTGTGTATGACCTTTGACCCAAAAGACCACTACTAAGTCTATATCCCAAAGAGATCAAAGAAAGGATCTATAGGTACAAAAACTATTTATAGCACCTCTCTTTGTGGCGGCAAAGAATTGGAAATTGAGGGGATGCCTATCAATTGAAGAATGGTTGAACAGGTTGTGGTATATGATTTGATATAATATTATTATACTATAAAAAATGATGAGGAGTGATGGTTTCAGAAAAATCTGGGAAGACTTATATGAACTGATGCAAAGTGAGGTGAGCAAAACCAGAAGAACATTGTATAAAGTAGTAATATTCTAATTATGACAAACTGTGAAAGACTTAGCTACTCTGATCAATGCAATGATCTATAATAGTTCCAAGGGACTCATGATAAAAGATGCTATCTATCTCCAGAAAGAGAAATGATGAACTCAGAGTGCAGATTAAAGAATATTTTTTCTTTTTCTCTATTTTCCTTTTTTTTAAAAAAAATTTTGCACGTGGCTAATATGGAAAACTTTTTTTCATGACTTCCCATGCATAATGGATATCACGTTGCTTGCCTTCTTAACAGGTAAGGGAGAAGAGTAAGGGAAGGAGAGAATTTGGAACTCAAAATTTTAAAATGGATGCTAAAAATAAATAAATATATATATATATATATTTTTTTTAAAGCATAGAAAAAGGAAGAAATCTAACAATCAAAAAGAGTTTGAGAGGAGGGATATTGGGAAATTTGGAACTAAGCACTTGGGGGGGAAAGGAAAAGAATGTGGTAACTAAATAAAAGAAAGAAAATAAATAATTCCAAACTATGGAGAGGTTTGTCAAATAGGAGGCAGGGGTTGGATGGAGAAGAAAGGCTATAGAAATAAGGTTGATTAAAGTGATTAAAGAAAATGATTATTTAAGGTAGTTACTTAAAGAGAGGAAGAAGGACAAAAACTCCTAATTAAACAACAACAACAACAACAACAACAACACTAAAGACACAAGGGAAGGAAAACATAAACCTAACAAATCATAGAAAAGGTTAATAATTATATGAAAGACAATAGCAATAATGAGACATCATACCAAAGTTTCTGGGATGCAGATAAAGTAATCTGTATATGAAAAACTATACTTTAAAAACATACATCAACAAAATAGAAACATAGAGGAATAAGAATTGAAAATATAGTAAAAACTAAAATCCTAAAAGGTACATAAACACAAAAATTGAAATCTTATAAATTAAAGAAACAGATAATCTGGAAACCAAAAAGACTGTGAAATTGTTAAACAAAATTGAAAGCTGGATCTTGGGGAGCCACGATGGCAGAGTAAGCAGTAAATCGCTATAGTTCTCCCTTATTCAGCTCCGAACAATCATAAAATAGTGCCCCAGAACAAATCCTGGGACAGTGCAGTCAGTGGAAAGACAGAGTGGAGCAGTTTTTTAGCCTAGGAGACTTATAGGATGAACAAGAAAGGTCTGTCTCACTCAGGTAAAAGAGGAGCACAGTCCAGGTCAGAAGTCCAAGCAAGCCATCAGCAAGCCCCACCTTAACAAACCAGTGCAGGCAAATGCCAACACCAGGAGTCCCCCCCCCCCATGTGCCTTAGCATAGCCAAGGGAACCAGCAGACCTTAGCTCCAAGAACCACCATATGTTCCAGAGGCTAGACCTTTGTGTGCTTCTACACAACCCCAGGTATACAGGCAGTCTCCAAAGGCCAGACTTCTATGTGCTTCAGCACAGGCCTGGGTAAACATGCACCCTATGGGAGCCAGACCTCCACAGCCTTCAGTGTAGCCCCTGGGAAACACAGAAAAACCTCACTGAGCCTCAACACATGCTAGACACCGCTACTAGATCCCAGCTCAACACCATGTAAGCTGTCAGACTCCTACAGTCTCCAGCTGCCAACAACAGAACTCGATAAATCCAACCAAAGAAAAATCCAACCAAAAGAAAGAAACAAAGGAGGTAAATAAGATATTATAAAAGTTAGATGTGATAGACTTTTGGAGAAAACTGAATAGCACCAACACAAAAATTGACAATGTGATAGGGCATAAAACCCTCAAAATCAAACGTAAAAAGACAGAAATAGTAAATGTATTCTTTTTGGATCATAATGCAATAAAAATTACATTCAACAAAGGGCAGTAAAAATATAAATTAAAAATGAATTGGAAACAAAATAATCTAATCCTAAATAATAAGTGGGTCAAAGAACAAATCATAGAAACAATCAATTTCATTAAAGAGAATGACAACAATGAGATGACATACCAAAATTTATAGGATATAGGCAAAGCAGTACTTAGGGGAAAATTTATTTCTCTAAATTCTTACATCAACAAAATGGAAAAAGAACAGGTCATTGAATTGTGATGCAAATAAAAAAGCTAGAAAAAGAATAACTTTAAAATCCCAAATTGAGCATTTATCAGTTGAATAATGCCTCTTATTCTTATAAATTTGACTCAATTCTCTATATATTTGAGAAAGGAGGCTTTTATTAGAGAAACTTGTAGTAAATATGGTTTCCAATTTCCTGCTTTCCTATTAATCTTGGCTGCATTGGTCTTGTTTGTGGAAAATATTTTTAATTTAATATAATCAGAAGTATCCCTTTTACATCTTATAATGCTCTCTTTCTCTTGTTTGGTCATTAATTCTTCTCTTATCCATAGATCTGACAGGTAAACTATTCCATGCTCCTCTAATTTGCCCATGGTATTATATTTTATATCTAAATCATGTATCTGTATTGACCTTATATTGGTATATGGTGAGAGGTCTATACATAGTTTTCACCAAACCGTTTTCCAGTTTTTACAGCAGTTTTTGTTAAATACTGAGTTCTTGTCCCAAAACCTTGGATCTTAGGGTTTATCAAGTACTGGATTACTATGGTTATTTATTATTGTGCACCATGGTGGTGCACAATCTCTCCACTATTCTATTTCTTAACCAGCACCAGATTGTTTTGATGCCTACTGTGTTATAATACAGTTTGAGATCTGGTACTGCTAGGGCACCTTCCTTCATATTACTTTTCATTAATTCCCTTGATATTCTTTTTTTCAATTTTTTAAACATTTTTTTAAAAAAGTTTTGAATTCCAAATTCTACCTTTGCTTTCCCTTTCCTCTCATTTATATGGTGAGCAATCAGATACAGTTTATACATGTGCAATTACGTAAAACATTTCTGTATTAGTAATTTTGTACATTACTTGATATTCTTGACTTTTTGCTCTTCTAGATGAATTAGCTCTATAATTTTTGATATTTTGATTGGTATGGCACTGAATAAGTAAATTGATTTAGGTAAAATTGTCATTGATATTATACTAGCTCAGCCTATCTATGAGCAATTAATGTTTCCTGATTGTTTAGATCTAATTTTATTTGTGTGAAAATTGTTTTGTGCTTGTGTTCATATAGTTCCTGTATTTGTCTAGGCAGGTAGACTCCTAAGTTATTTTGTATTGTCTACCATTATTTTAAATGGAATTTCTCTTTCTTATCTCTCTGCTGGACTTTGTTGGTAATATATAGAAATGCTGATGACTTACATGAGTTTAATTATATCCTGCAACTTTGCTAAAGTTGTTAATTATTTCAATTAGCTTTTTAGTTAACACTCTAGAATTCTCTAAGTATACCATCATATCATCTCTAAAAAGTGATAGATTTGTTTCTTTATTACCTATTCTAATTCCTTCAATTTCTTTTTCTTCTCTTATTGCTATAGCTAGCATTTCTAGTATAATATTGGTTTAGCAATCTTACATGTAATTTTTTATCTTGGTTTTAGAGAGATACTACTTACCATTTTAAGAAAGACTCCATTTATTCCTGTGCTTACTAAGCATACTCTTTCTAACTGCCCTAACAGTGATAAAGTTCTTAGGAGTTACAAGTATCTTCTTTCTATGTAGGAATATAGACAGTCTAACTTTACTGAATCCCTTATGTTTTCTTTTTCCTGTTTACCTTTTTATGTTTCTCTTGAATCTTTCATTTTCTGTTCAGCTCTGTTTTCATAAAGAATGCTTGAAAGTCCTCTATTCCATTGAATATCTATTTTTCCTCAGAAGGATTATACTCAGTTTTGCTGGGTAGGTTATTCTTAGCTTTAATCCTAGCTTCTTTGCTTTCCAGAACATCATCTTCCAAGCTCTCCAGTCCTTTAATGTAGAAGCTGCTGGATCCTGTGTAATCCTGACTGTGGCTCTGTGATAGTTATTTCTTTTGGGCTCCTTGCAGTATTTTCTCCTTGACCTGAGAGTTCTCAATTTTGGCTAAAATATTTCTGGGGATTTTCATTTTGGGATCTCTTTCAGGAGGTGATTGGTGGAGTCTTTTGATTTCTACTTTATCCTCTGGTTGTAGGATATTAGAGCAGTTTTCCTAGATAATTTCTTGAAATATAATGTCTAGGATCTCTTTTTGATCATAGCTTTCAGATTGTCCAGTAATTCTTAAATTATCTCTCCTTGATCCAAGTTCCATGTCGATTATTTTTCCAATGAGATATTTTACTTTTTCTTCTTTTTCGTATTTTTTTCTTTTGTTTTGTTATTTCTTGAAGTCTCATGGAGTCATTAGTTTTCATTTGCCCAATTTTATTTTATTTTATGTTCTTTTGCTTTTTGTTAGGCAATGTCCAGGGTCACACAGCTAGTAAGTGTCATATGTCTGAGGCTGAATTTGAACTCAGGTCCTCCTGACTCCAGGGCCAGAGCTCTATTCACTGCGCCACCTAGCTGTCCCTCGAATTTTAATTTTTAAGGAATTATTTTCTTCAGTAAATTTTTGTATCTCCTTTTACATTTGGCCAACTCTACCTTTTAAGGAGTTGTTTTCCTCATGAATTTTTGTACATCTTTTCCCATTTTTGTGCTTCCTTTGCCAAGCCGTTGGCTCTTTTTCATGATTCTCTTGTATCACCCTCACATCTCTCTCCAATTTTTCTTCTACCTGTCTTATGTGATTTTTAAATTCTTTTTGAGCTCTTCTAGGACTTATTTTTGGGCTTGACACCAATTTGTATTTTTCTTCGAGGCTTTACATTTAGTTGTTTTGATGTTGTTGTCATCTGAATTTGTGTTTTGATCTTTTCCATCATCAAAGTAACTTTCTATGATCAGCTTCTCTTTTTTTTTGTGGGGGAATTTGCTTATTTTTCTTGCCTATTTCTAGATTTTTAATTTTATGTTAAAATTAAGCTCTGCTCTTGGAGTGAAGTGGTTGCTGTCTCAAGTTTCAAGTTTTTCATGCTGCTGTTTTCAGAGCTAATTCCAGAGACCTCTAAGTTTTTGGTTCTTTCAAGATGGCAAAATCTAAGGACAGATATGGTCACTGCCCCTGGCATGTGCTCTGGTCTGTGTGTGATCACAAGTGTTCTTTTCTGCCCTGTACCTGTACCCATGATCCCTTCTCCCCTGTAGCCTCAAGATCAGGTGTACTAGTGCTCCTTCTCACTGTGGGACTGTGACCTTAGTATGTGAACTGGATACCCATTTGGATAATGTAACATAGTTCTGAACCCTGTGACAGCAAAGTGTTCCCTGTAATATCCTTCTGAGTAGTTATCTTGTCCCCTTACTGTTGGTGGCCTAAGAGCTCTAGGAGTTGCTGATGCTGATATAGTTGCCCCCAAAGTCTCCATTGGCTTGCTTGGGTGGAGATTTGCTGCTAGCTTGTTCTGGATGTGGGTGCCTTGCTATTGGCTTATGTTGGGCATGGGGCCTCATTGATGGCTTGCTGGGGTAAGGCCTACTGCTGGCTTGCCCAGGCTGTGTTCCATTCTCACTTGAGTGAGACAGACCTTTTTTTTTTTTTTTGGTCAACCTAATAAGTTATCTTGGGTTGGAAAATTGTTTCATTGCATCTTTTTTGTTGGTTTGCCACTCCAGAATTCACTTTGAGATATTATTTTAAAGTTGGAGGGAAATTTGGGAGAGCTCAAGTGAGTTTCTGCCTTACTCTGCCATCTTGGCTCTACCTCTTGATTTAAAATTTTTAAATGAAATCCTGGCCAAAAAAAAAATTACTGCAGTTTATTCAAGAAATAATTCACTATGATCACATTGGATTTACACCAGGAATGTATGGACAATTCAATATTTAGGAAAACAATCCTACTAAAAAAAAATCCAAAACCACATAATTATCTTTATAGCTATTGAAAAATGCTTTGACCACATATATATATATATGTATATATATATATATGTATATATATATGTATATATATATATGTATATATATATACATATATATATGTATATATATATGTGTATGTATATATATATATATATATATATAACTCTACAAAGTGTAAGTATAGAGCAGGGATTTTTATCCTGCAGTCCACAGTCCATGAATAGATTTCATGGGTTCTATGAATTTGGATGGAAAAATTATATCTTTATTTTCACTAACCTCCAAGTAAAACCAAGCATCTCCTTCAATTATGAAAATAAGTAACAAACCATTATTCTAAAAAGCAGGTCTGTAGGTTTCATCATATTGCCAAAAGGGTCCATGACAACAAAAGAGTTAAGAATCCCTATTCTAAAGAAATCTTTCAAAAATATTGGGGACTTGGACTCTACCATTAAGTTAAAGGATGAGTTATTTCAACTATAGTATTAAAAGCCTTTAATTCTACTTTACCTGTGTATTTTAATTTTCTGCTGCTTCACTTCCTAGTGTAGACTCCCCAGCAGACTCCAGACTTTCTCTCTCTGCTCCCATCTTCATAACAATCACACCTCTTTTACCTCCTACTTCCTTAGCAAGCTTCCTCTGGCAAAAACCATTCTTTTTTTTTCTTTCTGTAGTGAGGCAATTGGGGTTAAGTGACTTACCCAGAGTCACACAGTTAGGAAGTATTATGTGTCTGAGGCCAGATTTGAACACAGGTCCTCCTGACTCCAGGGCCAATGCTCTATCCACTCTGCCCCCTTTTTTAAAAAAATTAATTAATTTTGATTTATCAACAATCACTTTCATAAGATTTTGTTTTTTTGGCTAGGCAATGAGGTTAAGTGACTTGCCCAGGGTCACACAGCTAGTAAGTGTTGTGTGTCTGAGGCCGGATTTGAACTAAGGTCCTCCTGACTCCAGGGCTGGTGCTCTATCCACTCCACCACCTAGCTGCCCCCCTGGCAAAAAGGATTCTTTACACATCTTCTTGACTCCTTAAAATTTTTTTCTATATCCCTGTCTATCTTCTCCTCCCTTCCTCTATTTTCAGAGGATGAGGTAAGCCTCCTCCTGGACAAAACAAACCTTTGTACCTGCTTTCCAATCCCCCCTCAATCCTAGTTGTTTCCTTCTGGATGCTCTATGGATTTTCAGTGTTTCCCAATATTAGACACCAGAACTGAACCCAAGACACAGGATATGATCTAACCAGGGAGAAGTACAGCAGAACTATCACCTCCTTTCCTCTTGATATACAGCTTTTCATTCAGCCTAAGGTTGTGATAGCTTTTTTGATCACTAGATGACACTGTTGAGACACATAGTGAGCTTGAAGCCGATGAAATGGGCCTCCATCACTAATCTTCATATTGGCTATTATGCAGCACATCTTCATCATCCTATGTCTGTACTATTGCTATGATTTACTCCAGGTTCTGAAACACAAGCAAGATTCTGGCAAGCTTTCTCATTAACAGGATTGGGTAGTGGAAAGAATCTTGGCCCGGTGGACAGAGGACCTGAGTTCAAATCTTAGCTTTTTTTTTTTTAACTTAATTGACTTAAGGCAAATCACTTCAGCTCCCTAGCATCAATTGCATCATCTGCAAAATAAAAGGGTTGGATTAGATAAACTCTAAATTCCTTCCCAGCTCAAAAATCTGTAATTCTATCATTTATCTTTCTCTGTGGAGTGCCTCTGTCTTTATTCCTTTGTATCTATCTCTATATGTATATCTCTCTTCTTCAATCTCTTCCTACTAAAGTTAGGAGAAAATGTCTTCCCTTTTTTCTCCCCACAGCATGCTCCCTGATCTATCTTCAACACAGCTTTTTAGAGAAAGCCATCCTCCTGCCTTTCAAGTAAGACTATCTCATCCCAATTCAGGGTTCCTAAGATAGTGTCCCTTAGGATTTATGTTGGACAAAATGGTATGGTAAAGGGTCAAGAGCCAGCAAATCTACCAAGTCATTAAAGTCTACAATTTGTTTTTAGAAGGATAGGTGTCAGGGGATATTAGTTTAAATGTGATTTCTATTCTTTACTACCTGTGTGAACTCAGACAAGTCACTACTCACTACTCTCAGGACAGTTTGCTTATGTGTCTACAGCACCCTCTTGCACCTTGGTGCAAGGTTTAAGGCATATTTTAGGCCATTGTACATTCAAAGTTATAGTTCATAAGCTCCCACCAACGTAACAGGTCAAGATAATGAGCCTTTTTTAAAGTGCTTACCATTTGCCAGACACTGTGCTAAGTGCTAAGGATACAAGGAAAGGCAAAAAAAGGAAAATCACTTTTTTCAAGGATCACATGTTTTAATTGGAGAAACAACATGCAAACAACTGTGTACAAGCAAGATTATATATATATATATGTGTGTGTGTGTGTGTGTGTGTGTGGTGTGTGTGTGTGTATGTATGAAATTTGGGATAATCATAGAAAGCATATACACATATCCTTTTCCCATCCACCTTAATGCTATAATATATAAAGGCTTCTTGTAGAAGGTAGCTGGGACTTGAAGGAAGCCAAGGTCCCACTAGAGTGTTTTCTTTAAGAGCTAGTCAGAAAACATACTAGTTCAAAGCAAAAGACATTTAATTAAATATCAGCATCTCCTCTCCACTCTACCCAGGACAAAACCATTTGTGAACAGGGAAAATGCATGGCTGCAGAGTATACGTAAAGAAACACACGCTGAGTGAACATGTGCAGCCAGAGTGCTTCATGCTCCTGAGGTGGTGGCCTTTTCCCTGCCTCTAATGCTGCTCCGATATTCACCTGCACAGATGCCCAGGTTCTTAGACTTTTGGATGGCAGTTGTCCTCTCTGCTGCCATCTGCTGGTTGTAGCTTTGTATAACCTCTTTCTTGGGAGAGGAACCTAACAGTTCTTTTAACTGTCCAGGGGTGGGGAATCTGCAGCTCTGAGGTCACCTGTGGCCCTCTAGGTCCTCAAGTGTGGCCCTTTGACTGAATCCTCTTCATTTGTGATGAACTCATCCTTTACATTTTTGAGACTAGTAAATTGGTTCCAAATCCAAACTTATGTTCTGTGAAGTTTGGGTTCAGTCAAAGGGCTGCACTTGAGGACCTAGAGGGCCACATATGGCCTTGAGTACACAGGTTCCCAACCCCTGTCATAGGCTATCTAGCTCTTTGAAATTTCAGACTCATCCACTGGCACCATATAGCTAACTAGAGAAGCCCTTACGTATTTGAGCCTTTATATATTTAAGTCTATCTTTTGAACTGAACTTCTGTTGCTCCGATTCCCTCAGATTGGTAAAGGAAGTGGGTTTCATAGGTTGCAGGGTCATCATATGTCAACAGCATGACTCAGGACCCAAAAACAAAATCTATCACAACTTTAAGTTGCATTAAAAGAGGCAGAGTGCCAAGAGTAAGGGAGATGAAAGTTCTTCTGTACATTGCCCTGGAGTGTTGGGTTCATTTCATCATTGTTTTCCAAGAAACTCAGTTGCTCTTTCTTATTTTCCCACCCACATGTGACTCACTGAGCAGGCAGACCTTGAACTTGGGGATGTGAAAACTGCAGTCATGTAATATTTTGATCATTGTTTAATTTGGGGGCAGGGAGGACAGGAAAGGGATTTCTTTGGGCAGAGCATGCTAGGCTTCACCAAGTTCCCCCTTGCGCTGGCTTTACTATTATATACTCATTTCCACATTTTCAAAGCTTGTCACAATTAGCTTTTCTAAATCCTTCTGTGAAACCTGGTGCAAGAAGCAGGGACATAGCCATGCATAGACAGAATAGGTTGAGTGGGGAATAGAATCAGCCCCTGCCCAAACATTTCTCCCCAGCTGACCAACCAAGGCAAGTGACTCAAGATTCACATTAGAGCAAATACTTTGGATGACATTATTATTTTTAGAGGGCCTGTGGATAAATTATATATGGGCTTCTTTCCTATAGGTAATCTAGGGGCAGAAGGCATCAAAGCTAGCAATTGGGAATGTTGTTGTTGTTCAGTTGTTTCAGTCATGTCCAACTCTCTGTGACCCCATTTGAGGTTTTCTTGGTGAAGATACTGGTGTGGTTTGCCATTTCCTTCTGCTCCTCATTTTATGGATGAGGAAACTGAGGCAAACAGTTAAGTGGCTTGCTCAGGGCCACTTAGCTAGTAAGTGTCTGAGGCCAGATTTGAACTCAAGGAGATGAGCCTTCCTGACTCCAGGCCCAGCACTCTATCCGCTGTGCTACCTAGTTACTGAGCTAGGAACATATTAACACACATTAGATTCTGTGGAAACACTGGTTGGACTGGACATAGCCATGGTAGAAAAACAAGAACATTAGATTTGGAATTGTAGGGCCTATTTACTTGTGTAATCTTGGGTGGGTAAGTCACTTACCCTCTAACCTTCATCCTTCTCATTTGTTAAAAAAATAGAGGAGATTGACTAAATGTGCTCAGCTTTCTCTTCTAGTTCTAATTCCTATGCTCTATGATCTTTGAGGATCCTTCCAATTATGATATCATGTGATGGTAATGAGTAAACCTCCACACCCCCCATCTATTATGAACTCCTTCCCACTATGCAGCCATTTTACATATGAGAGAAATGAGACTCAGGAAAAAGAGTTGATTCAGAAGTATCAAAGGGTCTCTGGGGAAGGTGAGTACCCAGTGGAAAGTAAAGAGGAAGTGTCTTCACTGTTTATAGGATTGGATTTGAGTCCTTTTTTGCAAAGACAAAATCCTGTCCTACATTTGATGCACTGCTAGCTTGAGTACTTGAATGGGGGCAGAGAGTCCTTTTCTTTTTGTGTGTGGAGACTTAAAGTAAATTTTGATGCTCCCAAGGGAAACCTTGGGGAAGAAGCATTAACCAAAGAGTGATTGCTGTGAAGTTTTTATGATTGAATCTGGTTCAAGTGAGTCCTGAACTCTGTCAATGGATCATTACTTACATCAGTTTTTTCCTTTTCCTTCTTTTTCTGCATCTTTTTTACTACCTTAGCTTCTTCCTCCAATGAAGCCATCCTTTATAACAAATGTAGTTTAACAAAATAAAACTACCCATTGGCCGTGTCTGAAAATGTATGTCTCATTAGTTACCTCTAGTCTATCACCTTTCTGTCAAGACATTCCCCACCTCTTCATCATCTGTCTTCTGATGTGATGATTGGTTATTTCATTGAGCAGAGTTCTGAAATCTGACATTCTGTGTTCTAAGGTCTCTCCCAGCTCTGATGTTCTATGAATTTGTGACCAGCTGGATATAAACATGTCAAACTCAACATGTCAAAAGCAGAACTCATAATTTTTCCTTTCAACCCACCTCTCTCCTAAATGTCCTTGTTTCTGTCAAAGACAATGCCATTATTCCAGCCTCCAGGGTTCATACACTCACTAGGATTTTTGATTTCTTATTCTCCCTCATCCCACATATCCAATCAGTTGCTTAATCTTCCCATCACTCTCTCTGTATCATCTTTTGAAATGAGTCCTTCTCTCTATTTGCTCAACCACCACCTATGTTCAGGATCTTAACTGCTCATTTAGACTATTGAAATGGCCCTCTAACTGATCTTCCATCCTCCACACAGTTGCTACAGTGACTTTACAAATACACATATGACTATGTCTCTTCCCTCCTCAAATACCACCTCCTCCCTTTTGCTTCTAGAACAAAATATTAGTTTCTCTATTTGGCCTCTAAAGTCCTTCACAAACAGATTTCAATCAATCTTTCAGGTCTCATATGTCCTCCTCTTCATTCATTCTGCAGTCCAGCCAAACTGTTCCTCTCTTTGTTCCTTACATATGGCCCCACACCTCCTGTTTCTATTACACTGGCCATTCTATTACACACATGTTGGGAATTCACTCATTTCTCACCTCTGGCTCACAAAACACTTCACTTCCTTCAAAAGTCATCACAAGTACCATCTCTTACATGAAATTTTTCTTGTTCCTCTTCTTTCCCCTCCAATATAAAAAAAAGAGAGAGATGACTCTGGAGTCAGAGGACCTATTTTCAAATGGGGCCTTCGATGCTTACTTTGTGACTTTGCACAAGTCCCTTAACTTCTCTGGGCCTCAGTTTTCCCATTGGAAAATGAGGGAGTTGGTCTCAATGAGTTCTGAGGTCCCTTCTAGCTCTTGATCAGGGCATTATGATTCCTGGCTACTTTGTATTTTTTCTGTCTATACTTCTCATTTTTTTTTTTGGTTAGGCAATGGGGTTAAGTGACTTGCCCAGGGTCACACAGCTAGTAAGTGTTATTATGTGTCTGAGGCCGCATTTGAACTCAGGTCCTCCTGAATCCAGGGCTGGTGCTCTATCCACTGCGCCACTTAGCTGCCCCTATACTTCTCTATGTATGTGTTGCCCACACTATTCTCAGTGAATGTAAGCTCCTTGAGAGCAAAAATTGCTTTAATTTTTGTCTTTGTATCCCCAAGACCTAACACAATGTTTGGCACATAGTAGGGACTTAATGAATGCTTGTTGACTTGTTGATTGATTGTATCTCTCCACTGCTAAATTAATAGCTTGACCTGAGGGAATAAAGGGGAGGACTACAGTGAAGGTAGGAATTGGGGGGCTGCTTCTGAGTTTCCTTGGGGCTGGGCCAACATTGGAAAACCCTGAGCCAGTAAGAGGTCCAGCTGGGCTTGCTTAGGAAAAGAAAAAGGAATCAGCCACCAGAAGGAGATGTTTTCTCTTCTGCAGACATTCCTCCAGCTCGGCAGAATGTAAGGGTCACTCAGTATAGTAGGGGCAAATCTTCTGACGAAGAACAAAAATACTTTATTGGTCTCCCATATAAACTTATTAACCCCATAACCCTGCTTAAGTTGTAGGGATCCATGGTCCAGATAGTACAAGGGCCTACTGTATTCAGGGCCCATACCTGGGCACCAGATGTTCCATGAAAACTGGATTGTGGACAGAGGGAGCTCAGCCAGTGAGCCACCTCCCGGCCTCTTCCACTGTTGAAGCTCAGCAGATCTGCCTCTTCTCGCAGATCCAGTTGTCAGAAGATACCTCACATGCACAGTCATTCCATTTGCCATGATGCAACATCATGACACAGTTTTCCTGCCCTTGGCTGTCATTGGGTTCCCCAAGGTTCCAGTTGCTGTGGGGATATAAGCACACACACACACACACACACACACACACACACACACACACACACACACACACACACATACACACAGAGGCCATAGTCAGTCCTAAGGCAATGGCTCCAAGTTAGATTGCCATCACTCAAAATGTAATTCTAGACGTCAACTTCATTGGTGGATCTAGATGCATCTAGACTCAACTCAACTCTAGGCTGGCCCAGCAGATCGAGGTTCTTATCTCTAAGCTGCTTAGGAATTCCAGGGAGAAAGGCTGCCTCTTCTAGTAAGTCTTCTTTAGCCATTCCAGCCCTTAGTCATCTCCCCCTCTTAGGCTTCAATTGTACTTGTTATTTATACCTTTTATGGGGCAATTAATAATTATTTACTCATAAGTTGGAAGGAACTTCAGAGGGCATCTAGTCCAGCTACACTAGAATAGGAATCCCCTCAATAACATGTCCAACTAATTTTTTTTTCTTTCAAGTCTTTTGGTGAGGACTTAAAAATCACTACTTCCCAAAGCAGCTCATTTTACTTTGGGACATCTCAAATTGTTAGAAAGTTGCTGTTGTTTTGTTTAATTTTTTTCACATTGCAACAAGTGCACATTTCTCCTTACAAAATTTTTTTCCATTGGTCTTAATTATGTCCTCTGAAGTCAATCAGAACAAGCTTTATCCCTCTTCCACAGGACAGTGCATCATACAGCTTGGAGACAGCTCTCGTGTCCTGGCCTGCCTGAGTCTTCTTCTGTTTGGAGACGTCTCTAGTTCCTTCAACTAATCCTTCTATAAGGTCTCAAGGCATCTCTCTGGAGGGACTCCAGGTTCTGAGCTTTCTTTCAAAAGACCATGCTCAAAACCAACCACAATAGTCCAGATGTAGTCTGATCATGGCAGAATACATCTTCTGAAACTGTACTCTGTGTCTCCCAATACAATGGGAGATCCTGTTAGCTTTCATCTTATTACCACTGAACATTTGCATTGTATTGAAATGGTATCTAACTTCATATATATGCATACATACTTACATATATACATATGCACACATTATGTAAACTAGACTTTTCCCTGAAAACATGAACCATGCCTTACTCATCTCCATATCCTTTTCTGCACCCAGTGTAGGGTCCCACATCTAGTGAGGGCTCAGTAAATATCAATTGAATGAATGAGTGAACTGGGGAGTCCTTACAGACCTGAGGCCCCATTCCTAGCCAAACCCTTTTAAGGATGGGTCAGGGGCTCACATGCCTCTATCTTCGATTGAGACTCACGTGTAGCCAAGCTCTGTGTCATCAATCCATTTATGTACCCTTTCTTGGACCTTTCTGAGGCCAATCCAGTATCCAAGAATCTCAGTAGGGGTCAGGAAGTTCTGGATAGGAAGAGAAAGATGAGATTCATTCAGTTGATGTTAAACTAATGGCAACTAGCATCTAATGCCTAGCCTGGCACAATGCATGGAGACAAGAGGAAAAGCTGTTTTTGATATTAAGGATCTGTAAATGGTGAGGAAGGCCTCACAGAAGACAGAACTATTAACATAAGGCAGCAGATGAGAGATGGAACCCTGTATTCTTGAAAGAATCAATCACCTAAGTTTCAGTCCAAATCTAATCATTCAGGAAGTTGTGTGAGACATGTAGGGCTCTTAATCCTCCCTGGGCCTCAGTTCCTTCTTCTATATGATAGTGATATTGTGCACAGTATGCTCACAAATAAGAGTCAGATGAGAGTGAATGAAAAGATTTTTTCAGCCAACAGCTTTTAAAGAAATATGAGGGCTGTATATGTAGAGCCTATATCACATTGCATGCCATCTTGGGATGGGGGCAGTGAAGGGAGGGGGAGAAAATTTGGAACTCAAAATTTTATGGAAGTGAATGTTGAAAACTAAAAATAAATGAATTTTTAAAAAAAGAAATATGAAGGCTAATTAAAATTTGTTAGTGCATGTTACATTATTATAAGTGTACCAGGGACAATAAAGTCTCTCCATCTCTATTAATATAGTTGAATAACCTGACCCAGTTGGCTTAAAGAAATATGGAAGATGGAAAGATGAAAGAGCCATAGAGTGAGTGTTTGTGTGGAGAGAGAACGAAAGGAAGGGGAGAGAGAGGGAAAGAGAGAGACAGAGACAAGGAGGGACAGGGAGAAAGGAAGAGAGGAAGGGAGAGAAAGAGAGGTAGAAAGAGAAAGGGAGGGAGAGGATGGAAAGAGAGGGGGAGGAAGGAAGGAGAAAGAGAGGGAAAGAAAAAGAGGGAGGGGGAGAAGGGGCACACATAGAGAGGCACAGAAGCATAGAAAGAGGGGAGAAGGGGCACACATAGAGAGGCACAGAAGCATAGAAAGAAGGAAGGAAGGAAGAGAAGGAAGAAAGGAGGAAGAAAGAAAGAAAGAAAGAAAGAAAGAAAGAAAGAAAGAAAGAAAGAAAGAAAGAAAGAAAGAAAGAAAGAAAGAAAGAAAAAGCGAGCACTCACAAGGGTTTGTCTTTGATTTCTATCATTCACTTGGTGGGGATGGAGAATAGAGAGGAGCAGGACATTGTTCAGGCATTTGGAAGAGAGGAGGTAAGTGGCAGGTGACTCATCAAAAGCCACCATGAAACTGAAAATAGAGACATATTTGAGTAATACCAGAAGGCAGCATTCTCATAGCCCCCTTAGGGATTTCTGTGAGAGCCTATGGGAAATGGATATTCAAGTTCTTTAAAAACAACAACAACAAGGACAAACCAAAAACAAACAGAAAGGAACAAAGGTGCCCTGGCTGAGGGGTATTCTTATGAATTGTAAACATGCAGCTGATGCAGAGACTCCATATAGACCAGTGATCAAAAATGTGATCTTTAGGAGGCAGAGGTACAGAGACCAATGATGAGGACCTTTGAGGAGCTGCCATGACATCATAGCTACAAGAGAGGGAAAGTGTTGATGAACATCCTTCAGCTATGCTTGGCTAAAGCTGTTAGGGAAAAAGCCATTGGGCTGTGGAGGAAAGCACTGAGAGGGAGGGGCAAACCTTTCTTCCCTAGCTTGCTATAGCTGTTCCAGGCCAGGACTGTAAGTCTCAGAGATTAGGTAGATCTCTTGCTTAGGGCTTGCCACTGTGAGGTTCTTGTCCCTAGGGTCTTAGATATGGTTCTTTTCTATATCCATTAATTTAGAAGTAAAAATGATTCATATTTTGAACTTTGTGTCACTGAGTATTCGTGAAGGGAGCTGATGGCTGCCTTTGTGGGGTTGGGGCTGGTGTCAGACACTGGCATTCCCAAATTCCACTTAGCTGGGATCAATAAGTAAGAGAGGGAGATGAGAAGTCCCCAAAATGTACTTAGGTCCTTTGTGTGAGGAGGAAGCCTTTGACAAGAGAGCTATATGTAAATAAGAGAGACTAATTGCAAGAAGACGGATAGGTCCTTGTGAACTGTGGTAGTCAGAGAACGGATCACTATCTTATCCAATAGTTTCTCTACCTTTTCCTACCCCTTAAATCTAAATATAACACTGACTACCTTGATCCACTCCACTTCCCTGAGGACCAGGTATATTATATTCCACCACTCCCCCACAAGCTTTTCCAGTACCCTTGCGGGGGGTGTGGGGTGTGGTCACATAAATTCTAGCTTCTAGTTTCTCCCTTTTCCAATGAATTATTCAAATATCTGCCAAGGAAATCTTAGGAAACAAAAAATGATCACTTTTTTTCATGTAATATAATAGTTTACCTAGAAGATTCTTAAGGAATCACCAAATTAATTGAAACAATTAATTACTTCAACAAAGTATTAGAATATTAAATAAACCTACACAAATCCTAAGTCTTACTGTTTGTTGCCAACAAAATTTAAGTGGAAGAGATAGAAAAGAAATTCCATTAAAAATCTCTACAGATTCTATGAAATATCTGAGAGTCTACATAGTAAGACACACAAGTAGGAATTATATGAATACAAGTATAAAACACTCCTTACATATAGACAGCCCTCAGAAACTAGAGACAGATCAATTGCTCAAAGCTGAGTCATGCTAATATATATAAAAAGGACAAGTTTACCTAAATTAATTTGCTTACTCAGTGTCATACCAATCAAACTGCTGAAGGGTGACTTTATAGAACTAGAAAAATAACAATGAATAATAATCCATTTGGAAGAATAAAAGTTCAAGAATCTAAGGAAAATAATGAAAAAAGTGAGACGGAGGGAGACCCAACAGTAACAGGTCTCAAAGTAGAGTAGAAAATAGTAATTATCAACACTATTTAGTACAGGTTAAAAAAATAGAAAAGTTGATCAGTCAGGCAGATAAGAATCATAGGATCCAATAGCAAATGAACATAATAGCATAGTATTCAATAAAGCTAAAGATTCCAACTATTAGGGTAAGGCCTCTCTAGTCAACAAAAACTGTGCAAAAACTTGAAAGCAATCTGTAAACGAAATGAAGTTCAGACCAACATGTCATACCATATGCCACTATAAATAGGTAATATCATAAACAAATTGAAGGAAAAGGGAAGTAATATATTTCACAACTATGGATAAGAGAAGAGCTGTTGTCCAAACAAAAGATAGAAAGAATCAAAGGGAAAAAATGGACAGTTTTGATCCATGAAATTGAAAACCTTTTGCATAAATAATATTAATGAAACCAAAATGAGAAGAAAAACAGTTAACTAGGGAGGAACTATGTAGCAAATTTCTCTAAAAAAAAAATCTGATGTCAATCCATCCATAGCATTTATTAAGAATTATATTCAAGATGCTTAGGGAACTAATTCCAATGTATGAGAACAAGAATTTTTCCCCAGCAGACAAATGATCAAGGGATGTGAATAGGAAGTTCTCAAAAGAAGAAATGTTCTGAGTCACCAACAATGAGAGAAATACAATTTAAGACCCTATGGCCCTACCACACACCCGTTTGATTGATAAAGGTGACAAAAAAAGGAAAATGACAATTGTTGGAGGCAATATGGTAGGGAAGACACACTAATGCATTGTTGGTGGAGCTGTGAATTGACATATTTTGGAAAGCAATTTGATATACTAAATGGTGTATGTCCTTTTACTGAGTGATTCCACTACTTTAGGATACTTAGTAAACATCATAAAGAGAGAAAAAAAGAGGAAAAGTATGCAGTTGTACAAAAACAACCATAGTGGCACTTCTGTTATTGCTGTTGCTTGTGTAGCAAAGAACCAGAAACTAAGAAGGTGCCCACCAATTGGAAAATGGTTGAATAAATAACATGAGTGTACTGGACCATTACTGAGCTATAAGAAATGATGAAAGAGATAGATTCAGTGAGACTTGGGAAAAACTGAATGAATTGATGCAGATTGAAGTGAGCAGAACCAGGACAACAATGTAAACAATGACTCCAACATTATAAAGAAAAAAACAACTTTGAAAGACTTAAGAACTCTGATCAATATAATGACCAACCATATCTCCACAGGGCCTATAATGAAGCATGTTACCAGCTTCCTAAAAGAGAGGTGAGGGACTAGAGGTGCAGAGTGAGTTATATATTTTGGACATAGCCAATGTATGGACTTGTATTGCCTGAGTATGCTAACTTGTTACAAGAGAGGATTTGTGTATCCTCCTTCCCCCAGAATGCAGGGGGACAATAATCAAAGAGTTGAAATAAGAGGAGGATGGAGATAGCGATACAAAAAGAAAGAAAGGAAAGAAAGAAGGAAAGATAGAAAAAAGGGAAGAAAGCAAATGAAGAATGTTAATAAAGAATTTTTAAAATGTACAGAGGAGGACAAAAGGAGGTTCAGGGAAGCACCAACAAGTAGAACAGCTTTGGAACTACCATGCACAATCAATATTTACTTAATATAGTTAGGTGTATGTGATGAAACTTTGTAATTTCATATATGATCCTCTTTTTCTATTCTTTCTATATGGAAATGTTCATGTTTGTTGGTGTTTTATCAATTTCAGAATCACAAAAAGTTAAATTTTTAAAAGATGAATTTTCCTCTTGTTACATGTGTGACCTTGCTTCTCACCTGTTGAAAAACCTATTACTTCTAAGATAAAATGCAAAGTCCTTAGCCTGGCCATGCAAGGCCCTTGACAATCTGGCTCTAACCTATCTTTCCAGTCTTATTTCACATTATTTCCCTTTGGTGCTCCAACCAAACCAAACAATTAGTAGTCCTCCATTTTATTTTGCCCTCCTCTACCATTGTGCACTTACATGGACCCTCCTCCTATTCACTTGTTAAACTCCTTTCCTTCCTTCAGGCCCATTTCCCAAGTTACCTAATTCAAGAAATCTTCCTGGAGCCCCTGAAACCTTCCTTCCCAGCAGAAAGTGAGCACCCTTTTATCATCTTCTCATGTCATTTTGCCTGGGGTTCCCCTCTGAAGTGATTGAACTCTCCCTTATAAAGAGCTATTTGTATATGTCAGGATCCCTGTATATTTCAATGTGTGCTCCTTAAAGGCCGGGATTGAATAGTTTAGAAAAAAATTTTTTTTAGCATTCTCTGCTGACAATTATAATTACAAAGCCCATTTCTCTAGCATTTAAAGTTTACAAAGCACTTTCTTCACAATAACTCTAGGAAAAAGGCAGTGCACCCAATTTGCAAATTGAGAAACTGAGGTTGAGATAAGTTAAGTCATTTGCTAGAGTTATACAGCTAGTATGTTGCAGAGCAAAGATTCAAACTCATATCTTTTTGCTCTAAGACCCACAACGTGCTTTGTACTATACCACCTATTTGGTGTCTACTTTGGCTTCTATTTTGCCTCAATAACAAAGTCCCTTCAAAGTAATTAGTGCTTAATCAATATTTGCAGAATTGAATTGAGGTGGAACATTAAGGAAAGGAAGGGCTTGGAACAGTTTTGGATGGTTGGAGTGGTTGAGGACAGTGGCCTCAGGGAGTGAGTGATGAGTATATCCAGTGAACAGGAAGCCAAGCCCCTCCCTTCTTTGACCTTACCTGCTCATCTTGGTTATTGATAATCACCAGGTGAGCTTGCTTCTGGACACAGTCATCCCTAGCTTGGGACCAAGTGAGCTTGTCCTCAGAGAAGAAGTAACAGGAACCTTGGAAGTTTCTCCAGGTACTAGGGCAGGGTTGGCAGGAATCCTGGTGAGGGGAGAGGGGAAGGAGGGAAAATTGACATCAGTTTTGAGCTCTTCATAGAAGGAGACAGCCTCCCAGTCTCTTACTCTCACTTCACTTGTGAACAAGGGATCAGTCGGCCAGTCAGTAAGCATTCATTAAATAACTACTATGTCAGTAGGCAATAAACATTTATTAAATACTTACTATATGCCAGGAACTGTGCTAAGGGGTGGGGATACAAAGAATGGCAAAACACAGCTCACTTGCCCTTGATGAACCACATTCTAACAGGATTAGAAACAGAGCAACAAAAGCCAAGGCTGGGATGGGTTGCTGAATTGAGGGCAGGGGGATCTGGGTTATAGGATGATAGGATAATAAAATCCTTCAACTTTCAGGCTAACGAGGAACCTCAAAGACCATTTCATCCAGTTTCTAAAGTGGTGCAGGATTCCCTTTTATGGCATCCCTAAGAAGAAATCATTGTTTGAAGACTTCTAGTGATGAGTCAGTCAATGGGCATTTATTAAATGCCTGCTGTGTGCCACACACAGTACTGAGCACTGGAAATATAAAGAGAGGCAAAAGCTAGTCCTTCCTCTAAAGGAGCTCACAGTCTAATGGGGAGACAATAGTGAACACTTATGTACAAGCACAAAGTATACAGGACGAATCAGAGATAACCAGTAGACACTGGCATTAAGGAGTACCAAGAAAGGCTTCATGTAGACCGTGGGGTTTTAGCTAGGACTTGAAGAAAGCTAGGGAAGACAGAAGGAGGCAGAGAGGAGGAAGGAGAATATTCAGGCAGGGGGAACAGTCCCTGAAAATACCCAGTGTCTGGAGATAGAAGTTCTTTAATTCCCAAAGCAGCCTTTTCCTTTGGTGGATAGCTCTAATAGCTATAGTTGACATGCATATTTTGCTTAAAAAGTGTTTCCCTCCTAAAGATCTCATGAATAAGTATGTAAGCAGAATTAGCATGCCCATTTTTTAGATGAGGAAACAAGCTCAGATAGCTTGAATGACTTGCCTATAGTCACAGAGCTGGTAAACAGAGAATTGAGATTCAAAATCAGGTCTCTCTGGATTCCAGGTCAGTGTTCTTTCCATTAAACTACAGTTCTGCTTGTTGCTTTAATTGTTAGGAAAATTTTTCTGAACATAATAGGGGTTTGAGAAGTAACAGGCATCCTGGGATTTTTATGTTCATAGGTACAAGCATTCCCTTGTAGCCTTGGGAATTATTTGAACTCCTGATCTTTGAGCCAGAAAAGTGGTGGGGTTGGAAATGAGAAATGGAAAAAAGGGAGAAATGCAGCAGAGAAGGGAGAGATTGAGGTGAGATATTGGACCACAGAAAGCCCCTCAGAACACATCACTTGTACTGCAGTTATTAATTGTAACCACCTTGTCAAGAACTGAGGGAAGTTCTAGGAAAGGTCTTTCCCTAATTTCTCTTCTCTGTTCTTGTCCAGTATCAGACATTGTAATATACTCTATCTGCTTTTTTTACTTAAATGTTATCCTGTTCTTGCCTTAAATACAGAAAGGTCAGAAATTAGTTGGAGACACACAAAATTTTAAATTAGGACAGAGAGCCAGACCAATGGGTTAGAATTTTCCTAGCTGGGAGCTTTAAGCAATTGTGATTGTACTACAACTTTTTATCTGATGTAAATGCTATATTACTGCAAAGAAAAGGACTGCTCAGGCCTGAAGGCCATTGTATTGACTCTAGGATGAAAAGTAAGCTAATTGTTACAATATGCTATAGATAATTAAATCTCCAGAAAGAAATTAAATCTCCTTCTACCGCGGAGGAGATGCTAGCCAAAGATCACATTCTAAAATAGTGGTGTCAAACTCAGATAGAAATGGGGGCCCCTAAACCACTTAAGATCCCTGTGGGTCACATATTGACTTAAATTGTGTTTCCACTATGTTCTATTGTTTTTTTATGTATTTTGTTTAATATTTCCCAATTATATTTTAGTCTGGTTTGGTTGATACTTGGAGTATTTTGTCCCTTGCAATATGTGTTTAAAACTTCTGCCCTAAACTATCCTATCAGGGAAAAGGTAGACAAGGCCTAAGGAGTATTCAACCCCACCTCTACCCAGAAGAGAGAGGGAGCAGAAATAATCAAGTACTAGCTGACCAGCTCTGTACTCCACAGAATCATCTAATGGTGTTACACTTACATTGTGTCAAAATCTACTTTACTGTTACTTTCACCTAATATTTCTACTTCTGTCCTTGGGGCCAAGCAGAGCAATTTGAACCCCTCTTCCATATGACTGTTCTTCAAATCCTTGGCAGCTTTCATGCTCACCCTTCTTTCAAATCTTCTCTATTCCAGACCAAACATGATCAGTTCTTTTAACCAATTGTATAGCTTGATTGCTAATCATCTTTTGTGGAAGTTCTTCACTTTGTCAATGTCCTTCTTTTAATATGGCATTCACAACTAGACACAATATTCCAGATGTGGTCTGAAAAATGGCTTTCAAACTTCTTTTTGGGGAACTTCCACTGTCATTCCATAGGGAATGGGTTAGGTCAATCTGGTGAGCAGAGTACAGAAAGACTATGTAGAGCAATAAAAAGAACAATGGATTTGGAGCCAGGGGACCTGGTTTTGAATCCTGGCTGTGCCAGTTACTACTTGAGCAAGTCATATGACTTTTTTGGGCTCCAATTTCCTTACCTGTAAAATAAGACTGGATGACGTCAAAGGCTGCTTCTAACTCAACATTTATGACCCTATGGCTAACCCCAAAGTTTCTGGGGTCCAGGACAAAGGTCACCATTCACTTCACCTCTCATGGATTATACATTATTCTGCCATTAAGGGAGTCTGACCCTAAATTAGTTGTAAGACAAGTCAAAGTGACGTGTGGCAATATTTAGTCTGCAGAAGACTTAGGGGACACAAGATGGCTGCCTTCAAATTTTTTTTTAAAGTATCATAAGGAAAAGGGATTTAACTTATTCTGCTCATTCCCAGAAGGCAAAACTAAGAACAATGAGGAGAGAGAAGTTGAAAAGAAACAGATTTAGGTTCCATATCAGTGAAAATTTGATAACAATGAGAACTATCCTAAAGCATTAAGAAATAATGAGTTCCCTATCAAGACGTCTTTAATGGAGGTTAATGGCCACTTAATTGATAATATTTCGGAGACTTCTGTTCATCTGTAGATTTTACTTGATGCACTTTGAATGAGAAATTAAGAAAAAAGATGATTTCAGAAAGACATGGGAAAATTCATACGAACTGATGCATAGTGAAGTGAGCAGAACCAGAGAAACAATTTATACTATAACATCAATGTTATAAAAAGTTTAGAAAGACTTCAGAACTCTGATCAACTAAATGATAAACCATGATTTCAGAATCATGACTCTTTATCATTGATAAAGAATACTACCTTGTCTCATGACAGAGAAATAATGGACTAATATGCAGAATAAGAAACACCTTTTTGGTAACCAATATGGGAATACACTTTCCTTCACTATGCTTGTGTTATACAGTGGTTTTGAATGTCTTTTTTTTTCCTTATTGAACAGGGGTGGGGGCATAAGAAGTAGAAAAAAATGAATGTTTGATAATTTAATAAATTTAAAATTATAAAAAGCACATGGTGAAACAAGCAGTCAGGAAAATAATATTCACAATGACTAAAGCAATGTAAATAAAAAGAAAAACAATCATAAGTCGATTGAAAATAAATTGCCAAAGCACAAAGAACAAACAAAAGGCCAAAAAAGAGGGGTGATAAGACACTTCCTCCTGCACCTTTGGAGAGATGGGAGGTCCATGGGTATGGAATATTGCATATGTTTTCAGACTTTTTCATGTATTAATCAGCTTTGCAGATTTTTTTCTCTTCTTATTTTTCTTTTCTTTTCTAAAAAATATTATTTGTTTTGTGGGATGGCTCTCTGAGATGGAGAAGGGGGAGAGGGAAAGAAAGAGGAAAAATTTTAGTGATAAAAAAAAGAAAAATCAATAAAATTTACTCTGAAAAAAAAAGAGGTCCTTTCCAATTCCAAAATTCTGTGTCAATGTGTTGAGTACATCAAGTTACAGTCTTCTGAAGAGCCCACTCCACAGGTACTTTGCAGATTGTGTCATTCCACGAACGAAGGGATATGAACAGTCTGGTACACTGGAACTGGGAGGGACCCCAGAAGACACCTGGTACAATCATTACCTGAAGTCTGTCTAAAATATATTCTCTAAATGGTCATTCAGTCACCACTTGAAGATTTTCAGACTCAGTCTTTGAAAAGGGACCTCAGAGGACATGTGATATAACCCCTAACTGAGCATAACTTCCTCATATATCAAAGTCCAAAGTGACATCTAGTCTCCATTTGAAAACCTCCAGAATCAATACATGGGAAGGGATAAGGGTCCATCAATCACCTCTCATGTCTCCTGCCACCCTAGTCCATAAGAGGACCTGTCTTAACTTCCTAAGGCCATACTCCCCAGTTCCATCTCACCATTTCCATTCCTCACAGCCTCCAGTCCATGAAACATCTCACTCCGAATGTTCTTTCGGTCTTCTCTTGCCTCAGCTAGTTCCTGGGACACTATAAATGCACATGGATTGTGATCAGCACAGGATGTGGGGTTAATACTAGTACATGGGAAGTGGAGGGACAGAGGTAAGATTATGAACCCAGAATGAGATAGACCAGAATTAGATAGTCATTTGAGGAAGGTAGCTTAGGATTGTTCCATGGAGAGGGGTCAGAGTCCTTCTAGGGATCAAGGTCAGGGCTAGTCCACTGGGAGGGATTGACATCTATCCAAAGGAAATGATTAAAATCAATGTGAGGGAAAAGGTCAGAAAGAGCCCATTAAGAAGGATAAGAGTCAGGCCAACAGGAGTAGGAGTCTGGGACAACCTATGGGGAAAGGTTAGGTCCAGGTGGGGAATGAGAGAGTGGGAGGAGAGGGAATTGCGGGTGTAACAAGGTTGGAGGGTGTACATTAGGTCTTGAGGTCTGAACATACAGTTGGTACTCAGGCTGGCTTGACTCTCTTGCAGGTTCCTCAATTCCTTAGCCATTGTTTCAGCTGGAGAAAGACAAAAATGCCCCATCCCCACCTCTTGTGAGCACCTTTTTTGGAGCCACAAATAAAGATTGTCAGAGTTGAAAAAGACATCAGAGGTCCTTTAGACCAAACAGGAGCAACTATAAAAGGAATTCCCTCTACAATACCCCAACAAGTAGCTGTCTAGACTTGAAGACCTCCAGTAACAGAAAACTCACTATACCCTAAAAATAGGCCATTACACTTTTAGACAGTGCTAATTGAACAACTCCTTATCCCCGATTTCTCTCTCCCCCTTCGTAGGTAAGTCCACTTTTCTTGTCTTTTTAACTTCAGCCTCAATTTGTCCTAAAGCAGCTCCAGCCCCACCCCTATCTCGACCACAGTCACTCACATGATGCTCAACTATGAAACAAAGCACAGGATCATAAGATCATAGAACTGGAATGTAGTGTTGAAAGAGACCTCAGAGGGCATCTAGTCCAAAGTGCTAATTTTCCAGATGAGGAAACTGAGGCCCAGGGAAATTTAATAATTTGCCTAAGACCACACAAGGAATAAGTATCAGAGTGGAAATTAGAACTCAGGATTTGTCACTCCAAATTCAGTAGCTTTCTGCTGCTCCATGATTGAAGCTCCCACTTTGGAATTCTCAAAGAGGGACCTGCTGAGGAATCCCCATCCCTGTGGCCTTGGTTTTCTCTTACCCTTTGTTTTTAGAGTCTGGTACTTGTTGTCCAAGGTGCTCAAGGATACCTGAAGAACTTCCAGCCTGCCTGAATTCATTGACCCTGGTCACAGAGAAGGAGGATGGAGAGAAGGTAGAGTCAACCCCACCAGAGAATCAAGGGGTCAGTTCAGAGCTTGAGCCCAGGAAGATCTTCCCATCACATAACCATATTCCATGTGTCCACATTGGTGTTTATCCATGTGTCTATCCCCCATCTCATCCTGATCCCATCCTTCATATTGTCCTCACTCTTTTCCCATCCTATTTCACCTTTGAAAAGGGACCTCAGAGGACACAACCTCTAATGGAGCATAAATTCGTTATATAACAAAGCCCAAAGTGACATCTAGTCTCCACTTGAAAACTTCCAGAATTAGTACATGGGAAAGGATGAGGGTGAGCAAATATCAACCATCATCTCATCCCTATCTTTCCTTTTCCTCTTCCTCCTCCTCCTCCTCCTCTTCCTCCTCCACCTTTTCTCCACTTTGTCTCTGCCTCTGTCTGTATCTTACACATACACACACACACACACACACACACATACACACACACACATCCAGTCTCTGGGTCTGCTGGCTCTTCTGAAGGTTCAGAACTGCTCCAAATATCTGTATTTACAAGGGCTTAGGCATCACAATCTCCAAAATGCTACTATCACTTCATTGGGAGTGGCACAGGATGAAAGACCTGCATCCTCTCTGATCAGCAACACAAGCAGTCTGATATCTGTCTCATTTTTGCCCTAGATCCTAATCCCTGGGGGACCCAATCATAATCAATGCCAAAGATTTGCATCCAGATGCAATCCCTCCCTCACATACACCCTGAACATGATTCAAGGGACACAACACTCTTCCTTCCACATACTCACAGTTCCTTGTATGCACAATGAATAATAAACTATATGTGCTGTTCTCTCTCCCTTTGCCAAAACCAGATTAAATTATCTTATGCCAAAGAATGACTAGCTTCTAGAGCACATGTCATAAGATCAGAGAGAAAGAGATGGAAGGGTCCATAGAGACCACTTAGTCCAACCTCCTCCCACTTTTTAAAAAAAAAGATGAAGAACATAGGGCCCAGGGAAATTGATTGGTTTGTCCAGGGTCATATAAGTAGTAGCACATTTAGGATTAGAACGCAGTTCCTCTGATTCTAGAGCCAGAGCTTTTTCCATTGCAATACACTGCCTTAAGTGCTTTTTTATTTCTTTTGCAGTCATTGGATAAGCAGTGATTGTGGAGATCACTACACCTTCTCTGTTTAGCTATCTGCCTTCCCTACCATTCCTACTTCCTATCCTTAATCTTAACACCATTTCAGTCCCCAACCTATTTCCCATCTAATCCCCAAATCAGCTCCATTCCACTACCCATCTCACCACCCCATTCCATCTTCCATCTCTTTTCAATATTACCCCTATCTCATCACTATCCCACACCCTATTCTATTCCCCTTCCCTCTCCCCCTCCATCTTCAACTGTGACCCAAGTGAAAGATTGTGGGCAGAACCCAAGCATATAGCTTCCTGACCCAAAAAACCCCCTGAGGATTCACTCACCATTGACTTGTATTCCCTCCAGGTGCTTCACTTCCTTTGATAAGTCCATGACTTGGAGAAACAATGGACACATTTATCTCTCTCTCTCCCTCCCTCCCTTCCTTCCTCCCTCCCTCCCTCTCTCTCTCCTCTCTCTCTCTCTCTCTCTCTCTCTCTCTCTCTCAATCTCTCTCTCTCCCCCCAATTCCTCTTTTTCGTTCCTTCTTCTCCTGCCCTCCCTCCCTCCTTTTATCTCCTTCCCTTCATCATCAGTTCTCATAATTCTGGTACCCTATCCCAACTTCCTTTAGGCTTTCATTTACTCCCTATCACCCTCCCTGTCTCAGAGCTCCTGGAGTCAGGACCCTGGTAGCCATGCTACTAAAGAGGGTCTGGACTCCTGGATCTCAACAGTCCTTCCCTCTCTCCTTACCCTTGGCCAACAGCATACTAAGAAGAATTATCCACAGAAAAGAGGTCACAGAAAACAGCAGGTAAAGGGGAAGGGCAGGATGGCCCCCAGGAAGCTGCTTTGCCCACCACCCTAGAGAGGACACTGATGTCAGAGAAAGAATAAGAGAGGAAACTTCCCCTTCCACCCCCTCCCACATATATGGGTGGTCTCCTTACAAAGACCAGGGTAAGACTCATTGCATACCTATATAGTCTTTTGGGGACCCTTGAATTTGGGGCCCTGGAAATGAGACTTCAAAAACTTAGGAGGAAAGGATTATAGGAGTATATATATATAAAGCTGGAAGAGATTTTAGAGATAATCTTTAATTTTTGGTCTTGCCCTTTATTTTATAAATCAGAGAGGTGAAGAGACTGTCATCCACATAGTAACTGACAGGTGAACCTAGTTCCTCTGACTCAGAATCCCATGACCTTTACACACCATCATACGCATTTGGAAGAGAAGATAGGTTGGACCAGGTTTGGAGGAAATGAGCAGTTTGGTGGATTGTAAGGAAGGAGGGAAAGTCTGGTGGGAAGTTGGAGAGAAAAAGATATATGGAATAAGGCAAAAGATGAGAAGCATGGAGATATGGAGCTGGGAGAGAATATTGAGGGATCAAGTAAAAATAGAGGAGATTGAGGGAGGTAAGAAAAATGGGGTGGGGAGGTGAGATCAGAGAGAAGAGAGTTAGAGTTACTGGAGATAGGAGAGGGCTTGGGTAAAGCAAGAAGAGAATAAAATGGAGGAAGGACATTACAGAGAGAAAAGAGAGGAGAGGTCCTAGAGAAGACAGGGTAGAGGGCCAGAATCTAGGCTTCAGGATTACCCCTTTGCCCCAGCAACCTTTCCAGAGCTGAGACTCCAACAAAACACCCAACTCGAAGATAGGGTGGGTTTGTTCAGCAAGGGGCCAGGTAGCCAGTCCTTTACTCACCAGCTTCCCAGGGTCGCCATTTGCGCTTGGCATCAACCATCTCAAATTCCTCAGAGGTCTCCCACTGAGTGTATTGGGCAGATTCCATGGATGTGCAGCTTCCTCTTCTCTGGGAAGCCCTTGCCTGAGAGGTTATTTTAGTAAATTCCATCCTTCACTTAAAAGGAAGTGATTTGTTGCTCCACCCACTCCCCCTCCCTCAACTCCCCTTAAATTTTACTTCTTCCTTTCACAGTTTTTTCTTACTTAGCTCTTAAGTCTGGAGAGGACCCTGTCTGTACCTGCATTACAAAGGAGCCCTGGAAGCTGATGGTAGGGATAACTAAACCCTTCAGAATGCACTTAAGCATGTGGGCGTGATAGCTGTCTTCATGACTGAAGGGCTTCCATGTGAAAGACAGATAAGTCTTGTTCAGTTTGGGATAACAGAATTAGTAGTTAGAGTTAGGAGGAAATTACTTCTGTTCAATGGGAGGAAAAATTTACTAACAATTAGAGCTGTCCAAAAGTTCAGTGACCTGCTATCTTGGGAGACAGTAAGCTTGATGTCACTAGAGGTCTGCTAGCGTAGGCTGGATGACCTTTTGATGGGGATATTGTATGAGGGACAATTACAGGTTGGATTAGACAGACTCTAAGTTCCCTTCCTACATAGAGATTCTCTGATTGCTCTTCTTTTTCCTGGCCTCAGGCCCTAGAATTTCAAAAGGCCTGAACGAAGGTCTGGGGTTCATTCACCTATCCTCTTTCATACGTCCAAGGCATCCAGCTCCATTTCCTGCTGCCATCATCAAAGGATACAGAGGCTTCAACAGTCAATCATGAGTGTCCACAGCTCCTCAGCTTTGGCATGTCATTGGTAGAGTTGGAAGGGGGAAGTGGAGTGACTGAAGGAGAGTGCTTTACTCCACCTAAATCTGGTTTTTAACCTTACCTCATCCTCCAATCATTTGGCTACTTTCTGCTTTCTCAATCTGTTATCCTCATCCTACTAATTTGCCCTCTCCTCCCATTTAGTTTTTCTCTTTGATCAATCCCTTTCTCATTTTGATCTTCAATTTCTCTTTGTCCACTGACTTCTTCCTTATTGCTTGCAGACATGTCCAGACTTCCTCTTAAAGAAAAGCCTTTGCTGGATTCTGCTACCTTCTCAAGTTATCACCCTATAGTTTTCTTCCATTTCAATGCCAAGCTCTGAGAACAGATATTTACATTTGTTACTTCCAGTTCCTCAATCCCCGCTCACTTCTTTTTTTAAAATTAAATTGTATTTTCTCCAATTAACAGGCATTTCTTTTCTTTTCCCTCTACCATCCCCACAAAGAAAATAAAAACTCTCATAACAAATACGTACAGTCAAGCAAAACAAATTTCTATCTTGGTCATACTGTAGAAGTGTGTCTTATTCTGCATATTTAGTTCATCACCTCCGTCAGAAGGTGAGTAGTATTTGTTATCACTGGTCCTCTGAAATCGTGATTGCTCCTTGCATTGATTAGAGTTCTTAAATTTTTGAAAATTGTCTTTATAATGTTGTTGTTATTGTACAAATTGTTCTGATTCTACTCACTTCACTCTGCATCAATTCAAAGAAGTAAATAATCAATAAAATTATGTAATTGGGGAAAAAGAAAATATTATTTTAAAATAATCAATAAACTTTATTAAGGACCTACTATGTGCCGAGCACTGTGCTAAGCACTAGAGATAGAAATAAGAAAGACAGTCTCTATCCTCAGGGTGCTTACAATCTAGTTGGGGAAGACAGCTGAAAAGTGAGAGAGGTTAAGATAGAGTGGCCAGAGGGTATCCAGAGTGGTGGGTAGAAGGGCGATGATGTGAAGGTTCAAGAGCAGATAATAGGAAATGAAGTTAGTGGGAAAATTTGGAGCCTTGTGTAAAAAGAAGACTTAAGAGGAGTTAATTATTTCACCCTCCAGCCCTTCAATCAGAGGAGAGAGACAACTGAGGGTATTGAGGAAGTGTTGAACATCAAAGCTGAATCAATCTCCATAATAATGAGATTTCAGGTAATGAGCTTATCCAGAGCCACATATTTATGGAGTGTCAACCAAACACAGCAGCTGATAGGAAATAGAAGTCTCAGGTTTCTCTGAAGCCACAGTTAATTTCTTATGATTCAATACTATTTCATCACATTCGTATACCATAACTTTTTTAATCCTTCCTCAATTGATGGAAATTCCCTTTAAATTCCCAGAGCTTTGTTATCACAAAAGGACTGCTAAAAATATTTTTGTACATATGGATCCTTTAGATTTTTGGGAATAGACCCTGAATCAAAGAGTATGAGCCATTCAGTATCTTTTGGAACACAGTTCCAAATTGCTTCCACTCCTCCATCCATTGTAATCTGGTTCTGACTCTACCACTTGATCACACTTACTCTCTCCAAGTTCACCAAATAGTCTCTTTGTCAATAAATCTGATGGGACACTTTCTCAACCTTCAAATCTTATTGATTTCTCTTCAGCTTTTGACATTGATGACCACCACTTAGTCCTAGACAATCTTTCCTGCCTAGGCTTCTGTGACACTGTTTTTTCCTGATTTCTCTGCCTACCTGTCTGGCTTATTCTTTCTCAGTCTCCTTTGCTGGATCATCATCCCTATCTCTCCTCTTAGGTGTGGGTATACTCCCAGGCTCTGTCCTGGGGTTTCTTCTCTTCTCTATCTAGGTTCTCTTTTGGCATCCTTATCAGCTCCCAAGATTATCCATCACATTTACTTACCTTGCCCTTAGCTTTCTTTTAAGCTCTAGTCACAAATTTCCAACTGCTTGCTAGACACCTTCCACTCGCACCTCCCGTGGGTATCTCAAACTTAACATATCCCAAACAAAATTAATCATATTCCCCCATTTCTTTTGAGTCACTCCCATAACATCCCAGTCATTCACACTTCTCTTTCTCTCACCCTTGTTTCTAATTAGTTGTCAAATCCTGCCAACTCTATCTCCACAACGTCTGTCCTATCTGCCCTCTATTCCCCAGTCACACAGCCACCAACCCTAATTGCTCTCACCATCTCTCTTCTAGACTATTGCAACAGCTTCCTTATTAGTCTCTCTTCCTCTTCTATATATGTTCCTCATTGCTACTAAGTCAATATTCCTGAAGTGCAGCTCTGATTCTGCTAAGTTCTTTATTGTTTCACAAATCAAACACAAACTCCTGTTATTAAAGCCCTTTACAACTTACTAGCTCCTAGTAATTGATCTTATGTTACTCCTTTTCAAGCACTCTACCCTTCAACCAAACTTGTTTGCTTGCTATTCTTCACACACAGTACTCTATCTCCTGTCTCTGTTTTCTTGCACTATCTCCTATGCCTGGAATGCTTTCCCTCCTCAGTAGGATGGATCAGGGGATAGAAACCTGGATGGACTTGGGGTTTGGATTACTTGACTTCAAATCTTGCCCCAGAAACAGCTGTGCCCTGTGGGCAAGTCACTAAACCTCTGTCTGCCTCAGTTTCTTCAACTATAAAATGGGGATAATAATAGCATCTATCTCTCAGGGTTGTTGAGAGGATCAAATGAAATAATATATGTAAAGCCCTTTGAAAACCTTAAAGTGCTATATAAATGCTAGCTACTGTTATTGTTATTATTATTACCTCCATCTCTTAGGATCTCCATTATCTTTCCAAGCACAACTCAGGTACTACATTAGACAAGAAGCCTTTCTTGATGCTTCCACACATACACCCTCCATTACTTTGTATTTGGAATTCAAAATTTGGGGGAAAAAATGTTAAAATAGTTTTACGTGTAATTGGGAAAAAATAAAATATTCAATGAAAAACCCCTTACATACACATTATCTCTCCTTCTCCAGGAAGAACGTAAGCTTCTTGAGGGGAATGACATTTTTGTCTTTGTATCATCAGCATCTAAAATAGTACCTGGCAATACACAGAAGGTGCTTAATAAATGTTTATTGAATGGAATAGTGCAACTTTAGGGACACATTTCCTTCAGAGAACTTTCAGGTTTAGAGGCCTCTAATTGGTACCATTCTGGAATACAGCTTTCTAACCAGGGCAGGGAAATTTCTTGGGCAATATCTCATGGGTAACACTCAGGTCAAGAATTCTAATTTCCGAGCTCAGTTGAATGAGAATGGGTTGGGGGAGGAGAGAGAGAGAGAGACAGACTGACACAGAGATAGAGATAGTCAAAGAAATAGCAACAGATGTATTTCCTTTTTGCATCATGTTGTTTGCAGAAGATCGATCATAGAGTTCTTGAATAGTTGCTTACTTGAGGAACAAAGCCAGTGAGTTCCTTAGATATTTCTGATCTAAAGGGAAGGGGATTACCAGTTTATCAGCTTTGTTTTGCTGTCCTGAGGAAGTCTCTATGACCAGAAGTAACATTCCCTTATTGGGAAGAGAGGTTTTTACAGGCTAAGTGTGAGCACTCATATGTCTTTGAGGTGACTAGGCTTCCTAAGATTGAGGATGTATTCACAGCCACTTCTAAAGAAAAGGTGGGTACTGTAATGTTTCTTTCCTCCACAAACAACCACATGGACAAGAAAACTTTGAGCTTGGGGATATGAAAACTGCAGCTGTGAGTTATTTTGGTCTTTTTGTTTTCTGGGTGCTCACTGATTTGAGGATGCTAGGGTTTGTCAGGCTCTTCCCTATGCTAGTACAACTGTTTCTACATTTTCCAGGTGCTTCACCACCAGCTTTAAAACAAAACAAAACAAAAAAACTCTTCCTGACTGTCTAGCCCAGGGAGCAGAGACAGAAATAAACATTGACAGAGTAGGTGGTTGTCTATGGCATGTAATTTGAGGGGCAAAGATTTCTTTCCAAGGAACTGTCTTTGACTCCTTTTAGAGATAAGTCTTTGGATTAAGGCACTCTTTCCAGTAGATGTTAGCTAGAAGGTAGGAGGCAATATGGTACTAGGAATGAGAAACTGAACATTCAGTTACATTGGCACAGATAAGCAGAGATAATGTGGTTTAGTGGATAGAGAACAGTTCTTGGAGTTATGAGATCTGGGTTCAGTCACACACTGTCACTTTACCTCTCAACTCCTTAAGACTGTAAATTGTGGGATAATTGTTAATCTGCATTAGTAGAAGGGGTTTCCTCTCTAGGAGTTCCCTATATCCTTGACATTACATATCTAGACAAAAAAAAGAGATAAATCAGAAGAATTTCTGACCAAGAATAGGTTGGAATGGAGCTAGTCATGATATTGTGCCAAAAACAATAGATCCAGAAGACCTAGGTTTGAAACCTGACTTTTGCAACTTGTTATCCATTTGACTCTGGACAAATTACCCAGTCTCTCTGGACCTTCATTTCTCCATCTATAAAGTAAAGCAGTTGGACAAGGAGTCAAGATGACAAGGCTCAGTTCTTCATTTCTCCCTGGGTTCAGCTCCTGACTCTCTAGTCTTCATTGTCCACCATTCCCCAGGAGCTTTCCCATTCTGGAAGATCTTTGTGCCCCTGCTAATGTCATAATATGAGATTGGCATAGACAATGGTGTCATCTCTCTGTAGAGGAAAGCTATGGAAGGATTCCAGGAAGAGTATTTCAGGGATATATTTGGAGAAATACGCCATGGACAAGTGGGAGAAAATCCAAGACAGTGCTTTATCATGGATCCTAGTGACCAGCCTTTGAAGCAGCCAGCAGTAGCTTGTAGTTTACCAGAGGTACCCATACTTATTTGTCTTACTGCTCCATTTTAAAAAATTACTCAGTGCCCCTGTGGAAATCTACTTTCTTCAACCCTTTATGTATTTTTAAAAAATTATGTCATTTCAAACTACTACTGCCCCCCTGCACTGGATCATTCCAGCACCTCGCCAGAGGGTGGTATCACCCACTTTGGGAACCTAGAGAAGACAGTGACAAGCCAATGAAGGTGACAAGTGGCATTTAATGTAGACTCAGCCAGAGTATGGGAGACGAATGTGGTTTGCCAAGACAGAGACCACCTCACACCATACTTTTGAAATCAAAATGCTTGGCATGAGTGGCAGGCAGGTGATCTCTGCCAATGTAATGTTGGGCAGTGCCTAAGAAATCCTAGTCATAAATATGTAGAGGTGGGATCATGAAGTGGGCATTCAGATTGCCAACCTCACAAAGGGACTGGGTTACTCCCTCATGGGAGTTTTTGGCATTGTTTATTCCATTTGCTCTCTGTGACAAGACTAATATCTACCAGCATTTTCCAACAACGTGGACAAGACTTATGTCTCCTTCTTCTCTCTGACTTATTTCTTCCTTCCTGCAACAGGAATTTGTTTTTTTTTCTAAAAAGAAACAAAGCACTCACTGGGAACTCATTGGCCCCTGCTTCCTTGATGCTGTCTCTAGGCCAGCTGAGAACATAAAAAATCTCACACACACATGGAGTCAGAGGGGACCCCTCTTGAGGTGTGGATTCTTTTCTTTTTTTTTACAGGTTACACATGTGTAGTCATGCAAAATACTTCCATAGTAGTCATGTTGTGAAAAACTAAGTATATTTCTCTTCATCCTATCCTGCCCCCCATTTATTCTATTCTCTCTTTTGACCCTGTCCCTCCTCAGAAGTGTTTGCTTCTGATTACCCCTCCCCCAATTTGCCCTCCCCTCTATCATCCCCCTGCTCTTTTGTCCCCTTTCCCCCCTATTTTCCTGTAGGGTAAAATAGATTTCCATACCCAATTGAGTGTATATGTTATTCCTTCCTTAAGCCAAATCCAATAAGAATAAGATTTGCTCTTTCCCTCTCGCTTTCTCCCATTTCCCCTCCACTGTAAAAGCCTTTTCTTGTCTGTTTTATGTGAGATAATTTACCCCAATTCTACCTCTCCCTTTCTCCTCCCAATATAATTCTCTCACCCCTAACTTTATTCTCCAGATATCACCCCTTCATCTTCAACTCACCCTGTGCCTGTATCTATCTATCTATCTATCTATCTATCTATCTATCTATCTATCTATCTACATACATACAATTTTTACCCTCCAACTACTTTAATACTGATGAAGGTCTCATGAGTTACAAATGTCATCTTTCCACGCAGGAATGTAAACAGTTCAACTTTAATAAGTCCCTTATTGTTTCTCTTTCCTGTTCACCTCTTCATGTTTCACTTGAGTTTTGTATTTGAAAGTGAAATTTTGTATTCATCTCTGGTCTTTTCATCAAGAATGCTTGAAAGTCCCCTATTTCACTGAATGGCCATTTTTTTTTGGCCTGAAGGATTATATTCAGTTTTGCTGGGTAGGTGATTCTTGGTTGTAATCCTATCTCCTTTGCCCTCCAGAATTTTATATTTCATGCCCTCCAGTCCCTTAATGTAGAAGCTGCTAATTCTTATGTTATCCTGATTGTGCTTCCACAATACTTGAATTGTTTCTTTCTGGTTGCTTGCAATATTTTCTCCTTGACCTGGGAACTCTGGAATTTTTCTACAATATTCCTAGGTGTTTTCCTTTGGGGATCTCTTTCAGGAGGTGATTGGTGGATTCTTTTGATTTCTATTTTGCCCTCTAGTTCTGATATATCAGGGCAGTTTTCCTTGATAATTTCTTGAAAAAGGATGTCTAGGTTTTTTTTTTAATCATGGCTTTCAGATAGTCTAATAATTTTAAATTCTCTCTCCTGGATCTATTTTCCAGGTCAGTTGTTTTTCCACTGAGATATTTCACATTGTTTTCTAATTTTTCATTCTTTGGGGTTTATTTTACAGTGTCTTGATTTCTCATAAAGTCACTAGCCTCCAGTTGCTCCATTCTAATTTTTATGGAAATATTTTCTTCAGTAAGCTTTTGGACTTTTCCATTTGGACAATTTTGCTTTTTAGGGCATTCTTCTCCTTATTGGTTTTTTGGACTTCTTTTGCCAATTGGGTTAGGTTATTTTTTAAGATGCTATTTTATTCAGTAATTTTTTGGGTCTCCTTTAGCAAGCTGTTGACTTGTTTTTCATGATTTTCTTGCATCACTCTCAGTTTTTCCTCTACTACTCTTACTTGCTTCTTAAAATCCTTTTTGAGCTTTTCCATGACCTGGGACCAATTCATATTTTTCTTGGAGGCTTTAGATATAGGAGCTTTGACTTTGTTGTCTTCTTCTGGTTGTATGTTTTGATCTTCTTTGTCACCAAAGTAAGATTCTTTGGTCTGACTCTTTTTACGCTGCTTCCTCATGATCTCAGCTAATTGCTTGAGTTACAAACTCTTTGTTAAGGTAGAGGTCTGCTTCCAGTGTGGAGAATGTACTGTCCCAAGCTTCAGGGGTTTTGTGCATCTGTTTTCAGAGATGCTTCTAGGGACTTGTAAATTTTCTGTTCTTCCAAAGTGCTATGATCAAGGGTGAGGTGTTTACTCCTTTCCTGGCCTGTGCTCTGCTCTATGAGTGACCACAAGCACTCTTTTCTATCTGAGCATAGAAATCTACTGTGGCTACAGGGAAGATCAAACAAACTCAGAAGAGGACATCAATGCCAAAATGCCTACATGTGAAGCCTCAAAGGGGAACATAAATTTGTCTTAAGACCAAAAATCCTTCTTGGAAAAGGTCAAAAAAGACTTTAAAAGTCAAATAAGAGAGGTAGATGAAAAATTGGGGAAAGAAATGAGAAGTATGCAAGAGAATTAGCTTGGAAAAGGAAGGACAAAAAATGACAGAAGAAAAAATTCTTTAAAAATACAATTGGCCAAATGGAAAAAAAAATCCATTAAAGAAAACAATTCTTTAAAAAATACAATTGCCCAAATAGAAAAACAAATCCAATGAAGAAGAATGACTTTAAAAGCAGAATTGGCCAAATGGAAAAGAAGGTACAAAAATTAACTGAAGAAAAAAATTCCTTAAAAATTAGAATTGGGCAAGTGGAAGCTAATGACTCTATAAGACATCAAGAATCACTAAAACAAAATCAAAAGAATGAAAAAATAGATGAAAATGTAAAATATCTCATTGGAAAAACAAGTGACCTGGAAAATAAATCCAGGAGAGATAATTTTAAAGTTATTTGAATATCTGAAAACCATGATCAAAAAAAGAGCCTGGACAGCATCTTTCAAGAAATTATCAAGCTGCCCTGATATCCTAGAATGAGAGGGTAAAATAGTCATTTAAAGAATCAACTCATCACTTCCTGAAAGAGATCCCAAAAAGAAAATCCAAGGAATATTGTGGCCAAATTCCAGATTTATGAGGTCAAAGAGAAAATACTGCAAGCAGACAGAAATAATTCAATTATCATGGAGCCACAGTCAGGATTGCACAGGACCTAGCAGCTTTTACATTAAAGGACTGGAGGACTTGGAATATGATATTCCAGAAGGCAAAGGAGCTTGGATTACAGCCAAGAATCAACGACCCAGCAAAACTGAGCATAATCTTTTAGGGGAAAAGATGTATATTCAATGATATAGGGGACTTTCAAGCTTTCCTGATGAAAAGACCAGAGCTGAACAGAAAATTTGATCTTCAAAACAAGACTCAAGAGAAGGATAAAAAGGTAAACAGAAAAGAAAAAAAGTTATTCAGTAAAGTTAAACTGTTTACATCCTTACACAGGAAGATGACATTTGTACCTCTTAAGAATTTTATCTCTACACTCCCTCTCTTTCTGGTCTCCATCTTTGCCGCGGCAGAAGCAGGCCTACCATGTCCAAGTTGCTACCATGCAGCTGTTTGTCCATGCGCAGGCTCTGCACACCCTCAAGGTGACTGGGCAGGAGACCATCACCCAGATCAAGGCTCATGTGGCATCCCTGGAGGGCATCGCTCCCAAGGACCAGGTCTTGCTTCTAGGTGGCTGCCTGCTGGAGGATGAAGCCATCTTGGGGCAGTGTGGGGTGGAGCCTCTGGCCACTCTGGAAGTGGCTGCTCGGATGCTAGGAGATACAGTCCATGGCTCTTTGGGCCGAGCTAGAAAAGTGAGAGGTCAGACTCCCAAGGTGGCCAAGCAGGAGAAGAAGAAGAAGACTGGGCTTGTTAAGAGGGGAATGCAGTACACCTGACACTTTGTCAGTGTAATGCCCACCTTTGGCAAGATAAAGGGCCCCAACGCCAACTCCTAATCCCTTGGTACTTTCTGTCTGTCACCAATAAAGCCACTACCACTCTTAAAAAAAAAAGGAATTTTATTCTACATACATAGACAGAGGGTGTGGGCATAGGTTAACTTTGATGTGGTGATATATATATATATATATATATATATATTTATATTATATAAGTATATGCATATGAATATATGTGTATATATATGTATGCATACACACATACATATATGAATTAAGGGTTGAAAAAAGGATTGTACTGGGAGAAGAGGAAAGAGGGAGGCAAAATAGAGTAAATTATATCACATGAAGAGGACAAAAGATCTATTACAGTGGAGGGAAAGAAAGAAGGGGGTGAGCATTGTTTGAACCCTATTTGGCTCAAAAAGGGAATAACATACACACTAATTTCAGTATAGAAACTGATCTTACCCTAGAGGGAAGTAAGAGGGGAAAGAAAAAGGAGTGTATGTGTGGGGTTGATAAAAGAGAGGGCAGAAGGGATGGCAGAAGTAGGAGGGGAAGGGGGAAAGAAAAGAGAGAGGGGGCTGGTATAAGGGAGGGCAAATTGAGGGAGATGATGATCAGAAGCAAAATTCTGGTGAGGAGAGAGAAAAGTATAAATGGGGGGAAATAGAATGGAAGAAAATACACAGTTATTAATCATAACTGTGATTTTGAATGGGATGAGCTCTCCCACAAAATGGAAGTGGATAGCAGAGTGGATTAAAAACCACAATGCTACAATATGTTGTTTACACGAAACACGGTTGAAGCAGAGAGATGCACAGAGTAAAGGTAAAAGGCTAGAGCAAAATATATTATGCTTTACTGAAGTTAAAAAAAATGGGAATAGCAATCCTGATCTCAGACAAAGCAAAAGCAAAAATAGACATAATTAAAAGATATGAGTAAGGAAACTACATCCTGCTAAAAGGTACCATAGACAATGAAGTATTATCAGCATTAAATATATATGTACCAGCTAGTATAGCATCCAGATTCTTAGTGAAGTTAAGTGAATTACCGGAAGAAATACACAGCAAAACTGTACTAATGGAAGATCTCAACTTCTCCCTCTAGGAACTAGATAAATCTAACTGCAAAACAAACAAGAAAGAAGTTAAGGAGGTGAATAGGATTTTAGAAAAGTTAAATATGATAGACCTCTGGAGAAAATTGAATAAGTATAGAAAGGAAAATATCTTTTTTTTTTCAGAGGTACATGGCACCAACACAAAAAATTCACCATGTATTAGGACATTAAAAACTCACAATCCAAATGCAGAAAAGCAGAAGTATCAAATGCATCCTTTTCAAATCATGATGCAATGAAAAGTCACATGTAATAAAGGGTCACAGAAAGATAAATTAAAAATTAATTGGAAATTTAATCTAATCCTAAAGAATGAGTGGATTAAACAAAAAGATCACAGCAACAATCAATAATTTCACCAAAGATAATGGCAATAATGAGAGAACATAAGAAAATCTGAGCTGTAGCCAAAGCAGTTCTTTTTTTAAATTAATTTATTTTGATTTATCAACCATCACTTCTGTAAACTCTTGAGTTTTAAATTTTTTCTCCCCTTCCCTCCTCACCTCCCTCTCTAAGACAACTCACAATCTGATATAGGCTATACATATACATTCCTATTAAACACATTTTCACATTAGTGATGTTGTAAGTAAGAATTAGAACTAATAGGAGGAACCACCAGGAAGAGGAAACAAAACACAACAGAAGAAAAAAAATAGCAAATACTATTCTTTGATCTGCATTCAAACTCCATAGTTCTTTCTTTGGATGTGGATAGCATTTTCAATCATGAGGCCTTTGGAGATGTCTTAGATCCTTGTATTGCTGAGAAGGGTTGTCTATCAATATTAGTACCTAACTGATTATGTTATTCCTTTCTTGAGCCAAATCTGATGAAAGTAAACAATGCTCATCTCCCTCCCTTCTTTCCCTCTGCTGTAATAGGTTTTTGTGTCTTTTCCTGTAATGTAATTTACCCTTGTCTGCCTCCTCTTTTCCTTTTCTCTCAATACATTTTCTTAGTTAGATCAGATTAATCCACTTACTTGGATCTATTTAATCCACTTGATTAGATTTTTTTTATCATTATATCAAAGTGAACTTACACCCACTTCCTTTATGTACACCCCTTTAACATGGTATAATAACAATACATCCTTAAGGGTTACAAGTGTCATCTTCCCTTGTAGGGATGTAAACAGTTTGCCCTTATTAATAACATGTTGTTTCTTTCTGTCTCATTTACCTTTTTATGTCTCTCTTGAGTCTTGTATTTGAAGATCAAATTTTCTGTTAAGTTCTGGTCTTTTTATCAGGAAGGCTTGGAAGTCCCCTATTTTATTGAATAGCCACTCCTCCCCTGAAAGATCATGCTCATTTTCACTCGGTAGTTGATCCTTGCTTGTAATCCAAGCTCCTTTGCCCTTATGGAATATCATATTCCATGCCCTATGGTCTTTTAATGTAGAAGCTGCAAGGTCCTGCATAATCCTGACTGTGGTTACATGACATTTAAATTGTTTCTTTCTGGATGCTTGCAGTATTTTCTCTTTGACCTGGTAATTTTGGAATTTGGCTACTATATTCCTTGGCATTTTCAATTTGGGATTTCTTTCAGGAGGTGATCGGCAGATTCCTTCTATGGCTATTTTACCCTCTGGTTCTAGGACCTCAGGGCAGTTTTCCTGATGATTTCCTGAAAGATATTGTCCAGGCTCTTTTTTTAAATTGTCTCTCCTGAATCGATTTTCCAGGTTAGTTGTTTTACCACAGTTGAGGTATTTTACATTTTCATCTGTTTTTTCATTCTTTTGTTTTTGTTTAACTGATTCTTGTTCTCTCCTAGAGTCATTAGCTTCTATTTGCCCAATTCTAATTTTTAACAAATTGTTTTCTTCTATTAGATTTTGTACTCCTTCCCCATTTGGAGACTTATTTTGTACTTTTTAGGACTTGTTTTCTTCAGTGTACTTTTTTCCAGTTGGCCAATTATATTTTTTAAGGACTTGTTTTCTACAATTAATTTTTGTCCTTCCTTTTCCAAGCTATTGACTCTCTCTCTTTCGCATACTTCTCATTTCTTTTCCCATTTTTCCTTCTACCTCTCTCATTTGACTTTTAAAATCCTTTTTGAGTTCTTCCAAGAGGGCTTTTAGGGCTTCAGACCAGTTCATAATCCCTTTTGAGGTTCCAGATGTGGGTTTGTTGACAATGTTGTCCTCTTCAGAAGTTTTGCCTTGATCTTCACTGTTCCCATAATAAGAATCTAGTGTATGTTCCGTTTTGCTCATGGTGTTTGCTTATTTCCTGGCCTTTAAAGAGATTGAGCTCTCCTGCTGGGGAGCAGGGGGCACTGACCCAAGCTTCTTGTGTTGGGATCCCAGGGTCTGGTCACTGACTTTGTGTGCTGGGGCCTCTGATACTGGCAGTTGGAGGATGTAGGGTTCTGGTAGCTTACCTAGTGTTGGGCTGGAATCAGCAACACTGGAGCTCTAGGGGTAGGATTGGGTAGTGTGGATCCTGGAGATTTCCTGCTCACCCAGGCCTTTCCTTCCTTTCACTTTCTTCAGCTCCTTTCAGATGGATGTTGCAGGATGTTTATTCACCTGGGGCCTCTTGGGGCACTGCTTCCCTTAGTTTTGCTGAGGCACTGGGAGATCTGGTTGCTGTAAAATGCCAAGGCACCTGGTGATTTTCCAAGCTGGTTTCCACCAATTCCCCCACACTCACTGAGGCACTTGCGGGTCCAGGTGTTGATGTTTGCCTGCTCTACCACCTGGGTTTCAGGATCTTCTCCTGGCATGCTGAGGTGGGGCTTTCCACTAGCTTGCTGGGATGCCTCCCATTCTGTACTACTCCCCTTTTCCCAGGGCAAGAGGGGCCTTTTCCATAAATCCCTCAAGCTACCTGGGCTATTGGACTGCTGCACCCCATCTTTCTTCTGGTTCAGCTGTTCTAGGGTTTTTCCTGGGGCCATATTTTCTGGGCTTTCAGAGGCTAATAAGGGAGAGTAAGAGCAACTTTTTTTTTTCCAGGCAATTGGGGTTAAGTGACTTGCCCAGGGTCACACAGCTAGTAAGTGTCAAGTGTTTTGTCCGAGGCCAGATTTGAACTCAAGTCCTCCTGACTTCAGGGCCAGTGCTCTATCCACTGTGCCACCTAGCTGCCCCAAAAGCAACTTACTTTTTATTCTGCCATCTTGGCTCCCTGAAGCAGAAGTCCAAAGCAGTTCTTAGGGGAAATTTTATATCTCTAAATGCTTACATGAATAAAATAGAGAAAGAGCAAATCACTGAATTGGGCATGCAACTAAAAAATCTAGAAAAAGAAGAAATTAAAATCTCCAAATAAAAAACAAATTAGAAATTCTGAAAATTAAAGGAAAGATTAATAAAATAGAAAGTAAAAAAAAAAACTATTGAACTAACAAATAAAACTAAGAGCTAGTTTCATGGGAAAAAAACCAATGCAATAGATAAATCTTTGGTTAAGTTGATTTAAAATAAAAAGAAAGAAGAAACCCAAATTACCAATATCAAAAATAAAAAAGGTGAATTCACCACCAATGAAGAGGAAAACAAAACAATAATTAGGGGCTATTTTGCCCAACTGTATGCCCATAAGTCTGACAATCTAAGTGTAATGGATGAATATTTACAAAAACATAAATTGTCAAAATTAACAGAAGAGGAGGCAAAATATTTAACCCCGTTTTAGAAAAAACAAATCAAAAGGCATCGATGAACTTCCCCAGAAAAAATCTCCAAGGTCAGATGGATTCACAAATGAATTCTACCAAAGATTTGAAGAATAATAATTTTCAATACTATGTAAGCTATTTGGAAAAATAGGCAAAGGAGGAGTCCTACCAAATTCCTTTTATGACAAAAAAATACAGTGCTGATACCTAAGAGCCAAAACAGAGAAAGAAAATTATAGACCAATTTCCCTAATGAATATTGATGCACAAAGTTTAAATAAAATATTAACAAAGAGATTACAGTAATTTGTCATGAAGTTAATACACTATAACCAGGTGGGACTTAGACCAAGAATGCAGGGCTGGATCAATATTGGGAATACTCTCAGGATAATTAAGTATAATCAATAGCAAAACTAACAGAAATAATATGATTATCTCAGTAGTTGCAGAAAAAGCTTTTGGTAAAATACAGCATCCATTCCTATTAAAAAAACACTAGACAGCATAGGAATAAATGGAATTTTTTTTTTTGTAAAAATGATAGGCAGCATCTGTCTAAAACATCAGCAAACTTCATATGTAATGGGGACAAGCTAGAAGCTTTCCCAATAAGATAAGGGATGAAACAAGGATGCCCATTATCACAATTGTTATTCAATATTGTACTAGAAAAGTTAGCTTTAGCAATAAGAGAAGAAAAAAAAGTTGAAGAAATTAGAATAGGCAATGAGCAAACAAAGCTATCACTCCTTGTTGATGATATCATGGTATACCTAGAGAACCCTAGAGAATAAACTAAAAACTACTTGACATAATTAACAACTTCAGCAAAGTTGCAGGATATAAAATAAACCCATATAAATCACCAGCATTTCTACACATCACCAACAAAGCCTAGCAATAAGAGATAGAAAGAGAAATTCCATTTAAAGTAATTGTAGACAATATGAAATATTTGGGAGCTACCTGCCAAGAGAAACCCAGGAACTACATGAACACAATTATAAAACACTTTTCGCACAAATAAAGTCAGGTCTAAGTAATTGGAAAAATATCAGTTGCTCATGGGTAGGTGGAGCTAATATCATAAAAATGAAGATTCTACTTAAATTAATTTACTTATTCAGTGCCATACCAATGAAATTACCAAAAACTTATTCTGTAGAACTAGACAAAATAATAACAAAATTCATCTGGAAGAACAAAAGGTCCAGAATATCGAGCGAATTAGTGAAAAGAAATGTTAGGGAAGGTGGCCTAGTATACCAGATCTAAAACTGTATTATAAATCAACAATCACCAAAACTACTTGGTACTGGTTAAGAAATAAAATAGTGAATCAGTTGAATAGGTTAGGTACACAAGATACGGTAGTAAATGACTATAGTAATCTACTGTTTGATAAACCCAAAGACTCCAGCTTCTTGGATAAGACCTTGCTATTTGACAAAAAACTGCTGGGAAAATTGAAAAATAGTATGGCAGAAACTGGACACTGACTAATATTGCACACCGTATACCAAGATAAGGTCAAAATGGGCACGTGATTTAGACAGAAAGGGTGATACCTTCAGCAAATTCTGAGAGCAAGGAATAGTTTGTCTGCCAGATCTATGAAGAAGGGAAGAATTTATGAACAAAAAGAGATAGAGAACATGATGAAATGCAAAACGGATAATTTTGATTGCATTAAATTAAAAAGTTTTTGCACAAACAGAACCAATGCAACCAAGATCAGAAGGAAAGCAGAAATATGGGAAATAATTTTTACAGCCAGAATTTCTGATAAAGACCTTATTTCTCAAACAAGCAGAGAATTGATTCAAATTTATGAGAATACAAATCATTCTTCAATTGATAAATGGTCAATGGATATATACAGGCAGTTTTCAGAAGAAGAAATTAAAGCTATCTGTAGTCATATGAAAAAATGCTCTAAATTACTACTGATTAGAGAAATGCAAATTAAAACAAATCTGAGGTACCACCACACACTTGTCAAATTGGCTAGTATGACAGAGAAGAAAAACGATGAATGTTGGAGCTGATGTAGGAAAATTGGAACACTGATGCATTGTTGGTGGAGTTGTGAACTGATCCAACCATTCTGGAGGGCAATTTGGAACTATGCCCACAGGACTATACAACTGTGCATACCCTTTGATCCAGTAACGCCACTGCTAGGTCTGCAACCCAAAAAGATCATAAAAAAGCAAAAATGACCCACGTGTACAAAAATATGTATCATAGCTCTTTTTGTGATGGCAAAGAACTAGAAAGTGAAGGAATGTCTATCAATTGGGGAATGGCTGAACAGATTGTAGTATATAAATGTAATGGAACACTATTGTGCTATAAAAAATGATGAGTAGGTAGATTTCGAAAAACCTAGAAAAACTCTCATGAGCTGAAGCTGAGTGAAGTGAGCAGAACCAGGAAAACATTGTACACAGTAACAGCAACATTATGTAATGATTAATTACAATAAACTCAGCAATCTTCAATGATACAATGATCTAAGACAATTCCAAAAGACTGGTGATGAAAACTGAGTGAATCTTATCCTCATAGGTTTTGGCTTAAGGAGGGAATAAAATACACAATGGGGTATGCAAATCCATCTTACCCTACAGGAAAATAAGGGGGGAAGGAGACAAGAGAGCAGGGGATTGATAGAGGGAAAGGCAGACTTGGAGAGGGAAAATCAAAAGCAAACACTTCTGAGGAGACACAGGGTCAAAGGAGAGAATGGAATAAATGGGGGGTACAATAGGAGGAAGGAAAATACACTTAGTTTTTCACAGCAGAACTACTATGGAAGTGTTTTGCATGACTACATATATATAAAACCTGTATCAAGGTGCTTGCCTTTTCAATGAGGGTGAGTGGGGAGGGAAGAAGGGAGAAAATTTGTAACGTAAAGTTTTAAAAATGCATGTTAAAAATAAAAATAGGTTCCACTTCTGGGAGCCAAGATGGTGGAGTAAAAAGATAGCCACTCTCACCCTCCCCTATCAACCTCTGAAAACCCAGAAAATATCACCCCAGAAAAAAAAAAGCCCTGGAACAACTGAACTAGAAGAAAAATGGGGAGCAGCAGTACAGCAGCCCAGCAAACAGGTCTCCCAGTGCCTCAGCAAAAATAAGCGAAGCAGCACTACAAAGGGCCCCAGGTGGATAAGCACCCTGCAGCATTCATCTGAAAGGAGCTGAAGAAAGCAACCTAAAGTCTTCATAAAGCCCCAGCCTTGCTGATTCCAACCCAACACCAGGTAAGGTGTCACAACCCTAGGAAGAGATCCTGAAGCCCAGGTGGTAGAGCAGTCCAACACCTGGACCTCCTAGTGCCTCAGTGAGGGGGGTGGGGGGAACTGGTGGAAACCAGCTCAGAAAACCACCAGGTGCCTTGGCACTCTACCACAAAGGAATCTCCCAGTGCATTAGCAGAACTGAGGGAGGCAGCATTGCAAGGGCCCCAGGCAGATAAACACCCTGCAGCAACCATATGAACAGAGCTGAAGAAAGCTAAAGGAAAGGAAAAGCAGGCAACCTAGAATTGCCTGAAAGTTCCAGCCTTGCTGATTCCTGCCCAACATGAGGTAAGCTGCCAAAATCCTACAGCCTCCAATTGCCAACATAGGAGGCCCCAGCACATAAAGCCAGTGACCAAGACCTAGGCTCCCAACACAAGAAGCTTGGGCCACTGCCCTCTGATTCCCAGCAGGAGAGCTCAATCTCTTTAAAGGCCAGGGAATAAGGAAACACCATGAGTAAAAAGAAACGTACCATAGATTCATATTATGAGAAGAGTGAAGATCAAGACAGAAATTCTGAAGAGGACAGCACTGTCAACCAACCCACATCTGCAACATCAAAAGGGAATATGAACTGGTCTGAAGCCCAAAAAGCCTTCTTAGAAGAGCTCAAGAAGGATTTTAAAAGTCTAATGAGAGAGGTAAAAGGGTCCTTTAAAAATACAATTGGCCAATTGGAAAAAAAGTACATTGAAGAAAACAAGTCCCTAAAAAACACAATTGGCAAACTGGAAAAAAAGTCCACTGAAGAAAACAAATCCCTTAAAAATACAATTGGCCAATTGGAGAAAGAAGTACAAAACTCAGCAGAAGAAAACAATCTGTTAAAAACTAGAATTGGACAAATGGAAACTAATGACTCTATGAGAGAGCAAGAATCAGTTAAACAGAAACAAAAAAGTGAAAAAATGAAGGAAAACACAAAATACTTCATTGGTAAAACAACCAACCTGGAAAATCAATCAAGGAAAGACAATTTAAAAATCATTGGACTACCTGAAAATCATGATGAAAAAAAAAGCCTGGACAGTGTCTTTCAGGAAATCATAAAGGAAAACTGCCTGGAAGTCCTAGAACCAGAGGGTAAGGTAACCATAGAAAGAATACACTGCTCACCACCTGAAAGAGATCCCAAATTGACAAAGCCAAGGAACACAATAGCAAAATTCCAAAATTACCAGATGAAAGAGAAGGTGCTGCAAGCAGCCAGAAAGAAGCAATTTAAATATCATGGAACCACAGTCAGGATTACACAAGACCTTGCAGCTTCTACATTAAAAGACCACAGGGAGCAGAACATGATATTCCATAAGGCAAAGGAGTTTGGATTGCAGCCAAGGATCAACTACCCTGCAAAAATGAGCATGATTTTTCAAGAGAGGAGATGGATATTCAAAGAAATAGGGGGCTTCCAAACCTTCCTCATAAAAAGACCAGAGCTCAACAAAAAATTTGATCTTCAAGTACGAGATTTAAGAAAGACATAAAAAGTTATTGAGTCACAGTATGAGATTGACTTTGAATGACACTAGTGTGTCCTTGTGACATCAGAAGACTGTGATGCTGTGTGGTAAGAACAAACATTCTATCTTCAGTTTATGAAAGACATATATCTCAATATCCCTTTGGGCATGAGGAACACAACTAAACACAAGTAAAATGGCTGGTAGATAGAAGATATATTAAGAGTCTTCATTCTTTTTCTAGTGCCTCACTTCTTTTCCCTTTCTTCAAAAAAAATACTTCATTTATTTCTTTTGAGGAAGAAAAGAAATTCATTCAAAAAACCCCTTAAATCGCTAGAAAGTAGAGTGGAAGTATAACACTTAAATTAGACAACTCAGAGATAATGCTGTTCAGAGCTCACCTCCAATTTTCCTTTGATTTGTGTCTTTTCCTTTTTGCATAGGTAGTTGAGTAGAATGTGGAATGGACTCCCTCATAAGTCAGTTTAACTTAGTACTCTATGATTAGTTCCACATGATTAGGGTAAAGTGTTGCCATCCATTAAACATCCTTGCACAGTTGCAGATCCTATCTGCCTGTAATCATAACCATACATTATGAGATTGATGGGAAACTGAAATTACTTTTTTAAAGTCTCATTATTTAGGGCCAAGATAAAAGTTTCCAGCCAGTCATATTTTCCTTGAAATCATTCTGAGGATATGGAGTAAATCTGCCCACTAAAATGCTTAAAGTTTGGAGGAGAAAACATTGGCTTGCCTGTCAAAAGCATAAAAACAACCCCTGCCACCTGTACTACATAATCTTTTTTTTTATGAAAGAATGCACCACAAACATTAGCATTTATTCATTTTCTTTTTTTTTTTTTAGCAAATGACAAAGACCCAGTTTACCAGATTTACTTTTTTTTTTTGCCTAGGCTTAACATTACATATTTAAACAATTGTCAAAACTTACTGAGTTTTACAGCATTCATGCACAACTAGAAAACATCCTTAATTTATTTGAAACCAGAAATGTATTACCATTAACCTGTTAATAGCTTTCACTACTAAATACTTTAAAAAACTTGAAATAAAAAAAAGATTCATCCTGGAAATGTTAACATCACAGCAGACTTAAACTACTACTTGGCTCACATTTCAAGCAAAATGGAAAAGCAAGATTCATGCTGGTGTTAGTGTACATTTTGCCCTAGCACTACTAAAGGATCACTGCTCACCTTGGATTAATTTTAATAAAAAGCAAAGTGCATACAGAAATTTACAACTATTTTAAAGACAAAAAAAATGGTCCTATTAATGAGTTCCCAACAATAAACTCAAAGTCTATGACAAATTGGTGCTTTGATGAGCCGTTTATGAATACTTTAGATTAGGTACAATTATGCTGAAAGAGTTCTTTTGAAATCTTCAAAAAAATGCTCCTGTTAATCCTCAAATGGTGCTTGTAATAGCTTAATATTTCTGTTAAATGCATGCATTGAATTACTTGTTATCCAAGTGTAGCAGCTGCTCCTTACCATTTATTGTTAAGGACTTTAACTGGCCATCTTCTTCAACTTCTACTCTTTCTTGACCATTCTCAACAATTCTCTTTGTAGTGATTTTCCTGCCATTTACTATTTTAGTTGTAGTTGATATGGATCTGAAGTTACCCATCCCACTACCACCAAATGAGGTAGAAGAGAGCGAAGTAAGGCCTCCATGCCCCACTGAACCAAATGAAGTAAATCCTGTATCAAATGAAGAAAGTCCATTTCCAAAACCTGGAAATCTACCAAAGGCAGAAAAAAAGGGTCCTGCACCTCTGCTTCTGTTTCCACGAGTCCCTCTTTGATTTCCAAAAAAGTCCTCAAATGGATCTTCAAAGAAGTCAAATGAAAATGGGTCCCTTCCACCAAAAAATTCCCTGAAGACATCATCTGGGTTCCAGAATGTGAATCCATATTCAAATGGATATCAAAATGACTTCCACCTCCTCCACCTCCACCATTTAACCCTTCTTTTCCATATTTGTCATAGATGTTCCGTTTTTTGGCATGTGATAACACCTCATATGCCTCAGCTACTTGTTTGAATCTCCTTTCTGCTTCCTCTTTATTTTCAGGATTTTTATCCAGGTGCCACTTAAGTGCCAATTTACAATATGCCTTTTTAATATACTCTGCTGAGGCATGTCTCTGCACACCCAGAATTTCATAGTAATCCACCATGTTTTAAGAGTTTGTTGGAACAAGTCTTTTACAGCCTTATTACTGCTCCCCTGAACCACCTGCAGTGATTTCCCAAGGGGGTTGGCAGCTGGTGGTGGGGGGGCTGGGCAGCTAGGGCCACGGTCTCCTCTTGGCTCTGGTGCTGCTGTTGGTGGTGGTGGCGGCGGCCGACATAACTTGTTTGAAGCTTCACCAGACTTCTAATGTCTTTCTTAATCTCCATCTTGATATAATGATATAATGTCTGATGCCAATCATTCAATCAACAAATGTGTATTCAGCACCTGCTTTGTGCCAAATACTATGCTAGGAGTTTGGGATACAAATAAAAAAGTGAGACACTCTTCTGTTTGGTACAAATAGAGAAGTGAGATAAATCAGAGCATTTAGATCTACTACACTGATGTAACAAATATAAATAAATGCAGGATATAACACACTGTATATTATATTTTTCTATCTATCTATCCATCTGTTTGTCTATATCTATCTATGATCTTTCTCTCCATATATCTATTTATATATACACAGATATAATTTCTATAGGTACAAATTACATATTTTTATGTGTGTGTGTGTGTGTGTGTGTGTGTGTGTGTATGTGTGTGTGTGTGTGTGTGTATAGCTAGATTGCTAGTTAGATATCAACAGGAATGTGCTGGACCCAGCTCATATCTTCTTTTAAGAGCCGTTGTTTGATTTTCTGTGTGAGCACTAAAAATTTGAAAAAAATCCTCAAATAAAAAAATTTTAAAATAAAATAAAATAAAAGACACAGCAAAAGATTGAGCCAAGGACAGGTAATGGGAAAGAATGGGGTCAGGAGTGTTAAAGGTCAGGATAGACTGAGACCAAGAAATGCTAAAGACAAAATATAGGACCTTTTAAAGCTATGTTGAGAGTGAGAGGAAGATCCAAAAAGGAAGAGGACGGCTACTTGGGATGGGTAGGGAAATCAATCAACAAGCATTTACTAAACACCTACTGTGTGCTAGTCACTGTGCTAGGTGCTAGGGATGCAAAGACCAAAATGAAATGGTCCTTGCCCTCAAGGAACTTCTGATCATTGTGGATAATAAAAGGAAGGCAAAACTAAAAAAACAAAAAACAAATCCAAAAAAATTTGTCATATTTTAGCATGCAAGTGCTTCTGCCGCCCCTATTAAGATACAGCATTAATGTTCATTTTATTTTTGAGTAAATTCAAGAATCATCCCTTTGTCAGGCAGAAATTTTTGTTTGAAACATTATACTTGAAATTTTGTTGGAATGATTGTGACATTCATGTTTTCAGCGGCAATGACTGGAGAAGAATTCAACCATTATGAAATATTTTAAATGTCGTGGTGGGTGTGTCTCCTTTGCAAACTAATAATTGGCTTCAGTTCTGTGTATTTTTTTAATTGATATTTGGAGAATGATGTGGTATCTGTTCATATCGTATTTATATACCTTACTTGATAAGACAATAGAATTTGAGTAAAGACATTACGATTTATGCTGCTGATCATAATTGCCATTTATGTCCAATTAATTGGAATATTCCAACTTCACAAGGGTTGTTGGCAAAATTGAGCTGGAAGGAATATTTCTATTCTTTAGTGTAGTCATTATTAGAACATTTTGTAAATTCATATCCCATAAACTGCTTGTGAGGGTTACAGTTGGAAGAGCGCTTTCTTGTTTTGAAATGCAGAGGCTTTAAGTAATATTTCATTTCTTCTGGTATAGAATAGTTTAACATAATATTTTAAACAAGCAAAGAAAAGAAATTTAAAATTTTATTTTTAATTAAACAGCTCTCTCATCTCTCTCCCCTCCCCTCCTTGGCTGAAAAATAAAACAAAACAAAAACTCTTGTAACAAATCTGCTTACTCAAGAAAAACAAATTCATTGTCCAATTCTGTGTCATGAGTTCTTTACCTTTCTGTCTGGAAGTATATGGAATGCTTCATCATTGGTCCTCTGGAATCATGGTTAGAGTTTTTAAGGCTTTGAAAGTTATTTATCTTTACAATATTGTTGTTTTAGTATAAATTGTTGTGGTTCTGCTCACTTCACTCAGCATCAGCTATTACAAAGCTTTCCAAATTTCTCTGAAAAAAAAAAAAGCAAAGGAGCACAGTAGCCTAGTGTTTAAAGATCTAAAGATCCCAGATATTGGGGCCAGAACTCACTTTCAACAAAAACTTTTGGGAAAATTGGAAAGCATGCTGGAAAAAGCCAAGTATAGACCAACATTTCACACCATATACCAAGATATGTCCCAAATGGGTATATGATTTAGCTATAAAGGATACCATCATAAACAAAGCAGAAGAGTATGGAAGAAATTACATCTTAGATCTATAGATAGGAGAAGAGTTCATGATCAAAAGAGATAGAGTGGTTTACAGGAGATAAGACAGACAATTTTTATTACATAAAATTTTAAAGTTTGTGTACAAGCAAAACTAACTCAGTTGAAACTAAAAGAGAAGCAGAAAATTGAGGGGGAAATCTTTGCAGTAAGTTTATTCAACAAAGGTCTCATTTCTAAGATATATAGTTCACTGATTCAGATTTCTAAGAAAAAGAACCATTCCCCAATTGCTAAATGATCAAAGAATATGACAGTTTTTAGACAAAGTAATCTAAGCTATCAATACCCATATAAAAAATGCTCTAAATCACTAATAATTAGAGAAATTCAAATTGAAACAACTCTGGAGTATTACCTCACACTCATCAAATTGACAAAATTGATAAAAATTGGAAATTACAAATTCTAGAGGGGAGCTTGGGAAAACAGGTACATTAATGCACTGTGGAACTGTGAACTAGTCCAGCCATTCTCAAAAGCAGTTTGGAACAATGTCAAAAAAAACCTATTAATCTGTGCGTGTTCTTTGACTCAATGATACTGCTACTAAGTTTCTAAGCCAAAGTGATCAAAGAAAGAGCAAAAGGACTTATATGTGCAAAAATATTCATAACAGTTCATTTTGTGGTGACAGAAAGCTGGAAACTGAGGGGAATGGGAATCTATCAGTTGTGAAATGTTTAAACAAGTTATGGTATATGAATGGAATATTATTGCGCTATAAGAAATGATGAAAGAGATGGTTTCAGAGAAACCGGCAAGGCTTGTATAAATTGATGCAAAGTAAAATGAGCAGAATGAGAACAATTTATACAATAATAATGATGTCATAGAGGCAAATAACTTTGAAAAACTTAGCAACTCTAATCAACAAAATAACCAACTATAACTCCGGAGAACTCATAATGAAACATGCTACCAACTTCAGATAGAGAAGTGATGGACTCAGAGTGCATACTGAGGCATTTTTTTTCTTTGAGAATGACAATGCAGAAATTTGTTTTGTTTGACTATACATATTCAAATGAGTTTTCTTTTTCTTGCTTTTTCATTGTGGGGCTGGGGATGTGGGAAAAAGTGAATGCAGATTAGAAAAGAAAAAAATTTTTTTTAAAGTTTTAAAGAAAAGAAAAGACGTAAGAAGTCATTATGTAAAAAAGAAATGTTGTTGAGAAAGAAATGACATGATGTGGCAATTGACTGACTATGTGGGGGTGAGTTAGAGGAAATTTATGAGGAAAGCATAGAGATTTTGAACCTGGGTGACTAGAGTAATGATTGTATTCTCAGCCGAAAAAGAAGCTTTAGAGGAGAGGCGTTTTTTTTGGGAAATATATTGAATTTTATTTTGGACATGTTGAATTTAAGATGGCTATGGGACATCCAGTTTGAGATGTCCAATGTACAGTTGGTGATGTGAATTGGGAGTTCAGGAGAAAGAATAAGGCTGGACAGATAGATCTGGGATTCTTTTTCATAGAGATGATAATTAAACCCATAGTAGCTGATAAAGTCACCAAGTAAGAGGGTTTAGAGGTACGCCCACTGTTAAGGAGAAGGATAAAGATTTTGAGCCAGCAAGATGGCTAGAAGAGGTGGAAGAAATGGTCATACAAGTAGGAGGAAAACCAAAAGAAATTAGCCAATAGTGTCTCTTGAGAGGAGAGGGTGTATGGGAGGAGGGAATAACCAATGCTGCCAGATGCTGGAGAGGAGTCAAAAGGATGAGGATTGAGACTAGACCACAGACTCCAAGGCTTCACAGGTGTTTCCCCTCTTAGAATGCAAGCTCCTTGAAGGCAAGGACTGTCTTTCTTTTTGTTTGTATTTATATTCCCAGTGGCTAACACAGTACCTGGGACACGTTGTTGTTGTTGTTGTTGTTACTGCTCATTCATGTCCAGCTCTTTGTGACCCTATGTGGGGTTTTCATGGCAAAGATACTGGAGTGGTTTGCCATTTCCTTCTCCAGTGGATTAAGGCAAACAGAGGTTAAATGACTTGCCCAGGATCACACAGCTAGTGAGTGTCTGAGGCTGGATTTGAATTGGGGGCTTCCTGACTCCAGGCCTGGCGCTCTAACCTCCAGCCGCCTACTTGTCTCCAGCCTGGGACATAGTAAGTGCTTAATAAATGCTTTTTATCTACCTATCTACTTACACGAACCCTATAGACCCATGAACTGAACCAGCTAATTTTTGTCCCCAAATTTGACTTGTATGAAATTTGAGTGGAGCCTCTCATCAGTGTTTTGGTTTTTTTTTAAGGTAAGTGTGCCAGACACTGTCTTTCTCTCTCTCTTTTTTAAAGATAATGAGAGATGCAGAAAGCACCTCCTTTCCTTCTCTGAATAGTCTACTTGGCCTGTGTTGCATGGCCCATGCTGAGGGAAAGCCTTATTTCCCTCTTCTCTGTCAGCTTTGGTGGTGGATATCCCTTTGTCAACACCACATTTCCCAATATCTGTGGTAAAGGACACAGTACATTTTCCAGGAACTTTATTTATCTTGTGTCATTGAAGAATTTACCCTTGAGTCTACAGAGCAAACCAATCTCTTTCAGAGAGAAGTAACACAACAGAGGAAGGTTCCAAATATATTGTCAATCACATAGCCTTGATGGAAGCAACCATTGATGTTGCTGCCATTTCTTCTGAAAAGGCAATGATTGTAGCCCCAGAAAATGAAGAAAATTATAGCCTACACTTAAGAGCTGGAGTTTCTTTCCAGGGACCTCAGTAACTATCCTGGGGGTCCTGAACTTCAGAGTAGACCCATTTATATAAGATTTTGTAATCTAATGAAGATTATCCTCCCCTCCTCCCCATTGGATTCTTAATTTAGGTGTCCTTTTGTTTTTTAGCTAATGGGAGCAGGTGACCACAGATTTATGAATGAAAGACATGCTAAATCCTTTATTTTACAGATGAGGAAATAGACTTTGGAACTGTAGTGAGATTTTTTTATTTTTAAGCAAGGCATAAATGGGGGAATAGGGTTTAATTTCAGTTTCTCTTTTAAAATTTAGAAATTTTTAAAATTGGTTTCACATTATCTGGTGGCCTAGGAGCTGGAATCATGGACCACTAAGGCTCATCTCATTGCTCTCCCTCTCTCTCTCTCTCTCTCTTTCTCTCTCTCTCTCTCTCTCTCTGTATGTGTGTGTGTGTTTCTGTGTCTGTGTCTGTGTCTCTTTCCTCATGGCCAGTTTTCCTCTATTCCTACCATGTAGGACAAAGCATCATCATATAGTCATGGCCTTCCCCTCACCCACTAGAACAAGGTTAACTATTTACACTGGGAAATTCAGTTATCACTGCATATGCTTTGAAGTAAATTTCCATATATTGGTTACTTTCATTTTCCAAGTGTTATGTCAATAATAATAAAACATATTACATCATCTTATGCTGTTACTTTGTATCATACATTATATCACAAGGTGATATCAAATAAATTATATACTAATCATATCATATATTATATGTTACTGTGTTATATTGTATTATATGACACTGTATTATATTATGCCCTCTGTTCTCATTTCAATGGAACAAGATAAACCCTGGTCTCTACCCCCGCTACTTTCTCACTTCCTTTTATGTGTTGTTCCCCTTACTCCCAATTAGATTGTACTGGTTTTATTTTTTTATTTATTGTATCCCCAACACTTAGCACAGTCTAGTACAGAGTAAGCACTTAATAAATGTTAATTGGGTTATTGGATTATAGTGTGTTGTACTGTATTGTATTGGTATATCATTTTATATCACATTAATTATATCATATCACATCACCTCACATCATACTATTTTATATTATACTAGACTAGACCGATTATATTAATTATATTATGTTACTCTTCCCAAACTCGAAGATGGTGATATGTGTGTGAGTGAGGGAACACACATTTATACGGAACCTACTATATTCCGGACACTGTACTAAGCACTATACAAACATGATCTCACTTGATTCTCACAGCACTTTGAGGTAGGTGCTATTATTATCCCCATTTTACAGTTGAGGAAACTGATATGGACAGGTGAAGTGATTTCTTCACTCGTTCAGGTCATAAATGTCAGGTCATATTTAAGTTCTGAGATTTGAGATCTGATTGGTGTACTGCACCACCTAGCTGAAAAGGTACAGAAACTGCTCCCCAAAGTGATTGCGTATGCTAGATCAGGGGTGGGGAACCTGGGGCCTCCAGGCCACATGTGGCCCTCTAGGTCTTTGGGTGTGGCCTTTTGACTGAATCCAAACTTCACAGAACAAATCCCCTTAATAAAAGGATTTGTTCTGTAAAACTTGGACTCAGTCAAAGGGCCACACCGAGGACCTAGAGGGTCACATGTGGCATTGAGGCTGCAGGTGCCCCACCCTTGTGCTAGATAATACCAATATTATTTCCTCCATTTCCCACATGAAGAAATAAAAGTTCAAATAAGTCATTTGCCTAAGCTTGCATAGCTATTAAGTGGCAGAACTAAACTTGAGACCAGACCTTCTGACTGCATGTCCAGTGTTCTTTCCTTGGACATTTTGTTTAAGGCATGGTGTCTGTGCAGGGGCTGTCCACAGTAAGAAAAATAAAGTGTAGGTGAGAAGGAGCAGAGTATAATGAATAGCAGATAAGCCTTAGAGTTAGAAAGACCAAGTCCTGTCTCTGACAAAAACTAGCTGAATCCAGTTGTCCTAGATAACTCTTTCAGACTATAAGTTATAGACAGGTTGCCACTCTGCATTAGTAAAGGGAGTTTTCACATTGGGAGCAGCCTGCACTACGAAATTTGGGCCAGATCAAATCTACTCACCCTTGGAAAACCACCCTGAGTGCACACATGATTCACAAAACCCATGCATACACAAATACCACAAAGATATAGGTGTCTATGTATATGCACATCCCAGTTATGTTTAGTGTTCATGGATCTATATATCTATAGTATTCATGCTATTGCCTGGCCTTGTTTCTCTGTGGTCAGTAGGCTCTGATCACACGTTTTCCTGTTTGTTGGTTTGTGGTATGGTTTGTTGGCCAGTGGAGATACTACTTCCTCCTTTCAGTTCCCATGTGGTTGAGATTTCTGGGCAATTTCCTTGGGGTGGGGTAGGGAAAGGCAGCAAGAGGCAGCTGGTCTTGGATTAGAAAGTGAATTATAAATTTACTGCAGATGTCACACTTAGATTTTGTGATTGACCCATGAGTCTAATAGTATGGACAGGACTCCCACCACCCCCATGTGGATGCCCATGTATGTTTAAGAAGCAGCTACGCTCATTATGACCAGACAGTCAACAAGCATTAATTAAGTGCTTACTGTGGACCAGGCACTGTGCTAAGCACTTAGAATACAAATATTCTACTCCTACAAATAGGAGCAAAAAGACAGAAAGACAAATATAAGCAAAAACACTTTCAAGGAGCTTACATTCTAATGGGAGAAGACAATACATAAAAGGAAACATAAAAGGGAAAGGAGAAGAAAGTCATCCAGCATGGGCATGATGGAAGAGTCCAGATTACAGCCTAGTCAGAAATGAAAAGATGGCTGGTCTGGGCACTCTCCTTGGATGGAGATTCTGGGAAGAGCCATCTAATTGGAGGGAGAGGACCTTTCTGATGTGTGAATTTAAGAGCTGAAGTGGCCTTCCAGGATGGAATCTTCTGGAGTTTGATGGAGGAGTCCAGGTTGTTGCCTGGTAAGAAATAAAGAGAAATGAAAATTAGGCCTAAAGTTCTAACTGTTAACAGATTAAGGCTGAGCCTTCAGGCCACGACCCTGGAGAAAGAGCCAGTCTCTCTCCCAGTGGGATTTCATTCTCCATCTCCTCAGGCTTTCTTGTCCATGACCTACATTCCTCTTCATATCTCAGAGGCTGAGAGCATGGAAAGGCTTTTCCTCTGTTAATGAATTCTCTGGTCATGGTAATCCATGAAACAAAGAAAAATACAGAGCTCAGCTCCCGTCTGCTTTTGTAGTGATGGCAGTGGAGTAGGTGGGAAGGAGGAAAAGAATACTAAGAATCACATAGGCCTTGAAGCAACTACTAATGTATGTCTGATTTTTGTTACTCTAGTCTGAGCTCTTTGTCCAAAGTTGACCTTCTACTAGAAAAACAGTCTTATCTTGATTCTAAATTAAAACAGATGCCTGAACAAAGTTGCAGCCACGTGGAAGGATGGCTCATGAGTTCTTCTTAGAGAAGTCAATAAAGGGCTTAGTAGAGTTGGTTTTCTTGTACATCCAAAAGCAACAAGAAATGTCACTTTATGGAATATGTGGTCATCTTGTGTTATAGTGCTCATGAAAAGTATTTGCAAAATGACCACTGTTATCATTATAACTTAGGTACCAACATATGTTGCAGAAAACAAAGAGGTAGAAAAACTGTGTAAGTAATTGAGAGAGATCCTCCAAATTAAGTAAATATGTACTTTGACACTTAATAATTCCAACATAAAGATGGGAAGCTTTGAAAGGGATAAAAATGCATTGAGAAATTTAATTCAGGAATAAGGAAGGACAGAGGCCAAAGACTTGTAGTTGACATAAAAGCCTCACCCAGTACATCTTGAATACTTCTAGAATCAGAAGTTTGTAGACGTGGCAAATGGAACTAACATTTTACAAGAAGTTGACTATATTTTAATGGAGAGGAAAAACTTATTACTGAGGTAAGAATCTTTTCTGAGTCAGCTCTAAGTCAGAACACTGCCTTGTTAGAATAAAAATCAAAATTAATGTAAAACTCAGAGAAAAAATAACAACTGCTGGAATTTATATAGTGCTTTAAGATTTTCAAAGTACTTTACAGATATTATTGAATTTATCCTCGCTACAGCTGTGGGAGGTAGAGGCTATAGACAAGGAAACTGAGGCAGACAGGAGTGAAGTGAGTCGCACATTGTTACACAGCTAATAAGTATCTAAGGCAGAGAACTCAGGTCCTCTTGACTTCGGTTCCATCCCAGCCTTTTATCTATTGCTCCACCTAGCTGCCTTTATCAGTAATTACAGGAAACAAAGTCAATTGGTTTAATAATATAAAGAGGGGCATCTAGGTTGCACAGTGGATAGAGCACTGACCCTGGAGTCAGGAGGTTCAAATCCGACCTCATACACTTGACACTTAGTAGCTATGTGACCCTAGGCAAGTCACTTAACTCCATTTCCTAGCCAAAATAATAATAATAATAATAATAATATAGATCATTTTGTACAACAAAAACCAGTGCAATGAGAATAAAAAGGAAAGAAACAGATTGGGTAAAATATTTCCATAAATATTTCTGACAAAAATCTGACATTAAAATAAGGAATTGACTCAAATTTATTAGAATTTAAACCATTTCTCCACATTCAGTTGATAAAGCACATGAACAGGAGTACAGATGGGCACTAATAGGTTCCCCAGAGATATGAAAGTACCAGGATTTGTTCTTGGATGAGGATTTACAGGAAGGCATGAATGAGAATGACAGGGTGGAGTAGATTTATGGAGATCAGTTGGAATATCCAAGGGTGGTATTTACATTGACTTTCTACTTAATTTTTAATCCCACTCCAATGGTCTCCCACTTCTTATGCACCTGGTGGAGTGAGTGGATATATCAGCCATATGGGAACTGTTGCCTGCAACCAGATTGTACACCAAATGGAGAGGCATGAAATAACTTATGACATGGGCCAGGCAGAGTAGAATTACTGACTCAGTTTATTCATCTGAGGGCACAGAATATATAGGGAAGATCTAGCCTAACTTCAAAGAGTCCTCCCCGTGAGATACTCCCCAGAACATCTACTGAGGATGTGATAATCATGAATTTCCTCCTTATCAGGGTTCCTAGATTGGGCTGTAGATTCCAAGGTTTTCCCAGGCGCCTTGGCACCACCTGCATAGAGGAGTGAATATGTAAATCTAAGGTTCAAAGACAGACAAGGAATGTCTCAGAGACCTCTTTATCAGGAAGGAATTGGGGAGCCGTACCACTTAATCCATGAGCCCTTTTGGGTAAAAGCCTGGGCAGAGGTCAAACTCTGCCTTGGATCTTAAACCCTTATCAGACTCTTAAGATCGGCCCTCAACAGGGAACAGAAAGAAAGAAGCAATAACTACACTATTGACTACTAACAATATGAAAGCATGTGAGTAGAACCTAGGTACTACACAGACAAAAAGACATACCTTCCTGGAGGGCAGGATGCTGATACTAAGGACAGCAGACATTTACACAGAGCTTTAAAGCTTTTCTTTTCTTTCTTTTTAATATTGTCAATCTATTTTTAATAATCTTTTTTTAATGTTGAGTTTCAACTTTTCTCCCTCCCTCCAACTACTCACCCACACACTGAGAAGGCAAGCAATATTTTACCAATTATACATGAGAAATCATGCAAAACAAATTTCCGTGTTAGTGCTGTTAAAGAAAGCAAGAAAAACAAAGTGAGAAAATTATACTTCAACTTGCACTCAGAGTTAATCACTTCTCTTTCTGGAGGTGGATAGTGTTTTTCATCATGAGATTTTTGGAATTGTCTTGAATCATTGTACTGATCAGAGTATCAAAATTTTTCAGTTGATCATCATTACAATATTGCTGTTACTGTGTACAATGTTCTCTTAGTTCTGCTCACTTCACTTTGCATAAGTTCATCTAACTCTTCCTAGAATTTTCTTAAACTTTTTTCCATTATTTCTTGCAGCACAATGTTATTCCATCACAATCATATGCCATAGCTTGTTCAGCCACTCCCCAACTGATGGGTGCTCACTATTTTATAGCCCATTGGACATATTTCCAAATCATACCAGAATGGTTGGATCAGTTCACAATTCCACCAACACTACATTAGTGCACCTATTTTCCCACGTTTTCTCCAGCATTTGTCATTTCTGATAGGTGAGAGGTGGTACCACAGAATTCTTTTAATTTGTATATCTCTGATTAATAGTGATTTAGCGCATTTTTCTTATGACTATAGATAGCGTCGATTTCTTCTTCTGAAAACTGCCTGTTCATATCTTTTGAGTATTTATTTATTGGGGAATGGCTCTTATATTTTTAAATTTGGCTCAGTTCACTATATATTTGAGAAATATGACCCTTATCAGAGAAACTCCCTGAAAAAAATTTTGATATTACTTTTTTGTCTGATACCTTTTAGAAAGATATAATTTCCCTGACTGTCTCTTTTAATTAGGTCTCTTTTTGCTTTTGCTTTGTCTGAGATTACAATTGCTACCTTTGCCTGTTTTACTTCAGCTGAAACATAATAGATTCTTCTATAACCCTTATTTTTAACTCTGTGTGGGTGTGTGTCTTTTTGTTTCAATCATTTCACTTATAAATAACATATTGTCAGATTCTAGTTTCTAAACCATTCTGCTATCTACTTCCATTTTATGAGTGAGTTCATCCCATTCACATTCACATCCACACTTATGATTACTAACCATGCATTTCTCTCCACCTTATTGTTTTCTGTTTATCCTTCTGTCGTACTTTTTAAGGTATCACTCCTCAAAATCTGTTTTGTTTCTGACCATTGAATCCCTTAATCCAATCTGTCTTTTATATCCTAACTCTTGTCTCTTAACCCCTTCCCCTCTGATTTCCCTATTGGGTAAAATAAATTTCTCTACTTAACTGAGCATGCGTGTGTATGTGTGTGTGTGTGTGTGTGTGTGTGTGTGTGTGTGTGTGTGTGTGTGTGTGTGTGTGTGTGTTGTTCTTCCTTCTTTGAACCAATTCTGATTAGAGTGAGGTTCAAGCATTGCCCACCAACCCCACTACCCATTTTCCCCTCCACTGTAAAAGTCAGGTCAACAATCATTTACTGAGAGCCTACTATGTGTCACACCCTATGTAAAACTCTGGGGATACAAAGAAAATCTCCCTCTCAAAAATAATGAGAAAAATGAAGCTCAGAATGATTATTTATCCATGATTACATAGCTATTAAGAGCTAGAGGGAGTTTCTAACCCCATCATTTTGACTCTAAGTCCTGTAAACTATCCACTTTGCCAGGCTACCTCACTATGGATATATGCAGGAGTGTGCTATTAAATGTTTAACAAGTGGTTGTCAGGGAAAAAAATGTACGTGTTTAATCTGCTTTATTAACTTTTTTTCCATCAATTTCAGAAGTCTAGAGACAATCAACAAAACAACAAAACCCTGATTTGTAATCTTTGCCAATACCCAAGTTAAAAATGTATACAATGACAGAGAGACAGAGAACAGAGACAGAGAGAGAGGTGAGAGATTAGAGATGAGAGATGAGAGATGGCAGAGAGAGACAAAAAAGAGAGACAGAGATATATAATTGTTGAGAACTTCCCAGCCTGAGGGCTTGGCAAGATACAGAAGAGAAAACTGATTAATATTTTTATAGCTTCCCAAAAGCAAAGACAAAGAAAGCATATCTGGACCAGGCCTAGACAAAGCATGGTATTAGTATTGGTGGGGAAAGGTTTGTAAGCAAGCTAGGAGTCAGTTTCCCTTTCTCATTGTTTGTTCCCACATCAGGCAGAGGGTAAGAGCCAGAAAGAGAAAGTATTTAGCTCCCTAGTACCAGCACCTTGCCCTTTGAATTGCTAGACCGGGATAACCAGAAGTTGCAAACTTGGGTGACTGGAAAGACGGTGGTACTCTCAAAAGAAATAGGAAGTTAGGAGGAGGGATGAGTTGGAATTGGTAGTGAGATGCAATGTTGTGCCATGTTGAGTTTGAGATACCTACATGACATCCAGGTTGATATATATAGCAAGCAGTAGGTGATGCTGGATTGGAACTGAAAAGAAAGTTCGAAGGAAGTTGTAGTCAGGTGATCAAAGCAGGCAAGGAGTTCAACTAAGAGGAAAACGTTGGACACAAACACTGAGAAAACACAGATGATGAAGTCCCATTCTGTGACTTGGCAAAACCAAGGAGGACACACAATTTGGTGGATCTCTGTGCCTCTTAGAAACAAAGTCCTCCTCAGGATCTGCTACTTCTGGCCAAAAGCTTTGTCCTTTGTGCCTATCTGTGTATCCATGAGAACATGTGGCTCTCTTCAGAATCAGCCCTCCTCACATTCTGGACAGTCTTCCTGCCTTCCTGTACATTTGGAGGCAGATGCCAGATTCTTTATCAATTCTCTGAGACTCCAACATAGAATAGAAAGATCAGGGAGAGTGAGGAATCCTTGCTACTATTCCTGAATGTGTCACTATCTGCATCTTCTTGAGCAAGGCCATTTCCCTCACTGGGCCACAGGTTCCTCCCTTATCAAATGAGGAAGTTGGATTAGATAATCCCAAAAGTCTATTCCAGTTCTATAGCTATGATCCTATCTTTGCGGTCTTTTTATCAGAGGAAACAGTGAGGTGGTACAGTGGATATACCACTGGGCCTGGAGTCAGGAGGACATGAATTCAGATCTATCTTTGGATACTTATTAGCTGTCTGACCTTGGTTAGGTAAGTCATTTAACTTCTATTTGCAATTTCTTCAATTACAAAATAAGGATATCAATAGCTTCAACCTCCCAGGGTGCCAGCAGCCAGCGTGAATGTACCACAGAGCAGTGAAAGAAAAAGGGGAAGGGAAACTGGAGAAAGAAAGCTGGGCTAGGTGAGTCTGAGACTGATGCTCATAAGACTGGTTTATTTTCAGGAGTTACAATTATACAGAAAACAGCTTTGTACCATGAGAAATGATCTACAAGTGCTAATTAATAACATAAACAATCTAAGCAGCTAAAGATCCTCATTATCTCATGAGAAAATAGTTTCAATGCCAAATTTCGTATCTATTGTTTTCCTGCCCAGTTCTTAGTATTGTCTACTCGAGTCAGCCACCTAGTCTCAAGGCTGGGCATGAGTAAGAACTTAGAACCAACAAACCATAACAAACAGAGCTAGGGCAAGAGTCATGGGAGTGTTTATCCTGAGGCAAGCCTCTATAAGTACTGACCCCTAAAGTCTATAAGGACTTAGAGATTTTCCATAAGGACTCAGCCTCCCATACCAGGGTAATTGTAAGGATAAAATTCAATAATATTTGTAAATCACTTGGCACTTTGCAGGTGCTTAATAAATACTTGTTCCCTATCTCTTTCCCTTCCAGGTCCATGTGGTCATGTGACTCTAAACTGACACCCTCGACTCCCAAATCACCACCACTAAAGCTTTTTTCTCTGCTGTTCTGTTCCTATTGAATCTTGGGCCCCTGAGACCTATGCTTTCAAGACTAGGCTATTTTGTGATTCTCAAAATGTCAACTAATGTAAGACATTTACTAAAATCTAGTGCTGATGGGGTAATAGAAGAGGCCAGTCTTCCTGACTCCATATTTTTTGACTGAGAAACAGCAGAGGGTTGCCCACAGATAACACTGGAAAAGTAGATCCAAGAAATTCCCAACCTAGAAGGAATTGAAAGAAGGATGTTACACTTACATTGAGTCAACAATGCCCTAAAAACCAATCTAGCTAGCAATGTAACATGGCCCCAGAGACACCTGGATTGATGACTTAACAGGATCTCTCAAGAACATGACAACAGAAACAAACATGTGACCACACTCTGTGTATATGCAGAGTGGGGCTATATGCTCACTGTAGCCATACATCCTTAGTTTACATGTTGGAGTTCCTGAATCCTCAAAGAGGTTTTTGACTCCTCTGTGTTCTTGGTGTTCAGAGACAATATGATGGGTAGATATGTCTTTGTAGAGCTTGAAACTCTGTATACATGTGACAGGGACTGAACCTATGATTTCCCTGGGGTAGAGGGCTCCTAATGAGGAACTTCTTCTGCCAATGCAGGTCATCAGTTTCTTTACACCTTGTACTCTAAAGAGCTGATTAGTGACTCTGTGCAGTAAAGTGCCTTGCCCATGGTCAGACAGACAGAATGCGTCAGAGACAGGACTCAGACCCAGGTTGTCCTGTCTCTGAGATCAGCTTTCACTCCCCTATATCATGATACCTCTTTGTATAACTGCGTCGTCATCATTAACATCAGCAGCAGCAGCATCAAGTGTGGTGGCTAGAAAACTGCCTTGGAATCAGGAAGACCTGAGTTCAAATTATGCCTTTCACATATACTAGGTAAATCACTAAACCTCTCAGACAACTCTACAGCAGCAAGTTGCAGAACAGTTAGTTGCCTTTCTGCTTTAGTAGGAATTCCCTATTTCAGAGATGTCAGGTCCACAGCCTATGGGATGCATGTGGCTCACAACATTCCCGAGTGTCGTCTGAATCAGACTAAAATATGACTGAGAAATATTTAACAGAATAAACAATATACGATAAAACAGATAATACTGCATTTTAAACCCGTCAAAATGTGGCCTTAGAGATTCTTATGTAGACATCCATTTCTATTTGGGTTTGATACTATTGCCTCATACCAGCAGTCCACATGCCCACTCTGCCAAAAGGGTTCTATTGGGCAGATCTATTGTCATGGGATCCTTGGTTCTAGAGACACTTTCCAACATTAAAAATACTTTAAACAAAATTAAGCAATATTAAACAACATTAAACATATGTTAGCACTTCAAACACTTAGGATATACAGTCATGGGATCAGAAATTTACCCTGGAAGGGATCTTAGAGGCCATTAAGTCCTGTCCTCTCATTTAACAGATGAGGAAACTGAGGCCCAGAGAAGCTAATTGACCTTTCTGGGGTCACACAATTAGTAAGAATATGAGGTAGGATTTGAACTCAGGTTTTGCTGGTTCCAAACCTAGCACTCTGCCCATCCTGGCCCATGCTGCTGCAGAACATCAAATCTCAGGGATGTCATGTTGGAGTCAGAGTATACATAGGATTTAAAAATAGGAGCAGTTGTTCCCCAGAGGCTGGTCTGGTCTGCAGTTGCCCATTATTTTGTAGTCCTGTGTAAGATGCTGCTGTCAGGTATTGTGGAATACATTGGCTCTGGGATATATGGAAGTAGGTTTGCATGTGGATTATTGGTGGCAGTGAGAACACTAAGATGTAAGGCACAGAATCAGAGTGAGGTTGAGAGAAGTAGCTATGTGTAAGGGAGGGGTACAGTGGAAAGGAATCAGAGGACATCCATTCTAATCCTGCTTCTGGTGCTTAATTGTGTGTGACTTGACCAAGTCTCTTCATCTCCCTAATCCTCAGTTTAGCTTGGGAAGTTCATTTTAGCTCTACACCTGTTATCCTATGACCTCTTCCTCTGACTGGATGGGAATCTGGGAAATGGGATGTTAAATGACCCCAGGGACCTGGTAGAGGCTGAGCTGTAAGTACCTTCCAGCCCTCTCTTTTTTCCTTCCAGAGCCTGGGGCTAGAAACACAGAACCCTGGCTTCTCTCTCTTGGCCCTAGTCCTCTAGTTCTCTAGGCAAAGAGACACAAAGTGAAAGCCAATATATTCCATGTTGAAATGTTTTTATTTAGAAGAATTACAATCAAGGTAAGGGTGGGTGGATGGGCAGGTAGAAAGCAGGCATTCATGTTCCAAAGCAGAAGGATACATCCAGCCATCATTCCTGAGGGGCTTCTGAGAGGTGTGCCTCAGGGCTGGAAGGACCCAAAAGTGGCTCCACCTTCAGGCACAGACCGCTTTCTGCTCTGAGAATAATTTCTGGCTTTCTTCGCACTGGGTCTTTATCAGGGAGGACTCGGAACCTCAGTAAGGTGAGGGCTAACACAACCTTCATCTCAGACATGGCGAAGTTCTGGCCAATGCAGTTCCTGCTCAAGGAAGGAGGGGCTGACAATTCCCAGACCTTGACCCCAGGCTGTTTCTAGGGTCCTCCCATACTGAGATGGGCCTCCCACTCCTTTGATGGGGACATGGGAACAGGGCCTTTGCTGGGCACAGCTCCCCACACTGATCTGGAGGAGGTATAAACATCACCTGGGGAAATCAAGTGGGGAAAGTATGGACTTACCTGGGTCCAGCTGAGAAGGGTATAAAGGCCAGGGGTGAAATCTTTTGGGACTTGCTGATGTCAAAGCGATATGGGTCAAAAACCTGGGGTGTTGACAGGGTCTTTTTCACCCTAGGCATACACTCACCCTCTTGTCCGATTCTCTTCAGTATAGCTAGCCATCTCCAGGGGTAATCAAAGCTGCCCTCTCCTGCCTTCAGGCCTCCCATGGCTTGGCTTAGAGTGGAGCCCCACTCCCATACCCATCAATGTCCCAGTTCTCCAGCACTGACTAGTCCAGGGGTGCTTCTGTGGAGGGTTGACAGATACCTCAGGGTTGGGCCACACAGCAGGGTTATAGTGAGTTCCAAAGATGCTGACCAGGCAAATGTTTCCTGTTGGCCAGAATAGGAGAGAGCCTAATGTAGCTTGTAAACTCTACCAATCGATAAGTTGTACCAACCTCCCAAATGGGCCCTAACCATAAGACTTCTTAACCCCTTCCCCTTGCCCTGGTGTGAGCCCTTGGCAAGTGAACCTTTAGGAATGATTCGCCCATCAGGCAGCTGGATGTCCTTGGTGCAGCAGCGGGAGACCATGCCAACTGGGGGGTGCAACCGGAGGCTCTCCTTGATGCACATGGTCAGGAAGGGCATCTGGGCCAGATCATCCCTAGAGACAGGAACCCTGTGAGCTCCAGCATAGTGGAGATGGGGAGAAGCTCCTCCATCCCAAGGCAGGGCAGAGGGCACAATGTTAACATCTAAAACCTGGAAAATCAGAAGTTGAGGGACAGGCAGTCTATGGGGACCCTGATACTCAGTGACCACGAAGCCCTGGATGTCAAAAATTATGTGAAGGAGGTGGCAAAATGCTGAGTGTTGACCTTGAGAGCCAGAGGTCAGAGGGCTCTTACATTCAAACTTTGGAGAATACTAATGGGACCATGGCTGACTAAGAGAAAATTTGGGGAGGGGAAAGACAGTACTCAAAGGTGGGTCATGGATGTAGAAGTAGCCCAGGGTTTGAGGCCTGAGTCCTAGCTGGGGAAAGTTAACCAGAAACCCAACAGAAGCCTCAGGAACCTACATGACTAGGAGAGAACACTGGGCTATAGCCAGATGGAGCAACAGTCTGGCCTCTGTTCCTAGGGGTTTACCCCTGGAGTGGAGTGAAGTGCAAATGAGATCATGGATGCAAAAAACTTTGCAGACCTTAAAATGCAACATAAATTTTGAGTATTTTTTTTATTGTGAGCCTGCAGTCATGGGCGTGGCTTCATTCCCTGAGCCTTATACTATAGTCTTGCTGAATTCAAGCAATGTTTATAGAACAATACAGGGGTGTGCTGGGAAATATTGAACAGCTAGGCTGGGAGGGAGGGAAATATATGGACACATACTCTTTTAAGTTTATTCTGCATCAGGAACCCTTTCTCCCTCACCTTCTTAAGTCTAGACAGTCAACAAAACAAGAAACCGAGCCCTGATGTGTGATTTCTGACACTGGAAATTTAATAATGAGCTCTTCCAAAGCAGTCATAGCTGGTTCCAGCACACTCATGGTTCCCCCTCCCCACTCAGGGTTCCCTTCTTTCTGTCAGCCCACACTGACCATTCAATCTCCTCGGGTTGCCGACCTCTCAGGAGCTCTTGTATCTCCTGGCGACAGTGGTCCTGGTGCTCCTGATGCTGGGCCAGGTTGTAGAGGACCCAGGAGATGCCACTTGCAGTTGTATCATGGCCTAGGGAGTGGGAAAGAGAAGAAGGAAGAACATTCCAGAGAAGCCATAGGAGACAAGACCAGAGCTCATCACCTGTCAGGGAAAAGAATATCCCCATCTCTCCAGCATTAGACTCTGCTTTAGGTCTTGAACCTATGGCATGCGATTGGTGAAACACCTTCCAAGTTAACCTTCACTCAAGCAAGGATCAGTGCGACCGATAGCAACGGCAAGAGGTAAATGGAAAACCCCAACTCTTTCCCAAGGACCCTCTGCCCTGCCCCTTCTGTCCCATTTGAAGCTCACCTCCAAACATGAAAGTGTCAGCTTCTGCCTGGATGTCCTTGTCTGACAGAGCCTTTCCATCTTCATCCTAGAACAGGCCCCTGTTGATGAGTTCTTGCTCCCTTCCCTTCCAATGAGAGATTCTACTTAGATATTCTAAGGCAGAAATCTCCAACCCCTTCAACCTAGAACCACCCCCTTAGGTGGCACAGTGGAAGATCACGGAACTTGGAAGTCAGGAAGACTGAGCTCAAATCTAACCTCAGACACTAGCCCTATGACTTTGGGCAAATCACTTGTCCTCTCTAAATATCAGTTTCCTCCTCTATGAAATAGTGTTAATAGCTAACAGAGTTATTGCAAATATCAAATAAGTTACTTATAAAGTGCATATTGCCACAGAAGAACCCTTTGACAAACCTAAAACTAGTCTCCATAATTCCAGTGGAACTTAGAACCAACCCTACACCCACAAAGATCTTTTGATGTATCTAGAATCTCAGAACCTCCCAGAAGAAAATACATAAAACCACTGACATGCAATCACAGAATCCTAGAATCTGAAGAGACTCTTACAAAGTGTAAATATTCTCTGTTTTTAGAGACCCTCCAAATCTTTTGGGTCTTTCTTGCATATTTAATATCCCTTGATAAATCTAGAAATTATCATAGATATTCTAAGGTATATCTATCATACCTAGAAATAGCCTCAGGAACCCTCCTCTCCCTCCTCCACAAAGCTTCTCTCTCCCTTTTTCCTCTCTCTCTCTCTCTCTCTCTCTGTCTCTATTCCTCCCTCTTTCTTCTCTCTCCTTCTGTCCTTCCTTCCCTCTCCTTTCATTTCTCCTCCCTCTTTCTCATATATACTTATTTCTATCTTTATCAATCACATTTATCTGTATCTATCAACCTACCCACTTCACCAGAAATTCTTCTCATATATGGAGAACCAAAATAGAGATACCTTTGGATAAATCTAGACTGCGTAAAAGTATTCTGGCACATCTAGAATCACAGAGTTACTTTTGAATATTTTTAGAATCCTAGTGATTTCCCTACATACCTTATTGTTGTTACTGTTTAGTTGCTTCAGGAGTATTTGACTCTTCATGACTCCTTTGGGTATTCTGACAAAAGATACTACAGTGGCTTGACGTTTCCTTCTTCAGTTCATTTTATGTATGAGAAAACTGAGGCAAACAGTTAAGTGACTTGCCCAGGGTCCCATAAATCTAAGGCCAGATTAGAACTCAGGAAAATGAATCTTCCTGACTCCAGGTACTCTATCCACTGTGCCAGCTAGCTGCCTTCTTATATACCTAGATACATCCAGAACCAGCCACAGTAATATTTTTAACTTCATCTAGGATTGGGGAAATTCTCTTTATATACCTAGAACCAGAGAGATTTCTTCATTGTTATTAGAATTAGTCATAGAAATGCATTTAAATATATGTAAAACCTCATAGATTCTCCTACTATACCAAAACCAGTGAGGGGTAGCTATTCCACTCTAGCATCCAGAGGGATAATACATCCTTTCCCTAGAAACTCAGTGTTCTATATGATTACACAAAACTTTGGGTTCCCTATGGAAAGATAGCTTTTGAAGAGGATGGAGACAGTAAGGTGGGGTTCTCTTATTGGTCAAGGCTGCACCCATTCCCTATTGCATTTTAACTTTGATACCTGAGGCTCTCCTTACACTCCTCTGACACTCCCTTCTACCTAAGTCCTTCATGTCCCTTACATATTCTCTCCCTATCTTCTTTAGGGCCTCCACACTGCTGACATCTCTCTTCTCCCATGCCCCCCCTCCAACCTCGATACTCACTTTAGCCAGTAGGAGAACATCTATGAAGTCAACGGTCTTACTTTTGGCCTTGTCCCTGAGGAAGGCCTCAGACCCCTGTTGGGCGAGGATACGCCGTCGGTCCCGTACCACAGCATTTGAGAAATCGTGCACCAGACGGCAGGCACGGGAGAAATGCCTTCCCTGGCTGGTGAGATAGTACAGGGCATCCCAGTATAGAAGTGGCTGCATGTGACGCTTTACCACAAGGGAACTCAACTCCAGGATAGCTGAAATGTAGGCACTTGGTTTCCTGATGAAAGCATGGGGCCCAGGGTCAGGGGTCAGGTTCAGCAGGGAGAGAACCCTGACCCCTCAGACTCTACATAGCCCAGAACAATTTCTATAATTTCTTTCCAAACAAGTTCACAACCTCCCCCCACCCCACCATGAGAAGAGAATGGAAACGGGCTTCTCCAAGGTCTAGTTGATCTTGTGCCTAGGGAGAAAAGAGAGGAGTCTGGCTTCCAAGGCCAGGAGCCAAGTGGAATGACTGACAACTTGGGCTAACACACCAGGATGAAAGTGTCACAGTAGTCTTGAGCATCACCCTGGACTGCATTCAATACATAAAAGCTGGAAGAAACAGCTGTTGGGGGCTGAAGGCTAACACAATAACCCTGCCTGGGCAGAACCTGATAGTGCTGGAGAGAACAGGAGACAAGTGGGAGTTCAGCCAGGTGGACCAATACAACCATGGGGAACAGTTAGCCCTTTGTGGATCCCTTTGTGGGTGTGTTCTTCCAAGAGGGACAACGGAGTACTTGACCAGGCTGATGAGCTGCCTGAGGTCTCAGTCATGTCCTCAAAAGGCTTCTATAGTCTGTATCCCAAATCAGCTTCTGAGTACATTCCTCTCTCCTAGGGTATCTCTATGTGAGATGTTAGGGGACCTTTCCAACTGGAAGTCATAGAATCAGAAGACTGGGATTCAAATCCCACCTCTGACATTTCCTGACTATGTGACCTTGGGGAAGTCATTTAATCTCCCCCCTTCAGCTTCCTCATATATAAAAAGGTTTTACAGTTTCATGTACAATTATCTTTTTTTCTGTTCTGCTATGTTAGGGAAATGCTTGCTTTATTCCTTAAGATTGGGGGGGAAAAAGTAGGCTGGATTATATGACCTCTGAGGTCCCTTCCTGCTCTTCCTCTATGATCAGGATTTTACATTCCTCCTTGAAAAATCTACATAATCAATGCAAGATAATAGAGAAATGGACAAAGGAGCAGATATTTACGTGAATGATCAATGTAAAATAATCACCAGTCTCAGTAGGCTAAAAGACCCTACATGCTGTTTCAGCCAGCAAAATCCTTACTAAGTGGAGAGACAGGGCAGCCAGAGGTAAAGACAATTTTGAATATGGACAGTAGGAGATGATTAGTGTTATCTTTTCACATGGAGAAAAGTGGTAGAGGAAAAACTGAATTTACAGGAAGCTTGGAAAGAAATCCATTTTGAACAGATCATCTCAAGGAAACTTAAAATGTGACAACAGATTAAAAAATAGGAAAGATCCCTCAAGCTTTATATAGAATAGTTTTCTCTATCAGTGATAGAACCACTCTATCTTGACATCACATTTAAACCTCACAATCTCTGGCATGTTGAATGAAGAAGTAAATCTAGAGCAGAGATTATTAACCTCATTTGTATCGTGGACCCTCTCTGGCAGTATGGTGAAGACTATGGACTCTTTTTCAGAATTATGCGTGTTGTCAATGTAACAGCGCTTTGGTGAATGCCCAGATCACCAATGATATGAACCCCCATATAGTAAACCATCCATAAGGATATCTTCTCCCAGAAGCAGGCCCCTGGCTTCTCCCGCATGGGTGCCTTTTCATAGGAGGTCTGGATCTGCTTCTGAAGGAAAATAGCCTGAAATGGCCTGACGCGTGGGTGGGACCAGCCTCCACCTCAGACCATCATGCATCAGAGCCCCATGACACCTACATTCATAACTGAAGGAAGTGCTAAATTTCAGGTGGAGGTTAATGAAAACAAAAATATATTTCCCATGCAAATTTACATATTCCTTGAAAACTAGCCATAATCCTCTTAGGCTTATCCTTGGAGGAGTGGAGGAAAACAGTCTGTGGACCCCAAGTTAAGAACCCCACATCTAGAGAAAGCCCCTCTTCCAATATGCTAAATGGACACCCTATGGAATGGATGTATGAGGATGCAAACAAGAAAGTAGAATTGCCCAGGATAAGACATGGGTGAGTTACAATCTGCACCATACAAGAGAGGACCATATTGAATTCACAGATCTATTAAAATGTCCAATTGGATGGCACATTAGGGCTTACAAATCACTTAGCTCATAGTAATCCTGGGAAGGAGGAAGTTCAAATATTATCATCTTCTTTTTGCAGATGAAGAAACTGAGACACAGAGAGGTGAAATGATTTGCCTTAGGTCACACACACGGAGTCAGACTTGAATTCAGATCTTCTCTCTTAGACTAGACCTTCTTCCACTACCCCATACTGTTTCAATATGGATTGGTGGGACCCACCTGGTAGTGGTAGGGGAATTCCGTCTTGTTCCCATTCAAGACCTCTGAGTGCCTGTTGCCCTGCACAGGATCCCCAATCATTATGGCTCAGTCTCTGCTACTTGATACTATAAACCCCTGAGGCTGACTTGTATTCCTTCCAAGATCTGTACTTACTGACTATACTGATCCCTCTAACTCTGTTCTCCTAGTAAGTCAGTACCTTGATCTGTTACTCCCAAGTCATAGCAACTGCCTTCCTACCTGTACTTCCTCCTATGAAGCCTACTCTAGTCACCTAAGTAACTTGCTCTGAGGTTCTGTCAGTCATTGGAACCCTGATCTGTCTTTTCCCACCACCTTGCAAGCCTCTGTTAGTCCACCATGTGTCCAGGGCACCAGAAGAATGGGAGGAACAAGTCAGGTCACCAAGTGTTTATTAAGTACTTACTATGTGCTAGATATTGTACTAGACATTGGAGGAACAAAGAAAAGCACAGCTATAAAGTGGCAGAAATGGAGAGAAGAGTATTGAAAAGAGATGAAAATGAGGGAGACATGGAAAAGCAGAAAGATCTATAGGAAGAGATGAGAACAAATAACCCATGAACCTAATTTCCTACTTCATAACTTCCCAGAGATCTTCAGTGGCTACAGCCAATGCCATAGTTACGTATCTGTAGTATGTCAAGGCTGGAGCCATCTAACATGTAAAGAGTTTATGATATATAGGAGTGCTGATGAATTATTTGGATTTACTTTATATCCTGCCATTTTGCTAAAATGAATGATTCTTTCAACTAACTTTTTAGTTGAGTCTTAGGATTTTCCAAGAACATCATCATATCATCTGCAAAAAGAGATAGTTTTATCATCTCATTCCCTATTCTGATTCCTACAATTTCTTTTTCTTCTCTTATTGGTATTGCTAGGACTTCCAATGTAATATTGAATAATATTGGTGACAATGAGAAGCCTTGTTTGACACCTGATCTTACTGCAAAGGCTTCCAGTTTATTCCCATTACAAACAATACTTGCTGCTGGTTTTAGATGAATGGTTTAAAGAAATTTAAAGAAAAATTCATTTATACCAATACTTTCAAGTGTTTTTGATAGAAATGAGTTTTGAATTTTATCAAAGGCTTTTTCTGCATCTATTGATGTAATTGTATGATTTTTAAACTTTTATTATTGATGTGATCAATTATGTTAATAGTTTTCCTTTTGTTAAACCATTCCTGCATTCTGGTATAAATCTAACCTGATCATAATACATAATCTTTGTAGTATATTGTTACACTCTTTTGGCTAGTGTTTTATTTAGGATTTTTGCATCCATATTCCTTAATGAAACTGGTCTACAATTTTCATTTTCTATTTTTTACTCTTCCTGGTTTAGGCATCAGTATCATATTTATTTCATAAAAGGAGTTTTTAGAATCTCTTCTTTACCTATCATTTTAAATAAATTATTTAATATTGGAATTAGTTGATCTTTAAATATTTGATAAAATTCACTTGTAAATCCATCAGGTCCTGGTGCTTTTCTCTCAGGAAACTCATTTATGGCCTGCTCAATTTCTTTTTCTAAAATATACCTATTTAGATATTCTATTTCCTTTTCTGTTAATATAGGCAATTTATATTTTTGTGAATATTCTTCCATTTCACATAAATTGTTAAATTTATTGGCACAAATTTGGCAAAATGATTCCTTATAATTGCTTTAATTTCATCTTCATTGGTGATATAGTCATCCTTTTTCCTATTTTATATTAATGATTTGTTTTCTTCTCTTTTTTCAAAATCAAATTAACCTATTGTTTATATACTTTGTTTTTTCAAAAAAACAACTCCTAGATTTATTTACTATTTCATTGGGTTTTTTACTACCAATTTTATTAATCTCATCTTTATTTTTAAAATTTCCAACTTAGTGTTCAATTGGGGATTTTTAATTTGTTCTCTTTCTATCTTTTTTTTAAATTGAATACCCAATTTATTAATCTGCTCTTCCTCTACGGTGGGAAGGAAGTAAAAAAAGAAATTTACATGACAATTTTGTTGTATACTTGAAAAGAATAGCAAGTTATGCCTGGTAGATTTGCAGTTTCATGTAAAATCATCTTTTTATTGTACTATTTTATGGGATTGCTTGTTTTATTTCATAAATTAAAAATAAAAAATTTTAAAATAACCTGAATAGATGGTATTGAAATGACTACAATGACTTACAATGACGGATCTCAGGAGGTGTCCATGACAAGATATCTTACCCTGAGGAGGAAGAGACAATGACAGAAAATAGAAGAGGCACATTTGTGGATGACATTGTTAGGAGAAAGAGAGTAAACCAAAGGGTCTCTCCTGGTTCCATTTTTACAAATGAACACTGCTGACCCCATCCAGAGAAATTAAATGCAGCATCTTCCCAGCCAGGTAATGGCCTGAACCTGGCTTGATGTACTCCCTAACTCGTGACTGCCAAGAGTCATATCTGCTGCTGTAGGGTACAAACCCAGGGGCAGTCTACACAAGGGAATAATCCGACCTGGTGAAGTCTCTATTAGTCATGCCAGAACTTTCCTTACAGGCCTATTATATTTTTGCAAAGTCTCCTCCAGGCTTTCCCTCTTTTGCTGCCTTTGGAGAAATAAACTTATCCTCATTCAAGATATAGACATAGATAGGGACATAGACATAGACATAGACACAGATGTGGATGTAGATATTGATTATAGAGATTTAGATGATATATAGATACAAAGGGTATAGATATAGACATAAATGCACATATATGTATGTGTGTATATATATACACATACATACATACATATATATATATACACATACATACATGCACACACATATATATACATATATATATATATACATATGTGTGTGTATATATATATATATACATATATATACACATATGTATGTATGTATGTATGTATGGTTGAAGCTCCCCAGGTTCCCCCAGGACTCATACCCAGGCCCTTCTCCAAGGCTACCAGCAGCTCCCAGAGTTCTCAGAGGGACATCATAGATATTGGATCACAGATTTAGAAATAGAAGGGACCTCAGAGGTCATGTAGCCCAACTCTCTCATTATATAGATGAGAAAACTGAGTCCCAGAGAAGTTAAACCACTTGCCTAAGGACATACTAGCAGTAAATAAAAGAACTGAGGTTAGACCCATGTCAACTGACTCCACTTCCCATGGCCCTACCCTGCCTATCATTCCCAGGCAGTCATGTATGTGGCCCCCAGTTTCCACATTAGCTTGAAGTTGCTCTTGCTTCCCAATCCTTCCAGATTCTGTCCTCAACACTGCACATCCCCTCTGCCCTGGAGTCCTCCCTTCCCACATTCCCCCAGGCAGCCAGTTCCTCAACTGTAGGTCCTGAGTGCCCAAAGCCAAGGGCTAGGCTGAGACTCACTCCTGGCAGTTGCTGTTGTGGCTGAAGATGCATTTCTGCAGGCTATCCAGGGTCATGAGGCTGATGTGTTCAAACATGTCCAGATAATTGCCACCCTCAGCACATAGGTGCCTCCATTTTGCCTGACAGAGAGTGATGGAGGCAGAGAGAGAGAGAGAGAGAGAGAGAGAGAGAGAGAGAGAGAGAGAGAGATTGACTGAGATTGTGCTGGCTTTCTCCCAGGACCTGACACACTGGTTCCTGCCTCTTCAGGCACCCAGAAAGAGGAAGGAAGGAATCTCTGTTTGCTATAAAAAGAACAGCAGGGATATGAGCCACATTGAGAATTTGCCATTGGGATGGAAAGATCTATTGTTGGGATTCAGGAACTGAGAGCTAGTCCCTACTCTGCCACTGAAAGACTATGTGGCCTTGGAAAAGTGACAGCACCTTTCTAGGTCAGATTTTCCTTCCTCATCTGTAAAATGGGGATAATCAGTACTGCCCTCCATACCTCCCAAGATGTAAGGAGGAGAGGAAGTTATGTGGACTGGAAACTGACCTGCAAGATCCTGGAAGAGGCTCCTGGGTGATGGTGATCATGGTCTCTGCCCCACAGCCCTAAACCCATACTTTAACCAAGAAAACATGGATGTTGCTATGGTCCCCATTATGCCTCCTGAGGCCCAGACTGGTCTGGAAGGGAATTCACTTTGTGCAGGCTCATCTCTGGATGGATTCCCTCTCACCCTGACTGGCTCCTCGAGGCTTACATGCATGATGTCTGCACTCTGGTTGAAGATCTTCACATAAGGTTTAAGGATGTCAAAGTGAAAAGCTGGGGTCAGCATGCGCCGGTGCCGGCTCCATTTGTCTCCTTTACTCAGCAAAAGCCCATCCCCTAGAAGAAAGATGGTGGTAGGGATCATTCTCCAAATCTTAGGCCTCAGGCCAGCCTCCCAGGCCCTAGAACCAGATGCGGCCCTCAGCTTAGTCTTCCATTACCTTTCCCAACTCTTAGCCCCTAGCCCAATCCCAAGGCCCCAAACACTAGGTCCTTAGCCATACCCCCAACCCCAATTCCTTAGCCTTCAATCCATAGAACCTCTGCTCCCAATCCTAGGCTTCTACTTCTAGGGAGTCTTGAGTCCCTAAGCTTCCCAAATACCAATATTCCAGCCCCATTACCCAAGCCCCACCAAGCAAGGGCTCCATCCTAGACCTCCATGGCTTCAAATAGTCCAGAACCTAGCTCCTAGACTCCCAAATACTGGCCTCATCTCAATCTCCAATCCCTCCGGTCACAAACATCCTTTCCTTAGTCCTCCTGACCAACACATCCCACCCTCTACCTTCGGGCCAATGCCTCCTCCCCAGGTCCTATTCCTACACGTCACTCACCCAGCCAGGGTTCTAGGAAGCCATAGAACAATTTGTCCTTGGGTGCAATAATGGCTGTAAGAGAGAGAGATAGGTCCTTCAGAGTCCTGACATGACTATGATTGGGGATAAGGGGAAAGACAAACAACCCAGAGGAGGTCAAAGACAGAGAGGTCATCCAAGGGTTGGGCCTCTAAGTCAGGCAGAGAAGTGACTAGGGCTTCACTTCCTGTATCATCCCCCCAGCTCCCCTCTCAGGCTAGCATGGACTATACAAGAAGAGAAGGATAGCAAAGGATGGAGTGGGTAAGGAGGTGAGGCTAGGCAGAGGGCAGGAGAAAGAGAGTGGAGATTGTAAAATGGCCAGACACACCTAGCTATGCTGAGTAGATACAACCTAAGGAAGGCCCCAGAGTTGATGCAAAGCACTCTGGATGTGGTCCAGACTTGACCCAACACTACCAACATAGCCCCAACATGGTCTCAGGAATCACTTACCCCAAGACAGGGACTATATACCTTCTTGACATGAGCCAAGACAAATCATTGATGTGATGTTTTGAGAGGGAGATATTCCTCCCACAAATATGACTCAGAAACTCATTAAGTCAAGGCCTAGATATATCCTAGACATGACATACACATTCCCCAAGACGTACCCCTGTAGAAAGCCCCAGACATACACTTTGGATATAGGCTTAAACATGGATTTAGACACAATGCACATATGGACTCGGACATGACTTGGGTACTTTCTGCTCCTGCTTTTGAATCTTTGATTTCATTGGTGTAGAGAATTTCCACTGTGGAAACTCTAGAAAGCGCTATATCTTCTAACTCATCTGAAGCTTGTGGTCTTAAGAGTTTTCTGAGGCACTAGAAGGTTAAGTACTTTGCCCATGATTGTGTTGCTACTATATGTTAGAGACAACATATGAACTCAGTTGTTTCTGACTTCAATGGCAGTGCTCTATTCATTATGCCAGGCTGCTCTCATGCCATAGATGTGGTCCTTGGGATGTGCCACACATAGGACAAATCTCCCTTCCCTACCCAGTCCCAGTCCCAGGGCTTTAGAGATAATATCTGTGGAAATGTGGTCCAGAATTCTATATAACCCCAACAGAGCATTGGTGCCTCCACTCTCCCCCACCAATCTATGGCACATAAGAGCTGACTGAGACATATCATTAAAATAAGGGCCAGATGTAGCCATGGAAACATGAACCAGACATCTCCCAGTCTTGAACTCTGGAAAAGCATTCTCGATACAAGTTTAAATATATCCCTTGTCACAGCCCAGACATGGCTTTAGACATAACATATATGAGAGCCAAGAGATAGCCTAGACATGCCCCACAACACGGCAACAATGTAGCTAACATGTAAACCCAAAGCATCACTTCCAAACGTGGTACCACAAAGCCCAGATACAGTCCTAGACAGCCTGAGATGGCCTCAAACATAGCATCAGCACAGCTTACACATAGCTCTGAATGTCCTGAGACACGGCCCCAAACATACCACCAATATATCTCAGACACAGCTCAATATATCCTGTGTGTGGCCTGAGGAAGCCCCAAACGTGGCACCAACACAGCTTAGACATTGTCTAGGACAGTCTGAAACATGGCCCCAAATACAACAGCAACACAGCTCAGACACAGCCCAGATGTGGCCCGACGCAGCCAGAGACCTGGACCCAGAGAAGTCACACAAATGGAGACCAGACAGCCCCCAGTGCCTACAATGCAGTCCAGTCATAGCAGCTGGCCAAAGGAGGGAGATCTGTGGGAGCCCAGATAAACAGGAGACAATTGTTACTTTAACCAAGATTCTCTTCCCCTGCTGTTTCTGGAGCCTGACTTGAAATGTTCCTACTCCTTCCTTCCTTCTCTCCCCATCCTAGAGCAGGCAGGCAGCACAGAGCCCTCAGAAACCAAGCCTTTCAGTGGCAAGGGGACATGGGGGAGCAGGGAGGAGGGAAGTCTACCTGAGGCCAGGAGGACTGGCTTGATGTAACTGGGGTGGAAGATGCGTATCACGGGGCACCAGGCCCCTACCCACCAACAGCACACATCCCTGAAGCTGCAGACCAGAGACTGAGTATACAGCAAACCCTCTTCAGAATTATGTATCTGGGGGAAGAATGGAGAGGCAGGGATTCACACCTGAGGAGGCAGGAGGAACATGGAGCCAGGTGGGCAGAGGGGCTGACTGGAGTCTGGAATCATTTTCTTTTCTTTGTCTGACATCTCCATCCCTCTCAATCCGGTTTACTCCCCTGGAAAAGAGTCCCCAGAGTATGGCCACCCATGAAGCTATGAGACCCAAAGTCGAGAAGAGAAGAGGGGAAACTGACGGACATTTCCTCCATCTGTAGAGTGAGAGTATAAAGACCTTGAAAGAACCAAGTAGAACATTGGGGAGGAGTTGCTGGGTATCTGGAACCTTCCTTCTCTCTGAAACCTTATCTTTGTTTCAGCCATGACCCAAACAAGTTCATAGGACCCTGGAATGGAAAGGGACTTCAGAATTGTTTATTCATTTTTCCAATCATGCGTCACTCTCTGTGACTGCTTTCAGGGTTTTCTTGGCAAAGATCCTGGAGCTGTTTGCCCCTTCCTTTTTTCAGCTCATTTTATGGCTGAGGAAACTGAAGAAAACAGGGTTAAGTGACTTGCCCAGTGTCACACAGGTAGTAAGTGTCTGAGGCCACATTTGAACTCAGATTTGACTCTAGGCCCAGCGCCGTACCTCACTCACTGTTCTACCTAGTTACTCACTTGAGAATTAGAATCCCGTAATTTTCCAGATGAGGAAACTGAGGCTAGAGAGGTTATACAACTTCATCAAGATCACCTAGGGAAAGGCCCCCTGAGTCAGTAATCTTTCCACTATAATTGACTGACTCTCCCCAGCACCAGGTTAACTAAGAGTCACACCAGACAGGGCCATGCCTAAGAGCCCTGAAATTTGCCAGTTAATAATCTGAGAGTAAATTAGTGTCCTCTTCTCTAGGCTGAACTACAGATACAGGCTAGACTTGTGATTTCATGAGTATAAGGAGGTCCTTGTGACAGAACTTCCTTTACTCATGCAGCTTGGCACCTTCCACTCTTAAAAAATGAATTACATCTCTATTGAGAGTTAAGAGATATATAGCTAGAATGGACCTGAAGTGGGACTCGAACCCAGGACTTCCTGAATCCCCATCCACTCTCCTACACACTCTCTCTCATCTACAAGGGATCAGTGTCAAGCCATTTGTTTGCATACAGTGCTGCCCTTGTCTTCTCTATCTGTGATTCTCCTCCCACAAGTGGGCAACCTTGACCTTTGCACTCTGACTCAGCACTGAATGAGCCTCTGGAAGGATGCATTCCACAGAATATACAACCCTGTGAAATAAGTGCTATGATTATTCCCATTTTACAGATGATAAAAGTTTCACTTCAGGAGAATTCTCATTGTCAGGAACCACATCATCACAGGAACTCTAGGTCCTTTGTCATTTTGGTTGCCCTTCACCTCATTGATGCCCTTCCAGAAGTATGGTACTCTGAACTGAATACAATACCCAAATGTGGTTCAACCAAAGCAGAGTCCTTGGTCAGCAGAGTCCAATCAAGCAGAACCATTTTTCCCCTTAGCCTGACCTCATGCCTCTCTCAATGTGCCTCAAATCTCATTGGCTTTCGTAGTTACAATATTACAGGACTGAATTTTTTTTCAGATTACCTTCCATCTAGACATGCCTCTCTATCTTGTACTTGTGAAAATAACTATGTGTTCCCAAATATAATTTGATCCCCCCCCCAATTTACCTTATTAAGTTCAGCCCAATATTCCTGTCTTCCAAGATCATTTTGAATCCCAATGTTCATCTGCCTGGTGAGCTAGTTCTCTGCCTCCATTCACACATTCAGACTCCTCCATCTGCACTGGACTCTCATCAACTGTCCCCACAACTAGCCCTGCACATTGTCCTACATATTATAAACATATTTCTCCCTGACTTCTTCCTTCTTTTCTTTATTTTTACAAATTCTTTATTTATTTATTCTTAGCTTTTAACATTCACTTTTATAAGATTGAGTTATAAATTTTTCCCTCTCCCCCCACCTCCTTCCCAAGACATCGTGAAATATGATATAGACTACAAATTGATAATCATATTAAGTGTATTTCCACATTAGTCATGTTGTAAAGAAGAATTAGAATCAAAGGGCAAACCATGAGAAAGAAAAACAAACAAAAAAGAAAATAGTATGTTTTGATCTGCATTCAGACCCCATAGTTCTTTTTCTGGATGTGGTTAGCATTTTTCATCATGAATCTCTTAGAATTGTCTTCAATTATTGCATTGCTCAGAAAAGCTAAGTCTATCAAAGTTGTTCATCACATAATTTTTGCTGCTATTGTGTACAATGTTCTCCCGGTTCTCTTCACTTCACTTAGCATCAGTTCATGTAAGTCTTTCCAGGTTTTTCTGAAGTCTGCTTGCTCATCATTTCTTATAGCACAATAGTATTCCATTACATCCATATACCACAATTTGTTCAGCCATTTCCCAATTGATGGGCATCCCCTCAGTTTCCAATTCTTTCCCACCACAAAAAGAGCTGCTACAAATATTTTTTGTACATGTGGGTCCTTTTCCTATTTTTATGATCTCTTTAGGATACAGACCTAGAAGTGGTGTTGCTGGGTCAAAGAGTATGCACAGTTTTATAGATCTTTGGGTGTAGTTAAAAATTGCCCTCCAGAATGGTTGGATCAGTTCAAAACTCTACCAACAATGCATAAGTGTTCCATTTTCCCCACAACTTATTATTGTCCTTTTTTTTTTTATCATGTTAACCAATCTGATAGGTTAACCAACCTGGTAACCAATCAGAGTTGATATAATTTGCGTTTTCTCTCATCAAAAGTGGTTTATAGCATTTTTTTATATGACTACAAACAGCTTTAATTTCTTCATCTGAAAACTGCCTGTCCATATCCTTAGACCATTTATCAATTGGGGAATGACTTGTAGTCTTATAAATTTGACTCAGTTTTCCATATATTTTAGAAATAAGGCCCTTATCAGAGACACTGGTTGTAAAAATTCTTTCCCACTTTTCTGTTTCCCTCCTAATCTTGGTTGCATTGGCTTTGCTTGTGCAAAAACTTTTTAGTTTAATGTAATGAAAATTATCCATTTTGCATTTCTTAATGTTCTCTTTCTCTCTTGTTTAGTCATAAATTCATCCCTTCTCCGTAAGTCTGACAGATAAATGATTCCTTGCTCTCTTAATTTGCTTATAGTATTACCCTTTATGTCTAAATCATGTATGCATTTTGACCTTATCTTGGTATATGGTATAAGATATTGGTCTATGCTTGGTTTCTGCCATATTTTCTAGTTTTTCCAGCATTTTTTGTGAAAGTGAATTCTTATCAAGAACTCACTGGAGTCTTTGGGTTTATCAAAAAATAGATTACTATAGTCATTGACTACTGTGTCTTGTGTATCTAACCTATTCCACTGATCCAACACTCTATAGTACCAGACGGTTTTAATGATTGCTGCTTTATAATACAGTTTTAGATCTAGTATGGCTAGGCCACCTTCCCTTGCATTTCTTTTCATTAATTGCCTTGATATTCTGGACCTGTTGTTCTTCCAGAAGAATTTCGTTATTATTTTTCTAGCTCTATCAAATAATTTTTGGTAGTTTGATTGGTATGGCACTGAATAAATAAATTATTTTAGGTAGAATTGTCGGGTTTTTGATGTTAGGTTGGCTTACCTATGAGCAACTGATATTTTTCCAATTATTTAGATCTCACTTGATTTGTGTGAAAAGTGTTTTGTAATTGTGTTTATATAGTTCCTGAGTTTGTCTTGGCAGGTAGACTCCCAAATATTTTATATTGTCTACAATAATGTTAAATGGAATTTCTCTTTTAATCTCTTGCTCCTGGGCTTTGTTAGTGATGTATAGAAACATCAATGATTTATGCAAATTTATTTTATATCCTGAAACTTTGCTAAAGTTGTTAATTATTTCCAGTAGTCTTTTAATTGATTCTCTAGGATTCTCTAAATATACCATCATATCATCTGCAAAGTTGTACCATGCTTACATGTCTAAGTATGATATCACCCTTTCTCCCATTTCCTCCATCTCTCATTAGACAAGGATTCATTCTCCTTGAAAGGAAGCCCTTAATCATTTCTATTCATATGAGAAGCACAGGCCTGAACCTCATACACCCATAATAATTTTTTTATTACTTTGAATTGAATCAAATATAAGGTAGACAGGCCAGTTACTATGTCTCTTTTACAGATCAGTAAAATGAAGCCCAGAGAGGTAATGAGACTTGCCCAATATTAGACATGATCAGAGTAAAGCTGAGACTGGAACACTACCTGACTCACAGTCTGTGTTCTTTCCCCTGGATCCTCACTCTGTTTCTGGGCCCCCTCACAAACCTAGGTCTCCCTTTCCAAATTAGGCCCATAGAAAACCAAGGGCCATACCTGAGGCCTTAAGCAAGGGGGAGATGACCTGGGGATGGAAGAGTCTTATCACGGGAGTGAACGGCCCCATCCACAAGATGTGGACATCACTGAACCGACAGCTCAGCTCCTGAAGATTGCGAATACCCTCTTCAGTAGTCTGGGCCTAGGGACAACAAGCAGGGGTTAGAAACCTAGACATGAGGGAGCTGGAGCACCTTCACAGAGCTCCGTCTGCCAGCTACCTCCTGGATACCCCAGTTCAGAGGTGGGGCTTGCTGAAATGGCATTCTCCTTTGCGACTTCTCTGATGCTTTCTGACTTCCCCTCTCTCACCTCTTGTCTCTAACTTCTATTGCTTTTTCCATTCCTCTTCTTTCTCCCTCTCTCTTGTTCCCTATGGGCGACAAGATAGAGCAGTGGATGGAGCGCCAGGCCTGGAGTCAGGAAGACTTATCTTCCTGAGTTTTGTTTTTGTTTTGTTTTTTTGCTTTTTGGCTAGGTAATGGGGTTAAGTGGCTTGCCCAGGGTCACACAGCTAGTAAGTGTCAAGACTCTGAGGCCAGATTTGAACTCAGGTCCTCCTGACTCCAAGGCTGGAGCTCTATCCACTGTACCACCTTCCTGATTTCAAATCTGGCTCTCAGACATTTCTGAGCTGTGTGACCCTGAGCACCAAAATAGGTACTGCTCCCCTGAGTCTCATCTATTTCTTCCATTCCTCCCATTCTCTACACATACACACACACACACACACACACACACACACACACACACACACACACACACACACTCACTCACTCACTCATACACACACCTATTAGATAAGGCCAGACAGCTGTGTTCTAACGCCTGCTCGCAAGACAGGGGAACAGGGCTTTCTGGAAGAATTCCCAAATCCATCTTCAACAGAATAAAGCTCTCTTTCCTCTAACTGTCCTCCACTCTTGCCTAGCAGGGATTGGGGAGGCAGGGGCCATTCAGAAATGAGGAGATAGGATGGCAATAGAAAATGAAGAAAAAGAAAAGGAGGTAAAGGAGATGGATAACGACAAGGGAGAGGAAGAAAATGTGACTGAGAAGCCTTAGATGGAAGGAAGAATCAGGAAAGCCACAGTGTACAGCATGGGAAAGCAGAGAGTGTTATGGGGTGATACTGGAGAAGAGATTTGAGATGTTATCATAGACAATGAGACAGAGATAGAGAAACATATTGACGCAGACACATTAGGTAATTAATCAATATGTATTTCATTTAGTGTTGAGACATAGCAAGAGAAGACTAAGGATTGGGGATGAAGCTTAAAATCAGGAAGCCCAGATAATTTGACAGGGGTGATAGAGAGAAAGAAGACAGAGTATTGTATGCCCAAGAGTTGACCTCTAAGCATATCTTGGAAAGCTGCAGGCTCAGGATTGATTAGATATTGTCCCACAATGACCATGGCCTCTGGGGTGTCCATAACTGAGGCAGCAGTAAGGGGTTTGATGTAATCAGGGTGGCAAAATGTAGGCAATGGGTGGAAGGGCCCAAGCCATGTTACAAAGGCCTCCCTATAAGCAACCACCAGCTGGACAATTTGATCCATTTCCTTCCTCCATGGAGCTGATCTGTAAAGAGTGCAGCAGGGGGAGTCAGCAGCTCCAGGCAGTCCCTAACAGACTGTGAAGCTTCCCATTGTAAGGTCTGGCCACGGAGCCCCTAAGGGCAGGGGGTGAAAACAGCAACTTTGCTGGTGGACTCTCCCTCTGCACACCAACAGGAGGGGCAGCATGACATCGTAGAAAGATCCCTGGATTGGGCCTCAGAGGACTTGGGTTCTAATCCCAGCTGTGTTACCTTAAGCAAGCACCCATCCCTCTCTGGACCTTAGTGAAATGACTTCTAAGGGCCCTTCCACATCTAACATTGTATGATTCTACTGGATCTCCTTGAGCCCTAGAAATGCAGGAAAAATTTTTCTATCTCTAAGTTTCTTATGTTCTCACCAAAGGACTATGTGTCATCTTCCAAATGTAGTTTTGTGGGAAGGAATACAAGTGAGCAGAGAGATTAGAGAAGGTATGATAAATGCAGTGTCAAGGGCCCTGGACTAGGAGCAAAGATCCCAGTTTAAATCCTGGCTCTGCTACCTAAGTGACCCTAGACACATTACTCTTTGGTCTCAAGTTCCTCACTTATCCATAGACACTGTGTGGTTAGGTCAATATGGAATTGGTTGAATTACCGAAGTTATCCTGCAGGAAGGTCTCTAGTGGAGTGCCTCAGGGTTCTATTCTTGGATCATTGCTATTCAATATCTTTATCGATGACTTGAATGAAGGCTTAGATGGCATGCTATTTTAAATTCTCAGATGACACAAAGCTAGGAAGGATCATTAGTACAGTGGACAACAAAGTGGGATCCCAAAAGTAGACTGAACCAAGTTGAAGAAAATGAAACTTAATGGGAATGAATGAGCAGGTTTAGCTTTGGGTTCAAAAAAATCAATTTCATAATTAGAAGGTGGAAGCATGGCTAGACAGTAGGTGATCTGAAAAACAGCTGGTGGCTTTAGCATCCTGAAGAGCCATGGAGACATGGCAACCCTGGTTAAACCCTATGGGGAGTTTGTCTCTGGGCAACATATTTTGGATGCTAATATTAATAAAAATTAATATAAATAATAATATTAAAATAATAGCTAATATTTATACAGTACCTAATAGGTTCCAGAGACTATGCTAATTGCTTTACAATTATTATCTTATTTGATTTTCACAAGAACCCTGGGAGGTAGGTGCTATTTTTGATCACCATTTTACAGATGAGGAAACTGAGACAAACAGAGGTTAAGTGAGTTTCTCAGGGTCATACAGGTAATAAATTTTTGAAGCTAGATTTGAACTCAGGTTTTTCTGACTCAAGACCTGGCACTCTATCCAATGAGCCACCTAGTTGCCCCAAGGTTGTGACATTGATGGGGCAGATAACCAGAAAAGGGCAACCTGGATAGCAAAGGGACAGAAAACCATGCCTTACAAGGATCAGCTGATGTTTGGTTGGAAAAGAGAAGACCTAGGGGGAACACAATAACTCTCTTTGAAGGTCTGTTATGTGAGAAAATGATTAGACTAATTATGCTGGGTTCCACAGGATGAACAATAGCACTGGGTACAAGGTATAGGAGGGCAGATTTCAGCTCAGTATATAGAAAAATGTAGAACTACCTAGAAGTGAAATAGGTTGTCCCAAAAGTTATTTGGGAAGTCTTCATGTAAAGGTCTCTGACAAGGATTTTGTAGAGGCTTCGAGTTCATGTAGGGGTGGACATGTTTAACCATTAATTTCTTTTTGAGCTCTGAAATCCTGTGAACTTTGACCATCAGACATCAGAGACATATTTGACTTTGCCCCTGTCTATTATTTTACAACTTGCATATTCCCTTATTTTAAAGGCAATAAAGCCTGGGAACAGCCTGAGGTTAAGAAAGAAGGGGATGGGTTTCCTGGAAGGCTGCAGCAGGTATTCATCTTTCAAAGATTTGAGTTGAGAGAAATCAGGTTATAGAATTGATGGTGTGGGTTTAATGGGGCAAGTGGTCTATTCCCAGTGCCTGGGAAGCCAGAGTTATGAGGCTATTCTAGGGGCTGGCATCAGAAGACCTCCTCCAGGGCATGAGGAGAGTAGTCCTTCCTGAGAAGGTTTAGTATTGACAGACTTGGCCACAGAGCTTTACAATGGGGAGGAACATGGGGTGGGGCAGCATTTCTACTAAGCCATAAGATAAGGCATCAAGGACTTATAGAAGCATATGAGGCATCCGGTGCCATGCCACCTGGTCTAACCTGGGACAGTTGAGACATTGGGTTCCTCAAAGGGACTTAGCTTCATAACCAAGGGAGGAGACTCTTTGGCCCTGCCCAAGACTCCCTTTTAAACCCACATCAAGGTCCTTCTCTTAGGTTGGGTCAAGTTAAACAATGGTGTAGAGTGGAACTTCTCAAGATTTCCAGTACCAGGGGAGTTCCTGAGAAAGAGGAAGAAAGTCTCCTATCACATCTTTGGCTTTCAGACATGCCTAGAAGTTGATTGGGTTAAATCTTGAGCAATTGCCTTTTTAAAAACAAACATGATGATACTTAAAAAACATTGTAGTTATTTCCCAATAACATCTCCTGCCCCCCAACACAACAGAACCTTACCTTGTTGGGTTTTTTTTTTATAGATAAGATGCAAGATACATTGGTAGAGTCTTATCACAGATTCACCCATGCTGGAAAATTGAACACTAGCCATGAGAGACGTGTCAAATATAGTGCCAACACACAAGAAATTCAAGAAGGAAGAGAAAGAATGATATAATATACTGCTCAATGTTCTTCACTAGTTTCTCAAACTCCACAGTAAAACCCTTTGTGAAGGCAGGAAGCATGTTACCAAATCTCTTAATAGGCTCTAGAGTTGTGGTTGATCTAATAATTAGCTATCAGTAGCAGCTGCTATACTTCTTCCTCCATAAACATCCCAGATACATATTCACTCACATAGCTGTTGGCTCTGTCCTACATGAAACTGTACTATCTGCTCATTACTTGCTTTTTCACACTCATAAATGTTTTATGAAGGTGCTGGAAATACCAAGCCACAAAACCCCCGACTAATTCAAGTATCTATTAATACTCCAAACATGTCATATAGGCTATTGATAACAAAGAGTAAAGGGGATCCAAGCAAAATGTCTTGGTGCTGACACTGTGTATGCATACTTCCCAGGCTTAACCCATCTCTGTCCCTCCTCACCCTCACCACAGTATTTTCTGCCTCTCAACAAATATTCTATCTCCCCTATCCTCTTTCTGTATTGAGTCATCTCACTAACACAGAATGGATAAACTTTCCTTCATTGCTCCCTGGTTTGCAGCTCCCATTCAGCACTCTAGCACTCCTGTGGATATGCTTGTACAACCACCTAGTTCTTTCATTTGCTGTTCCCGCAGAGAAGAAAGCTACAGAGGGATCTTTCCCTCTTAGCTGCAGATGGAAACTCCCTGCCCTTCTCCATTTCGAGTTTCAGAATAGGTTGGTCTTGAGAAGACTTTGGCATGACTGTCCTGTTCCCATGGCCTGGACAAGAAATTAACCAGCCTCATAAAATCATAGAACATAGAGTGCTTGAGCTTGAAGGGCCCCTTGAACATGTTGGAATTGGGGTAGAAGACTCTTAAGACTTTCAGGATATAAAATAGTAGAATATAAAATGGGGAAGGATGATCCTTAGAGGATAGAATGTCTGAATTGGAAGGGACCTTGGATTGGAGAAATTTAGAGTCAAAAGGGTCCTCAGAATATTATCAAAAATGAGAACCATCTTAAAATATACATTGTCAGAAGTGTAAGGGTACTTAGGATAGCAAACCTCAAGAATCAAAGGAACCTTAGAAATAAAATATAAGGGCTAGAAAGGATCTTAAGATATAGAACATCAGAACATTGAAGGACCTTAGGATAAAGAAATTATGAGCCTACAAGCAACCTTAGGACATAGAATGTCACAGTGGTTATGGATTTTAGCACATAGAATGTCAGATCTGGGAGAGCACACAAATCATTTATGTCATATTCCCCAGAGTTGGTGTTTTCACAACTGATGATTGTGGAAATCTCCCTGGTAGGGGAAACAGTCCTCTTTAAAGAAGGAGTGTCAAACTCTTGGACTTTTTGGAGCCAAAATGGTGGAATAAGCAGTAAATCTTCATGACTCTCCCATATTCACCTCCAAACAACTATTAAATAATGCTCCAAAACAAATCCCAGAAGAGCAGAACCAGCAAAAAGACAGGGTGAAACAATCTTTTACCCCAAGAAACTTGGAAAATCACCAAGAAAGGTCTTTCTCACTCAGGCAAAAGGGGAATGCTGTCCAGGATAGGAAGAGTCCCAGTAAGCCAGTAGCAAGTCCCACCTAAGCAAATCAGTAGGAGATCCTGAGCTCTAGTACAGTAGAGTAGGCAAATGTCAACACTGGGACCCCCCCATGTGCCTTAGCATATGCAGAGAAACTGGCAGACTCCAGCCCCCAAAATTGCCATGTGCTTCAGCATAGCCCAGCCACCAGTGGCCACACAGCCACGTGCTTCAATGTAGCCCTGTGGAAATGCAGAAACTTCCCACCAGTGTCAGCACATGCCAGACACCAGCAATAGGACCCTGGTTCAGCATGAGGTAAGCTAACAGACCGCTATACAGTAGTGCCAGCCACCCTCTACCCCATCCGCTGGGCATAGCACCAGACACGAGGGTACCCTATAGGCCTCAGGGCAACATCAGTGCAGCACCAGGTAAACAGCCAGGGCCTGCAGCCCCTAGCATAAGAACACTGAAACAGTGCCCCTTCAGCCCTGGAAACAGAACTCAAATTTAAAAGAAAGGAAAAAGGCCAAAACAGATGAACAAAACAACAACAACAACAGAAACCAAAAAGGAATCTGACCATCAAAAGTTATAATGGTGAATGGGAAGATCAAGACACAAACTCCACAAAGGACAACAATGTCAAAACATCTGTGGGCAAAACCCCAAAGAAAAATGGGAAGTGGTTTCAAGCCCAGAAAGATCTCATGGAAGAGGTCAAAAAGGAGCTTAAAAGTCACATAAGGGAGGTAGAATAAAACTTGGGAAAAGAAATGAGAACAAAGCAAGAGAATTATGAAAAAAAAAAGAGTCAACAGCTTGATAAAAGAAAACAACTGCTTACAAAGTAGAATTGGCCAAATGAAAAAGGAAGCACAAAAGCTAACTGAGGAAAACATCTCCTGAAAAGTGAGAATGGGCAAGTGGAAGCTAATGACTATACATGACATCAAGAAACAATCAAACACCCAGCAATAGCACTTCTTGGGCTGTAGCCCAAAGAGATTGTAAAAATGGGAAAGGAATCCACTTATACAAAAATATTTATAGCAGCTCTTTCTGTAGTGGGAAAGAATTGGATATTGAGGGGATGCTTATCAGTTGGGGAATGGCTGAACAAGTTGTGGTATATGAATGTAATGGAATACCATTGTGCTATAAGAAATGATGAGCAAATGGACTTCAAAAAAACTTGGAAAGATGTGTATGGACTGATGCTGAATGAAGTGAGCAGAACCGGGAAAACATTGTACACAGTAACAGCCACATTGTGTGATGACTAACTTTGATCGACCCTATTCTTCTCAGAAATGCAAGGATTTAAGACATCTCTAAAACTCTCATGACAGAAAATGTTATCTACATCCAGAGAAAGAACTGTGGAGCTTGAATGCCACACTATTTGCTCTTTTTTTTCCTTCTGTTTTGTTTTGTTTCTTCTTCCTTGTGGTTCTTCCTATTGGTTCTAATTCTTCTTTACAACATGACTAATATGAAAATATGTTTAATAGGAATGTATATGTAGAGCCTATATCAGATTGCAAGCCATCTTGGAGAGGGAGGTGAGGGGGAGGGGGAAACATTTAAAGCTCAAAAGCTTATGGAAGTGATTGTTGAAAACTAAAAATAAATTAATAAAAAATTAAAAGAAAAAAAGAATCAATCCAATGAGTGAAATAATAGAAGAAAAGGTAAAATACCTCATTGGAAAAACAACTGGCCTGGAAAATAGATCCAGGAGAGACAATGTCAGAATCATTGGACTACCTGAAAGCCATAATTAAAAGGAGGACCTGGACATCATCTTTCAAGAAATTATCAAGGGAAACTGCCCTCATACCCTGGAATCAGAGAGCAAAATAGGTATTGATAGAATCCCCTGATCACTTCAGGAAAGAGATCCTAAACTAAAAACTCCAACGAATGATATAGCCAAATTACAAGACTATCTGGACAAGGAAAAAATACTTCAAGTGGCCAGAAAGAAACAATTCAAATATCAGAGAACTACAATCAGGTTTGCACTGGGCTTAGCAGCTGCAACATTAGAGGATCAGAAGTCATGGAACATGATATTCCAGAAGGCAAAGGAGCTAGGACCACATCCAAGAATAACCTACTGAAGAAATTAAGCACTATTCTTTTTTTTTAATGTCTTAAATAATTCTTTTTTTCCATTTCATTAATTTATTTTAAATTTAAGTATGCAATAAGAAAAGAAAAAAATTATAAACTTAAATACTAAAACAAAATAATTAAGAAAAGGAAAACACATTGCGATGTGCACAGCAGAATGAAAGAGAGGATTAAAATTTGCAACAATAAATTTCTATTTCAAGAAAACCTAATAATATTAAATACTACACATTATGTTCCTAGTTGTCCATCTTTTCTTTGCTTCCTTGTAAGTTTTTTTGGTTCTCTGCTGTGCTCTTTATTTTATTTTATTAATTAATTTTTTTGTTTTCAGCATTCACTTCCACAAGGATTTGAGTTTAAACTTTTCTCCCCCTGCTCCTTGCCTCCCTCCCCAAGATGGTGTGCAATTTGATATAGGCTCTACATACACATTCCTATTAAACATATTTTCACATTAGTCATGTTACAAAGAAGAATCAGAACCAATAGGAGGAACCACAAGAAAGAAGAAATAAATCAAAACAGAAGGAAAAAAAAGAGCAAATAGTATTCTTTGATCTTAAGCATAATTCTTCAAGGGAAAAAAATGGTCATTCAATGACATAGAAGGATTTTAAGCTTTCATAAGGAGAAGACCAGAATTGAACAAAAATTTTATCTCTAATATCAAGACCCAAGGGAAGCCTAAAATTGTAAAAAGGGAAAAGAAAACATAAGGGATTCAATGGAACTGAACTGTTTACATCCATATATTGGAAGATGATGCTTGTAATTCTGAAAAATTGTACCACTAATAGTACATCTAGAAGGAATATACATAGACAGAGTGTATGGATATGAGGTAAATTGGAGGAAATAAAGCATAAAATGACATAAAAAATAACTAAGGAATGAGAAAGAGGAGTACACTGGGTGCAGAAGGAATGCAGAGGTAGAATGGGGTAATTCCTTTTACATGAAGAGGTGCAGAAAACCTACTACAGTAGAGGGAAAGATGTATTGGCTTGAACCAGTGGTGGGAAACCTGTAGCCTGGAGGCCACTTGTGGGCTTCTAGGGGATTTGTTTTGCGAAGTTTGGATCGGTCAAAGGGACACACTTGAGGACCTAGAGAGCCACATGCGGCCTCAAGGCCACAGGTTCCTCATTATGGCATGAACCTTACTCTCATCAGTATTGGCTCAAAAAGAGAATGATATACACAATCAGTTGAATGTAGAAATCTATCTAACCAGATCTGAAAGTAGGAGGCTAGGAGATTAAGTAAAGAGGAAGGTGGAGTACTGACAAAAGGGAGGGCAGAGGGGGAGGTGATAGACAGAAGCAAAACAATGGTGAGGAAGGAAAAGGTAAAAGGAGAGAAAAGACAAAAAGGAGGAAAAATAGGATGGAGGGAAATACACAATTGATAATCACAACTTGTGAAAGTGAATGGGCTGGGGGCAGCTAGTTGGACAGCGGATACAGCACCAGCCCTGGATTCAGGAGGACCCAATTTCAAATCCAACCTCAGACACATAACACTTACTAGCAGTGTCACTTAACCCCCATTGCCCAACCAAAAAAAAAAAGTGAATGGGCTGAACTCTCCCATAAAAAGGAAGTGGATAGCAGAGTGAATCAAAACCCAGAATCTTACAATATGTTTTTACATGAAACACACTTGAAGCAGAGAGACACACACAGAGTATAGGTAAGTGACTGGAGAAGAATCCATCATGTTTTAACTGAAGCAAAAAGAATAAAGACAGCAATCCTGATCTCAGACAAAGCAAAAGCAAAAATTGACCTAATTAAAAGAGATAAATAAGGAAACTACATCTTGCTAAAAGTACCATAGACAATGAAGTAATATCTATACTAAACATACGTGTACCAAGTGGTGTAGCATCCTAATTCTTAAAGGAGAAGTTAAATGAGTTACAGGTTCATGATCAAACAAAAGATAGAGAGCATTCTGAAATGCAAAATAAATACTTTTGGTTATATTAAATTAAAAGGCTTTTGCACAAATAAAACCAATGCAACCAAGCTTAGAAGGAAAGCAGAAAGCTGGTAAACATTCTTTACAGCAAGTATCTCCAATAAAAGCCTCATTTCTCAAATATATAGAGAACTGAACTCATAAGAATACCAGCCATTCACCAAATGATAAATGGTCAAAGGATATGAACAGTCAGTTTTCAGGTGAAGAAACCAAAGCTATCTATAGGCATATAGAAGTGCTGTAAATCACTTTTGATTAGAGAAATTCACATTAAAACAACTCTGAATTGCCATCTCATACCTATCAGATTGGCTAATATGACAGAAAAGGAAAATGATAAATGCTAGAGAGAATGTGGGGAAATTAGGACACTAATGTACTGTTGGTGGAGTTATGAACTTATCCAACCATTCTGGAGAACAATTTGGAACTATGCCAACCAAAATGCATACTCTTTGATCTAGTAATACCACTACTTGGTCTGCATCCCAAAGAGATCATAAAAAAGGGAAACGGACCTACATATACAAAAATATTTATAGCAGCCCTTTTTGTGGTGGCAAGATATTGGAAATTGAGGGGATGTCCATTCATTGGGGAATGGCTGAACAAGCTGTGGCATATAAATATAATGGAATACTATTGTTCAACAAGAAATGAACAGTCAGAATTCATAAAAACCTGGAAACACTGGTATGAACTGATGCAAAGTAAAATGAGCAGATCCAGGAAAGCATTGGACACAGTATCAGTAACACTGTGTGATGATCAACTATGAATGATTCAGTTCTTCTCAACAACACAATGATCCAAGCAAGTACAAAGGACTCAAGAGGGAAAATACTATCTAAATCCAGTTAAAGAACTGATGGACGCTGAATGCAGATCACAGCATACTTTTTTCATTTACTTCATTCTTTTTTCTGACTTTTTTCCTTTTGGTCTGTTTCTTCTTTCACAACTGTAACTAATATAAAAATATGTTTTACATGATAGTGTATTAGAACCTATGTCACACTGTCTAACATTTTGGGAAGGGGGTGGGGAGGGAAGGAGGATGTGAGAAAAATTTGGAACTCAAAATCTTGTAAAAGTGAAAGCTAAAAAATTTCTTGACATGTAATGAGGGAAAAAATAAAATAGTATTTAAAATAAATAAATAAAAGAGGGGTGTCAGGTCCAACATAGGATCAAACAAATAAAAAACAAAGACTAGGTCAGGTCAGGAGCTGAGTATCCTCAGAGGGTCGAGGTGGAGGTGGGAAAGCTGAGACAAGAAGAGCTTTGGCCCATGAACTAAGACAAGAGTAAGCAGTCCAGACTGATTCCTCTTGGCACTGAGGGCAACTTTTTGAGGCATTTTAATTGTTCTTACAGGGATGAAGAACAGGTGTGATTTACTCACAGTTAGGGAGAGAGATGTAGACTAGTTCTGCAATTTCATCTATAGAGGGAATTCCAGGAGGAGGAAATTCCCTTTACCAATGCAGGACACCACCTTCTCTGTAACATAAAGTCTTAGAGAGATGCCTACAACTCTAAGAAGTTTCATCATTCGGTCAGGATCACACAGCCAATATATATCAGAGATGTGATTTGAATCCAAATGGCACATAGTAGGTTTTTCCTTAGGGATCTGTAAGGATGTAGAGGGCCACAAGCTATTCATGAGGTCTCACTGATGGGCGGAGGCCCCTCTCGGGTGATTGATCTATGAGCAAAGGTCACCAGGTTCAGGTGCTCCATTCTATGGATCTTTAACAATCTTTAACTCCCCTAGTTATTGTATGGTCATTAGCAGTTTATCTGGGATTGGAGTCAGATAAGTGCACAGGATGTGCATGCACAGTCCTTAGCACAGCATGAGCTCTACCTCATAGTAACTTGAGAAGAAGTTCCTGTTACTTTACTACTTAAGTGAATGCTTTGTTAAAATTAAATGGAGTTGCTTCCATCTTGTCTCCTGCCTCATCAATGCACATTCTAGATAGAAGGTTAAGCTTGTCTTATCCCTTCAAAGTTAGCGTAGGATCCTTGCTCTTGTGGTGAGCTGAGTTAGCTGTGCACAACAGTTTTTTATAAATGTTTATTGGCTGAGTTTAACTCTTTGAAAATTCCACCTGTTGCAGCTCATTCTGCATCCTGGGGCCAAGCAAAACAAGGTAAATTTACCCAGGTCTTCCTGGCTCCAAGGCCAGATCTCTGTCTACTCTGCCAGCTGCCTATCTCCTCATTGTCACATAACTAAGTTTCAGAATCAGGGCTTGAACAAGGTCACCTTTGTTCTTTCCCCTATAACATATTGGTTCAGTCTTTGCCCTCAAACTCTATTACAGGGCAGGAAAGCTCTGGTTTGGGAAGGGGCCTGGAGGATAGTGAAGAGGAGGAACTAAATTGGAAGGGAGAGACTCTCCCAAGGAGCCTTTGATGCTCTTCACCCAGACCAAGCAGGACTTTTTGGACCTTCCTATGATACTCCAGGCATTCAGTCTGGGCCCTAAGCACTCTTGATGACTCCACATCACATTGAGCATGTAGCCACCTTCCCCAGCTTCCCTTGAGACAGTTCTGAGGATGGGCAACCCCATTTCTACCAGCCAGAGAAATGTCTGAGAGACAGAATGCTCAGGTCTTCCTTCCAAGACAGGCTTTCCTCAGACCCGTCATTTCTCAGCAATCCTTTAGCTGAGCCCTTCCGTCACCTTGGTCCATCTCCCCCTTAGTGCTCCTAGCTTCTCAGGCTCTCCATCATCTTCTATACTCAATCTTCTCAACCCCTTCATTCTTCCTCCTCTGTCCAACACTCCTCAAAGCCCTTTAGTCCTGCCAAGCCCTTAGTATGGTAGTCCTCATAATCCCACTCCAAATCCTATCAGTCTCCACTGGGGAGTCTTGGAGATTCCCACAATTTCCTCAGTGGCCCATGGACCTCATATCCTGCAATTTCATTTAGTCTAGGGGACCAGGCCTTCCTTTTCTTCCATGAATTGGACTATGTTGGAAGTTTGGTGCCCTTCCTCAGTCCCTTATCCAACTAGTGCCCTCATCCCCTTAGTTCCCCTAACCTTCCCATTCCCAGCCTCTAGCCCAAGTTCCCCCCAGTACATTAGTCCCTTCAGCCCTCCATCTTCTGTCCCCACTGACTCCCCCAGTCCCCACCCCAGGTTCCCCACTTACCAACCCCAGATGACCAAAGAGCCAGTTCTTAAGAGGGGGCTGAGGGAAACACCGAAGCCTCTGGCAGTTGACATAGTATCGTTGGACCCAGGCTAGGCCCTTGACTAGGATCCAGGTGCCAAGGGCCAGTAAGGCCAGCAACAGGATGGAAGAAACCCCAGGCTCCAGGACTGCCAGGCCCAGAAGATGAGATAGCCACTTGGGGGCAGGCAGCATCCTGCAGGGAGAGAGACCATGAGACAGAGGGGGAGGTATAGGACAGTCCTAGGATAATTGTTGGGGCTGGACACATGGGAGAAGGGATGAAGATGCTAAGAGGTATGGAGAGGAGGCCTGACTGTAGCGAACCATTTCAGAGCAGTTTAAAGGGGGAGGAGAGAGAAACAAAATTAGGAGAGGAAGCAGAGGGAGGCAAGATAAAACTGAGAGGTCTGTGGCAGAAGGAAAACACCAAGGATCCAAGTGGCACCAGTGCCTCGGCCCCTCTAGGCTTAGAGTTCTCTGAAGGCACATTCCTAGAGGGGTGTACATCTCCCAGACTCCTGATGGGAAGGAGAGTAGGGAGGCCCCTGCCCCCCCCCCAGAGGGGCCTCCCCCTGCCCCAGCTGGGCTCTTGGTCTTGCATTTGTTGTTTTCTCTTCTGGATGCCAGCATTTTCTTGAGGTCAGTAACTAACCCTAGGAGCCCATCACCCCCATTGGCCTCTTCCAGGCTCCAGGCTGCAGATTCACAGGCACTTTGTGAACCACTCAAGTAAGACAGCTGACTCATGTGACTTCCCTTCCTAGAGGCCTCTCCCAAGTCCAAGCTGACCTGGCCTGAGTTTGAATTCCAGTTCTAGACCCTCGAGCCCTTCAGGGTGGCAGACAAGGCTCTCTTCCCTAGCAAGGAGTCCTTCCTTCCCTGCAGCCAGCTCTTGGGGTGTGTAGAAGGGGGACCCTCCAAGGGAACCACCTAATCCTGCTTCCCCTTTGACTCTTTCAGTGTCCTGCTGACAAACATGCCGTCTGCCGTGGTTGGACCCACAATCTGCCCTTCGCTCCTACTTCCCCCTCCCAATTCTTCCCAAACACTGGCTGCTTCAAGAACATCCCTCTCCCCTCAGTGAACGAGAGGCTGGAGCTAAGCTGCCAATCCTGAGCTGGAAAGCCCATCCGGTTGCCGGAGGTCTCATCACTTTCCCCAAGAACTGAATAGGGAAGGAGGAGTTGGGTGAAAATCCTGGAGCAGAAGGTAGGGTGACCCAGAAAGCCTCACCCATTTGCCAAGAGTCCTTAAGGGCAGAGATTTGGTCAACTACTTAGGAACTCCTGACACAGGATCAGGGTGAAAATTCTCCAGACCCCTGCCTCCTCCCCAGTCCTGGCACCTGGTACACAGAAAGGCTCGTTGACATCACCTGGGTCCTAGGGAAAGTTGAACACTAGAATCTCAGGTGATGCTGGACGGTAAGGGAGGTGGGGCTGGCACATCAACAGCCCAAGAGTCCATCTGGCTGTGGACAGCCCTAGTAGGCAGAGTTATGAAGAAGCCCCAGGCTGCTCAGCATTTCCTAAAGGGTGGGGTATGGGGCAGGAGAGGAAGGAGGAAGGTAACAGGAAATCCTGAATTGCAAAAAGTTTGTCCTTGCATCAGGGAGGTACTTCCCAAATGCTCCTTCCCTCAAACCGCGCCCCCCCCCCCCGCCTTCACTGGGCCCTTTCCCACCTTCAGGTTTGGGTCCTGATTTCCCTGAACAGGTGGGGCCACCAGGGAGAAAAGGCCATCATGGCAAGAGGAGGACCTTGAAGGATTTAAGATGGGGTGGGGGTGGGGGAGCTGGGGGCCTGGGCCATGGAGCCAAAGGCCACTGAGGAATGGGGTAACTTTCAAAACCCGAGCCTTTCTTTGGTTGGAGCAGGAGACAGTGACAGACCAAGGTATGTAAATGTTTAGGCTGGGCATTAGAAACTAGGTGACTGATGAGGCAGGTTAAAGTCAGTAGGAGACACAACTTCCAGGGAGTCCGAGCTGGGTAGAGTGGCTTCTATCATCATCCTAGGACCCCTTTTAGGCAGAACACTGAGACCAGGAAGGGGATTGAGGGGCAGGATGGTCTCCTTCCTAAGAGTCTAAAAGAAAGAAAGACCCCTTCTCCTCTCTAAGGCTAATCCTCTTCTACCTGGTGACACAAGTGAGAAAGGGCACAGCCAAGCCAGAGCCAGGGCAGAGAACAGTGACTAGGATAAGGAAAGACTGGAAACTATGCAATGCAAGGGTCACTCTTACCTACTGCCGGCCGGACATCTCTGTCTGAATACCAAAGTGAGCATGTCTAAATGGAATTCCATTTTAATACTCAATGATTCCAGAGAACCAATGATAAAGCATTCAATCCTTTACAGAGAGGCTAGGCAATGGGACACATTTTTTTTTGTAGTCACTAGGGTGATTTGTTTTGCCTCATTATGTACATTTATTTCAAAAATTTTTCTTTTTCTTTTTTAATTTCCCAATGGGACAGGGAGTGGGAGGGAAAGGAAATAGATTTCTATTCATTTAAAACAAATGGAGGGGTGGGAACGTACTAGAAATGTAAAATAGTGTATGCACTTGTCAAACAGGTAAAAATACTGTTAGTTTTACATTGTTACAAGAGAGAATAATCTATAAATGTCAGTGAAGTAAAAACCAAAACATATCAATATAATTTAAAATGAAAAAATAGGTTTCATCTTCCTTTCTATTTTTCCTATTTCTTTCTTTCCTTCTTTCTCTTTTCTTCTTTCCTTTTTTCTTTCTCCTTTCTTCTTTCCTTTTTTCTTCCTCCCCTTTTTCTTCTTCCTTTACACTTCTTTCTTCCTTCCTTTTCTTTTTTTTTCTCTCTTTCTCCCTTCTTTCTTTCATTCATTTTTTCTTCTTTTCCTTCCTTCTTTTCCTTTCTTCCTTCCATTCATTCTTTCTATCCATTGTGTCTCTAACCCCACTCCCTCCAAACTTCCCTATTTCTGCGAGGATACCACAATCCTTCCAGTCACCCAGGTTCACGACCTCAGACTCTTCCTAGTCTCTTCCTTACCTAGCCCACCTCCCTCCCCCATCAAATCGGATGTGAAGACCTGTTCCTCCTGCTTGCACAACATCCTTGGCATCTATTTCCTTCCTTCTTCTCCCAAGACCTCTTCTCAGAGATGACTTGCTCAGGCCATGGAAAATTGCAAAGTGCTGTCAATCAGAAAGTACAAGAAACAATTCCCCACCCCTGCCCCTTCAGACTGCTTAGAACTTCGATTAAAATAGGAATCTACCAGATGCCTCAGTCAGGGCTTCTCCAAGTCGGGGCCTCTCTGCTCTACACAGACACAGACACACAGACACACAGACACACACACACACACACACACACACACACACACACACACACACACACATACCCTGGCCCTAACCTACCATGCCAGCCTCACTGCCACATCATTCTCCCTCCCACATTCTGCAATCCCACTAAACTGTCCTCTCTGTTCCTCACATAAACCATTCCACCTCCTATCTCCAGGCCTTTGCACTGGCCATACCCTATGCCTAGAACACCCTCTTTCCTTACCTCCACATCCTAGGGTCCCTCTCTTCCTTCCAGATGCAGCTCAGACACCATCTTCTACATCAAGCCTTATCTGATCCCCCATCACCTCCTCCTCAGCATCTAGGGCCTTCCTTCCCTCCCAGACCACCTTGGATCTATTTTGTATATATTTGAATTTATTAACTTTATACTGATGCTGGACAAGTTTTTTTCTTAAATTTTTTTTTATTTTAGACAAATGCTAAAACTTAAATACATAATAAGAAAAGAAAAAGAAACTTAAATATTAAAAAAAACAAAAAAAAGTCATGTGCACAGCAGAACATAGGAGAGCATTCAAGATACATAGCAATAACTTTTCATTTCAAGAAATCCTGTATATTAAATACTGTGCATTATGTTGAAAGCTGTCCATCTTTTCTTTGCTTCCTTGTCAGTTTTCTTTTGTTCTCTGCTGTATACTTTTTACTCTGTTCCCTTTTTCTCCTCCCTCCCTCCCCCCTACCTGCCATCCAAAGGCTAATTGAGCATTGGATGTATTTATATATAGGTATTGATATTCACATACACACACACATATACACATACATACATACATACATACATATAAACATATACGTCCCCTAAGAGATTCTACTCCTAATTGTTTTTGTGCTTGTGCATATCTCTTTTTTTCCTATCTCTCCTAACTCCTCTACTTTACTTCTACCTTACCCTCCTATTACTTAACCTACCCCAACTCTAGCAATCTTTCCCTTATTATCCCATTCCCCTAAATCTAAACTCCCTTCTATATCTCCTTTTAACCTATTCCCACACCTTCCCCTCTAAAATCCCTCCTTTATTTTCTCCCCCCTCCCTATCCCCTTAGAGTTTTATTTCTTTTGAATTTAAGACTTTTGATACTCTTCTAAATGTATATGTATTTTCCCCTCTTAAACTCATTTCCAGTGAGTAGGTTTCCAAAACTAATACCCTACCCTCCCCTATTTAATTCCTCTGTATTGGTTCGTCCTCTTGTACTTCATTTATAAAAGATAATTACTCTTTTAGCTTGAATGGTTTTACTTTTTGAAGTCATATCACACTCAAGTCTACCCCAATCTTCCTTATAACTTACCTAATTACTAGTAACAATCCTAGACATAGGTTTTACATTATTCATACATAAAAAGTAAACATTCTATCCTTATTTAGTCCCTTGTAATTGGTCATCGGCATGTACCTTATGTTTCTCTGGGCTCTTGTATGTTAAATCTTCTATTGAGTTCAGGATTTTGTTTTGTTTTTAAAAAAAACCTGAAAGTCTGACAATTGATCAAGTATCCCCTTTTTTTCCCTTCAGAATTATACTTAGCTTTGCTGGGTATGATATTTTCAGCCAAAAGCCCAGTTCTTTCGTTCTTTGGTATATAGTGTTCCTAGACCTGTGATCTTTTAGTGTTGCCACTGCTAGGTCTTGTGTGATTCTAATTGTGGTACTGCCATAACTAAATTGTTTTTTTCTTGTTGCTCATAATATTTTGTTTTTGATCTGGGGGTTTCAGAATTTGACTACAATAGTCCTGCGAGGATCTCTTTCAGGTGGTGATCAGTGGATTTTTTCTATTTCTACTTTCCCCTCTTGTTCTAATGTTTCAGGACAATTTTCTTTAATCATTTCTTGTATTATTGTATCAAGATTCTTTTTTTTAATCAGAATTTTCAGGTAGTCCAATTATTCTTATGTTTTCTCTTTTTGATCTGTTCTCCAGATCTGTTGTTTTTCTTATGAGATGTTTCACATTCTCTTCTATTTTTTTTTCATTCTTTGTATTTTGTTTTATTATTTCTTTATTTCTTGTAACTTCGCTGGCTTCCCCTTGCCCAATTCTGATTTTCAAAGTCATTTTCTTCCTTAAGATCCTGGATCTCCTTTGCTAATTGCTTGACTTTCTTTTCATAATCTTGTTTTTCTTGCATTATTCTTATTTTTCTTTTTAGTTTTTCCTCAATCTCTCTCATTTGATTTTTAAAGTCTTTTTAAGTTCTTCAATGAATTCTTTTTGGGCAGGTGACCATTTGACATTACTCTTTGGGGTAGAAGAGGGTTTCTTTACTTCAGTATCCTCCTCTGAAGACAACTCTGATCTTCTCTATTCCCATAGTAGCTCTCTATGGTTGGATTCTTTCTCCTTTGCCAGTGACCATTTTTTTTGGTAATAATTTAGTTTTTATAATCACCTCTAGTCCTAGGGTATGGGGGATGGTGCTTCTAATCTTCTTCAATTCTCCCTTCTGACCTTGAACTCAAAACAAGACCTCTAGCCTCCTGTAAGTGCCCATAGCAGAGGCCTCCCCACCCCACTGCTTCTGCACTCACCAGGCATGTGGTTCCCTTTCCCACCATGTCTCTGCAGCATAGCTGGGTCTGGCATTCCTTCTTAGCAGAGATTCCCTAGATTTTCCCCAGACTAACTCCCCTCACTGTCTTGGGGGTACAAATTCTTGTGGCTGGGGCTGAGGCAGCCTCCCCAAACCAGCTAACCCTAGGGCTTGCCCCTTGTTGTTTAAGCAGTTTGCCCCTTGTTGTTAAAGCAGACCCTAGCCTGGAGGTATATACTCTTCACAGGAAAGAAATCCCATCCAGGATTTTTCTTCAGATCTTCTCCAATTGTCCTAGGAGGACCCCTCTTCTGACCCTATTCTTAGAAGTTTTCTCAGCTCTATGTTCGCCCAGAGGCACTATTTTATCTCTTTTGTGGAGGAAAATCTTGAAAGCTTGAAATTTTCTGACCTATTCTGCCATCTTCCCAGAATCCTCTCCTGATGATAGATAAGTTTTTATATGTACTTGTGGTATCCCCCATTAGAATGTAAGCACCTTGCGAGTACTGATTGTTCCACTCTGTACTCGTATTCCCTGCTCCTAGTACAGTTCCTGATGCGTTGTAGCCACTTACTGATTGATTGCCACCAGTGGCTTCTTCCCAGAAGTCCTAGGGTCTTTCTCTGCACCAAGTGAATTTGTCTTGAATAATTGTTTTGGCACAATACCAGCAACATTGTGTGATGGTCAACTATGAACGACTTAGCTCTTCTCAGCTACACAATGATCCCGGACAATTCCAAAGGATTCAGAATTGAAAGTGCTATCCACCTCAAGAGAAAGAACTGCTGGAGTCTGAATGCAGATCAAAGCATACTATTTTTCACTTTTTTGTGTGTTTTTTTCTTTTAGCCTGTTTCCTTTTTCTCAACATACTAATATAGAAATATGTTTTACATCATTACACATACATAACCTGTATCAAATTGCTTACCATCTTAGGGATGGGGAGGGAAGGAAGGGAGGGAGAAAATTTGGAAATCAAACTTTAAAAAAATGAATGTTAATAATTGTCTTTACATGTCATTGGAAAACAATAAAAGACTATTTTTAAAAATTTAAAAAGTTAAAAAAAGAAAAAGAAAATTTGGTTTGAGAGCACATTTCATGCCCCTTGACCTGGACACAAAAATTACTCTAACTCTGCATCATTTACAGGCCTTCATTCCTTTCTCCCAAGGACTGTGGCAGTGGCTTCCTAATTTTCTTCCTGACTCCTCTCTCTCCCCACTCCAATCTAACCTCGACACAGCTGCCAAAGTGATATTTCAAAACATATCTGACCATGTCATTTCCCAACTAAAAAATTTTTAGGGAACTGCTTGTTGCTTCTAAGATAAAAATACAAATTCCCTCAATTTCTTAGAATTCCTAGTTTCCTTCAAAGCTTAAGTGCTTCCTTTTACAGAAAGTCTTTGACCCTTCCCCTGCCAACTGCCTCCACCACAAATTCATATATATACATATATATATACATATATATACATATATATACATATATGTGTGTGTGTTTGTGTGTGTGTGTGTGTATATAGATAGATAGATAGACAGACAGACAGATAGATAGATAGATAGATATTGCATATTTTACACAAAATATTATTGTATATTTTGCTTCCTTGATAGAATCCTTGAGAGCAAAGCATGTTTCTTTTTCAACCTGTGTCTTCACCTATGCCTAGGACAGTGCCATAACTTCAGTAAGTACTTAATAAATGCTTGCTGATTAGTATACCCATAGAATGCCCCTCTATTGATGACTACAGCTGTAAATCAGCCTAAGTGGAGGTGATGTTCTAGAAAGGTGGTGCGTGTAGCTAGCTATTTCCCATTTGGGCTGCTGGTGGTTCCTTTTTTACTTCATATGTCTAGCATGTGCTTGTACTGTTAGAAGCAATGGCAGAGAAGCAACAAGGTGGAAGGTTTCTACAAAGGTTGCGTAGATAAGTCAAATCTGGCAAAGTTGTCTTAAGTAAACAGTAGAAGGGAACAGCAACAGCCAGGGGAATGAGGAAAGGACTCTGGGTGTGGAAAGTGGCACTCAGTTAAGCCTGAAAAGGAGTTAGAATTCAAATCTGAGTTCAAATCAAATACTTACTAGCTGTATGACCCTGGGCAAGTCACTTAACCCTGTTTGCCTCTATTTCCTCATCCATAAAATGAGCTGGAGCAGGAAATGGCAAACCACTCCAGTATCTTTTTTATTTTTTTATTTTCTATAAAAATTTATTTTTTTCAGCATTCACTTTCATAAGATTTTGAGTTCCAATTTTTTTCTCCCCCCTCCCCCTCCCCCTCCCCAAGATGGCATGCAATTAGATATAGGCTATACATGTACAATTGAATTAAACATATTTCCACATTAGTCATGTTGTGACAGAAGAATCAGAATAAAAGGGAAAAACCACAAAAAAGAAAAAAAAGAGAAAATAGAACGCTTCAATCTGCATTCAGACTCCACAGTTCTTTCTCTGGATGTGGATAGCATTTTCCATTATGAGTCTTTTGGAATTATCTTAGATCATTGTATTGCTGAGAAGAGTTAAGTCTATCAAAATTGATCATTGCACAATGTTGTTATTACTGTGTACAATATTCTCCCGATTCTGCTCACTTCACTCAGCATCAGTTCATGTAAGACTTTCCAGGTTTTTCTGAAATCTGCCTGTTCATCACTTCTTATAGAACAATAGTATTCCATTACATTCATATACTAGAACTTGTTCAGCCATTCCCCAATCAATGGGCATCCCCTCAATTTCCAATTCTTTGCCACCACAAAAAAAGTTGCTATAAACATTTCTGTGCATGTGAGCCATTTTCCCCTTTTTTATGATCTTTTCACAATACAGACCTAGTAGTGGTATTGCTGGATCAAAGGGCATGCAGAGTTTTATAGCCCTTTGGGCATAGTTCCAAATTGCTCTGCAGACTGGTTGAATCAGTTCACAACTCCACCAAAAATGCATTAGTGTTCTAATTTTCCTACATTTCCTACAACATTTATCATTTTCCTTTTTGTCATATTAGCCAATCTGATAGGTATGAGGTAGTTCCTCAGAGTTGCTTTAATTTGCATTTCTCTAATCAATAGTGATTTAGAGCATTTTTTCATATGACTAGTGATAGCTTAACTTTCTTCATCTGAAAATTGCCTGTTCATATCATTTATCAGTTGTAACTCTCAAGAATTGTATTTTATTATTGCATTTAGAAGGCTATACATAGAGAGATGATGTGAGTGTAAGTTGACTTTGATGTGATGATAAAAATTGAATTAATTAAGGGGTGAAAAAAGGATTATACTGGGAAAAGAGGAAAGGAGGAGACAGAATAGGATAAATTTCATCACATGAAGAGGCACAAAGACCTACTACATAGAGGGAAAGGGGGGGGCGAGCATTGCTTGAACCTTACTCTCATTAGATTTGGCTCAAAGAGGGAATAAAATATACATACAGTTGATTATAGAAATCTATCTTGCTCTTAGGGAAGTAGGAGAAGAAAGAAAAGGGATGGTGTGGATAGAAGAGAGGGCAGAAGTAGCAAGGGAAAGGAGAAAGAAAAGGGAGGGAGTAGATAGAAGGGAGGGCAGGTTGAGGGAGGCAGTGGTCAGAAGCAAAGCACTAGTGAATAGGGAAAAGGTGAAAGCAGAGAGAAAAAAATAAACAAGAGGGAAAATATGATGGAGAGAAAGATGCAGTCAGTAATCAAAACCATGAATGTGAATGGGATGAACTCTCCTGTAAAACAGAAGTAGATTGCAGAGTGGATTAAAAACAGTAATCCTACAATATGTTGTTTACAAGAAACACATTTGAAGAAGAGAGGTACACAGAGAGTAAAGGTAAAAGGCTAGAGGAAAATATATTATGCATCAGCTGAAGTAAAAAAAAAAGTGTGGGTAGCAATACTGATCCAAGGAAAACAAAAGTAAAAATACATCTAATTAAAAGAGATAAGGAAGGAAACTACATCTTGCTAGAAGGTACCACAGACAATGAAGTAATATCATTATTAAATATATATGCAGCGTATATGAGAAGTTAAGTGAGTTACAGGAAGAAAAAGACAGTAAAACTATACTAGTGGGGGACTTCAACCTCCTTCTCTTAGAACTAGATAAATCTAACCACAAAATAAACAAGAAAGAAGTTAAGGAGGAGAATAGAATTTTAGAAAAGTTAGATATGGTAGCCCTCTAGAGAAAACTGAATGTGGATAGAAAGGAATATACCTTTTTCTCAGTGGTACATGGTATCTACACAAAAAATGACCATATACTAGGGCATAAAAACCTCACCATCCAATGCAGAAAGGTAGAAATATTAAATACATCCTTTTCAGATCATGAAGCAATAAAAATTACATGTAATAAAAGGCCAAAAATTAATTGGAAACTAAATAATCTAGTCATAAAGAATGAGTTGGTCAAACAATAAATTATAGAAACAATCAATAACTTCATCCAAGAGAATGACAATAATGAGACAACATACCAAAACTTGTGGCATACAGCCAAAACACTTCTTACGGGAAAATTCGCATCTCTAAATGCTTGCATGAATGAAATACGGAAAGAGGAGATTAATGAATTGGGTATGCACCTAAATCAGCTAGAAAAAGAACAAATCAAAAATCCACACTTAAATACCAAATTAGAAATCCTGAAAATGAAAGAAGAAGTGGATAAAATGGAAATTAACAAAACTATTTAACTAATAAAACTAAGAGCTTGTTTTATGAAAAAAATAAAATAGATAAACTTTTGTTTAATTTGATTTTTTTAAAAAAAAAGAAGAAAAAGAAATTACCAGTGTCAAAAATAAAAAGGGTGAATTTACCATCAATGAAGAGGAAATTAAAACAATAATTAGGAGTTAGTTTGCCCAAATGTATGCCAATAAATCTGACAGTCTAAGTGAAATGAATAACCTCATTTCAGAAAAAGAAATAGAACATGGAATTAATGAACTCCCTAAGAAAAAATCTCCATTGCCAGATGGATTTACAAGTGAAGTCTACCAAACATTTAAAGAACAATGAATTCCAATACCATATAAACTATCTGGAAAAATAAGTGGAGATGGAATCCTACCAAATTCTTTTTGTAATACAAAGATAGTGCTGATACCTAAACAAGGAAGAGCCAAAACAGAGAAAGAAATTATAGACAAATTTCCCTAATGAATATTGATGCAAAAATTTAAAATAAAGCATTAGCAAAGAGATTACAGCAAATTATTACAAGGATAATACGCTATGACCAGGTGGGATATATACCAAGAACGCAGCGTAGTTCAATATTAGGGAAACTATCAGTATGATTGACCACATCAATGACAAAATTAACAGAAATCATATGATTATCTCAATAGATGCAGAAAAATACAACACCCATTCCTATTAAAAGCACTAGAGACCATAGGAATAAAAGGAGTTTTCCTTAAAATGATTAGTATCTAACTAAAACCATCAGCAAACATTATATGTAATGGGAATAAACTACCAGCACTCCCAATATGATTGAGGGTGAAACATTAATAATGAAACATTATCATCACTGTTATTCAATATTTTACTAGAAATGTTAGCTTTAGCAATAATAGAAGAAAAAGAAATGGAAGGAATTAGAATAGGTACTGAAGAAACAACAGCATCACTCTTTGCAGATGATATGATGATATACTTAGAGAAGCCTAGAAAATCAACTAAAAAACATTACTTGAAAAAAATAACAACTTTAGCAAAGTTGCAAAATATAAAATAAACCCACATAAATCACTGGCATTTTTATGCATTACTAACAAAGTCTAGCAGCAAGACATAGAAAGAGAAATTCTATTTAAAGTTATTGTAGACATTATAAAATATCTGGGAGTCTACCTGCCAAGACAAACTCAGGAACTATATGAACACAATTACAAAACACTTTTCACATAAATAAAGTTAGATCAAAGTAATTGAAAAAATATCAGTTGCTCATGGGTAGGCTGAGATAAGATCATAAAAATGAAAATTTTGCCTAAATTAATTTACTTAGTGACATACCAATCAAACTACTGAAAAACTATTTTATAGAGCTAGACAAAATAATAACAAAATTCATCTGGAAGAACAAAAGGTCCAAAATATCAAGGGAATTAATGAAAAGAAATGCTAGAAAAGGTAGCCATACCAGGTCTAAAACTGTACTATAAAGCAGTAATCATCAAAAGTACTTAGTACTGGCTAAGAAATGGAGTGCTTGATTAGTGGAATGGGTTAGGTACACAAGACATAGTAGCAATGACTATAGGAATCTACTGTTTGATAAACCCAAAAACTCTACTTTCTGGGATGAGAACTCACTTTTTCACAAAAACTGTGGGGAAAACTAGAAAATAGCATGGCAGAAACAAGGCATAGGCCAAGATCTTATACCATATACCAAGCTAAGGTCAAAATGGGTATGTGATTTAGACATAAAGGTCATATTATAAACAAATTAAAAGAGCAAGGAATAGTTTACTTGTCAGATCTATGGAGAACAGAAGAATCTGTGACCAAACAAGAGATAGAGAGCATTATAAAATGCAAAATGAATGATTTTGATGACATTAAATTAAAAAGGTTTCACAAAAAAAGCCAATGCAACCAAGATTAGAAGGAAAGCAGAAAGCTGGGGAACAATTGTTATAGCCAGTGTTTCTGATAAAGGCCTCATTTCTAAAACACATAAAGGACTGAGTAAAATTTATTAGAATACATGTCATTCCCCAATAGATAAATGGTCAAAGGATATGAACAGGCAGTTTTCAGATAAAGAAATTAACGCTAACTATAGTCATATGAAAAAAATACTCTAAATCACTATTGATTAGAGAAATGCAAATTAAAACAACTCTGAGGTACCACCTTATACCTACCAGATTGGCTAATATGACAAAAAATGAAAATTATAAATGTTAGAGAACATGTGAGAAAATTGGGACACTAATGCATTGTTGGTGGAGTTGTGAACTGATTCAATCACTCTGCAGAGCAATTTGGAACTATGCCCAAAGGGCTATAAAAAATGTGCATACCCTTTGACTCAGCAATAGCACTATTAGGGCTGTATCCCAAAAAGATCATACAAATGGGAAAAGGAGCCACATGTACAAAAATATTTATAGCAGCTCTTTTTGTGGTGGCAAAGAATTAGAAATTGAGGACATATCCATCAATTGGGAGAATGGCTAAACAAGTTGTGATATATGAATGTAATGGAATACTATTGTTCCATAAGAAATGATGAGCAGGCAGATTTCAGAAAAACCTAGAAAGACTTGCATGAACTGATGCTGAGTGAAGTGAGCAGAATCAGGAGAATACCATACACAGTAACAACAACATTGCACAATGATCAATTTTGATAGACTTAACTCTTCTCAGCAATACAATGATCTAAGACAATTAATTACAAGACTCATGATGGAAAATGCTATCCACATGCAGAGAAAGAATTACGAAGTCTCAGTGTAGATCAAAGCATACTATTTTCTCTTTTTTTGTTTGTGTTTTTCTTTCTGGTGGTTTTTCCCTTTAGTTCTGATTCTTTCATAACATGATTAATATGCAAATATGTGTAATATAATTGTACATGGATAGCCTATATTAGATTGCAGACCATCTTGGGGAGGGGGAAAAAATCTAGAACTCAAAATCTTGTAAATGTGAATGTTGAAAACTAAAAATTAAATAAATATTGAAAATTATACATACATATATACATACATACATACATATGTGTGTATTATAGTGGCTTATTTAAAATTTCTTTTTGTTATTTTTTCCCTCTCTAAAAAAAACATTACAGCAATGTAAATGTAAAGAATGAAAGGAAGTCAAAACAGAAGGCTGGGCAATTGTAAAGGCCAAGCTTGAGCTCAGTGAAGAGTTTTGAGAAGCCACCTACTTCCCTGCTTTGCAGAGGCCTGGAACCAAAGATGTCGACATATTGCTTGTTTTTCTCCATGATTCTTTTTTTTTTCTTTGTTTTAGGAGATGACCCTTGGGGGGGGCATGGGAGATTAAGTGGGAAGTTGGTAACAGGATTCCCTCCCCCCAGGTGTCAAGGGAGGGGAAGGAGAAAGGGCAGAAGAAAATAAGCATTTGGAGAGAGAGAGAGTGAGAGAGAGAGAGAGAGAGAGAGAGAGAGAGGAGAGAGAGAGAGAGAAATTTGAATCTTACAACAGCCCAAGGAGTTAGGTACTACTGATATTTTTATCTGCCTTTTAGAGAGAAGGAAACTGAGGCTCACAGAGGTTGTGACTTATCCAAGGGTACTAGGAAAGAGACGGAAGGAAGAACAGGAGAGAAGTCGACAACTAGGCAGCAGCAGCAGCACCTGGCTTCACACCTAAGTCTTCCCTGATCCCTATTTTGGGTCCTTTTCCACTAGCCAAGCTGCCAAACTCTCCTTGGGGACCCTCAGGGAAACACGGGACTCTGATTCACTCAGATCTCCAGCAAATGTGATTCAAGTATGCCTGTCTCTGGAGACTGGAGATTCTGAGACTGCCAGCGGAGTTTTTCTTCTGGAGAAGACATAGAGTCTTTCCCTATTTCCAGTCTCTTTTTTCTTTCTTATCTCAACTGACCCCGGTCCAGCCCAGATCTTCAGAGCTGAATGAAAGTCTCACAGAAGAGAGAACAAAACAGTGACTCAGCAGACCTAGGTCAGATGGGGGCAGGGTATCTGGGGAAGAATGGGCCCTGTGTCGACCTCCTAGTCAAGCCTGTTTGCAGGGAGAATTACCAGAGCTCTGAATTTCTACCAACCTCCAAACTTTTCCCCAACTCCTGGGTCCTCTGCCTCTCCCCATCCCCCACCTCACCAGCTTCTCCTTCGGTCCTCCTCTTTGTGCTCCTCTGTGTTCCATCTCCTCATATTTCTCTATCCCACCCTGTTCCCCACCAGGCCCACCCCTGTCATCATCAGCCCGGATGGGATACTCCTGCTCCAGACTCCATTTTGAGTCTTTTCAGACAGTACCTGGTAAATCCTCTTCTGATGAAGGTAGCTCTGGGGTCAGTTCTGGATGTCACTGTTTTGATGTCTTGGGATCCCACTCGCTGCTCACTCTGACCCCAAAACAAGGAAAATGTTGTATATTCTCTTTCTCCCTCTTACCAACTTCTCTCTGCCTCAGACTCCACCTCTGCAGGCAAAAAAAAAGACAGAAGAAGTCTGAATGAGTCACTGGAATCTGATTGGAGCCAGGAAAGGGGAGGGCTGGGGCCAGTCAGAAAAAAGAGGAGAGGGGTTAATGAGAACAAAAGATGAAGCAGTAGGTGAAAGGGTAGGAGAATTAATAACCCAGGCCCTTAAGGTCACTCTCCACTGACTTCAGAGCTCCCTCACACCCCTCCTCCTGATCTCCTTCTCTCCTCTCTTTTTCTCTTCCTTCCCCCACCATTCTGTCCCAGTTGCACATACGAAGACAGCCCCTACAACATCGAACCACCCCTATTCTGTCCTACTCTCCCCCCACAGACTCTCCTCTCCTCCTTTGCTGTCTCCCCACTTTTCTCCTCTTCTTCCTTCCCTCTCTTTCCTTCCTCATACCTTCATCACTTGTCTTCCCTTTCTCTCCCTGTCTCCTTTTTCCTCTGAATCATCTTCTCCTATTTCCTCCCCTTCCTGCCTCTCTGTCCCAACCCGGTAGATTGAACGGCAGCCTCCACGGACATTTTTCTTCATTCATTCTTTCCCAGGCCTCAGCAATTCCAAAGAGAGGGCAGCAGTGGGGGAAGGGGGTACCCTGTAGTAAGAAGGATCCTAGGCACCAATTCAGCTGCCCTGGCACTAGTTTTATTTTGAAGGGCACAGCCTGCCAATTTGGGCAACATCCTGTCAGAGTCACCAACTCCTATCCTCCCATATCCATCCCATCATTTCCCTCCCCACAAGCAGACCCTAGTTTAGACCTTTATTGCTTTTCCCTTGGAATATTATGACAATGTCCTAGCCAGGCTCTGCCTTTGACTCACTCTTACAGCTCCTGCACAAGCTACTTGTCATCCTCACTGAGTCACAGAATAGCAGAGCTGGAAGGGACTTTAAGGATGTTCTAGTCTAATTCTTTCATTTTGCAGATGGAAAAACTAAGGCCCAAGGTGGAGAAATGACCTTATAGAAGCTCAGAGTTGGAAGTGTCCTCAAACAACATGTAGTCCAATATGTTTCCTTAAGGTTATACAGTAAGTTAGTGATCAAGATCAAGACAAAGGATTTAAACCCAGGGTTCTGAATTACTAGCTCAATGCTCTTTCTAACATTACTCTTCTTCTCAGTAGTTCTCATGCCTACCACTCACCACAAGACCCCCTTACTCAGAAGCTTTCAGTGACTTCCGATTGCCAATTTGGATCTGTGGTCAATCAAAAGAGATTGGCTTAGCCATTCACAGAGGAAAACACAAGGTGGATTAAAGGATGCTCATTGCCCAGGCAATGACAATCAGCTGGACATGCATTTCCACTAAGTTAATCCTTCAGTACAAATTGCTTGAATGATGTGAGCTAAGTTCAAAATTTAATAGAAAGAGATTATACTGGATAGCACTGGACAAATAGAATAGCCTTTCACCGACACTGTTGCTGCCATAGTTTGATGTGAATTTCTAGAGCACAACTTGCTCTGAGGATAAAGGCAATTTAGTTTCTTCTTTCTCATTTGTATTTATTCTTCCCTGACTCTTGATGGATGAGTATCGGAGATAGAGTGACCTTATGAACTTTGGCAGGTAACAAGTCTCCAGAAGCTCAGAAGTGGGACTTCAGGGTAGAAGTCCACCATACTTGCAGCTTCTGAGTGTTATGAGACAGTGCGGCCCTGAGGAGCTACTTACCTGCTCATTCCAGCGCAGCAGAGCATCAATACAGAAACCGCTTTGCCATATACAACAAACACAGTAGCAACTTGGGCATCAACTGTAACACATCCAGAAATGGGAGGATACTTTGTAGGTGTCACTTGAGATTGGAACCCATTGTTCCCAGGGACTGGCATGGTAGAGGATCCTGTGTCCCGGTTTGGAGTGGCGGCAGGGAAATGTTTTGTAGCAGCTACTTTAAATTCAAATGCAACTCTCTCTAGGGACCAAGGTAGGCCCTGGTTTAAGGGCATTTCTTGTTTTTTGGCACTTTGGTTCTTGCTGTAATTTCTTCACATACCCACCCACACATATATGTATATCTTTTGGGCAGCTAGGTGGTGCAGTGGATAGAGTGCAGAAGCTGGAGTCAGGAAGACCTGAGCTTAAATCCAGGTTCAGACACTTGCTAGCTGTGTGACCCTGGAGCAAGTCACTTCACCCTGTTTCCCTCACTTCCTTATTTATAAAATGAGCTAGAGAAGGTAATGGCCAACTGCTCCGGTATCTTTGCGAAAAACAAAAACAAACAAACAAAAAAATGGGTCACAATGAGTCAGACGTCACTGAAAAATACTGAACAGCAACCCAAGTGAGACACTGATCCTTCAGATAACCACCTTGAAAATCCAAATCCTGGAACTGCCCTGCTAGATAGGAAAGCAACAGATGTGTCTGAATTGAACTAGGAGGTGAGATAAAAAGAGCCCAGCATTACCTAGGTTCCAGGTTAGGTGAGTGACTCTTATGGAACCATTGATTCTCCTGCATTAGCCTAAAGCTCATTTCACCTGAAACCTTGACAGCCCTCCACCGATTGAGTCTTAGAGGTATCCTATTCCTTCTAGAGATCTGATTGTATCCATGTCTTTTGGGTCACCACGATCTGTGTTGTGTTAGAGGAAGGGGGAGAAAAGTACATGTGTGTGTGTGTGTGTGTGTGTGTGTGTGTGGTGTATGCACGTAAGTGTGTATACACACATATGTATGTACACATGTATACACACATGTATGTATGTGTATATGTTCATATAATCCGTATCTATATAGATGAAGCTCCAAAGAAAGCAAAAATCAATCTCTGCAGTCTTTTCCCCCAACTCTTCTTAAAGAGTGATTTTAATTCCTTTAATTTTTCTTTTCTTTTCTTTTTTTTTTGCTTAGGTGATTAGGGTTAAGTGACTTGCCCAGGGTCACATGGCTAGTTAGTGTCAAGTGTCTGAGGTCAGACTTTAACTCAGGTCCTCCTGACTGCAAGGCCAGAACTCTATCTACTGCGCCACCTAGCTGCCCCTAATTCTTTTAATTTTTGTAATTTTTTTCTTTATTTTAAACTTAAATGCAAAATGAAAAAAGAAAAAAAGAAGATTTCCATGTGCACAGGAGAACGTAAGACAGGATTCAATATAAAACGATAAATTTCCATTTTAAGAAAATCTATATAATAAGTACTACACGTTGTTTTCAAAGCTACCCTACTTAAAGGTTTTCCTTTGTTCTCTGCTGTGCACTTTTTACTTTATTTTTTTCTCCTCCCCTACACCCATAAAGAAGGCTACAATTAAACATGGACATATGTATACTGCATAGATATTTATAAACATATACTTATATACATACAAATACTTATATACACATATGACTATACTATGTATATTTCCACTTGTCATCTCTTTCTCTGAAGATGGATAGCATCTTCCTTCCTAAGTTAAAATCTTTCCATGTTTTTCTAAATCAACCACCTCATCATTTCCTATATTGCAGCAGTATTCCAAAACAATCACATTGTATCTGAGAGATTGTCTATGAAAGTTTCCCCCCCAATTTCCTGCATTCCCTCTATTCTTGGCTACTTTGATTTTATTTATACAGGAAAATTTCAACTTAAAATAATCAAAATTTTCCATTTTACACTTCAATAATGGTTCTACTTTATGATATAGTTTAAGGCCTAGTACTGCTGGCTGTCCTTCCTTTACATCTTTTTTCCCTGGTTTCTTTGAAATTGCTGACCTTTTGTTCTTGTAAATGAACTTTGCTATTTTTTTTTCTAAATCAGTAAGATGATTTTTTTTTAGTAATTTAATTGGCATGGCATTGAATAAATAGATTTGTTACATAAAATTGTCATTTTAAAATTATATTGGCTTTACCTACCCATGAACCATAAATATTACTCCAAATATTTAAATCTAGCTTTATTTGTATAAAAAGTATTTGTATAAAAAGTGTTTTATGTTTATGTTCATGTACTTCATGTGTCTGTTTTAGCAGGTATACTCGGGTATTTTATACTGCCTAGTTATTTTAAATGGTCTAAAACAATATTTAATAATATTGGTGACACATAGTATAATTTCCCTATCTTTCTCTTTTAATTAAATCTATTTGAGCTTTAACTTTGTCTGAGATCATGATTATTACCCTTGCTTTTATTACGTAATAAATTCTACTCCAGCCCTTCATTTTATCTATGTGTGTATCTCTCATTTTTATTGTGTTTCCTGAAAGCAAAATATTGTTTAACTCAAATTTTTAATCTGCTATCCATTTCCACTTTATGGGTAAATTCATCCCATTCATATTCTAAGTTATAATTACTTCTTGTCTATTTCCCTCCTTCCTATTTTTCCTCACCATCCTTCTCACCCTATTTACCCTATCCCTCCTTACTCCTCTAATTTATTTCTACCTGATAGGTTGCCTTCCTATTCCTTAACCCATCCAATCCTCCAAGAGTCCCTCCCTTATCCTCTCCCCCATCCTATCTCCTAGTCTTCTTATTTCCTTTCTGTATTTAGGAGACTTTTATACCCTTCTAGATATATATGTCCTCTCTCTCTCTCTTTTTTTTTTGTTTGTTTTTTGCTAGGCAGTGGGGTTAAGTGACTTGCCCAGGCTCACACAGCTAGTAAGTGTTATGTGTCTGAGGCCAGATTTGAACTCAAGTCCTCCTGAATCCAGGGCTGGTGCTCTATCCACTGAGCCACCTATCCCATTCCTGATGAAAGTAAGGTTCCAGAACTACCTGCTCTCCCCATTCTTCACTTGCTTCTTCTATATCAGTTCTTCCCTTCAAGCCTCACTTGTATGAGATAATTACTCCTTTTTATCTCTCCCTACACAGTTTTGTTTTTTTAGGATCACCCCACAATATGCAGCTCAGTCCCAAGCCTTTCTTTCAAACTACCCAAATAACGACAGTCATAAGAGTACTGATAACATTTTCACATATAAGAAGTAAACAGTTTGACCTTATTGAGTCCTTTATAATTGGTCTTTAACATTACCTTATATTTCTCCTGAATCTTATATGTCAAATTTTCCATTAGGTTCTGCTGTTTATGTCACAGATATCTGAAGTCCTTTCAATTCATTAAATGTCCTTTTTTAAAAAAAAAATCAGGATTATATTTAACTTTGTGGGCAAGTTACCCTTGGTCATAACCACAGCTCTTTTGCTCTATGACATAGAGTATTCCAAGACCAAGCTGCTAGGTCTTATGTAATCCTTTTGTAGCTCCACAATATTTATATTATTTTTTTCTTGTTGCTTCCAACATTTTCTCCTTAACCTTGGAGCTTTGAAACTTGACAATGATATTCCTGTAAGTTTTCATCCTGGGATCTCTTTCAGGTGATGATCAGTGGATTTTTTTTTCTATTTCTGCTTTGCCTTCTTGTTCTAGAACTTCTGGGCAAATTTCCTTGATAATTTCTTATAACATTGTATCAAGGTTATTTTTATCATAATTGTCAAGTGGTCCAACTATTCTTCTTACATTATTTCTCCTCAATCTGTTTTCCACATCAGTTGTTTTTCTGATCAGATGTTTTACATTCTCTTCTATTTTTTCATTCTTTTGATTTTGTTTTATTATTTCTTGGTGCCTTTTAATGTTGTTAGCTTCCCCTTGTCAAATTTTAGTTTTCAAGGAATTATTTTCTTCCTTAAGTTTTCAATTCTCTATTTCCAGTTGGTTTACTTTCTTTTCATAATTTTCTTCTTTTTCTTGGATTGCTCTTATTTTTTTTTTTAGTTTTTCCTCAATATATGTGATTTTAATTCCTGCCAGGAGGGGAAGTGGAAGTTTGGAGTCAGAGACTGGCCTCTCTACTTTCCTCACAGAGGGCTAGGATTCTCCCTTAGATGTTGTTAGTCTACGGGAAGTAATTTTTTAGGTCCAAGCTATAATCCTGATTGCCATCCTTTAAGAGTGAAAGATTGCCTCAAATTTCATATCCAAGGCTTGACTTCCTTCCCATCAAATACAAGTTCCACAATGAACACATGTGGCAAATAGTTAATAAACCCATCTATCCAAATTAAGAGTAAAACCAAAATTAGAGAAACCATACATATGAGAATTATAGCAGACAATGCACAGAATGAAGGCATTCCCTCATGTGAACTGAGGTAACTCAGCTCAACCAAGACAGAGAGAGAGAGGGCCTAAGATCTCACCCAAGCAGAAACTCCCTGAAGTCTATAGAATAGTGAGTAAGGAATACAGGTATGATAGATATGATTAAGGTGCCAGCTCCTCTACATGTCAACCTTTACCAGGGTCTCTCTTCCTTCAGGGACTTGAAGAGAGTTTGGGACTAAATATCTTTCTTAAAGTATCTTCTGTCTTCTGGAAGCCAGAAGACCAGACTCTATCTTCTCCCAAGCTCTCATCAATAAGGCTGCTTATTCAGGCCCACAGCATTGAGTAATCAATCTCCACCAATAAGTCGTATGCAAATGACCTTTAAGCCATAGGTTACAGGGATGTTGAGCAAGGGAAACAGAGAGAGAAAGAAAGAGAAAGAAATTAAATATGGTGGGTTTAGGGAATCACAGAATGTTTACTAAGGTAGTTTGGCCGGAATGTGAAACTTGTAATGAGAAGTTATGTAGGTTAATTCCGGAAAAGTCTGATGAAACCAGAGTGAGGAGGGCCTTAAATGTCAATATAAAGCATAGCCATTTTATCCTTTTAATAAATGGGAGCCTTTGATGGTTTCTAAACATGGAAGTGACATCATCAGATAAGTGCCTTCAGGAAGGTTATTTTGGTACCTTTGTGGAGATTGTGTTACATAGGGAAAACAAGGTACCAATGGAAGACTATCTGGCAGGCTATTTTTATTAGTCCAGGTGGGAGGTGTTAAAGACTTGACCTGTGATTAATTGAATACGGAGAATCAGAGAGATGTGAATCAGAGAGGTAGGTTCAACAAAACTTTGTAGCTGATTGATTATGGAGGGATAGAATAGGATCAAGGACTATTTCAAGTTTAAAAATCTGGATGACTTAAAGGATAGTGTTGCTTTCTATTGAAATAGAGGAGTTTGGAGAGAGATGGGTCTGGGTAAGGTGGGGAGAGTGGGAGGAGGAGAAGAAGGAAATGGAGAAGATAATGAATTCTATTTTGGACATGTTGAGTTTGAAACTTCTACAGGACATCTGTAAAGAGATATCCAGCAGGCAGTTAAGGAGATGTGACTGGAATTTAAGAGAAGATCACAGTTTGAAATATAGATGTGTCACTGAAGTGTAAGTGGTTGAAGTCAACTGGAAACTTACTTTAATTGAGATTATACAGGGCAGAACCAAGATGGCAGAGTACAGGAAGCAGCCTAACTGAACCATCTGAACATTCCCCTCCAAACAATTTTAAAATGCCTCATCACATCAAGTTTTGGATTGGCAGAGCCAACAAAGCTCAGACTGAGACATTTTTCCAGCCTAGAGCAACTTAGCATGTTGGCAGTAGAGGTCTGTGATATAGGGGTAGGGGCTCTTGTACAGCACAAGCAGTGGGCCTTGAAGAAAACTTTGACAGTAGCAGTATATGCAGCAGCAGCTTTGGGAACTCTCAGCCCAGAGATGGTAAAGCTGTCAGACAACTGATTAGAAAGAGATTACAGGATAACTTTTGCAGACACTGGGTGCAGCTGGCACTGATTGGCAATTCTATTGTCCATTTGCAGTTCTAGGTCATAGTTCCAGGTCACAGTTCTGGAGCATAGAGGGAGAAATGCTTGTGGTCCATCACAAAGGAGGAGGGGTCCTGATTGCAATTCAAAGGCATCAAGGAGCACGTGCACTTATGACTGCAGCAGAGCAGGGGACCAGCAGGCAATTCCACAGCAAAGAGGATCACTGCTAGTATTTGTGACCGGAAGGGAGCTGAGGCCCTTCCTGGGTAAAGACCAGAGTGCAGACCAGGAGAGTGATGACCACACTTCTCCCTGGATCACTCCACCCTGAAAGCACCAAAAACTTGCATACCTCCAGAACTAGTTCTGAAAACAGCAGCACTGAAGCTTAAATAAGCCTGAAGCTTGGGACAGTGCCTTCCCACCCCACAGTGAGAAGAGCCCAGCTTTAAAATAAAGTTCAAAGGGAAGAAGTAGGCTGGAAAAATGAACAAACAACAAATAGAGAACTTGACCATAACAAGCTGTTATGGTGGCAGGAAAGACAGAGACATAAACGCTAAAGAGGAGAACAATGTGAAAACAGCTACAAACAAAGCTTCAAAGAAAAATGCTAATTGGACTCAAGCCCAATAAATTTTTTTTAAAATTATTAATTTATTTTGATTTATCAACAATCACTTCCATATGCTTTTGAGTTGAAAATTTTTCTCCCCCTTCCTCCCCCCCACCCTCCCCAAGATGGCGCACAATCTGATATAGGCTTTACATTTACATACCCATTAAACATATTTTCACATTAGTGAAGTTGTAAGTAAAAATTGAAACCAATGGGAGGAACCATCAGAAAGATGAAACAAAACTCAACAGAAGGTAAAAATAAGTGATAGCAATTCAACTTCCATAGTTCTTTCTTTGGACGTGGACAGCATTTTCCATCCTGAGGCCTCTGGAGATGTCTTAGATCCTTGTAATGCTGAGAAGGGTTCAGTTTAACAATCTTAGTCATTGCATAACGTGGCTGTTATTGTGTACAAAGTCCTCTTGGTTCTGCTCACTTCACTCAGCATCAGACCATATAAGTCTTTCCAGGTTTTTCTGAAGTCAGCCTGTTCATCATTTCTTATAGCACAATAGTATTCCATTACATTCATATACCACAACTTGCTCAGCCATTCCCCAATTGATGGGCATCCTCTCAATTTCCAATTCTTTGCCACCACAAAAAGAGCTGCTATGAATATTTTTGTACATGTGGGTCCTTTTCCCATTTGTTTGATCTCTTTGGGATATAGCCCTAGAAGTGCTATTGCTGGATCAAAGGGTATGCACATTTTTGTAGCCCTTTGGGCATAGTTCCAAATTGTTCTCCAAAATGGTTGGATCATTTCACAACTCCACCAACAATGTATTAGTGTTCCAATTTTCCCACATCTTCTCCAACATTTATCATTTTCCTGTTTTGTCATGTTGGCCAATCTGATAGGTGTGATGTGGTACCTCAGAGTTGTTTTGATTTGCATTTCTCTAATCAATAACGATTTAGAGCATTTTTTCATATGACTATAGATGGCTTTAATTTCTTCATCTGAGAACTGTCTGTTCATATCCTTTGACCATTTATCAATTGGGGAATGGCTTGTGTTCTTATAAATTTGTCTTAATTCTCTATTATTTTAGAAATGAGGCCTTTATCAGAGAGACTGGTTGTAAAAATTCTTTCCCAATTTTCTACCTTCCTTCTAATCTTAGTTGCATTGGCTTTGTTTGTGCAAAAACTTTTCAATTTAATGTAATCAAAATTATCCATTTTGCTTTTCATAATGTTCTCTATCTCCTGTTTGGTCATGAATTCTTCTGTTCTCCATAGATCTGATAGGTAAACTATTCCTTGTTCTCCCAGTTTACTTATGGTATCAGCCTTTATATCTAAGTCTGAACCCATTTTGACTTTATTTTGGTATATGGTGTGAGATTTGGGTCTATGCCTAGTTTCTGCCATACTCTTTTCCAGTTTTCATAGCAGTTTTTTTCAAAGAGTGGGTTCTTATCCCAGAAGCTGGGGTCTTTGGGTTTATCAAATAATAGATTACTATAGTCATTGACTACTGTATATTGCATATTTAACCTATTCCACTGATCCACCTCCCTATTTCTTAGCCAGCACCAAGCTGTTTTGATGATTGCTGCTTTATAATACAATTTAAGATCTGGAATTGCTAGGCCACTTTCCCCTGCATTTCTTTTCATTAGTTCCTTTGATATTCTGGACCTTTTTTTTTCCAAATGAATCTTATTATTTTTTCTAACTCTATAAAATAATTTTTGGTAGTTTGATTGGTATGGCACTGAATAAGTAAATTAGCTTAGGTAGGATTGTCATTTTTATTATATTAGCTCAGCCTACCCATGAGCAACTGATTTTTCCAATTATTTAGATCTGATTTTATTTGTGTGAAAAGTGTTTTGTAATTGTGTTCATAGAGTTCCTGGGTTTGTTTCGGAGGTAGACTCCTAAATATTTTATAATGTCTACAGTAAGTTTAAATGGGATTTCTCTTTCTATCTCTTGCTGTTGGGCTTTGTTGGTAATATATAGAAATGCTGATGATTTATTTATTTTATAGCCTGCAACTTTGCTAAAGTTGTTTATTATTTCAAGTAGTTTTTTACTTGATTCTCTAGGATTCTCTAAGTATATCATCATGTCATCTGCAAAGAGTGATAGCTTTGTTTCTTCTTTGCCTATTCTAATGCCTTCAATTTCTTTTTCTTCTCTTATTTCTAAAGCTAAGTTTTCCAGTACAATATTAAATAACAGTGGTGATAATGGACATCCTTGTTTCACCCCGATCTTATTGGAAATGCTTCTAGCCTGTCCCCATTACATATAATGCTTGCTGAAGGTTTTAGATAGATGCTATTTATTATTTTAAGGAAGACTCCATTTATACCTATGCTTTCTAGTGTTTTTAATAGGAATGGTTGTTGTATTTTATCAAAAGCTTTTTCTGCATCTATTGAGATGATCATGTGGTTTCTGTTGGTTTTGTTGTTGATATGCTCAATGATGATGATAGTTTTCCTAATATTGAACCAACCCTGCATTCCTGGTATAAATCCTACCTGGTCATAGTGTATTATTCTTGTGATAAGTTGCTGCAATCTACTTGCTAGTATTTTGTTTAAAATTTTTGCATCTATATTCATTAGAGAAATTGGTCTATAATTTTCTTTCTCTATTTTGACTCTTCCTGGTTTAGGTATCAACACCATATTTGTATCATAAAAAGAATTTGGTAAGACTCCTTCTTCACCTATTTTCCCAAATAGTCTATATAGTATTGGAATTAATTGTTCTTTAAATGTTTGATAGAATTCGCATGTAAATCCATCTGGCCCTGGAGATTTTTTCCTAGGGAGTTCATCAATGGCTTGTTCAATTTCTTTTTCTGAGAGGGTTATTTAAGTATTTTACTTCCTCTTGGTTAATCTGGGCAATTTATATTTTTGTAAATATGTATCCATTTCACTAAGATTGTCAAATTTGTTGGCATATAGTTGGGCAAAATAATTCCTAATTATTGTTTTAATTTCCTCTTCCTTGGTGGTAGCTTCACCCTTTTCATTCTTGATACTAGTAATTTGGTTTTCTTCTTTCTTTTTTTAATTAAATTAACCAAAGGCTTATCTATTTTATTGGTTTTTTCATAAAACCAGCTCTTAGTTTTATTTATTAGTTCAATAGTTTTCTTAATTTCAATTTTATTAATTTTTCCTTTGGTTTTCAATATTTCTAATTTGGTGTTTAGTTGAGGATTTTTAATTTGTTCTTTTTCTAGTTTTTTAGTTGTATGCCCAATTCATTAATCTCCTCTTTTTCTATTTTATTTATGTAAGCATTTAGAGATATAAAACTTCCCCTAAGAACTGCTTTCACTGCATCCCATAGGTTTTGGTATGTTGTCTCATTATTGTCATTCTCTTGAATGAAATTATTGATTGTTTCTATGATTTGTTGTTTGACCCAATCATTTTTTAGGATTAGATTATTTAGTTTCCAATTATTTTTTAGTCTATCTTTCCATGGCCCTTTATTACATATAATTTTTATTGCATCATGATCTGAAAAGGATGCATTTAATATTTCTGCCTTTCTGCATTGGATTGTGAGGTTTTTATGCCCTAGTACATGGTCAATTTTTGTGTATGTGCCATGTACTGCCGAGAAAAACGTTCCTTTCTATCCCCATTCAGTTTTCTCCAGAGGTCTATCATACCTAACTTTTCTAATGTTCTATTCACCTCCATAACTTCTTTCTTGTTTATTTTGTGGTTAGACTTATCTAGTGCTGAGAGGGGGAGGTTCAGGTCCCCCACTAATACAGTTTTGCTGTCTATTTATTCCTGTAACTCCCTGAACTTCTCCTGTAAGAATTTGGATGCTATACCATTTGGTGCATATATGTTTAGTAATGATATTACTTCATTGCCTATGGTGCCTTTTAGCAGGATGTAGTTTCCTTCCTTATCTCCTTTGATTAGATCTATTTTTGCTTTTGCTTTGTCTGAGATCAGGATTGCTACCCCTGCTTTTTTCACTTCAGCTGACGCATAATATATTCTGCTCCAGCCTTTTACCTTTACCCTGTATGTGTCACTCTTTTCCAAATGTGTTTCCTGTAAACAACATATTGTAGGATTATGGTTTTTCCAATAAAAATTCTTGAAAGAGTTAAAGAAAGTGATAAGAGTGGCAGAGTAAAATGGGGGAAAGAAATGAGAGTGATGCAATAAAATTATGAAAAAAGAATTGGTAAATTCTTGGTAAAAGAGACACAAAAATACTGAAGAAAATAACAGCTTAAAAAATGGAATTGGTTTAAAGGTAAAAGAAACTCAAAAATTCCCTGCAGAAAAGGATTCCTTTAAAAGGAAATTGGCCAAATGGAAAGAAAAGTACAAAATCTCAATGAAGAAAATAATTCCTTAAAAAATAAAATTGGTGGGGCAGCTAGGTGGTACAATGGATAGAGCACCAGCCCTGAAGTCAGGAGGACATGAGTTCAAATCCAGCCTCAGAGCAAACACTTGACACTTACCAGCTGTGCGACCCTAAGCAAGTCACTTAACCCCAATTGCCCAAAACAAAACAAAACAAAACAACAATATCAACAACAATAAGAAACAACAAGAACAAAAAAATAGAGTTGGCCAAGTGGAAATCAGTGACTCCACAAGACATCAAGAAATTTTTTTACAAAGTCAAAAGAATGAAAAAAAATAGAAGAAAATATGAAATTTCTTATAGGAAAAAAAATCAACTGAACAGGGAAACAAATAAAGGAGAGAAAATTTAAAAATTATTTGACTACCTGAAAGGTTGATCAAAGAAAGAACCAGTTTGTTGCTAAGTTGGAGGGAAAGTTGAGCCAACACACAACTGGCAACAGTAGAGCAGAAAAGGAGTGGTGATTTGGTGTATAGCACGGCATTTGCTCATCTGGGACAGAAAACTCACAAACATCAAGACTGACTTGATGAAAATTATGTGGAATTTCAGAAGTTGCTAAACAAAATTGAGAACTCCACAGGGTTTACCAGAAGGATAGTTCATCCATCTCTAAGAAGGCAGCATTTAACTCCATCAAAAGTAAAGTACAAACAAAGCTTAGAGAGATGCAGGATTCTTGGCTCAGCAAGAAGACAGATGAAATTCAGTTTTATACTGATAATAACAATCCAAAGTACTTTTATGATGCCCTGAAGGCTATTTATGGGCCAAAGTCCTATGGTGTGTCTCAGCTACTCAGTGCTGAAAGAGCCACATTGATTAGTGATAAGGACATTATCATAGAGGAATGGACTGAACGCTTCCATAGTGTTCTCAACAAACCACTATCAATCAATGCTGAAGCCATTGACCATTTACCTCTCGTTAAAGTAAATCCCTCCCTAGCTGAAGTTCCAATTGAAGAAGAGGTTTTGAAAGTTATTAGCTCCTTTGTGTGGCAAAGCACCTGGTGCTGATTCTATTCCAGCTGAGATTTACAAGTTAGGGGATCCATTGCTCATACAAAAGCTGACTGAAATTTTCCACGTTATGTGGCAAAAGGAAGTACTCCCCCAGGAGTTCAAGGATGCTTCCATTGTCCATCTCTATAAAAGTAAAGGAAATCGATTGTCCTGTGACAATCACAGGGGGTTCTCTCTCTTAGTCATTGCTGGCAAGATTCTTGCCAAAGTCCTTCTTAATAGGCTGATCCTTCACCTGGAAGATAGTCCAGTGAGGCTTCAGAAAGGGTGGGGGAATAGTTGATATGTTGTTTGCTGCCCCACAACTGCAGGAGAAATGCCACAGCAGAACAGTCTGTACACAATATTTGTACATCTGACCAAGGCCTTTGATACTGTCCATCATGAGGGCTTATGTAAAATTATGTCAAAATTTGGTTGCCCAGAGAAGTTCATCAGCATTGTACATCAGTTTCATGATGGCGTGCTTGCTGTGTTCTGAATAATGGACAATGCTGTCGTGCTTTCCCAGTCACTAATGAAGTGAAACAAGGCTTGTGCTTGATCCCATGATTTTTAGCATGATGTTTTCAGCCAAGTTGTTAAATGCTTTCAATGAGGATGAACACGGCAGCTACCACACTGATGGCAAATTCTTCAACTTGAACAAACCAAGACCAAAGTGGAGGGAGTGTTAGTGCATGATGTTCTGTTTGCAGACGATTATGCACTCAATGCAGCCAATGAAGCTGAGATGTAACAAACTATGGACCAGTTCTCTGCTGCTTGTGCTAATTTTAGCTTAACAATTAACACCAAGAAAACACAGGTTCTCCATCAGCCACCACCGTAGTATCCACACATGGAACCATCTATTACAGCAAATGGAGAAGTTTTGAATGCTGTGGATAAGTTCACTTACCTTGGTAGTGTCCTTTCCACGGATGTACACATTGATAATGAAGTTAACACACACATTGCCAGAGCTAGTTCTGTGTTTGGGAGGCTCCAAAGGAAAGTGTGGGAGAGAATAGGTAAACTGAAGGTCTACAGAGCCTTTGTGTTGACCTCATTGTTGTATGCCTGTGAAACCTAGACAGTATACCAGAGCCATGCCAGGAAACTGAATCACTTCTATTTGAATTGTCTTAGGAAGATTCTGAAGATCAGCTGGCAGGATAAGATGCCAGACCCTGAGGTCATTTCTCAAACTAAATTGCCTAGTATTCAACTCAACTTCAGAGAGTGTAACTCTGATGGCTTGGCCATGTTGTTCAAATGCAAAATGTACACTTGCCATAAAGGCTATTTTATGGAGAACTCACACAGGGCAAGTGTTCACATAGTGGTCAGAAGAAGTGATACAAAGTTACTCTCAAGGTGTCTCTTAAGACCTTTGGAATCGGTTGTGTAACATGGGGAACACTGGCAGGGGGACCACTCAGCACGGCATTCCCACATCAGAGAAGGTGCTCTGCTCTATGAGCAAAGCAGAATTGAGATAGATTAAAAGAAAAGTAAGATACGCAAATTTAGAGAATCCACCACAAATGTTCACATGGATTATTCATGCTTTGCCTGTGGTAGAGCATTCCGAGCTCATATTGGTCTGATCAAACACAGTCGGACACACTGGAACTTGTCTCTAGCAGAGTGATGTCATTTTGGTGCTCTTCAAGAATGAAGGACAACAGCCAACCTATATACAAAGTGCTCCCAAATATATTCTCTGCTCCAAACAACCCAATTCCAAGATCTCTAAAACTAGGGGTAACATTGGGCCAAAGGGGGTTTCACTGATTGTCCTCCCTGCCTGGAATCTTCTCTCTGCTTGTCTCCATTTTCTTCAGTTCCCAGCTAAAAATCTTACCTTCTCTAAGGCACCTTAGACCCTAAAGGTCCCCCTTAATGTAAGTTTCTTCCCTTTAAGATTATCTCTAATTTATCTCATATGTATGCAGTTGGTGCATGGGTGTTTTCATCTTGTCTCCCTCATTAGACTGTGAGTTCCTTGAGAGTATCCCCAGTATTTAACACAGTGCCTGGCACATAGGAAAAGCTGCCTTACCAGTTCTGCAAACTTGGGCACAGAAGTTTACCTCCCTGAAGTTCTATTTCTTCATCTATGACAGGTTGTGTATTTTGTGTTTTGTCCTTCATTCTCAAAGAGGACCCATGACGTCAGAAAGATGATACCGTAACTTGCAAGTGAATTGGATTTAACTGAGGGAGGGCTGTGCAAAATCACTAGCCTCATGTTCTCCTCCAGAGCAATCTGTGGTCAGTGGCCAGATACAGATGGGGACCACTGGAGATGGCCCAGGATAAAGTGGAAGACCTTGGATTTTTAAGCTAAGGTCTTTCCAAGTTCTCACTTTGACTGAGGCAATGACCATTCAGTGATTAGTGAGAAGTGAGGTTAAGGGATGGCCCCATTAATAAAACAAACAGACTGGGAGGGGATGTGAATTGGGTTTAAGGCATGATCTTTAAGACAGAAATCTAGCCAGTAAACTCCATGATATCAAGGTATGTGTCAGCCATGAAAATTTACCTTCTTTTGGGCAGAGCACCCTCAGGAAAGGGCATGATACCCCATGTGCAGGAAAGAAAAGAGAAGACAGGAGAGGAGAGGAGAGGGAAGAGAGGGGAGGAGAGAAAAGGGGAGGAGGAGCTGAGCTGCTAGATTTGAAGAGTCAGGTCCCCAGTGAGATAGCTTGGACTACTCACAAGTTGCAGGCAGGTTCCTGATTCTTTATCAATTCTCTGAGACTCTAAGACAGAGTATAGGGATCAGAGAGAGTAGGGAATCCTTTTTCCTATTCCTGAATGTACCACTATCTGTCTCCTTGAGCAAGGCCCTTTTCCTCACTGGGCCACAGCTTCCTTCCTTATCAAATGAGGATGTTGCATTAGAATTTAATCCAATAAATCCTGTTAGTAAAAGGATTTGTTCTGTAAAACTTGGACTCAAAAGGCCACACCCAAGGACCTAGAAGGCCACATGTGACCTCTAGGTCACAGGTTCCCTCCCCTGGATTAGATAATCCCAAAAATATTTTCCATTTCTTTAGCTATGATCGTATTTTTGAGATCCTTTCCTCAGAGGAAACAGGGTACCTTGGATAGAGCACTGGTCCTGGAGTCAGGAAGACATAAATTCAAATCTCTTTAGAGCCTTAATAGCTGTGTAACCTTGGACGAATCATTTAACCTCTGTCTGCCTTAGTTTTTCAACTACAAAATAAGGATATTAATAGATTCTACTTCCCAGGGCTGTTGCAAGGATAAAATTCAATAATATTTGTGAATCACTTAGCACATTGCAGGTGTTTAATAAATACTTGTTCCCTACCCGTTTCCCTTCCAGGTCCATGTGGTCATGTGACTCTAAACTGACACCCTCAACTCCCCCAAATCACCACCCCTAAAGCTTTTTTCTCTGCTGTTCTATTCTTATAGAATCTTTGGCACCTGGGCCCTCTTCAAGACTAGGCTATTTTGTGATTCCCAAAATGTCAACTAATGTCAGACATGTACTAAAATCTAGTGCTGATGGGGTAACAGAAGAAGCCAGTCTTCCTGACTCCATATTTTGTTGACTGAGAAACAGCAGAGGGCTGCCCACAGATAACACTGGAAAAGTAGATCCAAGAAATTCCCAACCTAGAAGGAATTGAAGGAAATTACACTTACATTGGGTCAACAATGCCCTAAAAACCAATCTATCTAGCAATGTAACATGGCCCCAGAGACACCTGGATTGATGACTTAACAGGATCTCTCAAGAACATGACAACAGAAACAGACATGTGACCACACTCTCTGTGTACATGCAGAGTGGGGCTATGTGCTCACTGTAGCCATATGCCCTTATATGTTGGAGTTCCTGAATCCTCAAAGAGGTCTTTGATGCCTCTGTGTCTTTGGTGTTCAGAGACAATGTGCTAGGTAGATATGTCTTTGTAGAACTTAAAGTTCTGCACACATGTGACAGGGACTGAACCTATGATTTCCCTGGAGTAGGGGGCTCCTAGTGAGGAATTTCCTTTGCCAATGCAGGTCATCAGCTTCTCGACACCTTGTACTCTAGAGAGCTGATTGGGGGCTCTGTGCAGTAAAGTGCCTTGCCATGGTTAGACAGTCAGAATGTGTCAGAGACAGGACTCAGACCCAGGTTGTACTGTCTCTGAGATCAGCTTTCACTTTCCTATGTCATGATACCTCCCTGTATAACTGTGTCATCATCATTAACATCAGCAGCAGCAGCATCAAGTGTGGTGGCTAGAAAGCTGCCTTGGAGTCAGGAAGACCTGAGTTCAAATTATGCCTCTGACAAATCCTAGGCAAGTCACTAAACCTCTCAGACAACTCTACAGCAGCAAGTTGCAGAACAGTTAGTTGCCTTTCTGCTTTAGTAGGAATTCCCTATTTCAGAGATGTCAGGTCCACAGCCTATGGGAAGGATGTGGCTCACAACATTCCCTCATGTGGTCTGAATCAGACTAAAATATAATTGGGAAATATTTAACAAAATTAACAAAAATTAAAGAAAACAGATATTATATTTTAAATCAGTTAATATGTGGCCTTAGAGATTCTTATGTACACATTATTGGCCTCCATTTCTATTTGACTTTGATACCCCCGCCTTTTACCAGGAGGTCCATATGCCCACTCTGCCAAAAGGGTACTATTGGGCAGAACTATTATCATAGGATCATAGGTTGTAGAGAGACTTTCCAATATTAAACACACAATGTTAGCATATCAAACCCTTGAAGGAATGTTAGGACATATAGTCATAGGATCAGAGATTTAGGCTGGAAGGGATCTTAGAGGCCATTAAGTCCTGTCCTCTCATTTAACAGATGAGGAAACTGAGGCCCAGAGAAGCTAATTGACCTTTCTGGGGTCACACAATTAGTAAGAATATGAGGTAGGATTTGAACTCAGGTTTTGCTGGTTCCAAACCTAGCACTCTGCCCATCCTGGCCCATGCTGCTGCAGAACATCAAATCTCAGGGATGTCATGTTGGAGTCAGAGTATACATAGGATTTAAAAATAGGAGCAGTTGTTCCCCAGAGGCTGGTCTGGTCTGCAGTTGCCCATTATTTTGTAGTCCTGTGTAAGATGCTGCTGTCAGGTATTGTGGAATACATTGGCTCTGGGGTACATGGAAGTAGGTTTGCATGTGGATTATTGGTGGCAGTGAGAACACTAAGATGTAAGGCACAGAATCAGAGTGAGGTTGAGAGAAGTAGCTATGTGTAAGGGAGGGGTACAGTGGAAAGGAGTCAGAGGACATCCATTCTAATCCTGCTTCTGGTGCTTAATTGTGTGTGACTTGACCAAGTCTCTTCATCTCCCTAATCCTCAGTTTAGCTTGGGAAGTTCATTTTAGCTCTACACCTGTTATCCTATGACCTCTTCCTCTGACTGGATGGGAATCTGGGAAATGGGATGTTAAATGACCCCAGGGACCTGGTAGAGGCTGAGCTGTAAGTACCTTCCAGCCCTCTCTTTTTTCCTTCCAGAGCCTGGGGCTAGAAACACAGAACCCTGGCTTCTCTCTCTTGGCCCTAGTCCTCTAGTTCTCTAGGCAAAGAGACACAAAGTGAAAGCCAATATATTCCATGTTGAAATGTTTTTATTTAGAAGAATTACAATCAAGGTAAGGGTGGGTGGATGGGCAGGTAGAAAGCAGGCATTCATGTTCCAAAGCAGAAGGATACATCCAGCCATCATTCCTGAGGGGCTTCTGAGAGGTGTGCCTCAGGGCTGGAAGGACCCAAAAGTGGCTCCACCTTCAGGCACAGACCACTTTCTGCTCTGAGAATAATTTCTGGCTTTCTTCGCACTGGGTCTTTATCAGGGAGGACTCGGAACCTCAGTAAGGTGAGGGCTAGCACAACCTTCATCTCAGACATGGCGAAGTTTTGGCCAATGCAGTTCCTGCTCAAGGAAGGAGGGGCTGACAATTCCCAGACCTTGACCCCAGGCTGTTTCTAGGGTCCTCCCATACTGAGATGGGCCTCCCACTCCTTTGATGGGGACATGGGAACAGGGCCTTTGCTGGGCACAGCTCCCCACACTGATCTGGAGGAGGTATAAACATCACCTGGGGAAATCAAGTGGGGAAAGTATGGACTTACCTGGGTCCAGCTGAGAAGGGTATAAAGGCCAGGGGTGAAATCTTTTGGGACTTGCTGATGTCAAAGCGATATGGGTCAAAAACCTGGGGTGTTGACAGGGTCTTTTTCACCCTAGGCATACACTCACCCTCTTGTCCGATTCTCTTCAGTATAGCTAGCCATCTCCAGGGGTAATCAAAGCTGCCCTCTCCTGCCTTCAGGCCTCCCATGGCTTGGCTTAGAGTGGAGCCCCACTCCCATACCCATCAATGTCCCAGTTCTCCAGCACTGACTAGTCCAGGGATGCTTCTGTGGAGAGTTGACAGATACCTCAGGGTTGGGCCACACAGCAGGGTTATAGTGAGTTCCAAAGATGCTGACCAGGCAAATGTTTCCTGTTGGCCAGAATAGGAGAGAGCCTAATGTAGCTTGTAAACTCTACCAATCGATAAGTTGTACTAACCTCCCAAATGGGCCCTAACCATAAGACTTCTTAACCCCTTCCCCTTGCCCTGGTGTGAGCCCCTGGCAAGCGAACCTTTAGGAATGATTCGCCCATCAGGCAGCTGGATGTCCTTGGTGCAGCAGCGGGAGATCATGGCAACTGGCGGGTGCAGCCGGAGGCTTCCTTTGATGCACATGGTCAGAAAGGGCATCTGGGACAGATCATCCCTGGAGACAGGAACCCTGTGAGCTCCAGCATAGTGGAGATGGGGAGAAGCTCCTCCATCCCAAGGCAGGGCAGAGGGCACAATGTTAACATCTAAAACCTGGAAAATCAGAGGTTGAGGGACAGGCAAAGTCTATGGGATCCTGATACTCAGTGACCATGAACCCCTAGATGTCAAAAATTCTGTGAAAGGGTGGCAAAAAGTCTAAGTGTTGACCTTGATAGCCAGAAGTCAGAGGGCTCTTACATTCAAACTTTGGAGGATCCTAATGGGACCATGGCTGAAGAAGAGAAAATTGGGGGAGGGGAGGATGGGACTCAAAGAGAGGTCTTGGATGTAGAAGTAGCCCAGGGTTTGAGGTCTAAGTGGCATCTCAGGAAAGTTAACCAGAGACCTAATAGCTACGTGACTGGGGCTGTAGCTAGATGGAGTAACAGGTTGGCCTCTGTATCTCCTCCTAGGGACTCCCCCCAGGAACGGAGTGTGGTACAAATGAGATCATGGGTGCAAAGCAGTTTGTAAACCTTCAAATGCTCTAAAATGTTGATTGCTGCTGTTAGCATGAGCCTGCAGTCATGGGCCTGGCTTCATTCCCTGAACCTTATACTATAGTCTTGCTGAATTCAAGCAATGTTTATAGAACAATACAAGGGTATGCTGGGAAATATTGAACAGCTAGGCTGGGAGGGAGGGAAATATATGGACACATACTCTTTTAAGTTTATTCTGCATCAGGAACCCTTTCTCCCTCATCTTCTTAAGTCTAGACAGCCAACAAAACAAGAAATTGAGCCCTGATTTGTGATTTCTGACACTGGAAATTTAATAATGAGCTCTTCCAAAGCAGTCATAGCTAGTTCCAGCACACTCATGGTTCCCCCTCCCCACTCAGGGTTCCCTTCTTTCTGTCAGCCCACACTGACCATTCAATCTCCTCGGGTTGCCGACCTCTCAGGAGCTCTTGTATCTCCTGGCGACAGTGGTCCTGGTGCTCCTGATGCTGGGCCAGGTTGTAAAGGACCCAGGAGATGCCACTTGCAGTTGTATCATGGCCTAGGGAGTGGGAAAGAGAAGAAGGAAGAACATTCCAGAGAAGCCATAGGAGACAAGACCAGAGCTCATCACCTGTCAGGGAAAAGAATATCCCCATCTCTCCAGCATTAGACTCTGCTTTAGGTCTTGAACCTATGGCATGCGATTGGTGAAACACCTTCCAAGTTAACCTTCACTCAAGCAAGGATCAGTGCGACCGATAGCAACGGCAAGAGGTAAATGGAAAACCCCGACTCTTTCCCAAGGACCCTCTGCCCTGCCCCTTCTGTCCCATTTGAAGCTCACCTCCAAACATGAAAGTGTCAGCTTCTGCCTGGATGTCCTTGTCTGACAGAGCCTTTCCATCTTCATCCTAGAACAGGCCCCTGTTGATGAGTTCTTGCTCCCTTCCCTTCCAATGAGAGATTCTACTTAGATGTTCTAAGCAGAAACCTCTACCCCTTTTACCTAGAACACGCACTGCTGGCATCTGTCTTCTCCCATTCCCCCCCTCCAAGCTTGATACTCACTTTGGCCAGCAGGAGAACATCTATGAAGTCAATGGTCTTGCTTTTGGCCTTGTCCCTGAGGAAGGCCTCAGACCCCTGCTGGGCAAGGATACACCTTTGGTCCTGTATGACAGCATTTGAGAAATCGTGCACCAGACGGCAGGCACGGGAGAAATGCCTTCCCTGGCTGGTGAGATAGTACAGGGCATCCCAGTATAGAAGTGGCTGATTGTAACGCTTTACCACAAGAGAACTCAACTCCATGATAGCTGAAATGTAGGCACTTGGTTTCCTGATCAAAGCATGGGGTCCAAGGTCAGAGGTCAAGTTCAGCAGGGAGAGAAACCTGACCCCTCAGACTCTACATAGCCCAGAACAATTTCTATAATTTCCTTCTGAACAAGTTCACAACGGCCCCCCACCACACCCGGCTGGTGGGTAGAGAAAGGAAAAGGGCTTCCCCATGGTCTGGTTGATATTTGTGCCTAGAGAGAAAAGAGAAGAGTCTGGCTTCCAGGGCCAGGAGCCAAGTGGAGTGGCTGACAACTTGTGTTAACACACCAGGATGAAAGTGTCACTGAGCAGTCTTAAGCATCACCCTGGACTGCATTCAATACATAAAAGCTGGAAGAAACAGCGGTTGGGAGCTGAAGGCTAACACAATAACCCCGCCTGGGCAGAACCTGATAGTGCTGGAGAGAACAGGAGACAAGTGGGAGTTCAGCCAGGTGGACCAACACAACCATGGGAAATGGTTAGCCCTTTGTGGATCCCTTTGTGGGTATGTTCTTCCAAGAGGGACAACAATGTACCTGACCAGGCTGACGAGCTGCCTGAGGTCTCAGTCATGTCCTCAAAAGGCTTCTATAGTCTGTATCCCAAATCAGCTTCTGAATACATTCCTTTCTCCTAGGGTATCTCTATGTGAGATGTTAGGAGACCTTTCCAACTGGAAGTCATAGAATGAGAAGACTGGGATTCAAATCCCACCTCTGACATTTCCTGACTATGTGACCTTGGGGAAGTCATTTAATCTCCCCCCTTCAGCTTCCTCATATATAAAAAGGTTTTACAGTTTCATGTACAATTATCTTTTTTTTTCTCTGTTCTACCATGTTATGGAAATGCTTGTTTTATTTCTTAAGATTGGGCAGGGGGATAAAAGTAGGTTGGACTACATGACATCTGAGGTCCCTTCTTGCTCTTCCTCTATGATCAGGATTTATATTCCTCCTTGAAAAATCTATGCAATCAATGCCAAAAAATGGAAAAAGGACAAAGAAACAGATATTGACATGAACTGTCACTATTTTCTACAGAAGGCTTATTAATGCAAAATAGTCACTACTGGGAATAGGCCAAATGACCCTAGAAGCTCCTTCAGCCAGCAAAATCCTTGCCAAATGGAGAGGTAGGGCAGTCAGGGATAAAGCCAATTTTGAATATGGATAGTAGAAGATGATGACCAGTGTTAACATTTCATGTGAGGAAAAAAAGTGGTAGAGGAAAAAAATTGAGTTTACAGGAACCTTGGAAGGAAGTCCTTTTAAACCAGATTATCTTGAGAGAACTGAAAGAAGAAACTGGAAATGTGATGACATTAAAAACACAATAGGTATCTCAAGATTTATATAGCATAATTTTCTCTATCAGTGACAGAAGCACTACATCTAGATGCCACATTTAAACCTCACAATTTTTGGCAAGTTGCACAAAGGAGTAAAAATGATGGTAAAGAAAACAAAGATAGGAAAGGCAATTGGTCCTTGTGAAGAGGAAGCAGCACAATTTTTAGGTTTTAAAGGAGTTGAGACATTTTCCTGTCATGTCTAACTCTTCATGACCCTATTAGGAGTTAGCATAGCAGAGATACTGGAGTGGTTTGCCATTTCCTTCTCCAGCTCACTTTACTGATGAGGAGACTCAGGCAAACAGGGTTAAATGATTTGCCCAGGGTCACACAGCTAGTAAGCCTCTGAGGCCACATTTCAACTTAGGTCTTCCTGACTCCAGCCCTGACCACCTAGATGTCCCATTAAAAGATTGATGACTATTAAAAGAAATTTAACTGAGTAGAGCAAAGTGCAGCCTTATGGTTTCTCCTTCAACAAACTATTTTTCACGCATTTGTTAAGGCCATATAATAATCTTTGGATAACTCCTCTACAGAAACAAAGAAAACTTGATGACCTTCTCATTACCAATAGAAAATGAGGCATAAGCTAAGGAATCACATGCTCACCAAAGGTGTCTGCAATTGCCTTGGAGGATATCTAGTAAAGTCTAAAATGGAAAGAGGATTTCCTAAAGAAAGGGAAGTCCTTCAGATGCCACTGTTTGGGGATGACATTGTGCTAACTGCATCAAGCCCTGGTGCATTCTGGTGTCTCCAATATAAGGTGTATAATCAATTAGAATGTTTGCCCAAACAATTCACACAGGAAAAATCAAATGGATGAAAATTACCTATTGTCCAGAATATGATATTCATTTGGATGGATAATCCACAGAGCTTCATAGATAGCAGAAGCAAAATGACCTAGGCTCAGGGTAAAATAGGGGAGAGTAGTTTGGATTGCATTACGGAAATTACACAATGATTTTAATTATCCCAAACTTCTACCAGAAACCAAATATCATTTCACAATATTCTTTCAATGATATTATATGATTGTGAAAGATCAAATACCACACTCTCTAAGGAATCAAGATGATTAATTTCCCAAAAGGCAATGGAGGGATACATGGTGATCATAAATAGGCTGCAGAATGTATTATCAATGACAAATTCTGTACCCACAGTGACAGAAAAGATTCCTTACCAGGAAAGTATGTGGGCTATTCAGTCAGTAAGCAAAAGATAAGAGAAGGACCTCTTGTGTGTTTCATTGATACCCATGTCATGTCTAGAGATCTAGAGCAGAGATTATCAACCTTATTTGTGTCATGGACCCCTCTGGCAGTATGATGAAGACTCTGGACCCTTTCTCAGGTAATGTGTGTTGCCAATTCAACAGGATTTTGGAGAATGCCCATATCACTAACGATAGAGCCCCCACACGTTAAGCCATCCGCAGGATATTTTCTCCCAGAAGCAGGCCCTGCCTTCTCCCACATGGATGCCTTTTTCATAGGTGGTCTGGATCTGCTTCTGAAAGAAAATAGCCTTAAATGGCCTGACGTGTGGGTGGGACCAGCCTCCATCTTAGATCATCGTGTGTCAAAGTCCATTATGCCTACATTCATAATTGAAGGAAATGCTAAATTTCAGTTAAAGTTTAGGAAAATAAAATCTATTTTTCCCATCCAAATTCACATATCCCTTGAAATCTAGCCATAGGCATCTTAGGCTTATCCTTGGAGGAATGGGGGATAATAGTCTGTGGACCCCAGGTTAAAAACCTCACATCTAGCCCCTCTTCCAACCTGCTAAATGGACACCCTATGGAAGAGATGTAGGAGGATGCAAACAAGAAAGTAGAGCTGCCCAGGATAAGAAGACATGGATGAGTTACAATGTGCACCATGCTACAGAGACCCATGTTGAGTTCGTAGATCCATAAAGGGAAGAGAGACAACGACAGAAGGTAGAAGAGGCATGTTTGCCGATGACATTGTTAAGAAAAACAGAGTGAATCAAAGGGTCTCTCTTGGTTCCACTTATACAAATGACCACTGCTGACCCCAGCCAGAGCAATTAAATGCAACATCTTCCCAGCCAGGGGATGGCCTGAATCTAGATAGGTGAACTCCCTTATTTGTAACTGCCTAGAGCCTATCTGACTCTCTAGGGAGCAAAGCCGGGGCAATCTACATAGGGAGATCACTATAATCAGGCCTGGTGATGTCTTTATTAGGGTGGAGCCAGTGCTATTAAAATATTTCCCTACAAGCTTATTCCATTTCACAAAGTCTCCTCCAGGCTTTCACTCTTCTGCTGCCTTTGGACAAATGACCTTATTTTCATTATAGATACAGATATAGATATAGATATAAATGTAGAAGTAGATATAGATATGGATATACATATAGATATAAACATAGATATGGATATAGATATCAATAATATGGAGATGATAAAGATATAAATATAGATGACATAGATATAGATACACATGCACATATATGTATGGGTATATATATTTATATATAAGTATTATACATGTGTGTATATATATATATATATATATATTTTTTTTTTTTTTCCCTTAACATGTTGTTGAAGCTCCCCAGGTTCCCCCAGGACTCATACCCAGGCCCTTCTCCAAGCAGCTCCCAGAGTTCTCAGAGGGGCATCATAGATACTGCAACACAGATTTAGAACTAGAAGGGATCTCAGAGATCATGTAGCCCAACTCTCTCATAACATAGATGAGAAAAATGAGTCCCAGAGAAGTTAAACCACTTGCCTCAGGTCACACCAGCAGTAAATAAGAGGACTGAGGTTAGACCCATGTCAACTGACTCCACTTCCCATGGCCCTACCCTGCCTGTCATTCCCAGGCAGTCATGTATGTGGCCCCCAGTTTCCACATTAGCTTGAAGTTGCTCTTGCTTCCCAATCCTTCCAGATTCTGTCCTCAACACTGCACATCCCCTCTGCCCTGGAGTCCTCCCTTCCCACATTCCCCCAGGCTTCCAGTTCCTCAACTGTAGGTCCTGAGTGCCCAAAGCTAAGGGCTAGGCTGAGACTCACTCCTGGCAGTTGCTGTTGTGGCTGAAGATGCATTTCTGCAGGCTATCCAGGGTCATGAGACTGATGTGTTCAAACATGTCCAGGTAATTGCTGCCCTCAGCACACAGGCGCCTCCATTTTGCCTGAGAGAAGAGTGATGGAGGGAGGGAGGGGGAGAGGAGGAATGAGGGAAAGGGAGGGAGAGAGAAAGAGAGGGAGAGAAAGAGAGAGAGGGAGGGAGAGAGAGACAGAGACAGAGAGACACAGACAGACACAGAGAGAGAAAGAGACACACAGACAGAGACAGACACAGACCAAGAGAGACACAGAGAGGGAGAGAGAATACAGAGAGAGAGAGAGAGAGAGAGAGAGAGAGAGGGGAGAGAAAGTTAGTTGGCGCTCACCTTCTCCAGGCCCTGACCCATTGATTTCTGTCTCTTCAGGTACCCAGAAAGAGCAAGGGAGAGGTCTATGTTTGATATAGGGAGAAAAGCAGGGCTATGAGCCACATTGAGAATTTGCCATTGGGATGGAAAGATCTATTGTGGGAAGTCAGGAACTGAGAGCTAGTTCTTGCTCTGCCATTGAAACACTGTGTGACCTTAGAAAAGTGACAGCACCTTTCTAGATCAGATCTTCCTTCCTCATCTGTAAAATGGGGATAATCAGTACTGCCCTCCATACCTCCCAAGATATAAGGAGGAGATGAGGTTATGTGGACTGGAAACTGACCTGCAAGATCCTGGAAGAGGCTCCTGGGTGATGGTGATCATGGTCTCTGCCCCACAGCCCTAAACTTATTGCACTCTAACCAAGAAAACATAGATGGTACTAAGGTCCCCATTATGCCTCCTGAGGCCCAGACTGGTCTGGAAGGGAATTCACTTTGTGCAGGCTCAGCTCTGGATGGATTCCCTCTCACCCTGACTGGCTCCTCGAGGCTTACATGCATGATATCTGCACTCTGGTTGAAGATCTTCACATGAGGTTTAAGGACATCAAAGTGAAAAGCTGGGGTCAGCATGCGCCGGTGCCGGCTCCATTTGTCTCCTTTACTCAGCAAAAGCCCATCCCCTTGAAGAAAGATGGTGGTAGGGATCATTCTCCAAATCTTGGGCCTCAGGCCAGCCTCCCAGGCCCTAGAACCAGATGTGGCCCTCAGCTTAGTCTTCCATTACCTTTCCCAACTCTTAGCCCCTAGCCCAATCCCAAGGCCCCAAACACTAGGTCCTTAGCCATACCCCCAACCCCAATTCCTTAGCCTTCAATCCATAGAACCTCTGCTCCCAATCCTAGGCTTCCACTTCTAGGGAGTCTTGAGTCCCTAAGCTTCCCAAATACCAATATTCCAGCCCCATTACCCAAGCCCCACCAAGCAAGGACTCCATCCTAGTCCTCCGTGGCTTCAAATAGTCCAGAACCTAGCTCCTAGACTCCCAAGTACTGCCTTCATCCAATCCCCAATCCCCCAGGTCACAAATATCCTTTCCTTAGTCCTCCTGACCAACACATCCCACCCTCCACCCCCTGGCCAATGCCTTCTCCCCAGGTCCTATTCCTACACATCACTCACCCAGCCAAGGTTTCAGGAAGCCATAGAACAATTTGTCCTTGGGTGCAATAATAGCTGTAAGAGAGAGAGATAGGTCCTTCAGAGTCCTGACATGACTATAATTGGGGATAAGGGGAAAAACAAGGAGTGTATAACAGCCAGAAGAGGTCAAAGGAGGAGAGGTTATCCAAAGGCTGGGGTCCCAAGCTCTAAGTAGGGAGAAAAGTAACTGGGGCTTCACTTCCTGTATCATCTCCCCAGCTCCCCTCTCAGCCCAGCATGGACAAGACAAGAAGAGAAGGACAGCAGAGAACGGAGTGGGTAAGGAGGTAAGGCTAGGCAGAGGGCAGGAGAAAGAGAGTGGAGATCATATTATGGCCACACACGCCTAGCTATGCTGAGTAGATACAACCTAAGGAAGGCCCCAGAGTTGATGCAAAGAACTCTGGATATGGTCCAGACTTGACCCAACATTACCAACACAGCCCCAACATGGTATTATGCACCACCCACCCCAACACATGTACTATACACCTTCTTGACATGAACCAAGACAAATAATGGCTGTGATGTTTTGAGAGGGAGATATTCCTCCCACAAATATGACCCAGAAATGACCTAGACATTCCCCAAGACATACCCCTATAGATAGCCCCAGACATGTATGTGGACTTAGTCACAATGCACATGTGGACTTGGACATGACTTGGGTACTTTCTGCTCCCCACTTTTAAACCTTTGATTTCATTGATGTAGAGAATTTCCATTGTGGGAACTCTAAAAATCACCGTGTATCTTCTACTCATCTGAAGCTTATGCTCTTAGAGTTTTCTGAGGCACTGGGAGGTTAAGTACTTTGCCTATGATTGTGCAGTTAGTATATGTCAGAGACAGTATATGAACCCAGCTATTTCTGACTTTAACGGTAGTGCTCTATTCATTATGCCAGGCTGCTCTCATGCCATAGATATGGTCCTTGGGATATGCCACACATAGGACTAATCTCCCTTGCCCACCCAGTCCCAGTGCCAGGGTTTTAGAGATAATATTTGTGGATATGTCGTCCAGAATTCTACACAGCCCCAGTAGAGTATAAGTGCCTCTTCCTTCCCCCCAACTCATGGCACATAAGATATGATCTTTCTAGACATAGCATTAAGATAAGGACCAGATGCCTTCATATAAACATGGTCCAGACATATTCTAGTCATGACTGGATGCAATTCTGGAAAAATATTCTGGAAACAAGTTTAACTATATCCCTTGTCACAGCCCAGACATGGCTTTGCATGTAACATACATGAGGTCTCAGGGATAGCCCAGACATGCCCCCAAACCTGGCAACACTTTTGCTTATATATGAGTCCAAAGCATGGCCTCCAAACATGGTACCCCAAAGCCCAGCTATAGTCCTAGACAGCCTGAGATGGCCTCAGACAGCATCAACACAGCTCACACGTGGCTCTGAACATCCTGAGACATGGCCCCAAACATACCACCAATATATCTCAGACACAGCTCAGATATATCCTGTGTGTGGCCTGAGGAAGCCCCAAACGTGGCACCAACACAGCTTAGACATTGTCTAGGACAGTCTGAAACATGGCCCCAAATACAACAGCAACACAGCTCAGACACAGCCCAGATGTGGCCCGACGCAGCCAGAGACCTGGACCCAGAGAAGTCACACAAATGGAGACCAGACAGCCCCCAGTGCCTACAATGCAGTCCAGTCATAGCAGCTGGCTAAAGGAGGGAGATCCGTGGGAGCCCAGATAAACAGGAGACAAAGTTGCTTTAACCAAGATTCTCTTCCCCTGCTGTTTCTGGAGCCTGACTTGAAATGTTCCTGCTCCTTCCTTCCTTCTCTCCCCGTCCTAGAGCAGGCAGGCAGCACAGAGCCTGCAGAAACCAAGCCTTTCAGTGGCAAGGGAACACAGAGGAGAAGGGAGGGGGGAAGTCTACCTGCGGCCAGGAGGACTGGCTTGAAGTAACTGGGGTGGAAGATGCGTATCACGGGGCACCAGGCCCCTACCCACCAACAGCACACATCCCTGAGGCTGCAGACCAGAGACTGAGTGTAAAGCAAACCCTCTTTGGAATTATGTATCTGGGGGAAGAATGGAGAGGCAGGAGTTCACACCTGAGGAGGCAGGAGGAACATGGAGCCAGGTGGGCAGAGGGGCTGACTGGAGTCTGGAGTCACTTTCTTAGCTTTGTCTGACATCTCCATCCCTCTCAAGCCGGTTTACTCCCCTGGAAAAGAGAACCCAGAGTATGCCCTCCCATGAAGCTATGAGTTACTCCATCTGCGGAGTGAGTGAATGTACAGACCCTGAAAAAAACTAAGCACATTGGGGAGGAAATGCTGGGTATCTGGAACTTTCCTTCTGTCTGACACCTTTTCTTTGCTTCAGCCATGACCCAAACAAGTTCATGAGATCATGGGACCCTAGAACGGGAAGGGGTTTCAGATTTGTTTAGTCCTTTTTCAGTCATGTCTGACTTTGTTATGGTTTTCTTGTTGAAGACACTGGAGTGCCTTAACATTTCCTGCTCTAGCTCATTTTACAGATGAGGAAACTGAGGCAAACATGGTGACACAGCTAGTAAGTGTCTGAGGCTAGATTTAAACTTAGATTTGACTCCAGGCCCAGTGCTCTAATCGTTGTGAACCCTAGCTACCCACTTCAGAATTAGAACCTCATGATTTTCCAGAGAAGGAAACGGAGGCCCAGAGAGGTTGTGCAACTTGCCCAAGGTCACCTAGGGAAAGGGATTTTAGGCCAGGCCCCCTGACTTCAGAGTCAGTAATCTTTCCACTCTAATTCACTAACTCCCTCCAGTGCCAGGTTAACTAACAGTCACACCAGATAGGCCCATGCCTAAGAGCCCCTAAATTTGCCAGCTTAAAATCTGAGAGTAAACTGGTGCCCATATATCCTCTTCTCTAGGCTGAACTACAGATACAGGCTAGACTTGTGATTTCATGAGTATAGGGGGCTCCTTGTGACAAAATTTCCTCTACTCATGTAGCTTGGCACCTTCTAGTCTTAAAAAATGAATTACATCACTACTGAGAGTTAAGAGACATATAGCTAGAATGGACCTGAAGTGGGACTCGAACCCAGGACTTCCTGAATCCCTGTCCACTCTGCTACACTGTTTCTCCCATCTACAGGGGATCAGTGTCAAGCCATTTGTTTACGTATCAGTGCTGCCCTTGTCTTCTCTATCTGTGATTCTTCTCCCACAACTGGGCAACCATGGCCTTCTCGCCCTGACTCAGCACTGAATGAACCTCTGGAAGGACGCATTCCACAGAATATACAACCCTGTCAAATAAGTGCTATGATCATTCCCATTTTATAGATGATGAAGCTTTCACTTCAGGAGAATCCTCATTGTCAGGAAGTTTTTTCCTGACATGGAGCCTGAGTTTACACGTTCGTAACTTCTACCCATTTGTCTTCTAGGACTAAGAAGAAAAGTCTGGTCCCCCTTATGTGTGACAGCCCTTCCTATACATGAAGAAAAGAATTGTAAGTTTTCTTTTCTTCTTCTCTTCTCTTCCCTAGTTCTTTTGAACAATCACATCATCACAGGAGCTCCAGACCCTTTGTCATTTTGGTTCTGCTTCACCTCATCAATGCTCTTCCTCAAATATGGCACTCTGACCTGAACACAATACTCAAAAGTGGTGCAATCAAAGCAGAGTCCTTGGTCACCAGAGTCCAATCAAGCAGAACTATTTTTTTTCCCTAGTCTTGGACCTCATGCCTCTTTCAATATGCCTCCAATCTCATTAACTTTCTTAGTTATCATATCACAAGACTGATTTTTTTTTCAGATTAGCTTTTATATAGCCACACTTCCCCATCTTGCACTTGTGAAAATAAGTACTTGTTCCCAAATAAAATTTAATCCTCATTAAAATTCATCTTATTCAGTTCAGCCTAACATTCTGGTCTGCCAAGATCTTTTTGAATCCCAACGGTGATCTTCCTGGTGAGCTAGCTGTCTGCCTCTGTTCACACATTTAGCTAAACTCCTCCATCCAGGATTCAACTGTCCCCATCCAACCTTGCTTTCCCCTGCCAACAGGCATTCCTGCACATTGTCACACATACGATAAACCCATTCCTTCCTGACTTCCGCTTTCCTTTCTTTAGGCTCCACCCCAGAAGCTGCCTATTTGAGGCCTTACTTGATCATCCTAATTAAATGGGATTTGTTCAACCTCCGTTTTTCGTAGAGTACTTTTTCTTTCTCCGCCCCCTCCATCACATGTATCATGCTTCCATGTCTAAGCATGGCATCACCTCACTCTTCCACTTCCCTTATATCTCGGTAGACAAGGTCTTTATTCTCCTTGAAAGAAGCGCCTTATCATTGCTATTTACATGAGAAGCACAGGACAGAACCTCATACATCCATAATAATTTTTATTAGATTATATTAAATCAAATATAAGGTAGACAGGACAGTTACCATCTCTCTTTTACAGATCAGTAAAATGAAGTCTAGAGAGGTAATGAGATTTGCCCAATATCAGACATGATCAGAGTAGAAGCTGAGACTGGAATGGATTCTGACTCACCATCTGTGTTCTTTCCCCCAGATTCTCACTCTGTCCTTGGGCCCCCTACCAAACCTAGGTCTCCCTTTCCAAATTAGGCCCACAGAAAACCAAGTGCCATACCTGAAGCCTTAAGCAAGGGGGAGATGACCTGGGGATGGTTGAGTCTTATCGTGGGAGTGAATGGCCCCATCCACCAGATGTGGACATCACTGAATAGACGGCTCAGCTCCTGAAGATAGCAAATACCCTCTTCAGTATCTGGAGCCTGGGGACAACAAGCAGGGGTTAGAAACCTAGACATAAGGGAGCTGGAGAAACTTCGCAGAGTGTTTTCTGCCAGCTACCTCTTGGACACCCCAGTTCAGAGGTGGGGCTTGCTGAAATGGCATTCTCCTTTGCTACTTCCCTGATGCTTTCTGACTTCCCCTCTCTCACCCCTTGTCTCTAACTTCTATTGCTTTTCCCTTCACCTTCACTCTGCTCCCTTCCCCTTTTTTCTCCCTCTCTCTTGTTCCCTCTGGGCAACAAGGTAGAGCAGTGGATGGAACACCAGGCCTGGAGTCAGGAAGGCTCTTCTTCCTGAGTTCAAATCTGGCCTCAGACACTTTTGAGCTGTGTGACCCCGGGCAAGGCATTTAACCCTGCTTGCCTCAGTTAGGGATAGAAATAGCAAACCGTGATGGTATTTTTGCCAAGAAAATCCCAAATAGGGTCACGAAGAGTTGGAGAAGACTGAACAACAACAACATTTTAGTCTAGAGATCAGTGTGGATTTATACAATGAGAGTATTGGCTTGAATCTGCTGGGAAAACACATTGCTCCTCCCCGATGTGCTGTACTTCAATGGACTCTAATGAATGGGGGTGTAATGGAGTCTATCATGAAATTTTTCTCTCGTCTTCTTCATTTTGAAGTCCTTCCATTTTTTAGAGCAACACATTTTCCTCCCCAGTAATCTGGATAACAGAGAAGTGTTCCTCAAGTCCCTTTAACTGATTTCCTAAGAAGAAGCCCAGCCTATACCTTGAGCACAGATAACAACTGCTCTAGGAAGATCCGTGGAAATTCACTTAGTTCTCCATGCTTTATGAAAGTAAGAATCTCCCTCCTTTGTCACTCTTGCTAATATCTCTTATGAATCTAAAGTCCAGGGCTAGGGTGTGGGCAATAAAGAGGAAGACTGAGGTCCTCTCTCTCAGCAAAAGGGGCCCAACAGACCCTTATGCTAACATACTCCTTCATATTTCCTCCCTCGATGCCTAGACTCTTCTTCTACTGGGCTTCATTTCCTCAAACCACAGTAGTACATGGACTGGAAATCACCATTGTATTCTTTTTCTCTTGACTCCAGGGATGCTTCTCCATTTTTAATACCACTGCCATACCAAATACTTTCTCAACATAAATCTCACTACTTCCAAACATTAGAAATTCTTTCTATTCCACTATCACTAACATTTTTTTTTTTTGCAAAATAATGGCCTTTGGGAGCAAAGTAGGCACTGCTCCTTTGAGCCTCCATCTACCTCTTCCTTTCCCCCCATTCACCACACAGACACAGACACACACACACACACACACACACACACACACACACACATAACTGATATTAGGTGCAAGGTATAGGAGGGCAGATTTGACCTCGTGTATAGAAAAATGTAGAACTGTCTAAAAGTGGAATGAGCTATCCCAAACAGTTGTGAGATCTCTAATCACTGGAAGTCTTCAAGCAAAGGCTTTTGCCAGGAATTTTGTGTAGGATTCAAGTTCATGTAGGGCTGCACCTGTTCAATGACTAATTTATTTTCTAGCTCTGATATCTTGTGAACTCTGACCATCAGACATCAGAGATATATTTGACTTTGCTCGTGTCTGTTATTTTACAACTTGTATATTCCCCTATTTTAAAGGCAATAAAACTTGGGAACATTCTGACATCAAGAGAGAAGGGGATGGGCATGATGGTAGGTGCAGCTGGTATTCACCTTTCAAAGACTCTAGTGGAGATAAATCAGGTTATAGAGTTGATGGTGCTGGTTAAATGGGACAAGTTGTCTTGTGCCTAGGAAAACGAGGTGACAGCCCAGAGTCATGCAGTTATTCTAGGGGCTGACACCAGAAGGAAGATCTCCTCCAGGGGATAGGGAAAGTAGCCCTTCCTGAGAAAGTTTAGTATTGACAGACTTGGCCACAGAGCTTTACAAGGGGCAGAACATGGGGTGGGGCAGCATTTCTATTAAGCCACAAGATAAGGCATCAAGGACTTATAGAAGCATATGAGGCATCTGGCCCCATGCCACCTGGTCTAACCTGGGACAGTTGAGACATTGGGTTCCTCAAAGGGACTTAGCTTCATAACCAAGGGAGGAGACTCTTTGGCCCTGCCCAAGACTCCCTTTTAAACCCACATCAAGGTCCTTCTCTTAGGTTGGGCCAAGTTCATCAGTGGTATACAGAAGAACTTCCCAAGATTTCCAGTACCAGGAGAGCTCTTGAGATAGAGGAAGAAAGCGTCCTATCACATCTTTGGCTTTCAGACATGCCTAGAAGTTGATTGGGCTAAGTCTTGAGTGATTGCCTTTTAAAAAACAAACGTAATGATGCTTAAAAAACATTGTAGTTATTTCCCAATAGCATCCTCTTTCCCCCAACACAACAGAAACTTACCTTGTTGGTAATTGCTTTTTTTTTTCAGAGATAAGATGCAAGACACATTGGTAGAGTCTTATCACACAGATTCACCCGTGCCACCACTGGCCATGAGAGAGGTGTCAAATACAGTGCCAACACACAAGAAATTCAGGGAGGAAGGGCAAGAATGATATACTGCTCAATGTTCTTCACTAGTTTCTCAAACTCCACAGTAAAACCCTTTGTGAAGGCAGGAAGCACATTACCAAATCTCTAAACAGGCTCTAGAGTTGTGGTTGATCTAATAATGATCTATCAGTAGCAGCTGCTGTACTTCTTCCTCCATAAACATCCCAGATACATATTCACTCACATAGCTATTGGCTCTCTCTTATATGAAACTGTACTATCTCCTCATCACTTGCTTCTTCATACTCATAAATGTCTTATGAAGGTGCTGGAACAATGAAGCCACAAAACCCCCGACCAATCCAAGTATCTATTAATACTCCAAACATGCCACATAGGACATAGATAACAAAGAGGAAAGGGTCTCAGAGCAAAATGTCTTTTTTAAATTAATTAATTTTTAGTTTTCAACAATTACTTCCATAAGCTTTTGAATTTTAAATTTTCTCTACCTTCCTCCCCGCATCCCTCCCAAACATGGAGTGCAATCTCATATATGCTGTACACATACATTCCTATTAAACATGTTTTCACATTAGTCATGTTGTAAAGAAGAATTAGAACCAATAGGAAGAACCACAAGAAAGAAAAAACAAAACAAAACAAGAAAAAAAAGAGTAAATAATATATTTTGATCTGCATTCAAACTCCAAAGTACTTTCTCTGGGTGTGGATAGCATTTTCCATCATGAGACTTTCAAAGCAAAATGACTTGGTGCTGCCACTATTGATGCATACTTCTCAAGCTTAACCAGTCTTTCTCCCTCCTCACCCTCACCACAGTATTTTCTGCCTCTCAACAAATACTCTATCTCTCCTGCCCTCTTTCTGTATTGAGGCATCTCACCAATACAGAATGCATAAACTTGACTTCATCACTCTGTGGTTTCCAGGTCCCATTCAGCTCTCTAACATTCCTGTGTATATGCTTGTACAATCTCCCTGTCCCATCATTTGCTATTCCCATAGAGATGAAAGCTACAGAGGGATCTTTCCCTCTTAACTGCAGATGGAAGCTCCCTGCCCTACTGCATTTCCAGTTTTTGGCCTTGAGAAGACTCTGGCATTACTATCTGTTCCCATGGCCTGGACAACAAATTGATTAGCCTCATAAAATCATAGAACATAGAGTGCTTGAGCTGGAAGGCCCCCTTAAACATGTAGAAATTGGAGGAGAGACTCTTAGAACTTTCAGAATATAAAACAGTAGAATATAAAATGGGGGAGGAGGAACCTTAGAGCATAGAATGTTTGAATTGAAAGGGTCCTTTGAATAAAGAAATTGAGAGTTGGAAGGATTCTTAAAATATTATAAAAGATGAGAACCATCTTAAAATACATATTGTCAGAAGCATAAGGATACTTATGATAGCAAACGTCAGGACTAGAAGGAAGCTTAGAAATAGAATGTGAGAGCTGGGAAGGATCTTAGGATATAGAACACTGAAACATTAAAGGACCTTAGGATAAAGAAGTTATGAGCCTACAAGCAACCTTAGGACATAGAATGTCACAGTGATTAAGGACTTTGGAACATAGAATGTCAGATTTGGGAGAGCACACAAATCATTTATGTCATATTTCCCACAGTTGGTGTTTCCACAGCTGATGATTGTGGAAATCTCCCTGGTAGGGGGAACAGCCTTCCTTTAAAAGATATGGGTATCAGACTCCTGGACTTCCAGGAGCCAGGGTGGATGCAGTAAACAGTAAATATCTGTAATTCTCCCACATTTGCCTGCAAACAATCATTAAATAGTGCCCCAAAACAAATCCTGAAATGGTGGAACTAGAAAAAAAGACTAGGTGAAAAAAATCTTTTATCCTAAGAAACTTGGAAAATCACCAAGAAAGGTCTTTTCACTCAAGCAAAAGGGGAATGCAGTCCAGGATAAGAGGAGTCCCAGTAAGCCAGTAGCAAGCCCCACCTCAGCAAACCAGTGGGAGATCCCGAGCCCCAGTACAGTGGAGCAGGCAAACACCAACACCAAGACCCCCATGTACCTTAGCATATGCAGGGAAACTGGAAGACTCCATCTCCAAGAACTGTTATTTGCTTCAGCATAGACCTGGACAAACAGGTAGCCACCAGTGGCCAGACAGCCATGTACTTCAATGTAGCCCTGGGGAAATGCAGAAACTCCCCACAACTGTCAGCACATGCCAGACACCAGCACTAGGACCCTGGTTCAGCATGAGGTAAGCTAACAGACCCTTATGGCCTCCAGTAGTGTCAGCCACCCTTCACCCCCTTCCCCAGCACAGCTTCAGACACTAGGGTCACCCATGAGCCTCAGGGCAACATCAGTGTAGTATCAGGTAAACAGCCAGGGCCTGCAGCCCCTAGTATAAGAATCTTGAGTCAGTGCACCTTCAACTTTGAGAGCAGAACTCAAATTTAAAAGAAAGGAAAAAGGACAAAAAAGGATAAGCAAAAAACCCCACAACAACAACAAAAAGAATTGGACCATAGAAAGTTATTATGGTGACAAGAAGATCAAGTCACAAATTCAGAAGAGAAAAACAACGTCAAAACACCTATGGACAAAACACCAAATTAAAATGGGAAGTCATCTCAAGCCCAGAAAGAATTCATGGAAGAGTCAAGAAAGAACTTTAAAATTATATAAGAGAAGTAGAAGAAAACTTGGGAAAAGAGAGTAAAGCAAAAGAATTTTGAAAAAGGAGTCAACAGCTTGGTGAAAGAAAACAGCTGTTTAAAATGTGGAATTGGCCAAATGGAAAAGCAAGTACAAAAGCTAACTGAGGAAAATAACTCCTCAAAAGTGAGAATTAGGCAAGTGGGAGTTAATGACTATATAAGGCCTCAAGAATAAATCAAACAAATCAAAAGAGTGAAAAAAAATAGAAGAAAATGTAAAATACCTCAGTGGAAAAACAACTGATCTGGAAAATAGATCTGAGAGAGACCATGTCAGAATCATTGGATTACATGTAAGCCATAATTAAAAGGAGGACCTAGACAGCATCTTTCAAAAAATTATCAAGGAACTGCCCTGATATCCTAGAATCAGAAGGCAAAATAGGAATTGAAGGAATCTACTGATTCCCAAGAGATCGCAAAATAAAAACTCCAAGGAACAATATAGCCAGAAAGAAACAATTCAAGTATTGGGGACCCACAATCAGGATTACACAGGACTTGGCAGCTGCAACATTAAAGGATCAGAAGTCATGGAACATGATATTCTAGAAAGCAAAGGAGCTAGGACAACAACCAAGAATCACCTATCTGGCAAAATTAAGCATAATTCTTAAAGGGAAAAATGGTCATTCAATGAAATAGAAGGATTTCAAGCTTTCATAAGGAGAAGACCAGGACTGAACAAAAAAATTGATCACAAATATCAAGACCCAGGAGGAGCCTAAAAAGGTAAAAAAGGAGAAGAAAACACAAGGGATTAAATGGAGCTGAACTGTTTATATCCCTTTGTGGGAAGATGATACTCATAATTCTGAAAATTTATACTGCTAATAATATAGCTAAAAGGAATATATATAGACAGAGGGAGGATATATGATGAATTAGAGGGAATGATATAAAAAATAACCAAGGGATAAGAAAGGGGAGTACCCTGGGTGGAGAAGGAAGGGAAAGGTAGAATGGGGTAAATTATTTTGTATGAAGACGTGCAAAAAACAGTGGAGGGAAAGATGTGAGGGTGGGCAATGGACATGGCTTGAACCTTACTCTCATCAGTATAGGCTCAAAAAAGGAATGATATACACAATCAGTTGAATTTAGAAATCTATCTTATCCAACAGTGAAATAGGAGGGGAGGTAATTAAGTGAAGAGGGATTATATTAAATTAAAAAGCTTTTGCACAAACAAAACCAATGGAAGCAAGCTTAGAAGGAAAGCAGAAAGCTAGGAAACAATCTTTACAGCAAGTGTCTCTGATAAAGACCTCATTTCTCAAATATATAGAGAACTGAATTTATAAGAATACAGGCCCCACATAAATCATCAGCATTTCTATATATCACTTACAAAGCCCAAAAGCAAGAGATAGAAAGAGAAATTCTATTTAAAGTAACTATAGACAATATAAAATATTTGGGAGTCTATCCACCAAGACAAACCTAGGAACTATATGAACACAATTATAAAGTACTTTTCACACAAATAAAGTCAGATCCAAATAATGGGAAATGTATCAGTTGCTCATTGGTATGCCAAATTAATATAAGAAAAATGACAATTCTACCTAAATTAATTTAATTATTAGGTTCCATACCAACCAAACTCCCAAAAAATCATTTTATAGAGCTGGAAAAAATAACAAAATTCATATGGAAAACAAAAGGTCCACAATATCAAGGGAATTAATGAAAAGAAATGCAAGGGAAGGTGACCTAGCCATATCAGATCTAAAACTATACTATAAAGCAGCAATCATCAAAACTACTCGATACTGGCTAAGAAATAGAGTAGCTGATCAGCGGAATAGGTTAGGTACACAAGACACAGTAGCAATGACTATAGGAATCTACTATTTGATAAACCCAAAGACTCTACCTTCTGGGATGAGAACTCACTACTTCGCAAAAACTGCTGGGAAAACCTGAATTAAGTATGGTAGAAACTAGGCATAGATGAGCATCTTACATCATATGCCAAGATAAGGTCAAAATGGGTACATGATTTAGATATAAGGTGGTACTGTAAGCAAATTAGGAGAGCAAAGAATAGTTTACATATCTGATCTGTGGATAACAGAAGAATTTATGACCAAACAAGACATCAAGAACATCATAAAATGGAAAATGGATAATTTTGATTACATTAAAGTGAAAAGGTATTGCATAAACAAAGCCAATGCAACCAAGATTAGAAGGGAAGCAGAAAGATGGAAACTATTTTATAGCCAGTGTCTCTGATAAAGGCCTCATTTCTAAAATATATAGAGAACAGTCAATTTTATTAGAATACAAGTCATTCCCCAATAGATAAATAGCAAAAGGATATGAATAAGCAGTTTTGAGATGAAGAAATTAAAGCTATCTATAGTCATATGTAGAGATCTCTAAATCACTATTGATTAGAGAAATGCAAATTGAAACAACTATGAGGTACCATCACATACCCATAAGATTGGCTCATATGACATGTAAAAAGAAAATGATAAATGCTAGAGAAGATGTGGGAAAACTAGAACAGTAATGCTTTGTTGGTGGAGTTGTAGGCTGATTCAACCATTCTGGAGAGCAATTTGAAACTATACCCAAAGGGCTATAAAACTGTGCATACTCTTTGACCTAGCAATACCTTTTCTAGCTCTGCATCCCAAAGAGATCATAAAAAAGGGGAAAGGACTTACACGTGCAAACACGTTAATAGAAGCCCTTTTTGTGATGACAAAATATTGGAAATTGAGGAGATGCCCATCAATTAGGGAATGGCTAAACAAATTGTGATATATGAATGTAATGGAATACTATTGCATAATAAGAAATAATGAACAGGCAGATTTCAGAAAAACCTGGAAAGACCTGTATGAACTGATTCAAAGTGAAATCGGCAGATACAGGAAAACATTGGACACAGTATCAGTAACATTGTGTGATGATCAACTATGAATGACTGTTCTCAGCAACACAATGATCCAAGCAAGTACAAAGGACTCAAGAGGGAAAATGCTATCTGCATCCAGTTAAAGAACTGATGGACTCTGAATGCAGATCGCAGCATACTTTTTTCACTTACTTCATTCTTTTTCCTGTTTTTTTCCTTATCATCTGTTTCTTCTTTCACAACTGTGACTTATATGCAAATGTTTTACGTGATACTATATATATAAAACCTATATCACACTGTCTAACATTTTAGGAGGGGGAGGGGAGTCAAGGAGGGAGGAAGAAAAAATTTGGAACTCAAAATCTTATAAAAATGAAAGCTAAAAGTTTCTTGACATGTAATTGGGGGGAAAAAAAACAAAATACCTTTTAAAAATAAATAAATAAAGATGGCAGAGTAAAAGCAGTGACTTGCTGGAGCTCTCCCCCAAACTCCTCCAAATACCTGTAAAAAATGTCTCTAAAGAAATTGTAGAGCAGCAGAACCCACAAAAACACAGACTGAAACACATTTCCAGCCCCAGACAACTGGGATAGTTGATTGGAAAGGTCTGTTGTGCTGGACTGGGAGAGGAGCACAGTTCAGCTTGGGCCACATAGGCAAAGACCAGGACTCAGCCAACCTGGAGTAGGCCTTAGGGGACTGAATCAAGGGGAGCTATGGTGGTTTCCAGACTTCTCAACCAAGAAACACCAAAGACAACTTAGAAAGTCGGTAGGAAAGGTCTGTCTGACCTCAGTGAGAGATGAGCTTGGTCCAGCCCCAGTCCCAGCACAGCCCCAAGGTGGCAGCTGCTTCTGGAGCTCTCAGCCCACAAATAGAGGGGGATTGAATGCCTGATCAGAGGGGGATTGCAGAGATCTCTTCGCTCATTCTGACGCAGGATTCTCTTCCTTTACCTGTGCTTGGATCTGAGTTGTAGTCCTGGGGCAAAAAGGAGCACTGGCATGGTGAAGCTTGTGGCAGTGGTGAAGAGAAAATCTTCCTCACTCCAAGGCAGAAAAGAGTGTTTGTGGTCACTCATAAACCAGAGCACAGGCAAGGAAAGGAGTAAACACCTCACCCTTGGTCATACAACCTTGGAAGAACTGAAAATGTACAGGTCCCTAGAAGTATCTCTGAAAACAGCTGCTCAAAACCCCTGAAGGTTGGGACCATACATTCTCCACACTGGAAGCAGACCCCTACCTTAACAAAGCATTTAATAGTCAAGTAATTGGCTGGGAACATGAGCAAACAGCACAAAAAATCAGACCACAGAATCTTACTTTGGTGACAAAGAAGATCAAAACAAACACCCAGAAGAAGACAACAAAGTCAAAGCTCCTATATCCAAAGCCTCCAAGAAAAATATGAATTGATCTTAGGCCATGGAAGAGCTCAAAAAGGATTTTGGGACATAAGTAAGAGAAGTAGAGGAAGAACTGGGGAGAGAAATGACAGTGGTGTAAGAAAATCATGAATGATAAGTCAACAGTTTGCTAAAAAGATACTGAAGAAAATAACACCTTAAAAAATAGACTAACCCAAATGGCAAAAGAAGTCCAAAAAGCCAATGAGGAGAAGAATACTTTAAGAAGCAGAATTGGGCAAATGGAAGCAAATGACTTTATGAGAAATCAAGACATTATAAAATAAGACCAAAAGAATGAAAAAAAAATAGAAGGCAACGTGAAATATCTCAATGGAAAAACAACTAGTCTAGAAAATAGATCCAGGAGAGATAATTTAAAAATTATTGGACTACCTGAAAGCCATGATCAAAAAAAGAGGCTAGACATCACTTTTCAAACTGCCCTGATATTGTAGAACCAGGGGGTAAAACAGAAATTGAAAGAATCCACAGATCAGCTCCTGAAAGAGATCCCCAAAAGGAAATCCTTAGGAATATTGTAACCAAATTCCAGAGTTCCCAGGTCAAGGAGAAAATATTGCAAGCAGCCAGAAAGAAACAACTCAAGTATTGTGGAAACATAATCAGGATAACACAAGATTTAGCAACTTCTACATTAAGGGACTGTAGGGCCTGGAGTATGATATTCTGGAGGTCAAAGGAACTAGGATTACAACCAAGAATCACTGACCCAGCAAAACTGAGTATAATCCTTCAGGGGAAAAGTAGACATTCAGTGAAATAGAGGACTTTCAAGCATTCTTGATGAAAAGACCAGAGCTGAAAAAAAACATTTGACTTTCAAATAAATACAAGACTCAAGAGAAGCATGAAAAGGTAAACAAGAAAGAGAAGTCATAAGGGACTTATTAAAGTTGAACTGTTTACATTCCTACCTTGAAAGATGATATTTGTAACTCATGAGACCTTAGTCAGTATTAGGGTAGTTGGAGGGAATGCATATAGACAGAGGACACAGGGTGAGTTGAATATGAAGGGATGATATCTATAAAATAAAATTAAGGGGTGAGAGAGGATTGTACACGGAGAAGGAGAAAGGGAGGGGTGGAATGGGGTAAATTATCTCACATAAAAGAGGGAAGAAAAGCTTTTACCATGGAGAGGAAAAGGGGGAAGGTGAAAGTGAACAAATGAATCTTATTCTCATTGGATTTGGCTTTAGGAGGGAATAACATACACACTCAATTGGGTATGGAAATCTATCTTACCCTACAGGAAAATGGGAGGGAAGGGAATAAGGTAGGGGATGGGCAATGATAGAAGGGAAGGCAGATTGGGGAAGGGAGTAATCAGAAGCAAATGCTTTTGAGGAGGGACAGGATCAAAGGAGAGAATAGAATAAATGGGGGGATAGGATAAAGGGAAATATAGTTAGTCTTTCACCGTGTGGCTATGGGGAAGTGTTTTGCATGACTACACATGTATAACCTGTATCAAGATGATGGGCTTCTCAATAAGGGTAGGTGAGCAGGGAGGAAAGGAGAGAATTTGTAACCCAAAGATTTAGAAACAAATGTTAAAAATTGTTTTACATACAGCTGTGAAATAAGATATACAGGCAATAGGGTATAGAAATCTATCTCGACCTATAAGAAAATAGAAAGGGGGGGCGGAGCCAAGATGGCTGTGTGAAAGCAGTGACTTACTTCAGCTCTCCTCCAAACCCCTCCAAATACCCGTAAAAAAAAATGGCTCTAAACAAATTCTAAAGTAGCAGAACCCACAAAAAGACAGAGTAAAACAAATTTCCAGCCCAAGACAGCCTGGATGGTTACTCAGAAAGGCATGTTACGCTGGGCTGGGAGAAGAGCGCAGTTCAGCATGGGCATGCAGGCCACAGTGAACCTGGAGCAGGCATCAGAGGAATGAATCACAGGCAGCTGTGCCAGTTTCCAGACTCCTCAATCCACAAATGCTGGAGACAACTTAGAAGGTCAGTGGGAAAAGTCTGTTTTTGAGGTGCTGAGAGAGGAGCTAGGTCAGAGCCAGTTACAGAGTGCAGAGCACAGAGTGCAGGCACCAGGGTGGTGGCTACATCCTGAGCTTCTGGCCCACAGAATGAGGGGGAATCAAATGGCTGATCAGAGGGGGACTGCAGGGATCTCTTTGCTGGTGCTGAGGCAGGAATCTCTTGCTTTGCCCGTGCTTGCATTTGGGTCACAGTTCTGGGGGGCGGTCCTGGGGTGAGAGGAGTGCTAGCGTGGTGCAGCTTGTAATGGTGGTGGAGAGGAAACCCTCCTCACAGTTCCAGGAGAGAAAAGGCTGCTTGTGGCTGGTCACCCAAAGACCAGAGCACAGGCCAGGAAAAGAGTAAATACCTTGACCTTTATTATAGCACCTTGGAAGAACCAAAAATTTACAAGTCCCTAGAAGTATCTCTGAAAACAGCTATACAAACCCCCAAAGCTTGGGACAGTACACTCTCCACATTGGAAGCAGAGTTTAAACTCTGTTTGTTAACAAAGAGTGTAAAACTCAAGTAGTTGGCTGGGATCATGAGCAAACCTCACAAAAAGAGTCAGACTATATTATCTTACTTTGGTGACAAAGAAGATCAAAACATCCAACCAGAAGAAGACAACAAAGTCAAAACTCCCACATCCAAAGCCTCCAAGAAAAATGTGAATCCATTCCAGGCCTTGGAAGAGCTCAAAAGGGATTTTGAGAAGCAAGTAAGAGAAGTAGAGGAAAAACTGGGAAGAGAAATGAAAGTGATGCAAGAAAATCATGAAAAACAATTCAACAGCTTGCTAAGGCAGACCCAAAAAAATACTGAAGAAGACAACACCTTAAAAAATAGCCTAACCCAAATGGCAAAAGAGGTCCAAAAAGCCAATGAGGAGAATACCCTAAAAAGCAAAATTGGCCAAATGGAAAAGGAAGTCCAAAAGCTTACTGAAGAAAATACTTCCTTAAAAATTAGAATAGAGAAATTGGAAGATAGTGACTTTATGAGAAATCAAGACACAGTAGAACAAATCCAAAAGAATGAAAAATTAGAAAACAATGTGAAATATCTCATTGGGAGTGAATCTCATTCTCATAGGATTTGGCTTAAGGAGAGAATAAGATACACATTCAATTGCGTATGGAAATCTGTCTTACCCTACAGGAAAATAGGGGGAGAAGGGGACAAGATAACAGGGGGATGATAGAGAGGAGGGCAGATTGGGAAAGGGGATAATCAGAAGTAAATACTTCTGAGGAGGGACAGGGTCAAAAGAAAGAATAGAATAAATGGGAGGGCAGGATAGGATTAAGGGAAAGAGAGTTAGTTTTTCACAACATGTCTACTATGGACATGTTTTGCATAACTGCACATGTACAACCTATATTGAGTTGCTTGCCTTTTCAATGAGGGTGTGTGGGGAGGGAGGAAGACAGAAAATTTGAAACCTAAAGTTTTAAAAACATATGTTTTTAAAAAAAATGATTTCACATGCTACTGGGAAATAAGAAATATAGGAAATGGGGTACAGAAGTCTGTCCTGCCCTACAGGAAAATAGAAGGGGAAAGGGATAAGAGAAGGGGAGAGGGATAGAAGAGAGGACAGACTAGGGGAAGGGATATTCAGAATGCATGACATCTTGGGGTGGGGGAAGGGGGAGATGGGGTGAAAATTTGGAACTCAAAAACTTGTGGAAGTTAATGTTGAAAACTAAAAATAAACAAATTTATATTAAAAAAAAAAAAGAAATATCTCATTGGAAAAACAACTAACCTGGAAAATAGATCCAGGAAAGAGAATTTAAAAATTATTGGACTATCTGAAAGCCATGATCAAAAAAAGAGCCTAGACATCATCTTTCAAGAAATTATCAAGGAAAACTGCCCTGATATTTTAGAACCAGAGGGCAAAATAGAAATTGAAAGAATCCACAGATCTCCCCCTGAAAGAGATCCCCAAAGGAAAACTCCTAGGAACATTGTAGCCAAGTTCCAGAGTTCCCAGGTCAAGGAGAAAATATTGCAAGCAGCCAGAAAGAAACAATTCAAGTATGGTGGAAACACAATCAGGAAACACAAGATTTAGCAGCTTCTATGTTAAGGAACCAGGGGGCATGGAATATAATATTCTGGAGGTCAAAGGAGATAGGATTACAATCAAGAATCACCTACCAAGCAAAACTGAGTATAATCCTTCAGGGGGAAAGATGGTCATTCAGTGAAACAGAGGACTTTCAAGCATTCTTGATGAAAAGACCAGAGCTGAATAGAAAATTTGACTTTCAAATACAAGACTCAAGTAGAACACGAAGAGGTAAACAGGAAAGAGAAATCATAAGAGACTTATTAAGGCTGAACTGTTTACATTCCTGCATGGAAAGATGATATTTATAACTCATGAGACCTTTGTCAGTATCACGGTAGTTGGAGGAAAAAAATTATATGTATGTATATGTAGATAGATAGAGGGCACAGGGTGTGCTGAAGATTAAGGGGTCATATCTGGAGAATAAAATTAAGGGATGAGAGAGGATGATATTTGGAGAAGAAAGGGAGAGGTAGAATGGGGTAAATTATCTCACAAAAAAAACAGAAAAGTCTCTTACTGTGGAAGGGGAAACAGGGGAAGGTGAGAGGGAATGAGGAAATCTTATTCTCATAGGATTTGGCTTAAGGAGAGAATAACACCATACTGTTCAGTCTTTGCCCTCAATCTCTGTCTATTACAGGGGTTCTATATCTGTTGGCAGGAAAGCTCTGGTTTGGGAAGAAGCCTGGAGGATAGTGAAGAGGAGGAACTAAATTGGAAGAGAGAGAATCTCCAAGGAGCCTTTGATGCTCTTCATCCAGACCAAGCAGGACTCTTTGGACCTTCCTATGATATTCCAGGCATTCAGTCTGGGCCCTAAGCACTCTTGATGACTCCACATCACATTGAGCATGTAGCCACCTTCCCCAGCTTCCCTTGAGACAGTTCTGAGGATGGGCAACCCCATTTCTACCAGCCAGAGAAATGTCTGAAAGACAGAATGCTCAGATCACCCTTTCAAGACAGGCTTTCCTCACATGTTCCGTTTCTCAGCAACTCTTTAGCTTAGCCCTTCCGTTACTCTGGTCCATTGTCCCCTTAGTGCTCCCAGCTTTTCAGGCTCTCCACCACTTTCCATATTCGATCTTCTCAGCCACCAGATCTTTCCTTCTCTGTCCAACACTCCTCAAGGCCCTTCAGTTTTGCCAAGCCTTTAGTATTTCAGTCCTCATAATCCCAATCAGAATCCCCACTGGGGAGTCTTGGAGATTCCCACAATTTCCTCAGTGGCCCATGGACCTCATGTCCTGCAATTTCATCTAGTCTAGGGAACCAGGTCTTCCTTTACTTCCATGAATTTCACTATGTTTGAAGCTTGGTGCCCTTCCTCAGTACCTGATCCTCCTCCCATCAGTCCCCCTAACCTTCCCATTCCCAGCCTCTAGCCCAAGTTCCTCCTAGTACATTAGTCCCCTTAGCCTTCCACCCTCTGTCTCCACTGACTCCCCCAGTCCCCACCCCAGGTTCCCCACTTACCAACCCCAGGTGGCCAAAGAACCAGTTCTTAAGAGGGGGCTGAGGGAAACACCGAAGCCTCTGGCAGTTGACATAGTATCGTTGGACCCAGGCTAGGCCCTTGACTAGGATCCAGGTGCCAAGGGCCAGTAAGGCCAGTAACAGGATGGAAGAAACCCCAGGCTCCAGGACTGCCAGGCCCAGAAGATGAGATAGCCACTTGGGGGCAGGCAGCATCCTGCAGGGAGAGAGACCATGAGACAGAGGGGGAGGTATAGGACAGTCCTAGGATAATTGTTGGGGCTGGACACATGGGAGAAGGGATGAAGAAGCTAAGAGGCATGGAGAGGAGGCCTGACTGTAGTGAACCATTTCAGAGCAGTTTAAAGGGGGAGGAGAGAGAAACAAAATTAGGAGAGGAAGCAGAGGGAGGCAAGATAAAACTGAGAGGTCTGTGGCAGAAGGAAAACAACAAGGGTCCGAGTGGCACCAGTGCCTCGGCCCCTCTAGGCTTAGAGTTCTCTGAAGGCACATTCCTAGAGGGGTGTACATCTCCCAGACTCCTGATGGGAAGGAGAGTAGGGAGGCCCCTGCCCCCCCCCCACAGAGGGGCCTCCCCTGCCCCAGCTGGGCTCTTGGTCTTGCATTTGTTGTTTTCTCTTCTGGATGCCAGCATTTTCTTGAGGTCAGTAACTAACCCTAGGAGCCCATCACCCCCATTGGCCTCTTCCAGGCTCCAGGCTGCAGATTCACAGGCACTTTGTGAACCACTCAAGTAAGACAGCTGACTCATGTGACTTCCCTTCCTAGAGGCCTCTCCCAAGTCCAAGCTGACCTGGCCTGAGTTTGAATTCCAGTTCTAGACCCTCGAGCCCTTCAGGGTGGCAGACAAGGCTCTCTTCCCTGCAGCCAGCTCTTGGGGTGTGTAGAAGGGGGACCCTCCAAGGGAACCACCTAATCCTGCTTCCCCTCTGACTCTTTCAGTGTCCTGCTGACAAACGTGCCATCTGCCGTGGTTGGACCCACAATCTGCCCTTCGCTCCTACTTCCCCCTCCCAATTCTTCCCAAACACTGGCTGCTTCAAGAACATCCCTCTCCCCTCAGTGAACGAGAGGCTGGAGCTAAGCTGCCACTCCTGAGCTGGAATAGCCCCATCCGGTTGCCGGAGGTCTCATCAGTTTCCCCGAGGGCTGAATAGGGAAGGAGGAGTTGGGTGAAAATCCTGGAGCAGCAGGTAGAGTGACCCAGAAAGCCTTATCCATTTGACACAGAGTCAGGGTGAAAATTCTCCAGACCTCCGCCTTCCCTCTCACCCCCCTGCCCAGTAATAGTGATGCGTGGTAGCTGTCTTGGTATCTGAGACACAGAAGGGCACAGAGACAGCACCTGACTCTGAGGTAAAGTTAAACACTATAGCCTCAGGTGATGCTGGGCAGTAAGGGAGGTAGGGCTGGCACATCACCAGCCCAAGACTCCTTTGGCTGTGAATAGCCCTACTAGGCATAGTTAGGAAGAAGTCCCAGGCTGCTCAGCACTTCCTAGAGGGTAGAGTATGGAGCAAGAGAGGGAGGAGAAAGTAACAGGAAATCCTGAAATGCAAAAAGTTTGTCTTTGCATCAGGCAGGTACTTCTCAAACCCTCCTTTCCTCAATCCCACCCCCACCTTCACTGGGCCCTTTCTCAGCTGCAGGATTGGGTCCTAATTTCCCTGAACAGGTGGAGTCACCAGGGAGAAAAGACCATCGTAAGAGTTGAGGGGGAGAGGGCTAAGGGTCTGGGCAGAGATGGTGACAGACCAAGGTGTGTAAAAGTTTAGACCGGGCATTAGAAACTAGGTAACAGATGAGGGAGGTCCAAGTCAGTAGGAGACACACTTCCCAGGGCGTTGGGGCTGGACAAAGTGGCTCCTGTCGTCATCCTAGGACCCCTTTTAGGCAGGACACCGAGACCAGAAGGGGAATTTAGGGGCAGGATGGTCTCCTTCTTAACAGTCTAAGAGAAAGAAAGACTGCTTCTCCTCTCTAGGGCTAACCCTCCTCTACCTGGTGCCACAAGTGAGAAAGGGCACAGCCAAGCCAGAGCCAGGGCAGAGGATGGTGACCAGGATAAGGAGAGACTGGAAACTATGCAATGCAAGGGTCACTTGGGCATGCTGAGGCTGGAGGATAGGTAGTCTGCTCTTAGCTACTGCCAGCTGGACATCTCTGTCTGAAAGCCAAAGTGAGCATGTCTAAAATGGAACTCCATTTTAATACTCACGATTCCAGAGGACCAGTGATGAAGCATTACAGAGAGGCTAGGCAATGGAACACATACGTTTTGGTCACCAGGGTAATTTGTTTTGCTTCAGTATGTACATTTGTTACAAAAAAAATTTTTTTTTCTTTTTCTTCCCCAGTGGAGCAGGGATTGGGAGGGAAAGGAAATAGATTTCTGTTCATTTAAAAAATAGAGAGAGGTGGGAAGGTACTAGAAATGTGAAATGGTGTATGCACTTGTCAAAGAGTCATAATACTAGTTATTTTTACCTTGTTGCAAGAGAGAGTAATTTGTAAATATAAATGATATAAAAACCAAAACAAATCAATAGAATTGAAATGAAAACCAAAATAGGTTTCATTTTTCTTTCCCATCCTTTTTTCCTTATTTCTTTCCTTCTTCCTGTTTTCCTTTTTTCTTCCTTCCCTTCTTTCATTCTTTCTTTCTATCACTCTTCTTTCTTTCCTTCACTTTCTTTTTTCTCTTTCTCCTTTCTTCTTTTTTCCTTCCTTTTTCTTTTTTCCTTCCTTCCTTTCTTTTCTAGATATATATAGATATAGATACAGATACAGATACAGATATAGCTATAGATATAGATATATGGAAAGGAAAAAAATAGATGTTTGTATATACAGTATATGTGTGTGCATACACACATAGAAAAAGTGTGAAATTATATATATGAAAGTATATGAGGTTATTTGAGAGGGAGGGTCCTCACCTGGAGGAATCAGGAAAGGCTTTATGTAGGAGGTGGTGTTTGAGCTGAGTTTTGAAGGAAACTAGGCTTTCTCTAAGAAGAAGAGGTTTTTGATAAGGGGGCGAGTTCCAGGCATGAGGCACAAAAAGCCTTGAGATGCAAAGGCACAGAGATAGGAAATGGAAGGTTATGAGTCACTTGAATTCTCTGTGCCTCAGTTTCCTCATTTATAAGAGGAGGATTTGGGTGGGCAGCCTTTGTTTCCTCTTTCAGCTGTCAACCTATGATCCTCTGAGGGCCATCTCCTATCATCCAGGTCTACATCTGGCCACTGAACCCAGATAACTCTGGAGGAGAAAATGAAGCTGGTGACTGCATAGACCTCCCTTACTTAAATCCAATTCACTTGCATGTTATGGCATCACCTCCCTGATGTCACAAGTTCTCTTCGAGAATGAAGGACAAACAACAGCAACAACAATATGATCCTCTGAACCTCCATCCTCTTTCCCTTTCATTCCATTCATTAGCAACAGTGCCATTTATGCAGTGCTTTAAGGGTACACACACACACACACACACACACACACACACACACACACAAACTCCCAATATATACTCTATATAGCTATATTGAGAAACAGACAGACAGGCAGACTAATCTGAACCTTACAACAGCCCAAGCAGTTAAGTACTCCCGATATTTTTATCTGCTTTTTAGAGAGAAGGAAACTGAGGCTCACAGAGGTTGTGACTTATCCAAGGGTACACAGCTAGGCAGCACCAGCAGCAGCTGGCTTCACACCTAAGTCTTCCCTGATCCCTATTTTGGGTCCTTTTCCACTAGCCAAGCTGCCAAACTCTCCTTGGGGACCCTCAGGGAAACAAGGGACTCTGATTCACTCAGATCTCCAGCAAATGTGATTCAAGCATGTCTGTCTCTGGAGACTGGAGATTCTGAGACTGCCAGGGGAAAGAGTCTTTCTTCTGGAGAAAAAGTGACATTTGCTGTCACTTTTTTCTTTTTTATCTCAGCTGACCCCTGTCCAGCCCAGATCTTCAGAGCTGAATGAAAGTCTCACAGAAGAGAGAACAAAACAGTGACTCAGCAGACCTAGGTCAGATGGGGGCAGGGTATCTGGGGAAGAATGGGCCCTGTGTCGACCTCCTAGTCAAGCCTGTTTGCAGGGAGAATTACCAGAGCTCTGAATTTCTACCAACCTCCAAACTTTTCCCCAACTCCTGGGTCCTCTGCCTCTCCTCATCCCCCACCTCACCAGCTTCTCCTTCGGTCCTCCTCTTTGTGCTCCTCTGTGTTCCATCTCCTCATATTTCTCTATCCCACCCTGTTCCCCACCAGGCCCACCCCTGTCATCATCAGCCCGGATGGGATACTCCTGCTCCAGACTCCATTTTGAGTCTTTTCAGACAGTACCTGGTAAATCCTCTTCTGATGAAGGTAGCTCTGGGGTCAGTCAGTTCTGGATGTCACTGTTTTGATGTCTTGGGATCCCACTCGCTGCTCACTCTGACCCCAAAACAAGGAAAATGTTGTATAATCCTCTTTCTCCCTCTTACCAACTTCTCTCTGCCTCAGACTCCACCTCTGCAGGCAAAAAAAAAAGACAGAAAAACTCTGAATGAGTCACTGGAATCTGATTGGAGCCAGGAAAGGGAGGCTGGGCCAGTCAGAAAAAAGAGGAGAGGGTTAATGAGAACAAAAGATGAAGCAGTAAGTGAAAGGGTAGGAGAATTAATAACCCAGGCCCTCAAGGTCACTCTCTCCACCGGCTTCAGAGCTGCCTCCCACCTCTCCTCCTGATCTCTTTCCTCTTCTCTTTTTCTCTTCCTTCCCCCACTATCTTGTCCCAGTTGTACATATGAAGAGAGCCCCTACAACATTGTAACCATCCTTATTCTGTCCTTCTATCTGCATGCAGACTCTCCTCTCTCCACTTTTCTCCTCTTCTTCCCTCCCTCTCTTCCCTTCCTCATACTTTAATTATTTGTCTTCCCTTTCTCTCTTTGTCTCCTTTTTCCTCTGAATCATCTTCCTCTGTTCCCTCCACTTCTTGCTTTCCTCTTCCAACCAGGTAGATTGAACAGCAGCCTCCATGGACATTTTTCTTCATTTACTCTTTCCCGGGCCTTAGTAATTCCAAGGAGAGGGCAGCAGTGGGGGAAGGGGGCACCCTGTAGTAAGAAGGATTCTAGGCACCAATCCAACTGCCCTGGCACTAGTTTTATATTGAAGGGCAGAGCCTTCCAATTTGGCCAACATCCAGTCAGTCACCAACTCCTATCCTCCCATACCCATCCCATCATTTCCCTCCCTACAAGCAGCCCTTAGTTTAGACTTTTGTTGCTTTTCCCTTGGAGTATTATGACAATGTCCTAGCCGGGCTCTGCCTTTGACTCTCTCTTACAGCTCCTGCATAAGCTATTGGTCATCTTCACTGAGTCACAGAATATCAGAGCTGGAAGGGACTCTAAGGATCTTCTAGTCTACTTCTTTTATTGTACAAATAGGAAAACTAGGGCCCAGGGTAGGGAAATGACATTATAGAAGCTCAGAGTTGGAAGTGTCCTCAAACATCATACAGTCCAATATGTCTCCTGAAGGTTATACAGTAAGCTAGCGATCAAGATCAAGACAAGGATTTAAACCGAGGGCTCTTAATTCCTAGCTTAATGTTCTTTCTATAACATTATTCTTCTCCCTTGTACTTTCCAGGAATGTACACATTGATAATGAGGTTGACACATGCATTGCCAGAGCTTGCTCAGTGTTTGGGAGGCTCCAAAGGAAAGCGTGGGAGAGAAGAGGTATTAGACTGACTACCAAACTGAAGGTCTGCAGAGCTGTTGTGCTGACCTCATTGTTGTATGCATGTGAAACCTGAACAGTCTACCAGCACATGCCAGGAAATTGAATTGCTTCCATTTGAATTGTCTTAGGAAGATTCTGAAGATCACCTGGCAGGATAAGATACCAGACACTGAGGTCCTTTCTCGAGCTAAACTGTCAAGCATTCAAACTCTGCTTTAGAGAGCACAACTCGGATGGGCTGGCCACGTTGTTCAAATGCAAAATGTGTGCTTGCCAAAAAGACTATTTCGTGGAGAACTCACACAAGGCAAGCATTCACATGGTGGTCAGAAGAAGCGATACAAGGACACTCTCAAGGTCTCTCTTAAGACCTTAGGAATTGTGTGACATGGGAGACACTGGCGCAGGACTGCTCAGTGTGGCATGCCCGCATCAGAGAAGGTGATATGCTCTGTGAGCAAAGCAGAATTGAAGTAGCTCAAAAGAAATGTGAGATGCACAAATTTAGAGAATCCACTCCAAATGTTCACATGGGCTATTTGTGCCCAATCTGTGGTAAACCATTCTGAGATCGTATTGGTCTGATCAGCCACAGTTGGACACACTGAAACCGAACTATGGCATAGTGATGTCACTTTGGTCCTCTGCAAGAATGAAGGACGAGAACCAGCCAAACAACCAACTCTTTTTCTCAGTTGTCCTCATGCCTAGCACTCGCCACAAGACCCCCTTACTCAGAGGCTTTCAGTGACTTCCAATTGCCTATTTGGATCTGTGGTCAATCAAAAGAGATTGGCTTTAGCCATTCACAGAGGAAAACAAAGTAGATTAAAGGATGCTCATTGCCCAGGCAATGACAATCAGTTGGAGATGCAATCCACTAAGTTAATCCTTTGGTACAAATTTCTTGAACATGCAAAAGAGATGAATGCTGTGAGCTAAGCTCAAAATTTAGTAGGAAGAGATTATACTGGATAGCATTGGACAAATAGAATAGCCTTTCAAATGATACAGTTGCCGCCATAGTTTGATGTGAATTTCTAGAGCACAACTTGCTCTGAGGATAAAGGCCATTTTGTTTCTTCTGTCTCAGTTGTATTTATTCTTTCCTGGTATAGACATTGTAGGTTCTTGACCAGATCTGAAATATATCTAATGATGATCAGAAAAATTAGTGTAAAGGGGGACTAGCCAATGGGAGCACAGTCCTTAGAGCACACACAGTGTTCTCTGCCTGTATAGGTCTTGGTGTCCCTGTATAGAGTTTGGTGATGTTTATACTCAGGTATTCCTGTTTCCTGTTGGATTATTGTGTGTTTTAAAAAGGCTTTTAATTGGCTAGTGAGCCAGAATTGGGTGTGTTGTGCATACAAAGGCTCCAACAGAGTTACTCAGCCAACCTGTGTGTGTGTGTGTGTGTGTGTGTGTGTATCTTTATATATGTGTACATACATACATATGCACACACGTGTATGTGTGTGTATATATATACATTTATGTATGTGTGTATATACATATATATATACATGTATATATGTATATGTGTGTGTATATATATATATTAATTATATATTATATATATATATTATATATGTATATATACGTATATATACCTGAAACCTTGACAACCCTCCACAGGTTGAGTCTTAGAGGTATCCTGTTACTTCTAGAGATCTGATTATACTCTTATATTTTGGGTCATCATGATCTGTGCTGTAACAGAGAAAGAGGGAGAAAAGTGAGCGTACATATATCTATATATATCTATTCTATCTATCTATCTATCTATCTATAAAATGTATACATATGTATGTATGTGCACGCACACATATAGTCCACATCTATCTAGATGAAGCTCCAAAGAAAGCAGGAATCCATACCTCTACAGTCTCTTCCCTGCCCCCAACTCTTCTCTTTTTATTCAGTATTTTATTTTTCCCCAGTTACATGTAAAAGCAATTTTTAACATTCATTTTTTAAATTTTGAGTTCTAAATTCTCTCCTTTCTTCCCTCCTCACCATCTGCCCCACCCCCACACTGAGAAAGCAAACAATTCAATATAGGTTATACATGCGTAATCATACAAAACACCTCTACAATAGTCATGTTGTGGGCCTAGATTCTTAAAATCTAGCCACTGCTTGGATTCTTATAATCTAGCCACAGCTGGGAATCCTAAAATCTATCCATGGCTCAGATTCTTAAAATCTAGCCACTGCTTACTAATGTCCAGACTCCTTAAGATTCTGCCCAATATGACTCATGTTCTAATAAATCTTGTCTTTGGCTGAAATAACGCTTGGGTCAAATTACTGCATGTTGTGATTTTGGGGTCCCAGCACCCCTGAGCCCCTAAACCGCATCATTTTGGTGGGCTGTATGGGGAAACTGCCTAACCCCAAGTTCTTCTCCAGCCCAAACTGGAAGGTACATAAGCCTGCCCCCCCCTCCTTTTTTGTTCTGCAGTTGGGGTTGCTCTCCAAGCACCAAGGCTTGGAGGTGCTTTTCTGGCAGACAATTACGAGTCTGTCTTGCATTCGACCTGATGCTCTCAGACTCTCAGTCCACTGGGTTGGTTGAAGGCCATGGACCTAGGTACACCTTCCAAAGCATAGAGGACAAGAACTAATGCCCTGTCCAGAAGTGTACTTTCAATTCTGTTAATTCCCTTGGCGCTAGGGAATTGGGAAAAACTGTAGTTGCTTTTTGGTTCCCTGAGGCTAACTTACTCCCTTCCCTCTACACCTCTGAATCCTCCTTCGTGGAGGTTACAGGGAAAGTTAGAACAGCTAAAAATATCTTGGCAGATTCTGGAGGTTTTGTGATTGATCATTAAGGAGTTTAGAATTCCTCCTTACAACCCTAGTCACTCTTTTCTCCCACTCCCTGTGCTTGAGTCAAGAGGGTATCTGTTAACCCCTCTCATAGAAGAGAGTTTCACCCTTTACCCCTCACCTTTGATTTTGCCCTCCCCCACCTGGGAAAGGAAGGAGGGGAGAGGGTCAGCAGCTATGGTGTGGGCCCCCCTGGCAATGGCTTTGGGCTCTAGGGCAATCCCAGGCTCAGCCCATGCTGCTCAAGGTAATGAAGCTAGCCTCCAAATTTGGGTAAACATGCTCGTTTAAATTTGTAGTTTTAACTGTTAATGAGATGTTGATTCTCTGTGTAAAGTAATTTGGAAGTGCATTTAACAAAACTGAAGTCACCTGATTGGCAATGGGTTTGTTTCAAGTTTCAGATTGGTGAACTTTCTGTGTCAGCTATGTCAAGCAACTTTTCATAATTTGGTTACCGCTAAAATAATTTAGCTATTGTTGGTAATTGTTTTAATGTGTAAACTAGCCAAACAGTTTGTTTGGGTTATGTATGGCTTGGTGAGAATTTGCAAGTGTATAGAAATTTCTAATGATTGGCTTTTTAAACCAGGACAAATTTAAGTTTGAGATGTAAATCCTGGAAAAGTTTTTCCTAAGCTGTGATTAGTAAAACTTGCTGTTTGAGTTAAAATCTCATAGGATTTCATTTTGAGTTGTCTGATGGGTCATAATCCATTGATAATCAATAATCCACCCTCTGAGCGAAATGCCACAAGCTACTCAGACAAGGTGATACTGGTGGGAAGTCAGCATTGGGAAAAGCTATGGGGACAATTTTAGCCTCAGTCTAAGATGGGATCCTCCTGGTTCAGTTTCCCCATTATGTTCCTTTGAAAGGGAACATTATCCACCTGGCTATTCTTGAGTCTGACTATGAGGTGGATTTGATACTGCATGGTTGGAAAACTGAATTATTTGAATCCAAACAGAACTAAGGATGTTTTATCCTCTCAAAGTTGGGCCCTAAATCTAGTCTGCTTTATATCTGGTCCCTGCAGTTTTTTTCTATCAGATTTGAGTCTTCCAGACTATGGGCCATTCACCTACAGTTGGTAGCAAACAGTCCAGCCAATGTCCCCCCATCCTTCCCTTGGATGCAGCCTGTGCTTGGTTCCAGTCAACCTCCTCTTTGGGACCCTCTCCAGGCAGGGACAGCGTTATGCTCCTTGCCAAGAGGAAGCAGTTTCAGAAGCCAAGACCTTCATCCCTTACTTCAAAAGAATGTGGGTCACATTTATTTGAGGAGGGAATGTTGGGGTTTGGATCTGGGCCCCAGAAAGGAAAAACCCTGGGCTTTCCCACATGGCCAAATCTCTGGCTTTCACTTGAGGCTGTAATCCCATCAACTGGCCTTTCATTGTGGCTACACCCAATCTCCCCTACATTGTCTTGCCTCCCTATGGCCCCAGGCCACTTCTCACCCTTGGCAATTCTATTACCTCATAGACTATTTGGCCACTCCTAGATCCCTCCCACAGGCTTTCTGTACATAAGGTCCATCTTGTCTCCATTAAGGTGCTTAGTTTCTTATAATCCAGCCCCTGCTTGGATTCTTATAATCTAGCCATGGCTCAGATTCCAAAAATCTAGCTACCACTTAGATTCTTAAAATCTAGCCAATAGTTTGCTAATGTTCAGACTCCTTAAGAGTCTGCCCAATACTATGGATGTTCTAATACACCTTGTCTTTGACTGAAAAAAAAATAGTCATGTTGTGAAAGAAAATATAGACCAAAAAAACCCTCAAGAAAAATTAAAAAGTAAAAAAAAGTATGCTTCAATCTGCATTCAGACACCATCAGTTCTTTCTTTGGGAATGGATAGCATTTTTCATCCTAAGTCCTTCAGAGTTGTCTTGGATCATTATATTGCTGAGAAGAAATAAGTCATTCACAGCTGATCATCCTGTATTATTGCTGTTACTTTGTACACAGTACATTTCACTTTGCATCAGCTCATATAAGTCTTTCCAGGTTCTCTGAAAGCATTCTGCTCATCATTTCCTATAGTACGATAGTATTCCATCATAATCACATACTACAATTTCTTCAGCTATTCCCCAGTTGATAGGCATCCCCTCATTTTCTAATTCTTTGCCCCCCAAAAAGAGCAGCTACAAATATTTTTGTACACATAAGTCCTTTTCCTTGTTTTTTATCTCTTTGGGGATATAGACATATATGGTGGTATTGCTAGCTCACGGGGTATGCATGGTTTTATAGCCCTTTGGGCATAATTCTAAATTGCTTTATAGAGTGGTTGAATCAGTTCACAACTCCACCAACAGCACATTAATGTCTCATTTGTCTCACATCTCCTCCAACATTTGTCATTTACTTTTGCTGTCCTATTAGCCAGTCTAATAGGCATGAGGTAGTATCTCAGAATTGTTTTAATTTGCATTTCTGTAATCAATAGTGAGTTAATGTATTTTTTCATATGGCAATAGATAGTTTTGATTACTTCATCTGAAAATTGATCATAACTTTTGATCATTTATCAATTAGGGAATGGTTCTCATTTTTATAAATTTGACTGAGTTCTTTATATGTTTGAGAAATGAGGCCTTTTATCAGAGAAACTTGCTTCAAAATTTTTTCACAATGACTATTGCTAACTGTATTTCCCTTCATCCTATTCCCCCCATTTTGTCTATTCTCTCTCCTTTTTCACCCTGTCCATCCTCAAAAGTGTTTTGCTTCTGACTACCCTCTTCCCAAATCTGCCCTCCCTTGTATCACCACTTTTCTCTTATCCCCTTACCCTTGTACTTTCCTGTTGGGTAAGATAGGTTTCTATACTTAATTGAGTGTGTATTATTCCCTCTTTGAACCAATTCTGATGAGAAGGTTCACTTAATCACTCTCACCTCTCCCTTCTTCCCTCTACTGTAAAAGCTTTTTCTTGCCTCTTTTATGTGAGATAATTTATCCCATTCTAGTTTCCCCTTTCCTTTCTTCCAGTACATTCCTCCTTCACCCCTTAATTTTATTTTTTAGATATCATCCCTTTATATTCACCTCACACCTGTGCCCTCTGTCTATACTACCCTAATAATGAGAAAGGTCTTGTGAGTCACAAATATCATCTTCCCATGTAGGAATTCTAAACAGCTTAATCTTATTAAGTCCCTTATGACTTCCCTTTTCTGTTTACCTTTTTATGCTTCCTGAGTCTTGTACTTGAAATTCATATTTTCTATTCTGCTGTTTTGTTTTGTTTTGTTTTGCTAGACAATGGGTTTAAGTGACTTGCCCAAGGTCACACAGCTAGTAAGTATCAAGTGTTTGGAGCCAGATTTGACCTCAGGTCCTCCTGACTCCAGGGCTGATGCTGTATCTACTGTGCCACCTAGCTGTCCCGTGCTCAGGTATTTTCAACAACAATGCTTGAAAGTTCTCTATCTCATTGAACATCTATTTTTCCCTTCATGGATTATACTCAATTTTGTTTGGTAGATGATTCTTGGCTGTAATTCTTATTCCTTTGTGCTCTGGAATATCATATTCCAAACCCTCCAATCTTTTAATGTAGAAGCTGTTAAATCTTGTGCTATCCTGACTGTGGCTCCACCATACTTGAATTGTTTCTTTCTGGCTGCTTGCAATAGTTTCTCCTTGACCTCGGAACTCAGGAATTTGGCTATAATTTTCTTGGCAGTTTTCATTTTGGCATCTCTTTCAGGAGGTGATTGGTGGATTCTTTCAATTTCTATTTTACCCTCTGGTTCTACAACATCAGGAAAGTTTTCCTTGATAATTTCTTGAAAGATGATGTTTAGGCTCTTTTTCTTTTTTGATGATGGCTTTCAGGTAATCCAATAATTTCTAAATTATCTCTCCTGGATCTATTTTCCAGGTCAGTTGTTTTTCCAATGAGATATTTCACATTATCTTCTATTTTTTCATTCTTTTGATTTTGTTCGATTGTTTCTTGATTTCTCATAAAGTCATTAACTTCCATTTGCTTCATTCTAATTTTTAAGGAATTATTTCCTTCAGTGAGCTTTTGGATCTCCTTTTCCATTTGGCCAATTCTGTTTTTTAAAAAAATTTTGTAAAGATTCATTAATTTATTTATTTTTAGTTTTCAACATTCACTTCCACAAGATTTTGAGTTCCAAAATTTCTCCCTATCTCATCCCTCCCCCAACCTCAAGATAGCATGCATTCTGAATACTCCTTCCCCTAATCTGCCCTCCCTTCTATCTTCCCCCCTCCACCCTTGCCTTATCCTCTTCCTCTTCTATTTTCCTGTAGGACAGGATACATTTCTATACCCCATTGCCTGTATATCTTATTTCCCAGTTGTATGTGAAAACAATTTTTTAACATTTGTTTTTAAAACTTTGGGTTCCAAATTTTCTCCCTCCCTCCCTCCCCAATTCTGCTTTTTTTTAAAGCATTCTTTTCCTCATTGGCTTTTTGGACCTCTTATCATTTGGTCTATCTGTTTTGAAGGTGTTATTATCTTCAGTATCTTTCGTTTCTCTTTTACCAAACTGTTGACTTATTTTTCATGACTTTCTTTCATCACTCTCATTTCTCTTCCCAGTTTTTTCTCTACTTCTCTTACCTGATTTTTAAAATCCTTTTTGAGCTCTTCCATGGCCTAAGGCCAATTCATATTTTTCTTGAAGGCTTTGGATGTAGGAGCTTTGATTTTGTTGTCTTCTTTTGAGTGTGTGTTTTGATCTTCTTTGTCACCATAGTAACTTTCTATAGTCAGTTATGTATGCAAATTTATGTAAAGTTAAGGTATATGAATGCATAAACTATTACTGTGTCACAAAGAATGACAAATATAAATAATTCAAAAACTGTGGGAAGATTTGTATGAACTGATGCAGAGTGAAGAAAGCAGAATCAAGAGAACAATGCATACAGAGACTACAACATAAATGAAATTAACAGGAAAAAGCAACAAAACTCTGGTTAAGTACAACAATGTTCTTGCCATTCTGTTAGACTTGAAAGATATATCCCTGAAGGATACAGATGTTTCTGGGAATATCCACTTTTATTTAGAAAGTAACATTATGTGGAAACAGGTTTGTCTTCGATTCAAATCTTCTATATCCATAGATAAAAATGGGGAGCTGGCATTTAAATAGTACCTTAGAGTTTGCAAAGCACTTTACAAACATCTCAGATCTTCACAACAAGCCTAGGAGGTAGATACTATTATTATTCTCATTTTATACATGAGGAAACTAAGGCAGCTAGAGGTGAAATGACTTGGCCAGGATCACACTTGTAATAACTGTCTGAGGCAGGATTTGAATTTAGATCTTTCTGATTCCAAATCCAACCTTCAATCCACTATGTTATCTAATTGCCTAGGTCTCTTTTCCCCAACATAGTTTTGCTGATGTTTTTAATTATTACTCCAAGGTTATTTCTCCTCAAACACCATTCCTAATCCCACCCCCATACAAACCAGATTAAAATGTAATCGGGAAATATTTGGCAAAATAAATAAAAATACAGTAAAGTATAGATAACATTACATTTTAAAACTAAATCAATATACAGTCCACAGAAATCCTTATGTGTGTGTGTATAAGTGGTCCCTTTTTCTATATGAGGTTGGTATCACTGATCTATTAAATATGTAGCCCATGTATTATTTCAACAGGGATTGAGTGTAGGCCATCATAAAACTGAAGCAGAGTCACAAAATTCCAGAATTTCTGAGTTTTGAGGGATGGTACTAGCTAACTCTCTGTCTGAATCTGGAACTCTGTGCGACCCAGATAGATATATCTTTAAAACTTATCTAGTAAGTCGTAGTTGGGTTGAATAGTCATAACAATAGTAACAAGTACTGATTGTTATTATTAGTGGAGAGACTTCCTTTACCAGGAGTTCTCTATGTTGGTGATATAATAGGTCCTTCATGTATTCACATTTTACTGACCAAAAAGACAGATTGTGATCAACAGAGAATTGGGGCCTGGCTCACCTGAATTACTGTTATAGGAGTGGCAGTGGCTAAAACTTGTAGTATTTGAGGTATAATAATAGCTAGCATTTATATAGAGTTTTAGAGTCTTCAAAATGGTTAGTATAGGTTCTTTCATGGAGATAAGTCTATGAGATAGATGCTATTATTTTCCCCATTTAAAGATGAGGAAACTGAAGCAGGTGAAGTTACTTGCCCAGGGTCATACAACTGGTACGTATCTGAGGCAGGATTCAAACTCAGGTGTTACTGACTCAAATTCCGAGCTCTTGAAGTAGCAGAGGATTTTGGTCAATCCGATCAGCTCTCAGCGAAGCCTCTTCTCTCCTCAACAAAGACAAACCTCTTCTCCACAAAGTTAGTTCAAAACCTGTCTTTCATTCTGTCTCTCCTCAAATCAGAGAGGGCAATAGAGGACAACACAGGCAGGCCTGAGAGGCTTCCCCTCTTCTCTGGCTTGCAATAAGAGCAAACAGCTCTTCACACAGCAGCAAGACTGAGCTCTCTGACATTAATATTCCAGTAGCACAGAATCATTCAGGCTTCAGTTGGCTCTCTCTTCGGTTGGCTCAGCCCCTGGCACTTTGCACCATTCTGTCTTATGTAAGCAGCTCTTCTTGGTGTCTCCTCTTCCTTCTGCCTTTGATTCCTCCTGTATTCAAGCTAACACTCCTGCCTCTCACTTCAACTGGTTATCTTCACCCTCCCCCCCCACTTGCCCCATATTCTGCTCTTCTGGCTTCTAATGCCTTCCATCAGTTCCTTTCCATAAGCAGTGACCCGTCTGTAACTTTATGATGTCAAACTCTAAAGATTTGACTTCACATCAAAGATGGCCCTGGCACTAAATGTCCTGTCTTGCCATTTTCCTTAAAATAGGCATTTGATGCCTAATTTTTTCAATTGTAACCTTTAAAAAAAAAAAGTCACATGCAAATGAACTGGCGGGGAGGGGGGTGGTGTTTACAATGACATGTAGCCATGGGTTACCGCAATCAGCATTCTGAATTTAAACAAGTTTTCCGGGGTTTTTTTAAGGTAATTGGGGTTAAGTGACTTGCCCAGGGTCACATAGCCAGTAAGTGTTGTGTGTTGTGTGTCTGAGACTGAATTTGAACTCAGGTCCTCCTGACTTCAAGGCCAGAGCTCTATCCACTGCACCATCTAGCTGCCCCCGACAAGTCTTATCAGTACATTTGTCTGAGGGATGATATTCTGATCCTCAGATTAATCAGCATCTCTCTTCAACATTTTTTTTGTCCTTTATAGTTTTTTTTCCCCATAACATATTATAATAAAAAAGATGATTGCACATGAAACTGCAAATCTGCTATGTACATTTTACCTGGGAGGCTGTGTTCTTTCATAAGCTAATTTTTGAAAAGCAATTTTCCTTACAAAAAGAAAAGGTTTGTTTTCTGTTCCTCTCAGAAAAAAAAAAAGCCAAGATATCCATATTTGAAAGGGGCTATACTAACTATATAGTCAGAGGGTGTATGACCTGGAGGATAGGGGAACATGGTAGCTGTTTTCAAATATTTGAAGGACTTGCCTGAAAGATTAAAGGTTTAGCCTTGTTCTGCTTGACCACAGAAGATAGAAGTAGAAGCAATGTGTTTCAAAATAAATTTAGATTTGATGTCAGGAAACGTCTTCCTAACAATCAGAGGACGTTCAAAAGTAGAGTGTACTGCTTTAGGGGATACTGGGGTCTTGTTAATAGGGGCTTTTCAAGTGAAAATGAATACCTTCCCCTTTCCATCCCCACTCGCCCCAAATTATCTTGTATTTACTTTGTATGTACTTTGTATCTGTTTATAGATGTCTATGTTGTTTCCCCCCATAGAATGTTGGGTCTAGTAGGGCTCCATTCACATACCACCCCCAGATGCTTATCTCTTAAAGCCCAATGTGGAAATGAACTGACTCAGGATTGTGATGAATATAAAATTAACTCTCCATAGACTCCTAGGAAATGTTCTTCAGTCCACAGGAAGGCACTGCCTTGCCAGAAGAAAGAAGTCACGCCTAGAGGTTGCTAGTTTTATGCCTACTCTAATTTCACTAGGGGTCTCAAGGGAAGAGACCATATGTCACTCATCTACCTACAGATGATAGACCTGGGATGGCTCTCAAGTGTCCATGGGCCCAGAACTTAGGTTACTTGTCTCTGGGCCTGAAAAGAGCTTTTCCTCCATAAATAATAATAAAAAAAAAAGTTTCAACGTGTCAGAGGAAAGTGCCTAGACCAGAGAAATCAGATTCATGGTCCATGGGCTACACGTGGCCCACAACACTCCTGAGTATGGCCCAAACTAGATTAAATGTGATTGGGAAATATTTAACAAAATAGATACAAATAGAATAAAATATAGGTAATACTGCATTTTAAAACTAAGTCGGTATGTGGTCCATAGGAATCTTTATGTATGGATTAGTGGCCACCATCTCTATTTGAGTTGAAACTCACTGACCTACACAATCTAACCTCATGTTGATTAGGCTAATAGAAAACTCACTCATAATACCAATGAAGGTAGCCAAGCAATGGTACCTGCTGGCACAGGGTAGCATACCATGTCCTTAAGAGGACAGCAAGCAAAAGACAGTGCATGTAAAATCAACTTTATGTAAACTTACTGTGCATGAACATTGTATATTGCATATCATGAACCACGTGTGAATATGTATTGCAAATTAAATGCTGGATTTGAAGTCAGGAAGACCTGAGTTCAAATCCTACCCCAATATTTACTATATGACCAGGGAAAAATTACTTAATCTCTCTGGGCTTCATGCTCCTCAAATGTCATCAGTAATAGTAATAATATCAAATAATACTTTTTTCTGAGCTCAAATAAGATAATCTATATTAAGCTCTTTGTAAATTTTAACATACTACTTATAGTCAGAGATGTATAGCAGAAAAAGGTATTAAAAGTCACCTGAACCAACCCAATCATTTTAAAAATGAGGAAGCTAAGATTGGGTGAAGTATAGTGACTTGTCCAAGGCTACCCAGGTAACACATGGCAAAGCAGTATTTGAATCTAGGTCCTCTAACTTCAAATCTGCATCATGATATCTAGAAGTACATTAGTAATAGTAGTAGTAGTAGTAGCAGCAGCAGCAGCAATAGTAGTAATAGTAGTAGTAGCAGCAGCAGTAGTAGAATTTGTATGAATGAAGAATTGCACAGATGTTATTATAAAGGGTGTCATCAGTGAAACTCTATTATGAGAGAAGAAGACCAGTCACTCATTAGCAGACAGCACCTCTGGGTCCATTGGTATTCATACAAGGCAAGACATTTAAAAGAAGGTGCTTTGAAGGCTGAATGGTCTCTAGGTGGCATCCTCTATAGCAGATTAAATGAAGGATATGGGCAAGAATTATACGAGATGGGCAGGAATAGATGGGTTGAGTTGGACACACTTTGATGAAGTCAAAGATCCCTGGGAACATGAGTATTATCTATGGTTTCTGCTATCATTTTTAAAGTTAACAATATTTTGACTGGGTAGAAAAAACAGCAAGAACTGGGATGTTTGCTCCTTCTCCCTCCCTTTCCAATTTGAATAACTGGAGAAAAGAAAGTGTGTCTGCTCCCAGGGGACTTTTAGTGGGGATAGGTGTAGCCGGTAACATGAAGATATTGGAAAAGGCAGAGAAGAGAGGGAAAAGATTGCAGGGAGACTGCAGCAGCACACAGGAGAGAAGGCACTGCTGGATATTTCTCCCACCCTCATGTTGTACCCAGTGGATGGCACCCAAAGCTTAGAGAACTGTATAGAACGTCAATCCATCCACTCTGATTTGAGAATCTATGGGGAGGAGGGTCTTGCTACAGAGCCAAGAGAAATGGGAGAAGGAAAGAGAGAGAGAGAAAGAAATGCCACCCCCTCCTCTAACAGCAAGGAGCAGGAGAAAACTACCTAGGGACAGAGGGGCAGGTAAGTTAGCCCCTGTGGGAAAGGATTTTGTAAGAGAAGGCCTCATATTCAGCACAGTAAATGACTTAGGATTTAAATATATCTCATGGGCATATAGTGGCTAATTCAAATATTTCTATTTGCTTTCTTCACCCTTTTAAAAATATTACAGCAATGTAAATGTAAAGAATAAAAGGAAGTCAAAATTATAATGGCCAAACTTGGCCTCAGGGAAGAGATATGAGAAGCCACCTACCTCCCTGCTTTGTAGAGGTCGGGGACCAAATATGTTGTTGTACTGCTCAGTTTTACTCAACAGTTTTTGTTTTCTTTGTTGTAAGAGATGGCTCTTTGGGTAGGGCATGTGAGGTTAAGTGGGAAATTATAACTGGATTCTTCCCACTTTGGGTTTCTGGGGAGGGAGGAAGAAGGGGAGGGAGGGAGGGAAGAGGAAGGGAGGGAAGACAGAAAAAAACAAGCATTTAGTAAGTGCCTACTATGTGCCAGGCACTGTGCTAAGTGTTTTATAAAAATCTCATGTGATGCTGGCTAGAACCTTGGCATGAAGGTGTTATTATCACCTCCATTTTACAGGTGAATAAATAGATTCAGACAGAAGTTAAATGACTTGCCCAGAGTCACATAGCCAGCAAATGAGGCCAGATTTGGACTCAAGTCTTCCTGACTCCAGGGCCAACTCTCTATTTACTGTGTCTTTTAACTGCCTCTGAGAGCTGTGAGTCTAGCTAGAGTGAAATAAATCTGTGATCTCTCCATGCCCCCTCCTCCTCCTCACAGACACTTCATGTCATGAGATAGTCTCTTATCAAAGTTCACTAGAGATAGAAATAAGGACTTTTAGAAGCAAAAGTTTTAAAGACTGGTAGAATCCATTGTAAAGCCATGCTTGGTAAATCCTGCTTAGCTAGAGGGGTCCAGAAAGGGCCATAACCCTACATATTTGGGGGCCAAAGTTTGGATAGGGAGTGAAAGTACAATAGAAAAGAGATACCAAACTCCCGGTAGAGTGCTGGCTGATCTCCTTGCTCCCTCCTGGGGCTCCTCCAGCTACCTCAAGGTCTCCCCCTTGGAGAGATGCTGGGATCCCTGCATGCCCCAAAAGACTTTGCTCCTCTCTGCCCATCTCGGATCAGGACTTCCTAGAGCCATGGACAGCCCCGTCTCTATCTCTTGCATCTCTACAAGGGGCCCTCATCTTCATGCCCCATCTTTCACATTTCCTATTTCAACCTTTGTCATGGTACAATGGAGAGAGCACAGGCTCTTTCAAATCCTATCTGAGCAGCCTACTTCGTGTGCCCATGTAGAGTCTGGTGATGCGTAAGGAAGGGTTTTGCCCTTAATTATGGGTATGCTCAGATATTCCTGTTTTCTGTTAGATTATTGTGTGTTGATAAAAATCTCTTAGTTGGTTATTGAGCAGAAATTGGGTGTGTTACGCATACAAAAGCTACAACAGAGGCACTCAATCAACCCTTTGTCTCTGTCTCTCTCTTTGTCTCTGTCTCTCTGTGTCTCTTTCTCTCTGTCTCTCTGTGTCTTTGTTGAGGTGTAGATGCTAGGGGTGCTGGGTTGCCAAAATCATGACACATGGATCCTGCCTGAAAGAATTCAATCCAAACCTTCTTTCAGCCAAAGACAAGCAAGGTTTATTAATGATGAATCATATAGGCCAGGTTCTTAAGGAATCTAAACATTTGTGATGCTCATAAGGACCAGTAGGCATGAGGATGTCTCAGCTCCTAAATGATGGCCAGGATGGATCTTATTTACAGAAAGACTATGAGAAGGATCTGGGGGTGGTCAAGTAGTTTTGGGGTGACCGGCAGAGAGGGCTAGGAGAAGGGGCATCTTGGTGGGAGTGGCCAGTACTAGACATGGAGTTTAGGGAGGATCTTGAAGCTGGGGTGACTGGGGTGGGTCCTGGGAGAACCCAGATGGCAGTGTCTGGGTGGTTGAATGGGGTCATCCAGGAATAGATAATGGAGGGCCAGGCTTTATTATGGCAACAAAGAATTAGAAGATAGGGCCTAGAAGATAAGGAAGAGGTTGAATGGGGTCTGGATAAGATCAAGGTTGGGCTATTACACCAGTAATAGACAATAGAGAGCTAAACTTAAATTAGGGTAACAAAGAGGAAAGGCCAGTTGAGTGAATTATAGCCTCAGGCAACTGCTTGAGATTTCTTTGACCTAGTAAGTGAGTTTAAGGAAAGTTTAAGAGTTTTCTGGGGCCTGTAGATAAATGGGACCCAAATTCTGTTTTTGGGTGAGAGGCAAAGTTCTTGGCTTGGGCCTGTAACACATCATCTCTATCTTTCTCTATCTCTGTCTTTCTCTCTTTCTTTCCATCTCTCTATATCTCTCTCTGTCTCTCTGTGTCTCGGTCTCTCTGTCTCTCTCTCTTCCTAATTGATAAATGGTCAAAGAATATGAACATAGGCAGTTTCAGATGAAGAAATCAAAGCTATCTAGATTCAAATGAAAAAAATGTTCTGAAGCATTGTTAATTAAAGAAATGCAGATTAAAAATACTCTAAAGAACCACCTCACACTTATCAGATTGGCTACTATGACAGAAAAGGAAAAAGACAAATGTTGGAGAGGATTGGGAAAATTGGGACACTAAAGCACTTTTGGTGGAGTTTTAAAGTGATCCAACAATTCTGGGGAGCAGTTTGGAGCTATGACCTAGGGACTAAGAAACCCTGCACACTCTTTTACCCAGCAATACCACTACTAGGTCTGTAGCCCAAAGAGATACCAAAAAGGGGAGAGAGGACCTCTGTACAAAAATATCTGTAGCAGTTTTTTTTTTGTGGTGGCAAATAATTGGAAATTGAGAGAATGCTCATCAATTGGGGAATGACTGAACAAGTTAGGATATATGATTGTGGTGGAATATTATTGTGCTATAAGAAATGACAAGCAGGATTCTTTCACAAAAACCTAGAAAGTCTTGCATGAACTGATGCAAAGTGAAGTGAGCAGAACCAGGAGAACAGGTACACAGTAACAGCAATATTGTATGATGATCAATTGTGAATAATTTAGCTATTCTCAGCAATACAGTGATCCAAAACAATTCTGAAGGACTTAATGATGAAAAATGCTATCCATCCCTAGAGAAAGTGATGGAGTAAGAATGAAGATTAAAGCATTTTTTTAAACTTTCTTCAGTTTTCTTGGGTTTTTCTGTCTGTTTTCTTTCACAACATGACTAATATGGAAATAGGTTTTGCATGACTGCACACATATTACCTATATCAAATAGCTTGCTTTCTCAATGAGGAGGGAGGGGAGAGAGAAATGGAGAAAATCTGGGACTCAATCTTTTTTTTCAAATACTAAAAAATTATTTTTTATGTAAGTGGAAAGAATAAAATTTTATTAGAATTTTTAAAAAGTTATGCCCCCTTCTCTTTTCAGAGATGAGAAGTCCACAAGATTTTACATTAACACATATTCTCAGACTTTTTCAATACATTAATCAGTTATAGTGATTTTTTAAATCTTTTTTTCTCTTCCTTCTTTTTGTCTCTAAAAACACTATCTGTTGATTCTTTGGAATGGGCAATATTTTGGAAAAATATTTATAGCAGCTCTTTTTGTGGTGGCAGAGAATTGGAAATGGAGAAGATGCCCATCAATTAGGGAATGGCTGAACAAGTTGTGGTGTATGATAAGAAACGATGAACAGGCAGACTTCAGAAAACTTGGAAAGACTCGTATGGACTGATGCTGAGTAAAGTGAGCAGAACCAGGAGAACATTGTACACAGTAACAGACATGTTGTGCAATGACTAACTTTGATAAACTTAGCTCTTCTTAGCAATGCAAGGATCTAAGACATCTCCAAAAGTCTCATGGTGGAAAATACTATCCACATCCAGAGAAAGAGCTATAGAGTTTGAATGCAGATCGAAGCATTCTGTTTGCTCTTTTTTTCCCTTCTGTTTTGTTTTGTTTCTTCTTTCTTATGGTTCCTCCTATTGGTCCTAATTCTTCTTTACAACATGACTAACGTGAAAATATGTTTAATAGAAATATATGTGTAGAGCCTATATCAGATAGGGAGGAAAGGGGAGAAAATTTTAAACTCAAAAGCTTATGAAAGTGAATGTTGAAAACTAAAAATAAATTAGTAAATAAAAAAGAGCCATTCCCCAATTGATAAATGGTCAAAGCACATGAACTGGCAGTTTTCAGACAAAGAAATTGAAGTTTTCTGTAGTCAAAAGAAAAATGCTCTAAATCATTATTGATTAGAAAACTGCAAATTAAAATAGCCCTGAGGTACCACCTTAAAACTATCAGACATGACAAATGTATGTATGTATGTATGTATGTATATATATATAATATATATATATATAACAAATTGTGCTATGTGATTGTGGAGTACTATTGTGCTATATGACAAGAAGTGTGGTTTCAGGAAAAAAAAACAAAACATGGCAAGGTGTATATGAACTGGTGCAAAGTGAAGTGAGAAGAACTAATAGATCATTTTGCACAGTAAGAGCAACATTATAATGATGACCAAATGTGAAAGACTTGGCTACTCTGATCAATACAATGATCCAAGACAATGCCAAAGGGTCTCATAATGAACAAATGCTATCCACCTGAACAGAGAGAACTGATGAACTCTAAGCGCAAATTGAAGTATCATTTTCTTGCTTAATTTTTTTTGCCTTTTTGACTTATGAGTAACATGAAAACACATTTTGCACAATTTCACATGTGTAATCGATATCTTTTTTGCTTGCCTTCCCAGTGGGCAGAGGGAGGTGTGAGAGAGAGAGAGAGAATTTGGAACTCAATTTTGACAGAAAAAAAGGTTAAAATAACTAAATAATAAAAAATTTAAAGACTACGCCATTTGAATGTGTGTGAGAGTATCGAGCAAAAAAGTGTAATAACTGAATTGCCTATCAGCAGGCATTCTCCTTGAGCCACCAGACTATAGCTTCCTCAGTTCTTTTCCAGAGAGATAGCTTTCCCAAAGATTGCGGTATCACCCCTCATCACTAGAGGGCAAATAGCCTGCAAATTCTTAAGCTAATCCCTAATAGTTCTGACAGGTGGCTCTCACGGCAGCACTGAGCAATTTAAACTCATGAAGACTGGGATCAGAATATTCTAGGACAAAGGTCTCCAAGGGTTTTTTGGCTTTGTTTGGCAAGGGAGGGGTGGAGATCCAATATTTCTCTCAGTAAAAACACAAACAAACAAATAAAAAAATCAACCAAACAAAAACAAAAAAAAACCTGAGGACTCAGCTCTCTGTCTCCCCCACCCCTCTCATTTGCTACACATATATTATTTTACTAATATATTACTTAGTCAAACCAACAGGTATTTATTGTGTTTACCACATGCTAACTACTGTGCTAAGTGCTATATAAATTATAACATAACATACATTAAAATATTATATTATAATTTTGACATTAATTATTTTACATTAACATAATTATTGTTACATTGTATTAATATTACACCTTATGTTATATTTGTATTATATTATAATATATTATATAAAATATATCACATAACATATATTATAGTTGTATTATATTAATCGTGTAATTATGAAATGTTATATATTACACTAGATATATAAATTATAAACCATATTATATATAATATATATGGAATTTTAAAAGATGACATAGAATTAAGTAAATGGTATTTTTAAAATAATGTTTAATTTTATTTCCTTGATTCAGTAAATAGCCCTTTTCTGTCACTAAAATATTATAACTACTATTATTTTTAGTGAGACATGTGATTGAATATTCTTCATGATTTTTTAAAAATTTTGGTTTAAAATTTGTTGATATATCAAAGCAATTTGAAGGTCTGTTTCCAAGTTCAGTTTATTTTAATCCTTGGATTTAATGGTAGTCATGGTCAAAAAATAAGTAAAAGAAAGAAAAAAGATACCCCAAAAAGCTATGTAGATCCAAATTAAAGAAGTACATTATTGGCTGTGCTGACTGAATTAGGATACAAATATTTCAGTTGATTTCACCAAATATGCAAAGATTCTTGTGGAAAATCAGCTAATAAATATCTATCTTTCCTTATGCCAATCAGTTGACCTTGCAACTGTAGACTCCTCTCCAAACCATTTTGAACCCCCAACACCTGAGAAGGGCCTAAAACCTGGATTGGCCAATCAAGAGAGACATTTTGGCCCACTCTGGGATTAACCTACCATAGTGCTTTGCATGCTCTGGCACAGCAGACGTGCTTTGCTTTGCTCTCTGAGTGAATTCAAAATATTACTTCCTGTGTCAGCAACTATAAGGCCAGATGAAGCTGACCAGGAGCACTCTTCTGTTCATGATTACCAAGGACAAGGCACCTTGAATCAGACACTATCTTGAATAATGGGACTTTTCTTATGTTATGTTATGTCATGTCAATGGTAAAAGAAACACAAACATCCAGGATCTATAATTTCAATTGACACTTTGACATTCTCCTATCTTATTGTATCTACAATCTATTCACTTAAGAAATTCCTTGCTCATATCGTGGTTAACTATATTTTTGGTTGACATAGGCATTCTGAGCCAGAAAGGGAGGGAGGGGTGAGAGGGAATTGTTCTGAACATCTAAGGTCTGCTTTGTCTGTCCATACTTGGGCTCATTTGCACAATGAGCTCCCATGTGTACCTCTAACTGCATGTTTCACAAGCTTTGAGAGAAATAAATACTCACATGCAGCCTAATTTCATTTGTCTTTCTAAGAACAAACTCGGTAATGGTTGACACAACCTAACTGGAGGTGCTGCATTTTAATATTTTTATGCATTCAAATCCCATTGAAATTCATCATTCGGAAGATTTTTAAAGACATTAAAACTTTTATTTCCAAGTTTTTTAAATGTGTAAATGAAAGATTTTATCATTGATACAGAGCATTGATAGCAACAAAAGTTGGCCTTTAAATATCTTATTAGCTGTGATGGCTTCATGGTATCATTACCTAATATCTCAAGGACCAATATAACATTAAGATAAGGTTCGTTGTTAATAATAGTGGATGTAAATTGATTTTTAAAATAATTTTCTCAATAAGTTTCAATTTGCTGGGAAAATTCTATTGGTTGGAAAGCTCTAAAGGTTTTCTGACTTCTTGTCAGTTCTGATTAGATTGTTGTTGTTTTGATCTTATTATGTGGCTGATAGGAGCTTACATGTAGAACAGGAAAAACAGCTCTGCCATTTCTTTATCCGCAGAGTATTAATTTTATCTTCAGCCCACAGCTTCTTTGCAGGAATCTTTTTTATAAGAGTCATCTATTTTGTGAGAATTAATTTAGTTAAAACCAGATAACATAATTTATAAACCAACTCACCTAGGCATTTGTAAATTGCAATGCTACAATATGTTGTAAGCAGATTAATGATCAAATTCCCCATTGTCAATCCCTCTATGTTGTGGAACTTTCATTCTTCCTTCAATACTCAAATATTGTACATGACACATACCATATGATATACAACTAAATGAAGATGTCAGTGTCAATCAGAACATTTAAAAAAAAATTTAGATTAAAATAAATATAAAGATATTTTAAGTTTCTTTCCACATCCCAAAAAATCGTGTTGTAGCCTTTCTATCTGCCTACTTTGAAGATCACTACTCTAGAAGCTGAAGTAAAATATTGCCAATTTTTTTAAATATTGAAATTATAAATCTTGAACCTCCATACCGCTTTTTGTCTTCCTCTAGGTTACGCATCCATTGTCCAACTTCTGAAATGGTTGCTACACACATCTGTCAAAATATGCAATGCTCAAATGGATCTATATTCTCATCAATTTGAAATTTTCCTCCAGTGATGCAGATTGTATTTTATTCATTCCTGCCTTTCTTGTGCAAATTCCATAATTGTGTCACAAGGGTCTACCCCATGTGCTAGAAACTTCCTTTGATTTTGCCTGACATCATGACAGTACCAGTAGAATACTCTGTCTACCTGTCAATATGATCATCTCAAGTTTTCTTCCTATCATATAATTCCTTGGTGACATCTTTTATTGTTGTTCTCCTTATTTGTCATATGTTGTGCCTGCTCACATCCACCATGAATCTCTCCATTGCCCTATGGGTGATATTCATATTAATTCTTCCTATATTCCATGTCTCATTGACATACAGAAACACTGGTAGAATATTGCTATTAAAAAGATGAGATTTTGCTTTCATGGGAAGCTTAGGGTCATGAAGAAGATTTTTGCAATTTTCTAAGGCAATCTAGCCCAGTCTCCTCCTGTTAAACTTGGTACTTGAGCTGAGGCTTAAAAGAAGACAAGGACTGAGTAAGGTGGAAGGTAAGGGAGAATTTCAGACTTGGGGGCAGCCAGCATAAAAGTATGGCAATGAGATATGGAGTACTGTGTGTGAGGCTCTCCATTCCTCTTGGTAACTAAGTTCCATCAGTCCTTTCACTGATTGATCCTTTGAGTTGTCTGGTTTTGAGGGTCCCAATATACAAATGGCTTGGGAGAGGTTCCCCCAAGTCACTGCTGAGAGAAAATTAAAATGTCTTTGGAGTTCTGAGATATTTCTACTCTCCTTCTGCTGGCTGCCTGTTTCCTCCCAAAGCCCTAGTATGAAGTAATTCTATCCAGAACCAAATCAGGTTAATAGGCATTTGTTAAGCACTTTCTATGGGCCAGACACTGTACAAAGTGCTGAGAATGCAAATACAAGTAAAAAGAAATGTAGTTCCTGCCCTCAAAGGGCTTAAATTCTAACAGGGAAGACAACACATAAAAGGGATCTGGAAATAGAGTGGGGGCTTGGCAGAAAAATAAGTTCACAGTCAGGAACAGAACCCAGAGAGTGATGAATGTGGGTGCTTCCCTCCACCATGATCTTTTTACCCCAAGGCTCAGCATTGATCTATCTGTCTGTCTGTCTATATCTATATATTCTTCCCTCTTGAGCTTCAGGGCTGATTCCATTAGGGGATGTCAACTTGCCCTGGAAGCAGTGCCTCCCCAGGACATTGCCAAGGGATTGGTTCCAAAAGTCAACATCTGAAACTTCAGTTGCCACAAAGGCCACTGAGCTTTCCAGGCTAGGATGGCTGTGGTCTGTGGCAACAGGATGCTAGGAGCAGAGAGCTAGATTAATGAGAAGATCTTCAGTTATTTTTTCTGTAACACTTGCATTGTGGAGGATTTTTTGTTTTTGTTTTTTGGTCTCTTATTACTGTTGTTTAATGGCATTGTTGGGCTTCTTTGGGTTTATCTGAGATGTTGAGCAGGAGATGCATTCTCAACAACCATTTATTAAGTACTTACTTTGTCCCAGTTTAATACTGGGGATAAAAAAGAAAAGAAAAAGCAGTCCCTGCCCTCAATGATTTTACAGTCTAATGGGGAAGTCAAACATAAAGATGATTTGATACATATAAATACAGAATAGATTTCCATCTGTTCCATTTCAAGCACTAACACCTGGGAGTGGGTGGGAAAAAGTTGATGGTAGGAAAGCTCAGTCTTGAAGGAAACCATAGAAACCAGGAGGTAGAAGTGAGGAGGGATGGCATTCCATATGTAGGGGACAGTAAGAGAGTCAGGCAATGGAGGGTTAAATGTGAGGAATGGGAAGCAGGCCAGTGTAGCTGGACAGGAGGAAAGTTTAAAAGGACTGGAAAGTTGGGAAGGGGCAGGCTGTGAAGGGCTCCAAATGGCAAACATGATTTTCTGTTTCATCAAAAAGGTAATAAGGAACCAATACAATATACTGAGTTGGGGTGAGGGAAGGGTGGAGTATGACACAGTCACAGAGTTGAGTTTTTGGAAGATAGTGGCTTTGTGGAAGATAGATTAGAATAAGGAGATACTTGAGGCAGCAAGACTAATCAGAAGTCTATTGCCATAGTCCAGACAAGAGGTGATGAAGGCCTGCACCAAAGCTGTGGTGTATAAATGGAGAGAAGAGGATGTATACCAGAGATGGTGCAAAGGTGGAACTGACAAGACTTGGAAATGGTTTGGATAGATTGGGTAAGTGTAAGTAATCAAAGATGACACTCTGGTTTTGAGTCTGTGTAATTGGGAGGATAGTAGTCTCCTTCACAATAACAAAAGTTTGGGGAGAAAGACAGTAAGTTCTGTTTTGGACATGTTGAATTTGAGGTGAGTATGGTACCTCCAATTTGAAATATTCAAAAGGGAGTTAGAGACTGGTGCTCAAGAGAGAGGATAGAGCTAGATATTTAGGTCTGAAAATCCCTGTGTAGAGATAATAATTGAACTTTTGGTAGATAATGAGGTTGCCAAATGAAATAATATAGAGATAAGAGAAAAGGGGCCAGATGAGAGCCTTCGGTGCCACCTACAGTTAGGAGGCAGTAGGCAGATGAAAATCTATCAAAGAAGACTGAAAAAGAGTAGTCAGACAGATAAGAGAATCAGGAGGAAAAAAGTATCGTAAAAACAGAGACAAGAGCAGCCAGGAGAAGAGGGTGATCAACAGTATCAAAGGCTGAAGAGAAGTCAAGATGATTGATCAATGAGAAAAGACCATAAATTTTGGCAATTCAGACAGCATTTTGAAGATGCCAGTTTCAGTTGAATGATGGAGTCAGAAGCCAGACTACAAAGGGTTTAGAAGTAAGTGAAGAGAAGGAAATGATGTCACCTACTGTAGATGGCTTTCTTAAGGAGTTTAGCCAAGAAATGAAGGAGAGATATAAAAAGGTAACTAGTTGGTGGAAATGGTCTCATAAAGTGAGTTGTTGCCATCATCATCATCATCGTTGTTTTGCTTTGTTTTATTTTAAGGATAAAGAAGATATAGGCATGTTTTGGGGTAGCAGGAAGCTGCCAGTGTATGGGAGAAATTCATGATTAAAGAGAGTGGGAAAGGTATGGGCTAGGATAGGATCATGATTACATTTAGAGGAATTTGCCTTGGCCAAGAGAAGAACCATCTCTTCACATGAGATTGGAGTGAAATAGGAGATAGGAGAACAAGACATCTAAATGAAGTGAGATGAGGAAGGAAGAAAAAGGAACTCTCTGGCATTACTTTAATTTTTTGGTGTAGTATCAGGTGAAGTCCTCAGCTAAGAAGGTCTAGTGGGGGGACACAATGGGAGACTTGAGGATGGATGAAAAGTTGTACAATACCTTCTGTCATGAGTAGAATAGTTATTCTATTAAGGAAGTGTGACTGGATTTAAGAGTCCAGTTCAGATTATGTAATGTGTATTTGTAGTGAATCCCCTCAACCCAATTTCCTTCATTCTCTCCAGGTCTGTTCAGGAACATGTGAATGGAAGTGAAGGCAGTAGATGGTGGGAGTAATCCAAGGTTGGAGATTGGCAAGATGTAATCAGTAATAGGACAAGAAGGTAAGGAATTTGACTCTAAATGATAGTTTAGAATTGAAATGATTCACCAAGGGATCAGGATTTTGAAAGGAGAGTAAAGCCTATGGAATAACTGTGGAATGAGAGCATTAGAAGTCCTGGTGAAGACAAAGAAAAGAGTCATAAGGCAGAGGAAAAGACATAATGATAAAGTATCATGATCAGATAATGGAATCTCGGAGTTCATAAATGTGGAAGTGTAACACTTGTTGGTGGGGGCAATATAAAGTGTATGATATGAGCATCTCTGTGTGTAGTGGAGATGGAACAGAGGAGTGGGTTCAGTCACTGACTAGATCAAAGATCTGGAAAGTTAGGGTATTTGAGAAAGTATATATCTATATCTATCATCTATATATGGCAGCTAAGTGGTGTAGTGGTGGATAAAGCACTGGACTTAGAGTCAGGAAGACCTGAGTTCAGAAACTTAATAGCAGTTCACTTAACCTGTTTGCCTCAGTTCCCCTACCTGTAAAGTGGTATAACAATAGCACTTACTTCCCAAGGTTATTGTAAGGATAAAATGAGATGATATTTATAAAGCTTTTAGCAAGTCTTAAAGCACTGTATAATTTTACCTGTATGTGTATATGTATACATACACACATATTAATAATGTGTGTGTGTGTGTGTGTATGATGTTACAAGTCCTCTGAAATGAAGGCAGGAGCTCTGGTCCAGAGAGACTATGAGGTAGGCACTGAGCTCATTGATCAAAGGAAAGAGAATGTCTTAGGGACTAATAGAAAACGCCACTAGTATTGAGATTGGTTGATAAATTTCAATAATGTAGGCCTCAAAAGAGGAGAAATTGCTAAGTAATGGTGATAAAAGGAGAGTTTGGAAGTAGCAATTGGGAGCAAGAAATATTTTAATTCCCTTCCTCACACAATACTTGGGATCGAAGAAGACAATTGAAGTGGGACTGATTGAAGACTGGGATTGGCAAAATGTGATTAGCAATAAGAAAAGGAATCAGGGGATCTGAAAGTAGACAAGAACTTAGAATTAAATTGGTTGATTAGTGGGCTTTGAGACCTATTTTAAATTGTGTCCAATTTCGACAAGGAAATGGGAGAATGGAAGGGAGAGAAGAGAGTGGGAAGAAATGGTGAGGGACAAGAGAAGTCGAAGGAAAGGACATATTGAGACAGTTCTTGGGACAGTTGGACTGAACTGGACTCTGGAGGCTCTCTCTCTACCTGCTTAGCTGGGACAGGATGTTGTAGAAAAGGAAGGAGCCAAGAGAGAATTTTAGTTTTAGTGAAGTTCCCTTGGGAGCCTAGATTCTTATCATTTACACCCTTCAAGTTACTGCCCCAAGATTTCTCATAACAAGAATAGGGCCTCTTCTGCTCCCGGTTCCAGTATCTTATTGCTCCACCCAGCCTCCACCCAGGACCAGTAACATTCCCTCAGTCCCTTCCCTGTAGAGGTGGAGTCTGGTGGAGGGGGGCACTTTAGGAGGATTGCAGAATCTTTTCTTTGGTTTTGGATAATAGAGAGGAGCAGTTGGCATCCCAAAATAGATGATGGCCTCCCAAACCTACCTTCCTCAGAACCAGAGAGAGACAGATACAGACACAGCAAGTACTGCTTTAAAAAAAAAAAGGTTGAAATTCAAAACTGGGAGTGAAGAAGGACATTTTCTCTTTAGAACAGGATAATGCAGGTGGTGGGGATTGAGTGTACAGGAATCTGAAGAGGTGGGGAAGAGGAGAAAACAAAAGTCAGGGTTTCGGAGAGAGGCCAGAGAAATGGGAGATACATGATATAATAGAGTTTGAAGTCAGATGACCTAGGTTCAAATTCCCAGTCTTCTACTTAAAGCTATGTGACCTTGTAGAAGTCACTTAAATACTTGGGGCCTCCAATTCCTCATCTGTAAAATGAGGGGGTTTGACAAGGTGACTTCTGATGTCCTTTCTAGTTCTTGATTCTCTGGTCTAGGAGAAATGGTGAAGCCAGGAGATAGCAGATTACTAGAAAAGTGAAAAACTGTGAATGATTTAGTTTTTCTAAGCAATACAATGATCCAATATAATTCCAAAGGACTCATGATGAAAAGGTTGTCCACTTCTAGAGAAAGAACTGATGGAGTCTGAATGCAGATCAAAGCAGACTTTTTAAAACTTTATTTTTCTTGTTTTTTGGGGGGTGGGGAAGGGGGTCTGTGTTTTCTTTCACAACACGACTAATATGAAAATATATTTTGCATGACTCTACATGTATAATCTATATCAAATTGCTTGCTTTCTCAAACAAGAAAAAATAAAGGTTAAAATTTGTTTTTGCATGTAATTGGAATTTTTTTTTTTAGGCAGTTGGGGTTAAGTGACTTGCCCAGGGTCACATAACTAGTAAGAGTTTGGTCTGAGGCTGGATTTGAACTCAGGTCCTCCTGACTTCAGGGTGCTCTATCCACTGTGCCACCTAGCTGCCCCAATAAATTTTTTTTAGAAAAGAGAAAAGGGAAAACCCAAGTTTTGAGAATCTTCTCTAGAGACCAGCTTGGTTTAGAGTGGGTCTATGAGTCTTTTGGTGCTAACCAGAGTTACCAAATTTTTCCAAATTTTTCAGAGTTGATTATTGCTGTTGTATAAAGTGTTCCTCTGATTCTGCTCACTTCAGAATGTATTTGTTTGTATAAGTCTTCCCTAGTCTTTTTTTGCCTGAAACCACTGTCTTCATCATTTCTCACAAAACTATAATCTTCCAGTACACTCACACACCATAACTTGTTCAACCACTCCTCAATTGATGGACATCTCTTCTTTCCAATTCTTTGTCACCACAAAAAGAGTTGCTATAAATATTTTTGTACATATAAGTACTTTTCCTTTTGCCTTGATCATTCTGGGATATAGACCTAGTAGCAGCATTTCTGGGTCAACAGGTATGCAACATTTAATAGTTTTTTGGGCATAGTTCCAAATTGCTTTCCAGAATGGTTGGACCAGTTCACATTTCCACCAACAATGCATTACTGTAGCTTTTTTCCCACAGCACCTACAGCAGTTCTCATTTTCCTTTTTTTTTTTTTGGCATTTTAGCCAGTCTAATGGTTGTGAGGTGGTACCTCAGAGTTTTAATTTCTCTAATTAAAAGAAATGCATTTCTCTAATTATTAGTGGTTTAGAACATTTTTATATGGTTGTTGATAGCTTGGATTTCTTTCTCTGAAAACTGCCTGTTCATACAATTTGACCATTTTTCAATTAAGAATGGTGAATTTGACTAAGTTCTGTTCTCTCTCTCTCTCTCTCTCTCTTCTCTCTCTCTCTCTCTCTCTCTCTCTCTCTGTATATATATATATATATATATATATATATATATATATATATACATATATGTGTGTGTGTGTGTGTGTGTGTATTTATATAGAATCTTAGGAATAAGACCTTTATCAGAGAGACTTGCTGCTAAGATTTTTCCCTACTTTCCTTCTAATTTTAGCTGCATTGTTTTTGTTTCTGCAAAAAAAAATTAATTTCATATAATCAAAATTTTATCTCCTGTGAACCTTCCTATCTCTTGTTTGCTTATCTCTTAACTTCTTTTTGATGAGATCCATGATGATTTTAAGTGATTACTGCTTTCCTTTATAATAGCTCACAAACCTTTTTTTATAATGTGGTCTAGAGTTTTGCTAGGAGCTAAAGTAGTCTTTCTGGCCTATAATTTGACATTTCTGCCCTCCTCTAGCTTTTGAAAATTTGGAACTGCAGTACCTGGCACTAGCTCAGCAGTCACACCTTGCAATATTTTCAACACCCTATGATGTAATTCCTCTTGACCAGGTGACTTTAACTTATTGAGGACAGTTAGATGCTCTCCTACTCTCTATATACTCCTCTTAGATTTCCATTTTTTGTAATCCTTTTGGGGTTGATCACTGTCTTTGAAAGAGAAAATAGAGGCAGAAAAAGTGTTGAATAAAGTTCATCTGTTTTGCTATTGTATGGTGTCATCATCCCACACATGCTGAGAAATGTGAGGGTTTTAGCCCTTCTTTGATCCTCCTCTCATCCTCATCAAAAGTAGAGAGTCACTTTTGGTTGTTCTTGGCATCCGTCATAAACCTTAGTTAATTCTGGGCTTTAATGTTTCTGGTGCTATTTTTCCAGTCATATACAACTCTTCTGTATTGATCCTCAGTTATCTTCCTTCTCTTTCATTGTCTTTACATGCTTTTTCAAAATCTGAGTTGGTTAATGAGTTCTCTGTGTGGCCACATTGGTCTCTTAAAGCAGCCTCCACTTCCTTCCTCATCAGGATCATTTATGTCTTTAGAATGGGACTATCAAGGGCTTCCTCTTCCATCTAGGATCATCTTTCCAAAGTATTAGATTCTATTGGATTCTATTGATCCCTTCTCTAAACCCTTTGAAATTTACTTTCCCCAAGTCTGGACTGCACTGCAGATTCTCCCTGGCTTATCCACTCCTTCATTACAAACTATAGCATTGCTACCTATCCCCAAGATTCTAATTCAGCATCTATTTCCTCCTAGTAGTCAGAAACAGATGTAGGGAAAATTAGAAGGTGTGGATACCATTGAACCCTGAATCAGTGGCCTAAGGTGGATCACTAGATGGGGCCATGAGATGAGGATTCGCAAGGTTGTCGGTTGGGAGTAATCAAAGTCTCCAGAAATGAGAAGCTGCTTTTTATCAACTATGAGTTTGGTGTATGTTCTAGGCCAGGAAGAAGCATCATGAATGCAAATTCCCTGTCCTTTACACCTCCTATTTCAGAACTCACAGTGATTCCTACAGAGGGAGTAAAGATGGTGCATAAATTAAAGGCAACAAGGAAGGAAATGCAAAGGATACTTTTGTGGAGTCAAGGCCGCAAGGAGGAAGATGGGGGATTATGGTGAGTGCATAATGGAGATGGAAATGAAGAGTATGACTTGGGGATCTTAGGAAATGGTGGTCCAGGCCAGGGACTCACTAAACAAGAGAGATACAGGATGGAGACATCATGAGAGTGAGAAAGTTATTGGTTTTAAAGAGCCAGCTCTAAACTAAACTCATCTAAACCAAGCCAAACTGAACTGAAGTAAACTAAAAAGTGTGGGGAAGAGGAAGACAAATACCCAGATAGTAGAATTGAAATGGGAGAGGAAGGACAAAAATACTCTGAAATGGTAGTGATTAATAGGCACAGTCCAAGAAGAATAATGGTAAAAGAGGAGACCTGTATTCCATAGCAGGCAATACCTGAGAAGAGAGCCCAAAACAAAATCTTCAGATGTCTATAAATAAAAGTCTATAAATAAAAATATGAAGTTTGCTTAGTAAACAGGAAAAACTAGAGGGTCTAAAGCAAGGGGATGAATTTAATTGAAATGAGGTAGGATGGGACAAGAATACTGCTCTAGAAGCATAGGTTGTTTTCCAAAGGAACATAATAAGTAAACATTAGCATTGTATATTAAGAGAATATACTTATTTGAGAAAATCTAGGAACCTAATTGGGGGAGGGGGAGCATGAGGAGAAAATACATATTATGATTAATGGAAGCAGAAACAATTTTGTCATAACAACATACTGCAGACTACCCAGACAAAAGGGAGGAATTAGACAAGAAACTTGGAAAATAGATCACAAGCCTGACAGGGAAGTATGATATTATAGTGAAAAGAGAGTTCCAGTTTCTGGACACCTGTTGGAATTCTCTCTGCCAGAAACAGAGCTTCTGAGAAGTATGTTGCTTCCCTTAATTGTAATTTCATCCTTCAAGAATTGACAAGGAGAACTTTTATTCTAGACCTGACTGATAATGAAAGAGCAACTTCCTGGTGGGTTTTCTTAGTACAGTGCCAGATGCTGACAGTCTCCCTGAGATTGAATTGGGTCTTGCAAGGCAGCTTCCTAGGGCTGTACCTCTTTGACCCAATCTTCCTTTGCATCGGTGGCCAATATCTGGAGATATTTCTGGAACCCAGAAAAAGGTCTCACAAAGAGTCAGATTTAACTGAAACAATAAGAAATATGTATGTATGTGTGTATGTATATATATATATATATGTGTGTGTGTGTGTGTGTGTGTGTATACACACCATGTGTGCATCTGTCTTAGACCTTTATAGATAAAATTGTTATAGCTCCACAAAATAGGCAGTCCTATGCATACATTGTTTCATCTAAACCTTGCATCTAATTTTCCCAGTATTTCACACCATTCCTTTGAGACTCAGTAATCATACAGCTCTTTTTGGTTCCTAAGGTCCTTCATCTCAGAGAGGGAAATTTTTTATTTCAATTTTTTCCATTCTTGGAATGTTTGGAATTGAATCATCTATGTAGTTTTCTGACAATCAAGCTATGAAAAACCAGAACTAGGGTTTTATTCCTTTCTCATGTGAGATTTCTAATCCTAGGGCCCCAGGGAAGAGAAAATTTCCAAAATCAAATCTCTCAAGATCCACCTGATGGCTCAGGGAGCATCTTGGAAGGTCTAGGTTGCAAAGAAATACTGTGGGACGCACCAGTTCTTCCTATAAGTTTCTATACAAGAGGGAATAGATGGCCAGGATATTCAGGTAATGGGTTTGGTCTTAACAGTATTGAGCAAATGTCCTCCAGAGGCTTGAGCTTGTCCAACTGAAAACAAAAACTCTGGAATTACCACTGGTGTCTGGCCACACCAAGGCAAGTGTAGCTGCCTCTTCCCTGACACAATTCTCCCTTCACTGATTTCTGAAACCTGCCCATCCAACCATAGTTTGTGCCATACCAAGGCTAGTTCCCTCCTTGGGTATATTTCACAGTCATCCTGACCACATTGATAACAAGGGAGGAACAGCACCTCCTGGTGGGTTTTTTTAGTACAGTGCCAGGTGTTGATAGTCTCCCTGAGATTGAATTGGGTCTTGCAAGGCAGCTTCCTAGGGCTGTACCTCTTTGGCACAATCTCCCTTTGCACTGTTGGCCGATATCTGGCATGGAAGCACAGAGTCCTTCCTCAAGAGAAGTCTTCTAGCCCAAACTGGGTGATCATTTGCTGGATATTTTTTAGAAAAAGATTCTTCTTTAGGAATGGGTTGGACTGGATGGCTCCCAAAATCCCTCCTATCTCTATTATTCAAAGATTCTAATGGGAATAAGAGTATTCTTGCTTTAGGTATTCTCTGTGAGTGAACCTAGGTTCCAGGTCTCATTGTTAACCCTCCCAATAACATTATTGTTTGGTCATTTTCTGTCATGTCCAATTCTTTGTGACCCTATTTAGGGTTTTCTTGGGAAAGATACTGGAGTGGTTTGCCATTTCCTTCTCCAGATCATTTTACAGAAGAGGAAATTGAGGCAAACAGGGTTAACTGACTTGCCCGGGTCATACAAGTAAATATCTGAGGCTGGATTTGAATTCAGGTCTTCCTGACTCTAGTACTGATGCTTTATCCACTGTACCCCTGTTTGGTGGCCATATTCAACTAGGGTCCAGGAATAATTAATTATTGACTTCACAGGAGCTTAGAGCTTTGTCTTGATGCTTAAAGAATTTGCCAAACCTGTATTTCTGTACAATGCTAGAGAATGTAAGTATAGTCCTGATTGTTTTCTCATAATGTTTTCATTTTTAAAAGTCCCAAGGGTTTATCAAGACTATACAAATGCTTATTAGGGATAAGGGTATATGTCAAGGTCTATGTAAAGAATATCCCTTTTACTGTGTGTTTGTGTTTTGATACTGAGGGTGAGAAAGGATGATGCAATAGCATGGCAATGTAATTGGCAAAGTCTAGGCATTCATTTAATTTGTAGAATATAAGTCAAAGTATGATAATGTACTGCTGAGTGATATCTCACTAGGGCAAACTTAATGAAGGACGGATATGTGGTAGATTTTCCAGCATTGGTGTAACATACATGCACACTAGTGCTACATGATTCTGTAGTTTGCTTGCAGCAATTCAGTAACATGATGATCACCCTCACAACCAAACTGCATTCTTTGGAACTTTTGGAACTTGGAGAACAAAGTTGGTATATTTGTATAAAAATGATTTTATTATATATTACATATTATATATGTATACATACACACACACATGCCAGACAGCACAGTGGAGAGCATGCTTGACGTAGAGTTATGGAGACTCATCTTCCAGGATTCAAATCTGGCCTCAGATACTTACCAGTGCTCTTTGACCCTGGGCAAGTTACTCAATCCTCTTTGCCTCAGTTTCCTCATCTATAAAATGAACTGGAAAGGGAAATGGGAAACCACTCCAGTGTCTTTGCCAAGAAAACCCAAAATGGGGTCACAAAGAGTCATGCTCATCTGAAACAACAACAAATACGTATGCATGTGTGTGTATTTATGTATATATATATATGATGTGTATATCTATCTCAGACCTTTATAGATAGCATTGTTATAGCCCCACAAAATAGGCAGTTTCATGCATACAATGTCTCATCTAAGTCTTGCAACAATCCTGTGAAGGTAGCTGCTATTATATTATTATCACTATTTTGCAAATGAGGAAACTGATGATGAGATAAGTAAAGTGACTCATTCATATTCACATGGCTAGTTAGTGTCAAAGGCAAGATTTGAACCCAGATGATTCTTCTAGTGCTCTCTCCAATATACCAATGCTGCCTCACCTTTCACCAAGTATATTTTATTCCTTTTGGACAAATGCCATGTGGGGGAAGGAGCATGGAGCCTCTAGAGCAGTAAACTGGTTTTATGAGTTCTTCAGAGCAAGGTTCTCTTACAATTTCTGCATGAGCAAGTTTCTTATCATATAAATATGCAATATTAATTCATATCAGATTTTAAATCATTATGTTCATGTGACTATGGTGTCCCAAATAACTCAAGACCTGAATTCTGAAGCAGTTGGTACAAAGGAAAGACTTTGGAAGTTATATATGTGGAAGGAAGGAAGGAAGAAGGAAGGAAGGAAGGAAGGAAGGAAGGAAGGAAGGAAGGAAGGAAGGAAGGAAGGAAGGAAGGAAGGAAGGAAGGAGGGAAGGAGGGAGGGAGGGAGGAGGGAGGGAAGGTGGGAGGGAGAAAAGAAAGGTGGGAGGGAGGGAAGGAAGGAAGAAAGAAAGAGAAAGGAAGAAAGGAAGGAAGGAACAAAGGAAGGAAGGAAGGAAGGAAGGAAGGGAGAAATGTTTCTTGCAGACAGTAAATAACTTCTCTTTTCTGAAATTATTATTGAATGTTACCCTAAGAGGAGTTACTTTGGAGACTATTTTTGCATGTGTCAGGTAGATGGAGTCATGGGTAAAGTCAGGAGCCCGGAAGCCCTCCATATATCAGGTCATTGGTTTCCCCCAACAGAATTAAAGTACCTTGAACACAAGGACTATCTCATTTTTGTCTCTGCGTTTTCAATGCCTACCACATGGTAAGGGCTTTATAAATGTGAGAAGGCTGACTCCCACCTGTAGGATGGGAGTATCACTATGTGACTCAAAAAGGAGGCAGAATAGACCTAATCTCTTCTTGTCCCACCCCCTTTCCACTCCTGCCAGGAGAAGTGGTAGATTGGAGACAGGCCAACACTCTGCTCTCCTCAGAGAGAAAGGGTACCAAGGCTAGTATTATATCTATCTGTTCCCTTTAATATTATTAGTCTAGGAGATATGATCAAATTCAGTCTAACTTCTGAAAGCTGTCTCATTATTGGAGAGAAGGGGGACTCCAAGCTTTATATGCAAGGCAGAAAGAAGTCTTGAGCCCCTATACCATGGCTAAATTTCCAGCTTTTCATACTAGTCCAGTTTTAAGTCATTACTCTGGAAATTAGTCCAGTTTTCCATCATTCCACCACTTCTACCAGTATATCTTATAGATAGAAGGATGACTAGAATCTCATGTATCAAGCTGAGTTTATGGATTTATACCTTATTCTGGCACTGAGTGAAGTATCATGAGGGTTTGTCAAGTTTGTCCTTATGTTCAACACAATTCTGAAGGAATGTTTGAGACTAGAAGAAAAGATTCTGAGTATAGTATGCCAAAGGCCTCTCTTTGAACGAATCCTTCTCCTTTCCTCTTTGAGGGAACTTTGAATCATGTGCACATCTCACTACCTCCTATCAACCTCACAGAACATCATATTTTGAAACTCAGAAGATGACACTGTGGAAATTATTATGATTGAGGAAAATTTCTTCTTCCTCACTTCTCCCTCTTAAAAAAACCCCCACTTATTTTATTCACTGTTTATCACTGTATAATATTGCTGTTACCGTGTACAATGTTCTCCTGGTTTAGCTCTTTTAACTTTGCATCAGTTCATATAAGTCTTCCCAGGTTTTTCTGAAACCATCCTGCTTGTCATTTCTTATAGCACAATAGTATTCCTTCGCAATCATAAACTACAACTTGTTTAGCCACTCCCCAGCTGATAAGCTTCCCCTCAATTTCCAATTCTTTGCCACCACAAAAAGAACTGCTATCAGTATTTTTGCACATATAGGTCTCTTTCCTTTTTATTTGATCTCCTTGGAACATAGACCTAGTACTAGTATTTCTGGGTCAAAGAGTATACACAGTTTTATAGGTCTTTGTACGTAGACCCAAATTGCTCTCTAGAATGATTGAATCAGTTCACAACTTAACCAACAATGTATTGATGTCCCAATTTTTTGATATCCCTTACAACATTTGTTGTTTCTCTTTTCTGTCATATTAGCAAATATGATGGGTGTGAGGTGGTACCTCAAAGTTGTTTTAATTTGCATTTCTCTAATCAATAGTGATTTAGAATATATTTTCACATAACTATAGATAGCTTTGATTTCTTTGTCTGAAAGCTTCCTGTTCATATACATTGACCAGTTGGAGAATGACTTGTATTCTCATAAATTTAATTCAGTTCACTATATATTTGAAAAATGAGGCCTTTACCAGAGAAACTTGCTGAAAATTTTTCCCTCAGTTTCCTGCTTTCTTTCTAATCTTAGCTACATTGGTTTTGTTTATGCAGAAACTTTTTAATGTAATATAATCCACATTATCCATTGCACATCCTGTAGTGTTCTCTATCTGTTATTTGGTCATTAATTCTTCCTTTATCCACAGATCTGACAGGTAGAATTTCTATGCTTCCCTTGATTTGCTTATGATATCACATTTTATGACTAAATCATATACCTATTTTGACTTCATCTTGATACAAGATACAAGATATTGGTCTACACCTAGTTTCTGTCCAACTGTTTTCCGGTTTTGCCCACAGTTTTTGTGAAATATTGAGTTCTTGTTCCAAAAGCTTGGATCTTGGGTTTTATCAAACACTAGAATACAATGGTAATTTGCTGATGTAACACTACAGGTTGTTTCCAGCATTCTAATAGCCTGAACTAGTGGGTTTTAAATGGTGTCATGCTATCAGGTAATAGCTTCATTCAACTGAGGACAGACTCTGGAAGAGCTGAGAGGGAGACAAGAGAACAGGACCAAAGTCTAGAGGAATAGTCACATGAAGTAGCATGGCTTACCACAAAGAGCACTGGTCTTGGAATTCAATAACCTGAGTCCAAACCCTGGCTCCAATACTTTCTAGCTATGTGATCAGGTGTGAAGTTCATTAACTCTTCTGGGCCTAATTTTTCTCACATGTGAAAAGAGGAAGAGTAATAATACTTGTACTATCTACCTCACATGGTTATTATGAGGTTGTGAATCTTATCCTGTACAAACGTTATTACTCTATGTTCTTTTTCAATCATTTTTCAGTCATGTCCAAATCTTTGTGACCCCATTTGAGGCTTTCTTGGCAAAGATACCAGAATGGTTTGTCATTTCCTTCTCTAGTTCATTGTACAGAAGAGAAACTGAGGCAAACAGGATTAAGTGACTTGTCTGGGATCACACAGCTGGTAACTGTCTGAGGCCGGATTTGAACCCAGAAAAATGAGTCTTTCTCACTCCAGGCCCAACACTCTATCCACTGTGCCACCAAGCTACTATTACTATTATGTCTATACTGGATAGAAAACCAAGAAAGTTAGTCAATTGATCTGTGGGGCATATAGGCAGCTATCAATCACCACAATAAGGGCACTGTGCATACAGAAGAACTTGCAGTGACTTCTGGGCTGGATTTTCCTACACATCATAGACCTAGCCATTTTGAAAAGAGAGCAGGAGAATCTGTTGACAACTCCATGTGAAAATGAACTGCAAAACTGAGAAGCCTGATTCCTGAATGTCTTTCACTGTGCACCTGGGTTTGTTCTCCAATATCTGCTCCAAGGACAGTCAATTTGATTCAAGAAATATTTATTGAGTGCCCATTATGTGTCAGGCATTGGAATAGGAGCTAGAGATACAAAGATAAAATAGAAAAGTTCCTGCCTTCAAAGAGATTACATTCCCAGGGTAGAGCTGGGGCGCTAAGAACAGTATGTGCACAGATAAGTCCATTCAAAATGCTAAATAATTCCAAAGGGGACTAGAGGCACTACCCGATGGAGAGAATGGGAAAAATCTCCCCTAGGAGGTGGCATTGGATTTAGATCTAGAATTCTAATCCTGGGATTCTAAGAGATAGAAGGGAGAAGGCAGAGCAGGCTAGGCATAGGGGACAGCTAATGCAAAAACATGGGAGTGTGAGATGGGATGTCGTGTGAAGTCACAACAAACGGCTGGATTAGAGACTTTGTGAAGGAGAGGAATGTGGAATAAGCATAGAAAGACAGGTTGCAGCCAGATGCTGAAGGGATCTAAATGCCAAACACAGGAGTTTGTATTTGATCCTAAACGCATTATGTTATTCTGCGGCTCCTTGAGGAGTAAAGTGGCCTGGAAAGACCTGAATTTTAGGCCTTGAGGTACACAAACAAATAAGACATAGAACAAGTATGTTGATACAGAGAAGAGGACTGAGAAGTAGCTATCAGAGAGTAGGGAGAAGAGTGAAGAGAAAGTAGTGTCATGAAAAACTGAAGAGGAGAGAATATCCCAGAGGAAGAGGTGCCCAATAGTGTTAGTGAAATTTGTCAGAGAAGTAAAGATGTGTGAGGGTAGGAGAAATATAGAATAATGGCTTGGTGATGATTTTGAAAGAATGAGAGAGTTCTTCACATGTTTGTACTCAGAAGGAGTATTTGGATAAGGACAGATGACAGAGAGACAGAGACAGAGACAGAGACAGAGAGAGAGAGAGAGAGAAGAGAGAGAGAGAGAGAGAGAGAAATATGGAAGCCGGAGAAGAAAAAAGAGATTGTAGAGGTGTTATCTTGAACAAGGAGAAGGGTCACTCAGAGACTAGAGCAAAGGAGAGAATGGGGTATCTGATGCAGGGGGTTGTATTGTAAGCAACTCAAGGCTGGATAGTGGTCAAGAACATCTGCATCTTATTTTGCTTAACTGTGCTTTTTTGCTCCAAAGGAGAGTTCTATTGATGGGCATGGATGTAGTAGTAGCAATTGATGACAATCATTTAAAAAAACACAATTTTTTGGGAAAAACACTTTAAAAACATTTTCATGTTTTCTCATCAATCTCCACACTATACTAATTGCTTTTTAATACATGTATATATATAATTATATGTAATATAATTATACATATGTCATTCAGTTGCTTAAGTCATGTCCAACTCTTCATGACCCCATTTGGGGTTTTCTCGGCAAAAATATTAGAGTGCTTGCCACTTCTGTTTCCACCTCACCTTATACATGAGAAAACTGAAGGAAACAGGGTTAAGTGTCTTGCTCAGGATCACATAGCTAGTGAGTGTCTGAGGCCTGACTTGAACTCAGGTTTTCCTGGTCTACATCTCTATCCACACTATTTCTCTATCCTGAGCAGTGTTCAGTTCTGGCCATCACATTTTATGAAAAAAAATGCTGCTAAAATGTAATATGTTCATAGAAGGGCAACTAGGATGATGAAGGGACTACAGATAATTCTATAAGAACATGAACAGGAAAAGCAGATGGAGGGATAAATGATAAGTCATCTTCAACTAATGGAAGGACAGGCAAGGGAGGAGGGATTAGACTTGTTTTGGGTACAAAAGGACATAACTAGAAGCAATGAGTGGAAATTGCAGAAGGCAGATTTTGATCTGATATTAAAAGAAAAAATTTCCTAACAGTGAGACCAGCAAAAAAAAAATTTAATTTGTACATTCAGAAGGTAGTAAATTCCTCCTCACTTGAGGTCCTCAAGAAAAGGAGATCTTGTAGCAATGATTCCTGTCCAATTAAGGGTTGTTCTAAAAAGCCTGAATGGTTCCTTCCAGTTCTGAGAGTCTATCATTCTGTGAACATTTTCAATGAAGAATGGAGAGTATTGTGGGGACCAAGAATGGTTTTGAGACTGGAGGAAGGTAGTGACAGTGATCAGGACAGGCAAGCTGGGGTGCAATCAGTTTGGAAGGACATTAAAGAGCTTAATCTGAACTCTGTGGGTTCTCTTTCTATCTGGTCCAGAATCTGACCCTGCCCGTCCTACTTTGCACAGGAAGCCAAGTCCCTACATCTCCTCCATCCTGGAGTTGAGTGTCCTTATACGAAATGTTTCAATCAGTTTCTTCTACACTGGGATATCCTGTACTCCCTCACCAAAGATGGGAGATGCTTCTCCCAGGCCTGCCGCCTGGTGCATGACTTCACAGATAATGTTGTCCAGGCCTGGAAACAAGTCCTTGCTGAACAGGGCCCTGAAGACTTTCTCAAGAACAAGGGTAAAGGCAAGACTATGGATTTCATAGATGTGCTGCTGCTGGCCAAGCTGAGTATGTGGGTAGATGAGTGGGGAGCATGAAGTCTGGCAGGCTTGGGGAAGGGAGCAGAAGGATTCAGGTGCATACAAAAGACTTTCTGAGTGGAGAGAAAGTCATGGCCCTGTAGTATTAGACTGGGAGACCAGACTAGAGGGGTGGGTGACTTGGGCCCTCAATAAAATTGTACATGACTTTTGCTATCTTCAAAAGCTCTTTTTTCTCCTCAGAGGCCCTAGCCTTTACAGAATCATATTGAAAAGTGCTTGTGTAAGGAAGAGAAAGGAGCAATTCTCTGTTTCTTTCCTTCTGTTGGTGTAGAATAGCTCTCCAAGCTGCTTCCTGGTATTACAAAGGAGTCTGCAATACTAGCTGAGAATAACAGCTAACATGTACCAATTACTAAGTGCGAGTATATATACGCTAAATACCGCTGTGCTAAGGGCCTTACAAGTTTAGACACTTGATCCTCACAACAACCCTGGGAGGTAGGTGCTATTATTATCCCCAGTTTACCTATGAGGAAACTGAGACAGAAAGAGGTTCATCAACTTGCCCTGGACACAAAGCTGTTAAGTGTCTGAAACTGGATTGGAACTCTGGTCTTCCTGACTCCAGGCCCAGGCTCTATCCATTGTGCCACTCAGATCCTCCTGATACATCTAGGAGTATCTTTATGACTGGTTATGGGTCTATCAAGAGTATCTTTGGGGTTCTAAAATATCTAAGTTTATTTTGGACCTGGTTATACTTTCATTAAGGAAATTATTCCCAGGTTCTATATGTTTGTAGAACTATCCTTATTTATGGTTCTCATGGCTAAAAATTTCTTTGCTACTTTTTAAAAATGCACAACACTTTATAAACAAAGCACTTTCACATAGGATTGTAGGCTTAGATATGGAGGTGGAAAAGACTTTAAACATTTTTTTTTAACCTTTTGGTGAGGCAGTCGTGGTTAAGTGATTTGCTTAGGGTCACACAGCTAGTAAATGTCAAGTGTCAGAGGTCGGATATGAACTCAGGTCCTCGTGACTCCAAGGCTGAAGCTCTATCCATTGCACCATCTAGCTGCCCCTTAAACATCTTCTTTTCCAACACTGATTCTGAAGTAGAGGAAGCTACAGCCCAGATTGGGGGAGCAATCTGCCCAGAGTCTCACAAATAATAAAAAGCAGACCTACAATTTGGGCCCAGTTCCCCAATGCCAAATCCAGTTCTCTATCAAGTTCCAGATAGTTTAGGCATATTTCTGTGGCTGGTTCTATGTGTATGTTTTTCTCTTCTGGCTCTGAGCTTATTTTGAAACATTGATGTGATTAAATACATCAGCAGGGTGTCAAGGATTCTCAATATCTCCCTGTGCTTCTGGGCATATCAGTGCAATCTTGTGCATTCTCACCATATCTAAGAATGTCTCTGCAACCAATTTAGGGGAGTGTCTTAGATTCTGGGTATGTCCAGGAATATCAGTATGCAGTTCTAAGTATAGCAAAGAAGTCTAGCTATGCTGGGAAAAAACAAAGGTTCAGGTTTACTCAAATGAGACACAGTATTGAGAAAGAATATACGAAGCTTGATAAAGACAAAGAAGAGGAGATTCTACAAGAGTTCTTAACATTTTGGGGATGCAGATCACTTCAGTAATGTGGCAGAGCCTATGGAGGTGTTGGAAGCAGCTAAGTGGCACAATGGATTGCGTTCTGGATCCGGAGTAACCACGATCTGAATTTTAATCCACCCTGAGACACTTTCTGGCTTATTAAACTCTGGCAAGTCACTTAACTTCCGTTTGCTTTAATCCACTGGAGAAGGAAATGGGAAACCACTTCAGTATCTTTGACAAGAAAATCCCAAGGACAATACTGGCATGTTATGGTCTACAGGGTCTCAAAGAATTAGAAATGACTGAAAGAAAAAAAGCCTATTAACCCCTTCTAAGAATAACATTTCTAAATGCATAAAATAAAATACATGGGATTACAAAGGAAACCAATTATATTGAAATACAATTCAAATTTTTTTAGGGTCTTTCTTTTTGTTAAATTAATTAATTTATTTTTAGTTTTCAACATTCATTTCCACAAGATTTTGAGTTCCAAATTTTCTCCCCATCTCTCCCCCTTCACCCCAAGACAACAGGGATTCTGAATACTCCTTCCCCTAATCTGCCCTCCCTTCTATCAACCCACCCCCTTCTCTTATCCCCTTTCTATTCTATTTTCCTGTAGAGTAGGATAGATTTCTATACCCCATTGCCTGTATATCTTATTTTCCAGTTTCATGTAAAAACAATTTTTAACACTCATTTTTAAAACTTTTGAGTTCCAAATTCTCTCTCTTCTTCCCTTCCCACCCACCCTCATTGAGAAGGCAAGCAATTCGATAGCGATTATACATGTATTGTCGTACAAAACACTTCCGTAAGAGTCATGTTGTGAAATGCTAACTATAATTCCCTCCATCCTATCTGGCCCTCCTGTTTATTCTATTCTCTCCTTTGACCCAGTCCCTACTCAAAAGCGTTTGCTTCTGATAACCCCCTCCCCCAATCTGCCCTCCCTTCTATCTCACTCCTCTCCTATCCCCTTCCCCCCTATTTTCCTTACGGTAAGATAGATTTTCATACCCAATTGAGTGTGTATATTATTCCCTCCTCAGCCAAATCTGATGAGAGTAAGACTCATTCATTCCCTTTTGCCTCCCCCCTCTTTCTCTCTACTGTAAAAGCTTTTTCTTGCTTCTTTTATGTGAAATAATTTACCCCATTGTATCTCTTCATTTCCCCTCCTCCCAGTATAATTATCTCTCACCTCCTAATTTTATTTTTTACATATCATTCCTTTATATTCAACTTACCCTGTGCCCCCTGTCTATATATTTATGTATCTATATATCTATGTCTATATCTATATCTATATCTATATCTATATCTGTATCTATATCTGTATCTATTTTTTTGATATAGATCTAGATATAGATATTCCCTCCAACTACCCTAATACAGAGAAAGATCTCGAGTTACAAATATCATCTTTCCATGTAGCAATGCAAACAGTTGAACTTTAATAAGTCCCTTATGATTTCTCTTTCCTGTTTACCTTTTCATGCTTCTCTTGAGTCTTGTATTTGAAAGTCAAATTTTTTATTCAGCTCTGGTCTTTTCATCAAGGATGCTTAAAAGTCCTCTCATTGAATGTCCGTTTTTTCCCCCTAAAATAATATATTCAGTTTTGCTGGGTAGGTGATTCTTGGTTTTAATCCTAGTTCCTTTGACCTCTGGAATATCATATTCCAAGCCCTCAGATCCCTTAATGTAGAAGCTCCTAAATCCTGTGTTGTCATGACTGTGGCTCCACAATACTAGAATTGTTTCTTTCTGGTGGCTTGCAATATTTTCTCCTTGACCTGGGAATTCTTAGGAGTTTTCCTTTGGGGATCTCAGGAGGTGATTTGTGGATTCTTTTAATTTCTATTTTACCCTCTGGTTCTAGAATATCAGGGCAGTTTTCCGTGATAATTTCTTGAAAGATGATGTCTAGGTTCTTTTTTTGATCATGACTTTCAGATCATCCAATAATTTTAAAATTCTCTCTCCTGGATCTATTTTCTAGGTCAGTTGTTTTTCCAATGAGATATTTCACATTCTCTGCTATTTTTTCATACTTTTGGATTAGTTTTACAATGCCTCAATTTCTCATAAAGTCACTAGCTTCCAATTGCTCCATTCTAACTTTTAGGGAAGTATTTTCTTCAGTGAGTTTTTGGACCTCCTTTTCCATTTGGACAATTCTGCTTTTTAAGGCATTTTCCTCATTAGCTTTTTGGACTTCTTTTCCCATTTGGGTTAGGCTATTTTTTAAAGAGTTATTTTCTTCAGCATTTTTTGGTTCTCCTTTAGGAACCTGTTGACTCATTTTTCATGATTTTCTTGCATCACTCTCATTTTTCTTCCCAATTTTTCCTCTACTTCCCTTATTTGATTTTCAAAATCCTTTTTGAGCTCTTCCATGGCCTGAGACCAAGTCACATTTTTCTTGGGGGCTTTGGATGTAGAAGCTTTGACTTTGTTGTCTTCTTCTAGTTGTATGTTTTGATCTTCTTTGTCACCAAAGTAAGAGTCTGTAGACTGAATTTTTTATGCTATTTACTCATGTTCCCAGTCAATTATTTAAATTTTAAACTGTGTTAAGGTAGGGATCTGCTTCCAGTGTGGAGGGTGTACTGTCCCAAGCTTTGGGGGTTTTGTGCAGATGTTTTCAGAAATACTTCTAGGGACCTATAATTTTTCAATTTCTCTAAGGTGGTATGCTCAAAAGCAAGGTGTTTACTCCTTTCCTGGCCTGTGCTCTGGTCTATGAGTGACCACAAGCAATCTTTTCTGCCTTGTAACTGTGCAGAGGATTCCCTCTTCACTACTACCACAAGCTCCCCATGCCAGCACTCCTCCTCACCCCAGGAATGACACCCAGGACTGTGACCCAGATCTAAGCACAGGCAAAGCAAGAGAATCTTGCCTCAGCAACAGCAAAGAGATCCCTACAATCCTCCTCTGATCAGCTTGTTTGATACCGCCACTGTCTGTGGACTGAGAAGCAGTCTCTGCTTCTGTGGCTGCCACCCAGGGCTCCTGTGGGGCCAGGGTTAGACCAAACTCCTCTCATCCAGGTCTGACAAACTTTTTCAGCTCACTGTCTGAGTTGTCTTTGGCATTTGTGGTTTGAGAAGTCTGGAAACTGCCGCAGCTCCCCCTGATTCAGTCCCCTGAGGCCTGCTCCAGTTTTGCTCAACCCCTGTCTTTGCAGGGATAGCCCATGCTGAACGGTGTTTCTCTCCCAACCCAGTGCGACAGACCTTTCCTGTAGACCTTCAAGGTTTTCTTGGGCTGGAAATTTGTTTTTGTGGGTTCTGCTGCTCTAGAATTTGTTTGGACTCATTTTTACTGGTATTTTGAGGGGTTTGGAATAGAGCTCAAGCAAGTCACTGCATTTACTCTGCCATCTTGGCTCCATCTTTTCTCAAATTATTTTACTTAAAACTAATTCACACACCACAGCTTGAGGACCCCTGCCATAGGAGCATCCCAACACTGGCTGTACATCTCTAAAAGTAGATGAAATTCATATGTTCAGTAAAAGCTCTTTTCAAATCCAGGATTCTGGGGTTATGAGTGCTTCAGGAACCTTCAGGAAATCTGGTTCTAGGTGGACCTGGATGGTTTCTGAGAGTTCTACAAACTTTAGGGGACCTCCTAGGCATAATAACCTGCAAGTTTTTTAACAGCTACATGAGTCCAGAAGATGGTTTTAGCTGTATCCAATGTTCCTGGAATTGGTGACACATTCACAGGGGTCAATTATATAGGTTATAGGGAAATTAGGTGGTTCTAGGTGTACTTGAAATGCTGCTTGGGTCCCCTGAGCAGAGTTATGCATGGGAAGATAGGAAACCAAAAACCGAGAAATGTGGGGTGTTTCAGGATGCAAATGGGAAGCTTTTGTCAGATAAGGATATCCGAGAAGAAGCCAACACCTTCATGTTTGGAGGTAAAAGGACAAATGGAGAGGGAACGGCAAGGGCTTAAGAGGTCCTCTGGTTGGAATGAGATTTCTTGTTGGGGTCCTAATTAGCCCTGGTGTCAGACCCTGTCATATATTTTTTCACCAGTACTGGCCTAGGTATATGGGTATGTTTCCTCTCCCTCCACAGTCTAGTAATGGGTGTTCCTAACCACCATACTATACCACCTCTCTGCATTCCTTTTCCTCTCTTTTCACCCCAGGGCATGATACAATTGCAAGTGGTGTCTCTTGGGCCCTCTATAACCTAGACCAGCATCAGGAGCACCAGGACCGCTGCCACCAGGAGATACAAGAGCTCCTGAGAGAGGTCATCAACCAGAGAAGATTGAATGGTTAATGCAGGCTGAGGCTGGGGTTGGAATCATGGGGTCAGAGCTAGGGATACCCGTAGGTGTGTGTAGTCAGGGGACGGAGCTTCTGTCTACCCTGTCCACAACCAAAGACATTCCCAAATGAACCATTTACAATATAATAGTACAAGCAGGCATTTATATAGCACTTTGATGCTGGCCAGATATTTTACATATGTTGTCTCCTTTGATCCCCTACCTGGGAAGTAGATGTTATTATTTCCTCTCTGTTTTTCCTATTTTATAGAAAAGGAAACTGAGGGAGACATAGGTGAAGTGACTTGCCCAGGGTTACATAGCTAGCTAGAGACTGAAGCAGGATTCAAGCTCACATCTTAACTCTAAAGTCCGCACTCTATCACCCAACTCTATCATCCCAACTTGGCTGGAACTAATCTTTAGCAGATGATGACTCTCCTTTACTGAAACAGCTTCCCCCTTACCAAGAGAGACATAAAGGCTGAGCCAACCCACAGCTGATTTCAGTTTAACTTTAACACAGCTCCTACCCAGGGATAAAACACTGGGAGATTTCAAGTGTCAAAGCCCCCTTCCCACATCTCTATTGTTCATCCATAGTTCTCTTAATATTCCCTAATGTCTGAGTATAAAATTCTCCAGCCACTGATTAATAGATTCCTTCAAGTTAACAACTTCCTCATCCTCTTCTTTTTCCACAAGTATTGAGGAGGTATGTCCTCCCTTTCAACGCTATGGGTCTGGGCTGACAGTTCTTTTGTCCTTGGGGATGATCTATCCCCAATGCCATTCCTGACCATGTATATCAAGGAGAGCATGAGGCTGCACCAACCAGTTACTATTGTGGTCCACAAATGTGCCAAGGACATCCAGCTACCTGATAGTCGAATTATTCCCACAGGTGCCTTGGCCCAGTCCACATAGCAAAGGGAGGGAGAGTCACAGAATGGGGAAGAGGAAGTTTGGAGGAAGGAAGGATGGAAGATGGCAAATGGTGGATTTTACCATGGGAAGGGGCAAAGGCAGTCCCACTGAAGAGGCTAGATGGTCATGTCCATGAGTGTAGGCATGGAATTTTGGGACAATATTATGCCATCTCTCTTCTCCTTACCTGTTAGGGAATGTATGCCTCATCCACATCTTTGGAACACACCACAACCCAGCTGTGTGGCCCAACTCTGAGGTACCAACACCAACCTTTTACCCCATGGATGGTCCAAACTAGAGATTAGGGATATTGGTGTGAAGTAGAACTGAGCCCCACAAACATCAAAAACTAAGAACACCCTAGGTATACATTTCATGGCAGAGCTGCAGAAAGCACAAGGTGATAGGTATTTATTCTGTTCTAGATCTGTCTATTCTGACTATGATCCCACTGTGTGGGAAGCCTATTGACCTTGAGTGGGTATGACCCTGGGATAACTCCCACCAGCCTCTCTAACCACGTCCTTGTGCCCCAGTCTATGATCCATACCTCTTCGATGCCCAAAACACCCAGAAGATGTCACCCCTGGCATTTATGCCCTTCTCAGCTGGATCCAGATGAGACTAGAACATCTATTTGCCCATCTACATCCTTGAGAGATTTGCTCACCCTTTTTGTCAGTGTGGGCAGCTTCAAAATTCCAAAAGGTATGTCACCTCTTTGGGTTATAGATGCCCCATCCTTAAATGGATTGGGGAAGAGGGGAGGGTTCTGAGAAGCAGGTTGACCTCAGGGCCCCTTTACCTTGAGCAGGAACTGCATTGGCCAGAACTTTGCCATGTCTGAGATGAAGGTTGTGCTGGCCCTCACTTTGCTGCGATTCCATGTCCTACCTCATGAGAAACCAGACTGAAGGAAAGCAGATGTGACCCTCAGAGCAGAGGGTGGGCTGTGGCTGAAGGTGGAGCCACTGCAGCATCCTTCTAGTCCTGAGATATACCTCCAAGAAGTCCCTCAGAATTGATAACATTTTCTCTGGTCTTGGGCAGGCATGAGAACCTGATGGTTGCCTTCCTTTCCAACCATCTCTGTCTTCATTGTTATTCTTCTAAATAAAATACACTTCTACCCCTAATATTTTGGCATTCATTGTGAATCTTTATGCCAAGAAGGACATGGTAGGAGCAGAAGATAGAAGCCAGGAATCTGTGTCTTCAAACCTAGCCTTTATAAAGAGGCAAGAAGGATCTCATAGATCTATATAGTCCAGGACATCAGTCTGTAGAGTTCTTAGCCCCTAGCCTTGCAAGATCAGTCATAATGATAAATCCAACTATACTAATTATGAGAAATTGGATTAGTTGACCTGTAAGGTCTTCCAATTCTATAATTATTGAACTCTCTGAATAATCAGTGATTAACTGGACAGACAGACTAGTTCTAGGCTGGCAGACTCCCAGAGTAGGTAATGATATCAAAGAGTATCCATTTATACCCAAACCTAAGAAGGAACCTCCAAATCATCAGCCCTGACAAATGTTCACCCCTCTTTAATTGATAACGTTTTAGTTGCTTTGAGAACTCCTGGCATTACCCTTTATCCCTATTCCTTTTCCTGCCCCTTCAAACAGTCTCTGTTATTCCTTTCTCCTTGCCATATTATGCCACTTAAGGCTTAAGGCTGAAAAGGTTAGTAACTCCCAATCTGCTTCCTCACTGACATTTCCCATTTTAGCTGGTTAATTTTTCATACCTGGCCCCTTGCCTATTTTCCATCTTCTTGCTCACACTCCATTTTCTCTGGATTTTAATGTCTTTGTACATCATAGATTATCAAGCCAAACTGGAATGGATCTTACAGATTATGGACTCTAAGGTGTACCTGAAGAATAAATGAATAAAAGAATAAATGATTCCAAATTATTCTTCTTTCTGAAGCAATCCTTCTTTCCTTTTTTTGGACAGCTCTAATAGTTTGCTTTTATTTTGTTTTTTAAATACCATCAACCACAAATCTTTCCCTGCCTGGCCCTAATTCTGCTCTCCAGGTCCAAGGAAAACATATATCCTTCTCCCATCTCTCTTCCTAGTCCTCCAATTCATGAATAATAGTAGTAGTAGTAGTAGTAGTAGTAGTAGTAATAGGTGAAAGTTGAACTGAGTCTCAGCAGAGTCATAAATGACAGGTCAGTTCAATCTCGAGAGGTTAAAAATTCAGCAGTTATGGAAGGTTTGGAAAAAGTAAAGCAATTAATGAAAGAATTCCATTTGGAGTCCAATTAACATGCTTGCTCTTATCCCAGGTTTTTGTATCTTCTGGTAAAGCCTAGATGAGAAGGGAGCTTCATGAGTATTGTCTCCAAAGCCTGGCTCAGAGAACTGAAACAAATTTCATATCTTTTGCCCGAGAATGTTGATTTAAGAACAGCTGTACCTTCCCCTGTTGGAGAAAAATGCATTAATCACAAACCTCTAGTAGATTAAGGATTGAATTACAATTGGCCTTGAACTTCGAACCTCAGTGGAGGACTCTAGCTCGGGCACAAGATATTGCAAGAACCACCTTAAAACCAGATTGAAAGAGTTGTAGTATAACCTTACAAAAGAAAGGCTTATTAACCACAGTACCCTAGCTCCACAAAGGATGGTGGAGGTGGCTAAAAGATCTGGTGAAAGAGTTGTAACCACAGAATACTTAATGAATAGGGGTGTGTGTGTGTGTGTGTGTGTGTGTGTGTGTGTGTGTGTGTGTGTGAAATAGTGGCCTTTTTTAGTATGGGGTAGGGAGAGAGGGAATGATACAGCCTGGAATGTAAAATGTAATGAAAATAAAATTAAAGATTAAAAAATACAAAAATAAGAACTTTAACACTTTCAACCATACCTCTTTTTTAAACTCAGATATTTGCCATCATAGTAAAAAAGTCACACATCCACTTCAAGTTTCTCTAGGTTCTCCTCTAGGGAAACAGATTTCCTGAGAAAATTCCTTGATGGCACTAGGATTTTTCTATGACATTGAAGATATAGAATCAACACTACTCAGGGGTGGAATTGTTTGTTCCTGTCTAAGCAAGTCTCTGGCCTCTACTGCCATGTCTCCTCTGCCCTTTAAGGCTTCTACTTTTTAAGTCAGTTTCACCTACATATCACAAGACCATCCCTCCCAAATGTGGCTTCAGTCTTGTGTCATCATCATAAGATGAAGAATAGCATAGTCAGTAATCTTGAGAGAGGCCATTCAGTGGCTTAGGAACAGCAGTATAGTTTCAAACAAATCAGAAAATCTCTCTCAATCTTAAAGGTTCTTTGAACATGGACAAATCAGGAGCGTCTTTATCTGCTCTATGTGGCTACTCAACCTTCTTGACACATGGCCTACAGACTTGACAGAAACTCTACAAAACTGACATTTGCCCCTGAAAAAATTTAAGCCATTTTCCTTTAGTCACTCCAACATTTTTGCTCTTCCCAGAGCCAATGCTGTTATCAAAACATGCTGATATTTTGTTTAGATATCCAACTACTTTCTCCATTAGTGTTTGGAAACTGACAGGTTTCCCAGACATTCCTTGCAGCATAAGATCAAACTGGTAAACATCTAGCTGAGCATATGAAAGGAATCTTCTTCTTGTCTTTTTCTGCCTCAGAAGTCAGGCAGTAGCCACTGTGAGAATCAGTACTGAGAACCACTGGCTGTCTGATGGATAACCCAACACATCTGGAACTCTCATGATGGCATGCTGGTTGACTTGGCTCCTTTATTCAAAGGAGTCAATACACATTCATATTTTTCCGTTCTTCAGTAGTAACACTAGAGGCAATTCATATTGACTGTTGGATAATGATGTGATGATGCCATTCACCAGCAAATTCTTGAGATGATTTTTGAGATCATCCATCCCAGACAACAGACATTTCCCTGAATGGTAAGGAATTGGTCAGTGAGCTTGAGCACATCCCACTCACACAGTAAGAACACTCCATCTTCCTGATGGGCTGCCTCAATAACTACCTTTAGTCTTCTGTTATGAGGGAATCTCCAAAGCCCAATTTCTCTGGAGCCTCCTCAGAGGAAGAGCCAGTGTCCTTGTATTCTTCTTGTCTCTGCATGATTCAGTCCTCCTGCACAGGCCACATAGATAGACAAAGCACTGAAGGATTGGGACCCAACTTGCTGTTTGCAGTATTCTACTCATATCTGGAATATGTGGTGAGGCTGCGTGCACCAGCACCAGAGGTTTCTTCAGTGTACTCCAAGGATGGATGGTTTTGTCACTTAATCTTCCAAGGATAAACCATTCCAGAGACTATAATTGAATTTTCTTCAAATGTCTCCTTACAATGACTGGAACCTCATCATTCCTTGGGCTCCATTGTCCAGAACAATGATGTAGTCCACATGCTGCAGTTTCACTGTTGCTTCTGTATGAGGCCTGATGAGTAGACCCCAGATCCCTAATCTCCCTAGGGGGAGCTTCCTGTGTTCTAGAAGCACATTTGGGACTAGACTTTCCTTCTGAGAAAGGAAGTCATATTCATCTAAATCTCTGGCTTACAGTGTGAATATCCTTATTCACCCCCATCCCCAGTTAAACAAGTCACTCTCCAGAGAATCACAAAATGTTAGAACCTAAATCTAAGTCTAGTTCAATACTATAATCATTTTTTAAATTTTTACATTACTTTCATTTCCCAATCTGTCTTTTCTACCCACCCCCATCTCTAGCAAAGAATAACAAAGAAGAAAGCAGTTCAGCAAAACTAACCAAATCAACAACCAAATCTGAAAATTCATACATGGATATACGACCATAGCTCCCCATCTCTGCAAAGAGGGGAGAAAGGAAGATTCCTGCATTTCTGCTTCAGAGATAAGTTTTGATCAGTATAATATACGCCATCAATGGTTTTGGTTTTGGGTTTTTTGTTTTGTTTCGTTTTTTCCATTTATATTGCTGTAGTCATTTTGTATATTGTTTTGCTGGTTCTAGTTACTTCATTCTAGATCAGTTCATTCAAGTATTCTCACATCTCTCTGTATTCTTTATAATCATCATATTTAGCTGTAATATTCCAATATATTAATGTGTCCCAGTTCTATTCATCCTCAATCAATGGGTATCTACTTTGTTTTAAATTCTTTTCTACAATAAAGAATAACATTATGAATATTTTAGTGTTATAGAGGACCTTTCTTTGACCTCCTTGGTATATACCATTCTGAGTCAAAGGTATGGACATTTCAGTCTCTTCTTACCATCAATCCAAATTGTCTTTCAGAATGAGTGGATTGACTTGCAGCTCTACCAACAATATTAGTGTTCCTGGCTTCACAAAGCAACCCCTCAACATTACCTATTCCTATCATTTACATCAGTAACAAATTTCATCCATGATTTTTAAAAAATAAGTCATGTGGGGAAGCAGTGAAATGGATTAGAAAAAGTATTGGTCTTGGTCAGACTACCTGGTTCAAATCTTGACACCACTATTACTACTTTGGACAAGTTGCCTTTCTAGGCCTCAGTTTCCTCAACTGTAAAATAAGGATTTCCTAGAAAATTGATAAGGTCCATTTCATCTATAAGTCTATAATTCTAAAAAACGATACATAAGAGTTGAATATGACTAGGAAATAACATAACCTGGTATGTTAGTAGTAGTGAGAATGAGGCATAACAGATAGGCAGGCTAAATGTTGTACCGATATCTAAGGGTAGATATGCAGAGATACATAGGTATAGTTATATGTGTGTATGTATATATATATACACATCTGTATGTCTGTGTCTGTGTGTGGATATACATGCATGTACACATATTACATAAATATGCATGTGTGTACCTGCATTATATGTGTATGCATGTATTTGTCCGTGTATGTACATATATTTGCATGTGTATGCATGTGCGCTGTGTATATTGCACATATACACATACATAATGCACATATGTATACAAACACACCTATTAAATCAGAGGAAGACATCCTAGCACTCTGGGTGAGTTTTCTACATAGATGATTTGCACTCAGACATTGATAAACCTCTCATAGAATAGTCCAATCATCAATAAATATTTATGTGCCTTCTATGTGCCAGGCACTGTGCTAAGCACTAGGAATACAAATAAGAAAAGGACAGACAGTCCCTGCCCCCAAGGAGTTTACAATCTAATTGGGGAAGATACTACATAAAAGGAGGGAGAAGAAGATTCGGGGGAGGGAGGGGATTTGCAGAGTCAGAACCAAGCAGTGCAACCAGTGGGAAATGAAGAGTTTTCTGGAAATTCTGAGAAGCGCTCTAGAAGGGAGCTTTGGGAGGAAGTTTTTGATCTGCTGTCCAGCCCTCCAGAGAAGCAACTGAGTAGTGAATGTGTTGGATATCAAAGCTGAAGTCATCTCCGTGATGATGAGATTTCTGTAGATGACTTTGTTGCTGTTTGCCCTTCTTCCTTCATTTTGGAAGAGGACCAATGCTGTCATGAAAGTGATGTCTTGACTTAACAGCGAATTGGACTTCAGTGAGACAGAGCTGTGACATCATCAGCCTCACTCTCTCCTCCAGAGTCATCAGCATCCAGTGGCAAGACAAAAGTCAAGAGGACTGGCGATGGCCCAGGATGCAGAAGGTGACCTTGGCCTTTCTTAAATTAAGGTCTTTCCAGGTCTCAGTTTGTCTGAGGCAATACCCATTCCGTGACTAGGGGCTAGATAAGAAGTGAGACAAAAGATGCTGAGCTAAGCTTATCCTGAGCTAAGCACTAAGTTTGCAGAAACCAAACAGAGCAGCTATTAAGAGATGAAAGATGTAGCCAAGTGCTATGCTTATGGAGGGAACACCCACACTGATATAAACACAGTCCCATTAAAACAATAAAAAATACTGATTACCAATGGAAGACTAAGAAAGGAATCAGACCTCTGCTTGGAATGAACGGGAAGATGATTATGAATAATGGACAGAAGACAGCACCACTCACTTCTTGCTTCTTTTTCTCTGATGAGGACAATGATCATCAGATTGAGAGATGCAGAACAAAAATTACTAAAATAACAATAACCTTAGCTAACATTTTAGTGTCTACTATGTGCAAGGCACTATGTTAAGCACTTTATGGTTATTATCTCATTTGATCCTTACAACAACACTGGGAGCTAGGTACTATTATTATCCATATTTTACGGAAGAAAATTGAGGCAAATAGATGTTAGGTGACTTGCCCAGGGTCACACAGTTAGTAAATGTCTGAGGCTGGATTTGGGGACTTTCCTAACTCCAGGCCCAGTGCTGTATCCACTTTATCACTTAGCTTCCTAAAAGTAGTTGAACCCTCTGATAAGCAAGGATCTAGTAAGACAGTACCGTATCACCCTCAAGAAATCCAAGCCATAAAGACCCCAAGGTACATCATCCTGAATTGAAAAAATGGATAGGTATGAGTATGGTTGTCATGATGTTTTCTGTGATCTTTGGGCCTCTGTTGAGAATAGAAGATATGCTACAAAACTGAAAATGGACAAATGTTGACCCCGATTTCCAAACAAAAAAAGAAGACAAATTCTTTAAATTAGAGTTCAGTGATCTTAACTTTGATCTGTGGAGAAAATACTAGAAAGAGTAATTAAAGGGATAGTATGTGATGAATGCTTTCGCAACCCAGGGTCTCAAGTCCCCCAAACTCTGGGTTTACATAAACTAGTTTTAATCTTAATAGTAGCCCCAAGATATTGTATTTTTTTTTCTTATTAGGGCCACATTTGGATTTTTACTCTGGGAAATCTCAGAACATAATTTGTGTTTAGTTCTCTATTAATATGAGTAAATAGGATCCCAGCTACCAAACATTTGCATAAGTCACAGACTTTATTCTGCCCCATGGAAAATACAGAAAATGAAAATGACTCATAATATCCCATAAACCAGTAGTGTCAAACTCAAACAGGAACAAGGGCTTAGATAAGGATCACTTTGAGCCATATATTGACCAGAAAATATATTGACATTATCTGCGTTTTGTTTTAGTTTTTTTTTTGTTTTTAATATTTTTCCATTACATTTTAATCTAGTTCAGGCAGCACTCTAGAATGCTATGGGCCTAATGCTGCTCCAAAGCCTCCTATTTGATATCTCTGGCATACACAGATAAATAAAACACATAAAAGATGAACAATAATCCATAAAGAAACAACGCAATCCTCTTCTCTCTAGTGAACCCTTCTTCCCAACAGGGAAATTCTCTAGCCTCAATGCCACCTCCTTTCCACAGACTCAACCAGACTCCTGTGGTCATAGTGCCACCCTGTGCTTTGGAATCACCTCCAAAACAAAATGAATTTAGTACTGATAGACCACACTCTAACAATTCAGGAAGTCCCTCTTTCACCTCACAAAGACCCAAATAGACATTCAGCCTTATGGTACAACTCTGAAGGGCTCAGTCTCCCCTGAAAGGAGTACGTACACACAGCATGCCAGACAAGTAATTCCCCTTCTAGTCAGAGTTATGCCATTTAAATAACTCACTCTAACAGTGTGTGCCAAGTCTAGGTCCTTTAATCTTCTACATGCTGGCTTTCATTCCCTTGTTACTGTTCCTCTTAGCACCAGGGAACTCTATTCTCACCAAAAAGCATAATGCTCAGTAAATTCTTCTAGTTGCAATGGAAAGCCGAATCTTCAAACTTTAAAATTTACTTTCAAGGAAATCCCAGATGTGGGCACTGCCCAAGAAATTCCCAGTGCATTCTTGAGACTGTGGTCATGTGTGTAATATTATCTAGGATATCTCTTATCAGGTTTGTGGGAAAAAGTTATTCTGTCAGGTTCTTCTTCCCCAACACAGACATTAATAGCTGCTGGAGAGGAGAAATCCCAACCCCACCCCCTGCCACTGCCCCACTCATTTCCATCACCGCCACCACTGTTACCACCATTGCTACCACCTCTTCTGCTCTCAGAATCTCCCTGGAAATAAAGATAAAGATGAAAAAAAGTTTGTTACCACCCTATTTTAGACTAGAATAAATGGGTAATTCCTTCCACTATCTGTCCCACAAGAACACATCTTGAGAATAGATTTAATCAACCAAACTCGTTACTCCAAGAGGTAACCAGATACCAATAGGGCATATGTAAAGGGGCTGATTTGTTCTGGCCCTAGTTATTGAGAGAAATAATAATTAATAAATAATAATTTGGGGAGATCCAGAGTTCCCCCTTTTTTCTAGAGTCCTCATTTTGAAACTCAATCTCTAGAGGTTGAACTTTCTCCTCAATTGTGGTCAGACCTCATCCAACCTTACAAGAAATTTAATCCAAGGTGAATTCCTGCCCATTGTGTTCCTACTAAAGCAAGTTTGGGTAGAGGTAGATCCTTTCTCTAGATTGTCCATGCTGGGGGTGGTCTGGGTGTAGAGATGGTGTCTTTGTCCAAGAGAGACATGATGTCACTCTTTCAGTCCCTCATTGGAGTGAGCCCATTTCTCTTCATAAAGTCCGCCCCTCATTAATTGTGAACCAATCAGAGTTGATTGCCACCCTTTGGAACCCCTACTCTTCTAAGGGCATATAAATTGTGAGCCTACCACCATGATTCATCTTTGGTCCAAGAAAGAGATGTCCAAATGACCATTCTTTTTATCAATAAAATGCTAGCATTATTAATAAAATGATTAATTTTACCCAGAAATTATGTCTCTCAAACTTTTTTAAATATTACAGCATGCCAATTTTAGGGTGGCCTACCCTTGAAGAGAATACTGAGATACCAAAGAAAGAGCTCAAACCACCTTGGTTATTAATAGGTTTTATTAGGGTTAATTAGGTTAATTGAGAGAGTATTCTCATAAGAGATCAGTCATCCTGGGAGGCAGCAGGACAAGGTAACATCATGGATCCCCACACAAATCCTGAGCCAAGTCAGGTTCTTCCTAAAATGTGCCATGCAGACCTAAACACAATGTTCCAAAAGCTGTCTCTCCAGGGTACATACATGTTGCCCCAAAGCTATTGTCCTAATCCAGTGTAAGGGACCTGTGGTTTCTGGGTACCCCTGCCCTGTTACCTCTGGCACAGAGGCTCCCAAGAAAACAGAGAATGGCTCAGAAAGCATTCTTATTGGAACAGCTGTCCTGCACTATGTGACACTGTCATTACTCCTCATCCATTTATGTATGCCATTTTATCATTTCTCCATGAACCTGGGGAATGCATAAGGCTGCATTAGACATTCCTCAGTATCAGATATAATACAGGGAAATACAAGCCCAGACACATAATGAAAACACTGCGGTAACCTGGTTCCTCCCATTTCTGTTCTGTCACACACAGAGGTTTCACCAAGCTTCCTAGATCTCAAATCAACACATTCAGTTCTGTAATATTCCATTGAATTTGGGGGGGGGGGAAGCTCAGACTTCTAGATCTGGCTGAGTCATGACTGGCTTACCAGATTATTAGCAGCAGCAGCCACCTTCCTCCTCCACAGGTCCAACAGCCACCTCAGATGACTGTGCTAATATCTGGGCTAAACTTTCTTTGCTCAAAACATAGTATTATTCTTTGCCATGAAGAAACATGGCACACTACAGATTTGATAGATTTGTGCAAGTACACAAAATTACAACAATTATAATCTGTGGTACCTCTAGAGAAAATTTGTGGCATGCCTTTGTGAACTGCTCATCCAAGCCACTCGCTACCTCATTACTAGACTGTGTCAATCACCTCTTAATTTATTCCCTGCCTCCAGTTCATGCTATAAAAACCCTAATGACAATTCATCCACAGAAATTATTCTTTGCTATAGTCCCAAGCTGGAAATAGCAGTAAGTCTCCATTGACCACAGGATCATTACTATAAATATCTTACATTTCTATCATTCAGTTTACATAGCATATTGTTTGCCATAGCCCTTCAGCCTCATTTAACAGGAAGTATCTCTCTTTCTTGCCAAATTCCAAAACTGAACTCTGCTTCTAATGTGTGTCTCAGAATCTGTCCCTCCTTCCAAACGTATCCACTCTTAAGACATCTAGGCTTGAAATCTCAGTTATCTTTGATTTCTCTTTCTTACTCACCCACTCCCCACATTAAATTAGTTGCCAACCTCTATAAATTTGATCTCTAGGTCTCTCATATCTGTCCCCTTCTCTCTGCTCACAATGTCAACATCCTAGTTAAAGCCTGGTCATACATAACCTGGACTATTGGACTATTGCAATAGCTTTTAAACTGGTTTTAGTCCTTCAAGGCGTTGTCTCCAATTCCTACATCACATGCTAAGAAAATAATCTTTCGGATACACAGATCTAGCCATAATACTCTATCACTCCAAACTTTTAAGTGGCACTTTATTGCTTAGAGAACAACATAGAAAACCATTAGCCCGGAATTCAAGACTCTCCACAGTTAAGCTTCTATTTACCTTTCCAACCTGATTTTACACATTTCTCTCTTCACAAACTATGTTGAAGCCAAACTAGATTACTAGATCTTTCCCTGCACATTCTGGCCTGGAATGATCTCATCTCTGACTTCCCATGCCTACCATCTCCACCTGTTAAAACTCTTCCCTCAAGGCATAGCTAAGTATCATTTCCTTCATGAAGTTTTTCTTGATCATGCAGTTTGAGGTGATCCCTGCATGCTCATCTTTCTGATTCTTACTTGCTTTCCCCTATCATATTCTGCTTGGTATTATAACGATTTGTATACGTGTGTCTTACCCAACCCCACTCCACTAAACTCTAAGCCAGGGGTGGGGAACCTCAAGTTCATCCCTTTGAATCCAAACTTCACTAAACAAGTCCTTTTAATAAAAGGATTTGTTTGGTGAAACTTGGACTCAGTCAAAAGGCCACACCCAAGGACCTAGAAGGCCTCACGTGGCCTTGAGCCTGCAGGTTCCCCATCCTTGCAAAGTTCTTTGAGGCCTGACTATGTACCTTTTCAACATTATATTGCCAGCAGCATTTAGGGTTAGAGTTAGTGTTAGGGTTACACACCACTGTAAAAATAATCAACTCTGAAAGCTGTAAGAACCATCATCAATACTATGACTATTCATCTCTTATCCAAGAATATCTGTGTATGAGACCATCCACTTTACCATGTTCTTGCATAATTTGTTATAGGTTATTTTCTCCTTCAGTAGTGGTTGGGGACTTTCTACTATTAGACTATCAGGTAGATGGGAGATTATCTAACCAGATTTTTCTAGGTAATTGTGATTCCCATCTCCCCCTCTTCCCCACATTTCCATGTTCCTACTGATTCTTGCTGGAATTGAGAAATAGGGATTCCTATTTTCTCTCAGCAACCTCTACCTCATGGTATAAAGGCACAAAGCAAAACCAATATGTAATGTGTTAAAATGCTTTTATTCAGAAGACTCACAACCAAGACAAGGGTAACTGAAGGACTGGCAGTCTCCAGGCGTCCATGTCCCAGGCCTGAGGAAATTCTCATCCATCAATTCGGGGGGGTTTCTGAGGGGTGTGTCTCAGGGATGGAAGGATGCTGCAGTGGCTCTGCCCTCAGCCACAGCCCATCCTCAGCCCTGAGGATCACTTCTGGCTTCCTTCGGGCTGGGTGTTCATCAGGGAGGATTCTGAATCGCAGTAGAGTGAGAGCCAGCACAACCTTCATCTCATACATGGCAAAATTCTGGCCAATGCAATTCCTGTTCAAGGAGAGGGTCTGCCAATCCCCAGGTCTTGACCCCAACCTTATTCTGTCTTCCCACCACTACACATGTGTAAATGCACATGCATATGTGCATGGACACACATACACATACACACACACACAGAGGATGGCCCCTATATCTCCTGGGGATAGGGCTTGGGGCCTGAGACCCAGTCTCTCTTGAGGGTTTGGAGATGACCACAATGACCCAGAAGGGTGAGGGCATTTCCCCAGGACTTCGGGGAGGCAAATGGGAAAACATGTGCCATGGACTTACCTGGGTCCAGCTGAGAAGGGCATAAATGCCAATGGTGACATCTTCTGGAAATTGTCAAATTCAAAGCGGTGTGGGTCATAGACCTGCAGTAGAAGGACAGATCTAAGATGGTAGAGATAGCCCAGGGTGATACCAGGCAGGCAGACTTTTATCAGGGAGGCAAGGAAACTACCTTTAAGGCAGCAGGCCATTCCCTGTGAGGAGATCAATATTGTAGTCTCTTGCCTTCCTGGCTCTGCTCCCTAGAGGCATATTTAGGCTTCTCCTATATTCATTCTAGGCAAGGGCTCAACACTTTGCCATGAGTGTCCCTGACCCTTAGATCTGTCCAGATAACACAAGTAGGTACCTCAGGGTTGGACCACACAGATGGATTGTGGTGGGTTCCAAAAATGCTGATCAGACAAGTGCTCCCTGTTAAGAAGGAAGAGATAGAGAGCCCAACACGGCCAATAAATTCCATGCATTCACTTGTCAAAGTTCCGCCTCAACCCCACTCCTCCCCCATCAACTTTCTAAATATTATTCCTTGGCTGCTTCCTGAAGAAAACCTTATACCTGCTTTCTACCTTCTCCTACACTGCAGCCCCAGATGCAGCCCCTGTCGTGTCTTGCCTTCCCTTACTGTGCTACATACGCCTGGGTAAAAGATACCTTTGGGGATGACACGGCCATCAGGTAGTTGGATGTCCTTGGTGCATTGGCGAGCAATAGTAACAACTGGAGGGTGCAGCCTCAGGCTCTCCTTGATGCACATGGTCAGGAAAGGCATGTGGGACAGGTCATCCCTGGAGACAGCAGACCTGTCATCCTGGGAAAGGGGGCTTGGGGCTTAGGGATGTTTCTTTGGGGGAGTGTCTTGAGCTGTGGCCAGGATGGCCTGGGGGATGAGCTCCTAATCATCTTTCCTAGAGGAATTCTCCCAGTCTCATTCCACACTGACCATTCAATCTCCTCTGGCTGACGACACCTCAGGAGCTCCTGTATTTCCTGACGACAGAGGTCCTGGTATTCTTGGTGCTGGGCCAAGTTGTAGAGGGCCCAGGAGAGGCCACTTGCTGTTGTGTCATGGCCTGGGAGGAAGGGAGAAGACTCCAGACAATTGGAATGGGGGTGAGGGAGGTGTCTATCAGTGAACTGTGAAAGAGAGGGAATATCACAACCATACTGAAATCAGCACAGGCTCTGAGGGGACAGCTCCTTCTAGGCTAGTCCTGGTCAAAGCAGTAATCACTGAGGCTGACATCAGGAACGAGATATAAATGGGCTTCTTAAGGGGAAATCTCCTCGAAATCCCCAACACCCTTAGCCCCAGACCCTCCTACTCCATCTGCTCCCTTACCCTCGAACATGAAGGTGTCAGCCTCTGCCCGAATGTCTTTGTCTGACAAAGCCTTCCCATCTTCATCCTGGAATAGTACATATCTGTGGGTTCTTGGCTTCCTTCCTTCCTATGATCAGGCTCTACTCAGGATCCTCTTGTCAGCATCCCCCAGGAACTACTGATAGTGTCAGGTATCATACCTAGAACCTTGAGACTTAGCCCAAATTCTTAGCATAACTCATACCCCATAGCCTTCTAAAGTACCTGAAACTGTCCTCTGGACTCCTACTGCACTTACAGAACCACACCATAGAAGTCACCCGATATGTTCAAAACCCTCAGAAACTACACTGAGGAGTACCCAAAATCAGATACTGTTGGAAGACACACCTAGCATAAAAGAAACTTGAATTTAGAAGGGACCCTTACCCAAAGCATGAATCCTTTCTGATGCCAAAGAATATACCTAGCTTTGGTATACCCTGGAGGTATCAGGATTCTTTGATAGGCACTCTGTCCCTTAATAATTCTTGTCCCTTCCTCCTTAATACTCTCTCTCTCTCTCTCAAGCACATTTGTACCAAAGAAATTCTAGCTATTTCCAGCATACCCTAGACTCTCCTTTGATATAGCTAGAAGCAGCTTTAATGGTACTCCTAGATAAATCTATAATGTAGGGAATTACACTTGATATACTAGAACCACAGAAATATTTATGAATATGCCTGGAATCCTATTAACTATCCTGATAAACTTAGAAATAACCTCAGGGGATATACTTTGAGGTTATTTCTAAGTATAGTAGATATACTAGTTATTTCTAAGCATACTAGTTAATTGGATTCCAGGCATATTCCAGCTAGGATATATCTAGCTATACTTAGAACCCAAGTTAATCCTTTCATATACCTAGAACAGGCTAGAGGTAGCTATATCACCCCACCATGGGAGGGTGAAAACAGCATTCTATGTGACTCAGCTCTGGGACATATATTACAGAACCATGAATCTGCTTTGGCAAGCAAGCCCTTCATCTTCCCCTGGCTGTGCTCCCCCTCCCCATGGTCCCTCAGGGCTTCTGGAAGACTCCCTCCCTTCCCACCTCTCCCTGTAGCTCTAATGTTCACCCTGGCCAGCAGCAGAACATCTATGAAGTCCACAGTCTTTCCTTTAATCTTATTCCTGAGGAAGGCCTCAGAACCTTGTTCAGCAAGGACTCGGCGCCGGGTCTGGATGACATCATCTGTGAAGCTGTGTACCAGGTGGCAAGCCCTCAAGAATTGTCTCCCCTGGCTGGTGAGGTAGTATAGACGATCCCAGTATAGGATTGGCTCCTGGTTGCGTTTTGATACAAGGTCACTTAATTCCAAAATGGCAGAGATGTAGTGACTTGGCTTCCTGTGCAAAGTATGGGCCAGGATTAGGGGTCAGGCCAGCTAAGAACCCTGAGAGAACTCCAGCCCTTCAGGTTCCACATAGTTCAGAGTAAGCTCTTTAATGTCCCTCCAAAACAGCCCCCTCCCAACTTGCCTGCACTAGACACTGACATGACCTCTCCCCACTCTGTCACCCAGGCTCAAAACCACAAATCACATATGTTCTTCCTCCAAAATAGATAATCACAGAATCTCAGTTAGAAAAGACCTCAGAGGCCACGAAGGCCAACCTGGACCTGAACAAAAAATCCCTCTACAGTATCCTTAATGGGTCCCAGCATCTACTTGAAGACCTCCAGTGATGGAAAACATGCTAGCTTTTTGACAGTTCTAATTATTTGGAAGTGGGTTTTTCCCCCTTATAGCAAACCACAAACTGTCTCTCTACAATTTCCACTCATTAGCCCTAGTTCTGCCCTCTAACATAAATAATGATAAATCTAAGCATTCTTAAAGACCCAAAGATAGGCCTTCAAATACTTGTGAACTCTGTGGGGCATGGCACCAACATGATGTGGCGCCCACATTTCCTTTCTCTCTCTGTCTGGGCTGGCTCCCTCACTGCAATCAGCACTCATATTGGCAGGCCTGGGGTAGGGAGGAGAAAGATGGGGGGCAGGGGCTGGGAAGGAGATGTGGCTCATTCCCAGAAGTACGCCTGGCCATGGTCAGCCATGTTGCTACACTCACTCTGAGCCTCTTTCCTGTGTTTCCCATTTATACAGTCACAACGACACCAGTAACTCTAAAACATAAAACATTTGCTTGCTGAAAAGGCAAAAGCAAAAACAATCACATCATTATTCAATAGAAGACAAAAGCAAGAATAACCAGAATATAATTGTCCACTCATAAACCCTGGGTCATACTCTCCTGCCAGGTTACAAAGGTGAGAGAATGGGCACAAACCTATAGAAACCTGCAGTGAGGAAAGCAGGGAAACCCACATCCAGGTATTAATGTCCTTTTTAGAAAATAGTCTGCACTGCTGTCATCTACTGGGCAGAACCACTTCTACTGCACTTCTCTGACACTCCTAGGCCATGGAAGCAGCATTAAGCTCTTTCAGCAAACAACATGTTGTGTCCTTTCCATGACAAGCAGTTCCTATAAGTCTGGAATCTGTAGAGATTCATCAATCTGTTCTCTGGGCTAGGAAGGGTGACTACCTGTCTATAGAGAAAGGTCAATAGAGGGCAATGCAGTCATGCCCCTAAAGGATTTTCTCTGTCTCAAGCTGTAGATGGTATTGCATATAAGACAAGCCCAACAAGTTCTTTAAACCACAGAGAAGTCTGCTTTCCTCCAGTCAGCTCCTAGCATGAGCTCTCTTCCAAACAAAGCATCTCCCACGGCAACTGCAGAGCCTGCCTTTTTTTCAATCTCCTTTAAAACTGTTTCATTGCAAAGCAAAACAGCCAGGATAGCTCATCAATTACAGCAGAGAAGTCTGCTTTTCTCTAATTAGCTCCAGAAGCAAAGCGTTTCTCCACACTCTCTCCACTCCCAGACCACACCCCGCCCCCAACCTGATCAATGGGGTAGTGCAGACTCTAAACTCTACTCAGGTTTTGATTCATCTGCTCTTCTTTTCCTAATGCTTTTCCTGGCTTTTTGCTTCTTGCTTCTGTCTGGAGCTTCTCTGACCTTCCCTTCTCAGTCAGCTTCTACTCTCAGTTTCTATTCTTTGATTTCTAATGCCTCAAAGCAGGGTCTTGGCATGAGTGATGTTTAAATTGAAAAACCTAAAGTCCACATTTCATAAAGTATAACAAATAGTTATTAGACTAAAATCCCACAGTCCCAAAAGAGTTCTGCAATGCAGAGCTGTTCATCAGTCAAGTGCTGAAAATATTAATATTCAGATCAGCTGCTGGAAAACAACATGTTGCAGTGATCTCTGCATCACTCTGTTCTTTTGCATGTGAGTTGTTTTCAAACACATTTTCTCAGTACTGCTATTTGAAAGACTGTTTTCTCTCAGATCCCCAGAACTATTTGGGTTTCTTCAAACTTTTTCCTGTGTTTTTCCCTGCAAAAGCCCTTTTGTTTCCTTTTTCAGAAAATAAAGCATTCACATGAGAAAAGGATAGCACCTTACACTTAAACAAAGCTATCACCTCCCTCAGGGCAGTTAGGAGACACATGCACTGGACATAGCACCCAGCCTGGAGTCAGAAAGACTCAACTTCCTGAGATCAAATCCAGCCTCAAACACTTACAAGCTATGAGACCCTGGGCAAGTCATTTAACCCTGTTTGCCTCAGTTGCTCTTCTATAAAATGAGCTGGAGAAGAAAATGCCAATCCACTCCAGTATCTTTACCAAGAAAACCCCAAATGGGGTCACAGACACCACTGAACAGCAAATCACCTCCCTCTTCCCCCCAAGGCAGTCTCTTCTCAAGGATAACATTTCTAGTTCCTTCAACTGATCACCTGATATGGTGTGGTCTCCAACCTTTCCACAGTCCTGTTTACCTTGCTCTGCACACTACAGCTTTACCATGTATGGCATCAAGAACTGAACACAATACTTGCATATGTGGCCTTTTATACCTTCCTTTCTATCCCCACAGCTTTTACCCTAAGCTATTATACAGTAAATGCTAACCTTTGATTATCTTAGTCTCATCATTTCTGACCCAAGAGAACAGGGAAAGACTGAGGAGGTACTTTTAAAGAAAAGGCTGTGCTTGACCATCTGTGCCCATATCTTAGGTTTATGCAGTGCTAAAAGTCTCCAGTTGTTTGAATACAACTGAATGAGACCTCCAAGGATGCACACAACACAAAGAAACAGAAAAATGAATGTATAATGAAAGCTCCCAGGTAGGGTTCTCCTACTCTCCCATACAGAGGTCTCAGCAGGATTTCTTGCTTTCTTGTCAACCTATTTAGTTCTGCAATATCCCAATTACTTTAGGCAAAATGGGCCCAGACTTCTGGGAAGGAAAAGACACTTGTAGGAAATGACAGACAACTTCAGATGGGAAGAGAGAATGGCAGCAGATTCTGCCTTCCTGCCCAACAGAACAATGAACCATCTTTGATGATTGTGCTGATATCTGGGCCAGTGGTTCACAACTTATTTTTTTAATCACAGCATAATATTCTTTGCCAGAAAGAATTTTGGCACATAACTGGAGAATCAAACTACTTACATGTGTATATACAATTGCTAATATGAAGCCAATACAATTCAAGGCATGCCTACCAAAAACTCATGGCCCACTTTTTGAAAACCAGGCTGAGTGACAGCTAGGTGGCACAATTTATAGAGCTCTGCAACTGGAGGCAGAAAGACTTGAGTTCAAATCTGGCCTCAGAAATTTACTAGCTATGTGGAAAGTCACTGAACCTCTGTTTGCCCAGTTTCCTCAACTATAAAATGAGAACTGAACTGATTATCTTAAAACCCAGATTTAAATTCAGGTTGCTTGACACCAACTGCACTTTCCCTGACACCTCTATTTCTTCTTTACTGGCATGCCTCTGAGACTGGGGTGCTATCTTGTCTCTCTTTCATTCTTCCAGTATCTGCTCTCCTGACCTGTGACCAAGTACTTCTTCACACCATGCTCTTCATGGCAGCCAGTACATTGACCACTGGGGACAATTCTCCCATGGACCTTCTCCCATTGCCCTTCCCCAGGTATCTGCCTCATCCAGAGGATCTGTCTGGAATCACTCACTGATACTATTACAAAGAAAACTCTCACTGGGGACATCAGGTACCCATAGGTGAAGGAAAGGGGGAACTGAACCAGAAAGAGAATCAGAAGGGGTGACAAGTGAGTGCCTCACTCCCAAAAGTTTATTTATGTATATTTATTTTTTAGACTTTTTTAATGTACTTGTTGTTTCCTCCTATAGACCATAATCTACTTGAGTGTAGGGACTATTTCACTGATATCTTTGTAAGGTCAGTGCTTAGCACAGTACCTGGTACCCAGTAGGAACATAATAAATGCATGAAGTTCCTACGACACTGGAATTGCCATATTTGTAAATGGTTGATGATGAAATAGTCACTAGTGCCTTACCAAGACTAGTCTGGGGAGATACTGAAGGCAATGTACCTCCCTCTAAGGAAGTAGATCAGGGATGGGGTTTAGAATATTAAAGACACACATAGCTAGTATAGGGCCTCCAGGTTCCATGTTAAGTTTGATCTGCCACTCTTCCTTCACCATCCTAAATCTCAACCCTAACAGTGAGCATTCCTCTTCAATAGAGTTCTTCCTTTCCCTGCACACTGTGGCTATGTTGCCTCTAGTTCCTATGCCCTCAAAGTCAAGAGCTGGGCTGAGACTTACTCCTGACAGTGGCTGTCATGGCTGAAGACACATTTCTGCAAGCTGTCCAGGGTCATGAGGCTGATGTGCTCAAAAACATTCAGGCGGATGCTGCCCCCAACATACAGTTGTCTCCAATTCATCTGCCCAAGAAAGAAATCATAAGTGTGAATCTGGACTCTTCCCAGGAGCCGAACCTTTGTCCTGAGCCTCTGTAAAAGGCTAGTGAAAGCAAGAGAAGGATCTCTTTTTGTCATAGGGAACCAAGTGGGGGCTATAGATCACATTCAGAGCTCTCCTTAGGGTAAAAGGGAGTCATTGGCTAGGAGTCAGGAGAACTGAGGTGCAATCTGAGTTATGCTGCTGTGTGAACTATTTTGTGCAACCCCAGCAACTTCCTTCTTCATCTGTTAAAATGGGGATGATTAACACTGGTCTCTCTGCCTCATAAGATGCTGGGAGGAGATGAGGTCATGGACAGAAAACTGAACTGAAAGGGCAAGTACTGGAGAAGACTTATATGTGATGGTGGCCGTGGGTTCTGTTCCACCACTTCAACCCCCTCAGGCTAAATTCAAGGAAAGAGAGTGGTGGGATAGATGAGAGGCATAACTAGGCACTTTTGCACCAATAATCCCAACAACAAATGGTAGCTGAGATAAAGTAGACTAAATGCACCATCATTTGGGGCTCAGGGGAGATACCACAAAAGACTAAGGTGCAACCTGGGGGTGAGGGTACGAAGTAGGACCTTACCCAAGTCTACCTTTGTTGGATCTCTCCTTTAACTAATAATTGTTGATAACTAGATCCTAAACTCTGCTTATTCCCTACTGAATCACTGTAGCAACCTCTAATTTCTTTTTTTCTATAGGGGAAAAGCCTTGGTCACCTTGCTGTAGTCATGGACACCATCACACCTGTTGCAATACAAGGTGATCTAACAATGAATTCACTCCACATAAGCTGCTGGCCTCTTGGGGTCTCCTCCCATCTACCCACAGCTTTTCCAGTCTTACATGCATGATGTCAGTGGACTTGTTGAAAATCTTTATGTAGGGTTTGAGGATGTCAAAGTGAAAAGCTGGGTCAGCAGGCGCCGATGCTGGCTCCATTTGTCTCCTTTGCTCAGAAGCAGCCCATCTCCTGGGAGAAAGATGGTGGAAGAAGATCATGCCCAGACCATAATAACACTACGCAGGACCCTTACCCCACACACAGATCCCACAGCACATCCCCCCCCCATCTAGGCCCCTCACCAATTCTTTACTTATCCCTATTCCTAAATCTCTCACCCACAACTACTAGCCTTCAACCCATTATTACCCAAACACTAATCCTCCCAGGATTCTATTCTCCCTTAGTCCATTAATATTCAATCCTTTAGTTCAATGAGCTCCTTGGTCAAAAGCATCTTAAACTTTTCTCCTCAGTTGCCTTCTCAATTCCTAGTGCTTCTGCCCTAACCATCACTCACCCAGCCAAGGCTTGAAGAATCCATAAAAAAGCTTGTCCTTGGGTGCGATATTGGCTGTTGAGACATATGTGTTATTTCAAGGGGTGGTGTAAAGATCATATGGTGAAGATGGGGGAGGAATGTGCCACGAGATAGCCAAGAGGGAAGAGAAGGGAGGGGAACTCAATCGCAAGCTGGGACATAGGAGGCTGGAGCTTCCTTTCCTTTGCCATTACCCATCCCCAACCGCAAAACAACTTCCTCCTAAGTTCAACACAGAAAGGGTAGAGAAAGCAAGAGGACAGCAGAGATCAAGGTGAAAAGCAAATAATGTTGGGTGGAGGGCAAGAGCAGGAGGCTTAATGTGGGAGAACAACCAGATATAGCCTGATGTCCTACCTGGGCAAGATTCAAAGAAGGCCCCAAGCTTGGCCCAAAGCACCCTGGGAATGGCCAACGCATGACCCAGATCTGGCTTCTTATTCCTCAGATACCACCCAGAAACGGGCCCAGACATGGCCTTGCAGATGATCAGTAAGGAAAGCTTGCTTTTCCAATATTTCAATATTTCTATGTGTCTTATTTAAGAACTCCTGGTCATTCTCCTAGGTATGTTTGATTTCTCCACCATGCCTCGGATGCCCTCTCACACTGGAGCTTCCCTCATCCCCTGTGACCCTTTCACCCTCTAACATCCCTCTACCTCTGTGGCCCCTCTTTTGCCATGACTGATTTCTGGGGTCTCCGTTTTGAAGAGGGGCCCAGACCGGCCTTCCTTCATTCCTCTCCTAGCTTGGCTTCTGAATCTCCCTTCCCTCATCTTTCTCTCCCCTTTCCCCTCATTAAAATGTCAGCTCCTTAAAGGCAGGGACTATGGGATTATTTTTGGGGGTGGGGTTGCTTGTATTTGTATTCACTCTTAGTATAGTGGCTGGCATATCATAAGCAGGAGCAATTTATTAAGCTCCTCCTTTATGCTAGATACTGTGCCAGGTGCTAATGATACAAAGATGAAAACAAAATAATTTCTGCTGTTGAAAAACTTACACGCTATTTGTGAAGGAGAAGGCAAGGGTGAGCTCATGAGAGCTATATGTACACGGATTATACATATAATGTATTACACATACACATGGGGGCATTTGATCATGGTGTTCTATGATTCATGGCTATACAGTACCACCAGCAGAATTATTGTTTTTTAAAAAATGAGATTTAGTTTCAGGGAAAAACCTGGGGTCTTTGAAAGCACTACACAATTTACCAAAAGAAATGCAGTGTTCTCTTTTGCTTCTATTTTATTTTTTACTATATCGATTGTCCATCCACAGCTTGACCCCTAGAGAAGCTAAACTGAGCTACAGTGGTGACTGTGTTTGGTGGCTCTGGTCCTGTCCAATGCTAAGATTCTTCCAGCCCTAAGCCATCTTCCCCTTGTGAGGGAGTTGGAACCAAAGATCATGGACTGGGTGAAAGAGGAGGAATGCTAAGGGTTCCCACTGCTCTCTTTGAACCAGAGTATATAAGACCCTCTGCTTGGTGTTCAAAGCTCTTCACAAGCTGCCCCACCACTGCCTTTCAGTTTTCTTTTACCTTACTCTTCTCCTTGTACCTGCAGTTCATTGATGCTGTCCTCCTTGCTGTACATGAGACAACTTCAGGTGTTTTCATTGACTATCTCCCACTCCTAGAAAGCTCTCCTTCTTCATCTCCACTTTGTGGCTTAAATGACTTACTTCAAGTCCCAGCTAAAACTCCACCTTCTACAAGAAGTCTTTCCCAAGGCACTATAATTCTAGTGCCTTGACTGGACTATTGGTTCCAATGTATTACAGATATAGATACAGCTATAGAGGTGGAGATAGATAGATATGGATATAAATATAGAAATCTATAGAGATAGAAATGGATATAGACATAGATGCAGAGATATACAACAGGAACTGTCTTTCACCTTTCTTTGCATCCTCAATGCTTAGCACACTGCCTGGCACATAGTGCTTGATAAATTTTATTACTATTTCCTAACTTTCCTCTGCATCCTGGACACTCTAGATATCAGATGGAACTTCCTAACATTGAGTCTCTCATCATTGTTTTCTTTCCTCCTTTCAACTTCTCTCTCGCTTCTAGCTTCTATCTTTCTCCTCTGTCCACTCCCTCCTTCTTTGTCCCTCATCCTTTATTTCTCCCACCACTGTCTCCTTCTTCTTCCCCTTCCATCATATTTCCATTCTTCAACCCTTCCCTATTCCCTCTTTTTACATCTAGCAGCTTTTATTGCACCTGTCCCGAGGAGAAAAGTTCTTGAAGGCAAGAACTATTGATTTTTCTCCCTGTATTAGGTGCTCTATGATCATATATGTCAGTGGGAGGGTTGGTGAATAGCTAGCTGAGGAGGCAGGCAGGGATAGATGTTGCCACGGTAACCAGGATCCTTGGGGTTTACATACCTGAAGCTGATGTGACAGGCCTGATGTAGTCTGGGTGGCAGATGAAAACAATTGGGTGGATGGGTCCACCCCACATTAGAAAGACCTCCCTGAAAGTGGTCACAAACTTAATAATATTCTTTATACCTTCTTCAGAGGGTTTGATCTGCAAATAAAGCAACAGGAAGAATCAGCACTTTCAAACAAACTTTAAGGAAGTGCCAAACCTGCCATGGGCAGGAAAAGGCTGAAGATTCCAAAAGGGATACAGACGCATGGGCTTTTCTGAGGGCCATCTCCCTCATGCAACCAGCATGAGAGGGTATGTAGCACCATAGAAACGGTCCAAGCCTGGTACAGAGTCTCAGAATTGTAGGGACTCCAGAGGCCATCTAATCTAACATGCACCCAAACAAAAATCTAGTGGACAACATGCTCAACAAGTAGACTTTGTGTTTCTTTTTGAGGAGCTCCAGTGAGGGGGAAGCTTCTACTTTCTCAAGAGAGTTCACCCCATTTTAAGGCGGCCATTATTGATAGGAAGCTTTCCCTAACTTCAAGCCTAAATCAGTCTCTCTATACTTTCCATCCATTACTCGTAGTTGTACCCACTGTGGTCAAGTGGACAATTCCAATTTCTCTTCCTTGCTTTCCACACTATGACAGCCCTTCAATAATTAAAGACAGTAACTCCTAGACTGAAAAAAAAAACCTTTGCTATAACTCCTTAGATAAATGTATGGTATCCAAGATATATAGAGAACTGACACAAATATGTAGGACCAAGAGCCATTGCCCCAATAAATAAGTGGTCAAAAGGTACCAACAGTTTTTAGAAGAAATGATGAGCAGCAAATATATGAAAAATTCTCCAAATCACTAATAAGAGAAATGCAAGTTTAAAACTCTGCGGGTTCACTTATCAACATGGAAAAGATGATAGCAAATGCATTCAATGCTATGAAAAGACAGGAACAACAATACACTGTTGGTAGAATTGTGAACTGATTCAATCATTCTAAACAGTTTATAATTATCTAAGAAAAGTCATTACCTGATCCATACCCTTTGACCTAGTTATCTTGGTTATAGAAAAGAAAGAAAAGGGGAAAAAAGAAAGAAAGAAAGAAAAAGAAAGAAGAAAAGAAAGAAAAAGAAAGAGAGAGAAGGGAAGGAGAAAGAAAAAGAAAGGAAGGAAGAGAAAAGAGAGAAAGGAAGGAGAAAGAAAAAGAAAGAGAGAAAGGAAGGAGAAAGAAAAAGGAGGAAGGAAGAGAGAGAAAGAAAGAAAGAAAGAAAGAAAGAAAGAGAGAGAGAGAAAGAAAGAAAAAGAAAGAAAGAAAGAAAGAAAGAAAGAAAGAAAGAAAGAAAGAAAGAAAGAAAGAAAGAAAGAAAGAAAGTCCTATGTGTGAGTAATCCTATTTCATATATAATGGGATTACATAGAGCATGTGCAAAGATTCACTTTCTGCTTCTAACTGTCCACATGTGAGTGACTCAGTGCTGAAGAGTATTAACACTGTCCACTGAGCCAGGAGAACAGACAGAATAATGGATCTTGAAAAGGGCAGTGACTCTGCCTCTCTTGATCAGTCTTCCTTTGACCCTTGAGCTGGCATCATACAACTCTAGGACTTCCTATGAAGAGGGCAGGTCGAATTGCACCTCACTCTTTTCCATCCTTTAGCCCCATGTGACCACAGCACACGGCAGCTAAAGTACATGTCCTGCTCAGCCACCCTCAGTTGGAGGTCTCATTGGACATTACCCCGTGGGGAAGGTGGAGACCTGGGGGGAGGCCTGAGCCTGGACTTTAGATCTGCCTCTTTTGTGTTTATGCTGTCATGGTCTTAGGTGAATAAGCATCAATACCTAAATGAATGTGCCCCACTCTATCCAAAGAAACTACCCTGTGAGTTTCAGAGGTTCAGAAGTTCGGAGTCCCTTGATCAGAGCTGATTGGTGGCATGGAATGGGGTGGACAGAGGGGGCAGGAAAGGGGAATCCCCAGCAGATACTCCAGTGTTTCTTAGAGGAGAAGATCACTGTGAAGAGGATGAACTCAAATCACTGGTCTACCTTCCTTTCAACTTTCTCTGTGTATTTCCCCATCATTAAGGGAACCCTTGAAATCCTAGAAACCCTCCAGACACTGGAGAAGAGAAGAGAATCTAGAACATTACAGCCTGTAGGGTCCAACAAGGTCCCACAAAGGGCAGAACTGAAGGGCTGAATAGGTGGTGCCAATGGAATGGAGAAGTGGCCTTATCCCTGATACACGTGGGAATAAAGCTAAGATGCTCTTCCAGAGCCAAGAACCTTCCCTAGGAGCCAACACCACAAAACACCAACATTCTGACAGGGGATGAGGAAAGTGACACCCCCAGTCTCTTGAAAAGATTGAGCAGCTGAGTAGGAAACCACAGAGTTCCATGATGAGTCCTGTTTCCATTTAACCTGAAGCTAAGGTACCAAGGACCTCTCGAGACTTGTGTGGCAGCTAATACCATCCCACCCAGCTTGGGGCTGCAGAGATGGACATTGAGCTTCTCTGAGGGGCCACACCTTGGAGCTGAGGAAGAAGACATAAGGGTCCAGCCTCTAACATAACATCAAACCCCATCACCCAGGTTAGGTCAGGTTAAACCATAAGATAGTCATTCAATAAACATTTACTAATTTAACTGATAACTAATTAATTAAAAATTTACTGCTATGTGCCAGGCACTCTGCCAAGAACCAAGGATACAAAGAAAGATAAAAGACAGTACCAGCTCTCAAGGAACCCACAATCTAATAGAGGAGACCACATGCAAATAGCCAATGTAGACATGCTATATACAGGATAAATAGGATATAGTCAACAGAGGGAAGGCACTAGAACTCAGAGGGACTGGGAAAGTCTTCCTGTAGAAGGTGGGATTTTAGCTGAGGCTTGAAAGACAGGGGTCAGCTGCTCCAGGTCTCGGAAATAAAAAGTCTCTCGGTGCTTTCCTCCTACGCTTACTGTTCTCTATTATATTTGAATCTCTCAAACACAACCAGAAGAGACTGATCCAAGTCTCAGGCAATTACCTTTTCAGAGATACCTTAGATGTTGTTTAAGAACAGTCTTATACAGAGCAGCCTGTACTAGAATGAGAACTCCCCAACCACAGAGGAGCTACCAGGTGGAGCCACATAGCACCAAGTAAACAAGGGAAAGGACAATCACAGCACTCTAAGAATTATATCAGGAAAGACACATAGGGGAAACTTCACAAACAGTACAGTGATAACCTTCCTGATCCCTAGAGGCTTACTTACTTAAGTCTATATCTCTCTCCACAAACAACCATATGTCCTCAGGGTTCATTTGCAATCAGTTTAATTATTTACAGGAACTAACAACTATTCTAGGTGGTGCAATGGGTAAGAGCTCTGGACTGAGTTTAAATCCTATCTCAAACACTTACAAGCTTTATGACCCCAGGAAAGTCACTTAACCTCTCTCAGTCTGAGTTTCCTCAGACTTGAAAGTCAAGATTTCAAAAGATCATAAACTAGAATGTTGGACTGACTCTAATAAGATATTTAACAGGAATAGATCCTGTGATTTATGAATGTAGATTTAGAGCTAGAAGAGACCTTAGGAGAAATAGGAAATAAGCAATTATTTGTTGTTGTTCAGTCATTTCTTCATGACCCCATTTGGGGTTTTCTTGGCAAAGATGCTGGAGTGGTTTGCTAGTTCCTTCTCTAGCTCATTTTACAGAACTCAGTAGGAATATTTTTCCCATGACAGCTGGCTGACCATAGATTGTATATACCATACTTTTTCAGTTCTTTTTCAGGAAAATGATAAATGTTGGAGGGGATGTGGGAAAATTTGGACACTGATGCACTGTTGCTGGAGTTGTGAACTGATCCAACCATCCTGGAGGGCAACTTGGAACTATGTCCAAGGGCTATAAAAATATGCATACCCTTTGACTCAGCAATGAGATGACTAGGTCTATATCCCAGAGAGATTTAAAAAAAGAAAAAGAAAAAGAAAAGGGACCTATTTGTACAATAAAAATACTTATAGCAACTCTTTTTATAGTAGCTAAGAATTGGAAATTGAAGGAATGCTCATCAATTGGGGAATAGTTGAACAAGTTGTGGTATATAATTGTAATGGAATACTATGTGCTATAAGAAATGATGAGCAGGATGATTTCAGAAAAACCTGGAAAGACTTGTACGAACTGAAGCAAAGTGAAGTAAGCAGAATCAGTAGAATATCATACACAGTAAGAACAATACTGTTGGCTTAGCTATTCTCAGCAATACCATGATCCAAGACAATTGTGAAGGACTCATGATGAAATATGCTCTCCACCTCCGAGAAAGAACTGGTGGAGTTTAAATGCAGATCAAAGCATACTATTTTTCACTTTCTTCATTTTTTCATGGGTTTTTTTTTGTCTGTGTTTTTATTCACAACATGATTAAAATGGAAATATGTTTTGCATAAGCGCACACGATTACACAACCTACATCAAATAGTTTATTGTCTCAGGAAGTGGAGGAAGGGAAGGAGGGAATTTGGAACTCAAAAATTTTTTTAAAAGAATGTTAAAAATTGTTTTTACATGCAATTGGGGAAAAATGAATTTTTTCTTAAAAAAATACTTCTTTTTCAGGTTTGAATGGGACTTGATGGCCTCCATGGTCCCCTCCAACTCTGAAATTCTATAATTTTCCAATTTTATGAAATATCTATGACATAGGGCAGATAGGTGGCACAATGGATAGAGTACCAGGCCTGGAGGCAGGAAGAATTATCTTCTTGAGTTCACATCCAACCTCAGACACTAACTTACCTGTATGACCCCAGGAAAGTCACTTAACTCTGTTTGCCTCAGTTTCCTCATCTGTAAAATGAGCTGAAGAAAGAAATGGCAAACCACTCCAGTATCTTTGCCAAGAAAACTTCGAATGGAGTCAGGAAGAGGGGGACATGAGTAAAATACAGGAACAACAATTACCTACGACATCTAGACATCACGCTAAGCGCTAGAAATATAAAACAAAAACAAAAACAGTCCCTGCCCTCAAGAAGCATCCAGACTATTATAGGCATGTGCAGAGACCCGAATACAAGATAATTTAAGGAGAAAGAATGCACTAACAGTAGAAGAGGCTTCCCTTAGAAAATGCATATCAGTAAGACCTTGAAGGACATTAAGAACACCTAGAAGCAGCTGGGAGACAGACAGTATAAAGGCACAGCAGGAATTGGGATGTCAAGGTCTACAATAATTAAACAAGTTTAGCTGGAACATAGAATTAGTGAAGGAGAGTGAGATGAAATCAGTCTAGTGCCAGGTTTGGGGGTTTTTGAGGTTTGGTTTTGTTTTTTCTTTTTTTGGTGAGGGGGAGGTGGTTAAGCCTGGTCCTATGAACCTGTGATTGAATCCAAGCAGGATGCTCTAAGGGAGGAATCTCCCTGGGCCAGTGCAAATCAGCAGTTTCCAGCCTGGGAATGCCTGGGGCACTGACAGATAAAGAGACTGGGAGCTGGTGAAAACCTGCTTAAGTGGTCCCTGGTCCCAGCTCATAGGACGCAAGAATGCTAAGATTCAGGTGACAGTCTCCACATCCCGGGCCACTCGCTTGCTATGGCATGGTTAGAGTTAAGTTTCCTGGGTCCCTGCCCTCATTTCTCATTGCTTATTAGACAAAATACCAAGACTTCACTAGTCCAGACCAGCCCCACTGCCTTCTGCTCTCGAGTGGGGGTGGGAAGAAAAGTGGAGCAGCTGGCTGCACTTCTTAGAGCTACAGACAGTTGGGCAAGTGCCCCTGGGCTACCCACCCCAATGGAGCGGTGTCTTGTCCCTTTGTCCTGAGGGGAGGGAAGGGGTCAAAGGTGAGTCTTGCTTGTTATGAGTCCTTCTGTCTATCTGCTACACCATACTGTCTCTCAGATTATGGTTTTTTACATGTTAAGTGAGAATTTACCTTCTATTCTAGGAGCAATGAGGAGCAACACAAGGAGCAACAAGAGGCCAACACAGGTCAAACCATGTCACTCCCCTACTCAACAAACATCAGTGGCTCCCTATTGCCTCCATTTGGCTTATAAAGCTCTTCAAAACCATGCCCCAACTTAGATTTCCAGCAAATTACATATTACTCCTTGCCACACACTATACAAACTAATCAAAGTAGACTTTTTATTGTACTTCAAACATCTCCCGTCTCCATGCCTTTACACTGGCTGTCTCTCTTGCCTGATACACTGCCTCCCCATCTCTCTTCTCAGAACACTTGGCTTCCTTCAAAGCTTGTGTCGCCTTCTACATGGAGCTTTTCCTGATTCTTCCTGTGTGGGATGCCACTCAAATTAAAGAACACACAGAGGTATCCAAGGAGAAACAGAAAGTTAATTTATTATTATTATTTCAAACCTCGAGATTTGAAGTGTCCCTCCACCAGAATACTCTGATGAAAGGAAACAAAGTAGAGGAGCAAAGGACCTGATTAAACAGCCCTAATGGGCAAATTCCCCCCTCCCACCAACTAGCCACTATTTGGCTCACATTCTCAATGTCCATAGAAACTGAAAACAAAACAATGAACACAATATATGTATCTGTATTTCTTAGTTTGCTGAAGTAATACCAAAGAAGCAATTAAAGATGTGCAGTCAAGCTAGACACTGTACTGTATAGCCAGGTCACCACGACCAAAATATAGCAACAGGTGCATCAACAAAATACAGGGGGGCTTCTTCAGGAGTTCCAGGCTTGGCAAACTTTAACCACTGAACAATGGCATGGGGGGGAGGGTACTTGGGGTTGAATTCCCATAAATCAGGTGATTTCTAGTAAATCAAAACTTAGGCCTGTCAGGCTGCTATGCCTGCCTTGAGTCTAATACAATTTCTATTTATTCTTCTAAGAAGTTTTCATGGGACTCCTCATCCCACTCAGCCTTGTCCCAAACCTTAATTACACTGAGGAGTCTTCACTGGGACATCCCATTCATTCCCTACCCTCAGCTGCCGCTGCTCCTACTCCAAAAAAGTACCATATATATTTCCTGCGTGTATGAATACATACATATATATAGTTTGCATAGGTCTTAGATATGCGTGTGTTATTTCATCTGAGGCAGGTAAGTGGCACAGAAGACAGAAGCACTGGGCCTGAAGTCAGGAGGACCTAAGTTCAAAGCCTGCCTCAGACACTTAATGGCAATGTGATCTTGGTGAAGTCACTTACCTCTTTTTGCCTCAGTTTTCTCAGCTGTATAATGGGGATAGTAATAGCACCTATCTCCCAAGGTTGTCAAGAGGATCAAATGAGATAGTATTCATAAGGCACTTAGCACAATGTCTGGCATAAAATAGGAGCTATATAAATGCTAATTATTATTATTGCTGTTGTTGTTACCTATTAGCATGTAATGTCCTTGAGGACAGGGAATATCTTATTTTTGTTTTTGCATCCCCAGTGACTGACACAGTGACTTAAGCAAGCACTTTAAGAAATTCTTATTAATCAACTAATTGATTGAGAGAAAAGTCACAGTCCATAGGGAAGGCAACAAGGGATGTAAAGAGAGGAGAGGAAAAATAGGAAATAGGACAAGGAAACTCAGGTAAGCAGCTGGAGTCCCAGAACAATCAATGAGGGAAACAGTAGAGGCCACCTCCATTGCTTACCTTACCACACCCTTGTGATGACCTAACCTATTTATAATTTGATCCCATAGAATCATAGACTTTTGGACTCAGGACATTAGAACTGGAAGGGATCCGGAATGTGAGAGATGGAAGGAAGCTTAGAATAGCCAACACAGACATTCAGAAGTGAAAAGGACCTTAGAACATGGAATATCAGAAATCGACCAGTCCTTTAGTCAATCAGTCAATAAATATTTAAATAAATGTCTTAAACATATTTAATATGTGTAAGCACTTCATGTGCTACAAATGGGACGTGATGTGATACAAATATCTTAGGACATAGATAAATAGAAATGAAATCCGAACTAGAAGGAGCTTAGAGCAGAGAATATTGGCGCTGAAAGGGTACTAACCTACAGGAGAGATATATCTACCATTAATCAGGCAAACACAAGGGTAGGGAAGTGAGGGATTGAAGAGGGTGAAATCCTGAAGACCAAGTCAGGTCAAGAGTTAGGATTCCTCAGATTGCCAGGATTCAAGGTAGTGATGCATAAGTGGGATGACTGATGCTGGGGCAACGGTAAAGATTCCGAGTCATGGAGGTTGGTCTGCAGCTCAGAAGGACCCATTACCCGGAGCAACTGCAGACTGACTATTACATGATGCAAGCTGCTTTCCCAAGCCTTCAAGCCCCATAAGATGGTGGCATGCACTCCCTGCACCTAGCCTGTTTAGATTCAGATGTCATGGGTCAGGTCACAGTGGCCCCTGCTGGCTTAACTACCCAAATTCCTGGTCTTGTTTTGGTTTAAAAGAAGGGTGGGGAGAGATTATTATTGTTATTACTGTTGTTGTTATTATTATTATCCCTTTTACAGATGAGGAAGCTAGCTCATAGAGGCTGTGACTTGCCTAGTTTAAAACAACCAGTATACCTCAATACCTATGCCAAGAGGAATGTTGCAACTAGCTGGGAGATCTATCAGGGGCAGGAACAGAAGGCTTAAGCCTGTTTTCCCAAGCTTGAAAGTAGGAACAGGGAATGGAAGGAAGCAACGAGTGGGGAGAGCTTCTTATCAGGCTATATAATAGGCGAAAGGAAAGTGGAAACATACTCATTTTTTTTTGTTTGTTGCTTTTTTGGTGAGGCAGTCGGGGTTAAGTGACTTGCCCAGGGTCACACAGTTAGTAAGTGTAAAGTGTCTGAGGTCACATTTGAACTCCAGTCCTCCTGATTCCAAGGCTGGAGCTCTATCCACTGGGTCACCTAGCTGCCTGAAACATACTGCTTTTAACAAACAGTTGCTAAAAATATTTCTAATAATTACTTTTGTATCCCAAACAATCACTTCCTATACCAATTAAATGATTTTGCTGATGCCATGCTGTTGTTTGCCTCAGTTCCTGTTAGCACAATATTAATTAAATATCTAGACCATGTTGATTTTAGAGATCCATGCTTCCATACTGGAATGGGGCTCAAGCCACACAGAGTTCACTTGCCAGAAAATCTTCAAATAATCAAATGCTTTGGTGATTTCATCAATTCAAGTGTTCCTTCTAATTGTGTGAATTACAATTAATCCATGCCTGCTTGTTCTGTGCCACTCTTGTCCATGTCCTCCCCTGAGTTTACCCCAAGGGTCTACCCAACATGCTGGGAGCCTTCCTTGCTTTCTCTTGACATGGAAGAGATACCAGAGGAACACACAAGCAATCTATGTCTTATTCTTCCCAAATGACCATCTCATCTTCTTTTCTATCATAAATTTCTTTAACAGCATCATTTTCCAGTTCTTCAGAGTTCATTTTATAATATTTTGCGGCCTGCTTATACCCAATATGCACCTTTCTATTGCCCTCAGAATGCTATGAACTTTTAATTCTTAGAAATTATATTGTTCCATAACTCACAGCCACATAACATTCACACAATATTCATATTAAAGATGGATCTTTGCTTCTGGGAATTTAGAGTCACCAAGCAAACTTTGCAATTTCCCAAAGGCAATACAACCTGCTCTCCTCTTGCTGCTTAATTCTAGATCTAAATCATTATCTATTTTCAACGTCTGTCAAAGAAATAGTTATAGATTAGATAGATAAAAATGTACATATGTATATATTTATACATAGAAATATATATACACATATACATGTGAACTCATTAAGTTGTCTAGCTAACTGCATGTTATAATCTGGACAGCAGGTATTCTACATCCATTTATTTTTTCCTACATAAATGGTTGGGCCAAATCTTTTAGAGTACTTGTGGATCTCTTCCAGGAGAACTACAATTTTTCAAACCAGCATGATGTCATCTGCAAATATTAGCATCTTTAGGAGATCACTCTTCAACTTGGAGTCTATACCAGATCACCATGACTATGCAATTTTTGCAATCACATGTCTCAGTTACAATATTTTCACACAGAAATATAATTTATAGAAACCTATGGCCACAAAAAGGAGAACAAAGAGCATAAAGATCATCTTAGTACCCAAACACTTGACTTATTTGCAAGGTTGGAAGATGAGGAAGCCATAGGTAACAGAGGTTTAGACTTGTCTGAAAAAAAGATATAAAAGACAAGATTAACTTGTCTATAAAATTTTACTGCAAAAAGTTGTGGAAGTTTATGAATAATCTCACATCTGATCGAGCCATTCTGGAGAGCAATTTGGAACTAAGCCCAAAGGGCTATAAAATTGCATCTACCCTTTGACCCAGCAATAGCACATAGTTCTATATACCAAAGAGATCATACAAATGGGAAAAGGACCCACATGTGCAAAAAATATTTATAGCAGCTCTTTTTGTGGTGGCAAAGAATTGGACATTGAGGGGATGTCCATGAACTGGGGAATGGCTAAACAGGTTGTGGTAGATGAATATAATGGAATACTATTGTGCTATTAAAAAAAATGATGAACAGGCAGACTTCAGAAAAACCTGGAAAGACTTATATGAATTGATGCTGAGTGAAGTGAGCAGAACCAGGAGAACATCGTACACAGTAGCCACACTGTGCCATGACTGACTTTGAAAGACTAAGCTCTTCTCAGCAATGCAAGGATCTAAGACAACTCCAAAAGATTTATGATGGAAATTGCTATCCACATCCAGAGAAAGAAATTTGGAGTCTGAGTGCAGATGGAAACACACTATTTCCTCTCCTTTTCTTTTGTTGTTTTCTTTTGTTTCTTCTTTCACATGGTTCCTCCCATTAGTTCTAATTATTCTTTACATCATGACTAATGTGAAAATATGTTTAATATGAATGTATAAGTAGCGCCTATATCAGATTGCATACTGTCTTGGGGAGGGGAGAGAAGAGAGAGGGAGAGAAAATCTAAAACTCAAAATCTTATGGAAGTGAATGTTGAAAATTAAAAATTAATTAATTAATTGATTATAAAAAATTTTTAAAGAAGCTTAAAAAAAGAATAATCTTACATCATGAAACAGAGAGAAATAGGAGGTGTCAAATCAGTTTAAAGAAAGTTAAGTGAGAAGCCCAGCTAAACAAAGTCATTACAAAGCATTTAAAGGTAAAACTGGAAAGAAGATAACAGTTAGAAGAAATATGGAAAAGATTTGGAAAGATTTTTATAAAAAATTTTAGAACGAAAAACTCTTTTCACCATGAAAAACAGAGCCACCAAACTTAGGCTCTAACATAGCAGTCCTAAATATGTGTATAGAAGAGACAGAAATGGGACTCTAAAAAAAAAGATGGCTTTTTCCCTGTCACAAGCTGAGTCGAGCATGAGGCGACACTCCTGGGTGTTTTCAAAATTTAGCTTCACCAGTGAACCGCTGCCATGGCCGCTGCTGGAGGTGTAATGGATGCTAAAATAACTGCAAGAAGTGCTGAAGACCGCACTCATCCACAATGGCCTAACTTGTGGAATTTGTGAAGCTGCCAAAGCCTTGGACAAACGCCAAGCCCATCTTTGTGTTCTTGCTTCCAACTGGTATGAACCTATGTATGTGAAGTTGGTTGAGACCCTGTGTGCTGAGCACCAAATCTGCTTCATCAAGGTTGATGACAACAAGAAGCTGGGTGAATGGGTAGGCCTCTGTACAATTGACAGAGAGGGCAAGCCCCTTAAAGCGGTTGGCTGCAGTTGCGTTGTTGTTAAGACTATGGCAAGGAATCTCAGGCCAAAGGTGTCATTGATGAATATTTTAAATGCAACAAATGAATAAAATAAAAGCTTTGGTCTGATTTTTAAAAACGTAAGATGGTAAAAGCAATGGGACTATCAGAAAAAATTAAGAGAAAGGTAGGTGATAGAGTGGATAGAGTTTTGGACTTGGAGTCAGGAAGGCCTGAATTCAAATCTAGCCTCAAACACTTAATAGCTGTGTAACCCTGGGCAAATTCCCTAACCTCTGTTTGCCTTAATTTCCTCATCTGTAAAATAAGGATGATAACAGCACCTACCTCTCAGAGTTCTTGTGAGGATAAAAAGAGATAAAATATGTAAAGTTCTTTGCAAATCTTAGAGTGTTATATAAATAATAGTTATTGGAATTAAAATGCCCTCACACACACACATGAACATGAACCTAAATCTTTTCAGGGTTAACATTGGCTAGTCCACTGGTGACAGATGACTAGAATATGAAAAGAAAGGCAGAAAACAGAGAATGAAAACAAAAGAATGCTGTAGTCTGTAAGAATAGTATGAGGAACATAAGTTCAGAATGAGCTGAGAATCTAGCTGCTAATAAATGCTAAAAACAACATAAGGGTTGTCATAGCTATGTTGGGAAGAAGAGTAAGACCAAAGTAGGAATAGCTAGTAGGAGTAGTAATAAAAGTAGTAGTAGTAGTAGTAGTAGTAGTAGTAGTAGTAGTAGTAGTAGTAGTAGTAGTAGGCATTCATGTAGTGTCTACTATGTACCAGGCACTGTGCTAAGTACTATTACAAATATTATCTCATTTGATCCTCACAACAGCCCTGGGAGGTAGGTAATATTATTACTCACATTTTAAAGTTGAGGAAACTGAGGCAAACAGAGGTTAAATGATTTGCCCAAGCTTACACAGCTAGTAAGGGTATGAGGAAGGATTTGAAGTCAGGTCTTTCTGATTTCAAGCCCAGCCCTCTAGCCACTGCATGGCTTACCTGCCCAGGATAGGACTGCTGCTCAGCAATAATGATAACAAAGGATAGTGATAACAGATGACCGTGAGAAACCCTAACTCAACTTTATTTTGTGTCTGTTTTTTCTTCCAAAAAGAATGAGCATTAGACTAGAGAAGACAGAAAAAAAATAGCTAATGGGAAGGGCTGAACCCCAAGATAAGTAGGGAAAGGATACCTAATCCTAGATCACGGTCTAGCAAGATCAGACAAGCTACACCTTATCGGCTTGAAAGAACTAGAAGTGATTGCTAAACCATTGTTGTAAAGATCATGGAGAGGAGGATTGGTGCCACATGACCAAAGAAGAAAAAATAATAACTGTAATAATGACAACAATAACAATAGCTAGTATTTCTAAACTAGGGTTTGCAAAACAGTTCGAATAGTTTATCTAATTTGTTGCTCACAACAACCATTTGGAGTAGGCGCTATTATTCCTATTTTGCATATGAGGAAACTAAGGCTGAGAGAGGTTCAATTACTTGTCCAGCACCACAGAAAGTAAGTCAGAAGACAGCATTCAGGTTATCTTGACTCGAAATCCAGTGCTCTATCCACTATGACAGGAAATGGATAGAGTCTGTGAACCGTGGGCCAGTGAGATTATCATCAGTTCCTGACAAAATTCTAAAACATGATAATAAATGGAGCTTATAGTAATCTCAGGCAACACTAAGAGGAGTAGATCGTCAAAGAATAAGGAAGATGGTCTGACTGTACTTGGTCCACGTCAGGCTACATCTGGAGTACTGAGTTCAGTTTTGGGCACCATGTTTTAGAAAAGACATTGATAATCTAGAGAATTACAGAGAAAGGTAAAGAGACTGTACACCAAGCCACAGCAGAATCAGTTGAAGGAACTTGGTATGCCTAGTCTGGAGCAGAAAAGGTTTGGGGAAATAATGGGAGCCATCTGGATAGCTGGAAGAAAAGGGGGACTTGTTCTGCCTGCCTCCCAGGGAATAAACCAGGAGCAAATAAAGGAAGCTGCAGAGAGAATAATTAAGGGCTGATGTAAGGAATATCTTCCTATCCATTAGAGCTGCCAAGAGTGAAAAGGGCTGCTCTAGTGGGTAGTGAGTTCACTGTCACAAGGAGTCTCCCACTGAAGTTTAGATGACCATTTGTTGAGAATGTAGTATAGAGTGGATTCTTGCTTAGCTTAGGTACCCTCTGAGGTCCAGTCCAACTCTGAAATTCCCAGAGTCTCTGATGGGCATTGGTTCGGATCGGATGGAAATTTCCAACTTGAAAGATGTCAAAGTCCAACAATGCATCAGTTCATGTGAGGCACCAAGGGTCGGGGAAGGAGGAAGGAGAAGTAAGGAGAGAAAAGAGCTCAAGTGATGAAGGAAAGGAGAGGATTCCTATCTGCTCAGGGAAGGCTCAACCACACTGTAAAAAGACCTGCTGTCTTGGGTACAGGGGACCAGGTAGGTGGGGAAATGGAGGCTATGTCTTGGGCAAGAACCCAGTAAGAGGGAGCCCTAAGGTGAGGAGACAGGAGAGAACAGTCTTTGAGGAACCTGTGGCCCTGATAAAGACTCAGTTTAAATCCCCCTCATCCTGTGATGGCTCCCAGATTCCACCTGGGCTCTTTGCCTTCTTCATATGTCCACATCCCACTGAGAAAGCAAAACTCTTTCCATCCTATGGAGGTTATTGAGGAAGGGAGTAATTATAGGGGGGACTCTTGCTATATTAGCACCACCAAGGACATCAGAGAGACTGAGCCCCCAGCTAACCCTTCCCCAGAGAAGACCTGCTCAATTCCCCGCTCTAGGCTCAAATGTTCAGTTCCCTTCAATCCCTCAGGCTCTTGGCCCTTTAGTGCCCTCCAATGCTATGTGTCCCTAGTTCTCCCAAGCCTTCTTCCCACTGATAAGCCCAGACCCTCTACCCACTGAAGCCCCCAGCCTCTCTATCCTCTGAGCCTCCCACCCTGACCTAGCCCTCAGCCCAGATGTCCCCACTCACCAGTCCTGCATGGCCCTTAAACCAGTTCTGTAATGGGGGTTCAGGGAAGCATCGAAGCTGTCGGCAGTTGATATAGCATTGGTGGACAAAGGTCAAGGCTTTGCCCAGGATCCAGGTGCTAAATGTCAGGAAGATCAGGAGCAAGGCTGAAGAAACTCTAAGCTCCAGTCCCAGCAGGCCCAGATGGTGAGACAACCACTCAGAACCAGGCAGCATCCTCTAGTGGGAGAAATAAGGTGGAGCAGAGGGGAAAGAAGAGTAATGGTGAGACACAAGGTGAGATGCACAGGGGAAGCCATGGGGCAGAGAAATAGGGGGAAATATAGAGAAAGATTCAGGAGGGAGAAAGAAAAAAAGGGGCAAGCAAGAAGGGAGGTGAACAGGAAAGGAGACCATGGGGTGGGGGTAGAGCAGGGTTTTGAGATCACAGGGAAAAGTGACCAGGTTGGGAAAGCCAAGAAGGGAAAGGGAGGAGACATGGAAAAGACGGCAGGGAGAGAAGGGCCATGAAGGAATCAGAAAACCAGGGTCTGTGTGTGCTGGGATGGTCCCTTACCCTCTCTGGGACTCCCTGTCCTTCAAGGAACCCCATCCTTCCCCCATATTCTTGAAGGCAAAAGTGAAGTAAAGAGTGGGAAGAGGTGGTCTCGAGTCCTCAGGAGCACTGCCAGAGGAACATGCCCCTAATTTCAGGTTCCTATCAGTCTCTTCTTGGCTCCACTGTTAGGTTTGGGACTCAGAGTCCTTTATGAGCAGCTGTAACAATGGGGCTGACTCATGTTACCTCCCTACACTTCCCTCTCTCAAGGTTGGGCCTCTTCCTGGCCTGATGCCTAATCCCTCAATCCCAAGTTTCTGAAGGGAAAAAGGGGTGTATCTCTCCCTGAACAAGGAATCCCTCACCATCCCCTTTGCTAGCTAAGTATCTGAGTGATACAATGGCTAGAGCACTGGAGCTAGAATCAGGAAGACCTTACTAGCTGGGTGACCTTGAGCAAGTCACTTAACCAAGTCACTCACCCTCTGTTTACTTCAGTAGGGATAATAGTAGCACTTACTTCACAGAGTTATTGTGAAAGTCAAATGAGATAATGTCTAAAGCACTTAATACAGTGCCTGGCACACAGTAGGTACTTGATCTACGCTTGTTTCCTTCCCTCCCCCCTTCCCATTACCCTGCCCCGAGCTTCCAATGTTTGCAAAAGTGTCTTGGAAAACCAGTGCCCACAAAAGCATGCCTCCATCCTGCAGGCCCAACATCAGCCATGGTCTGACACATCATTTTCATCTCTCCTCTCCTACCTGGCTGCTTTCAGGACCAGCCTCCTTCCTAGTAAAAGAAAAGGTCGGCTAATTCTTGATGGGATAGTCTCTCCTATGTTCCAGAAAGTATCGTCCCCTTTCCCGTGAATTAAGAAGGTAAAAAGAAAAGGATGGCAAGGTTTCTGGCTGTATGTAACTCATTTTCTGAAGGGCTTGCAGTGGTAGACGACGAAGTTCCCTGAATGACCATTTGAGCAAGAAGAACTGATGATTAAATGTATCTACACAAGGAGCAGCTAGGTGGTGCAGTGGGTAGAGCTCTGGCCTTGAAGTCAGGAGGACTTGAGTTCAAATCTGCCCTCAGACACTTGACACTTCCTAGCTGTGTGACCCTGGGCAAGTCACTTAACCCCGATTGCCTCACCAAAAAGGAAAAAAAAAAGTGTATGTACACAAGGGATGAACCATCCCTCCACTTCTCTCTTCCTTTCCATCAGTGAAAATGGTGGGCTGTTTTACAAGCATAGTGCTTGTTATATCATAGTAAATACTTAATAAATACTTATTGACTGACTGATTAGAGAGATTTCCCTTATCTTCCCTCCAGCCTCCATATGGTTATAAAAAAAGATGTCCTAACTAGGCAAGTTTCCAGGTCCCTTAACTGTCTTTGTCCCTCTTGTGTTTTTTTCTTTCCTTGTCTTAAGTGAACAAGAATCCAGGATTGGATTTAATCTTATGAATTTAAAAGGTCCTGACATTCTGAGTTGATGCTTAAAGGAGGTAGAGGGAAGATCTGCATTAGGATGTCCACTAGAAGGAAGATTGGCCCAACTCTGACATGTTTTACTAGTAATAGGCACCAGGAGTTGTTTGGACAGTGCCCAGCCAAGGTGAAATGTAAACTGTCTCATTAGCCATTCTAGAAACTTCTATGTGTTCTAATGAAGATAAAGTAGCATCCTCCAGCAGATCAGGCCAATGGTTATGTTCTGTTAATACTGTTCTATTAATGCATGATTGCGAGCTTTTTTGCTGTTTACCATTTTTGCTGGTATATAAGAATAAGAAGTAGTATAGTGAATAGAGAACCAATCTTGAAGCCAGAACAACTTGTGTTCAAGCCTGACACATGCTGGTTGTGTGACTTGAGACAAATCACTTAACCTCCCAGTGCTCTGGACAACTCTCTAAGACAAAAGTTTCAGAGGAAGTGCCAACCTACATCCGTAGAGGCATTTTCTTCACCCAAAAGTTCCCTCTGCCAATAAAGTCGCTTGCCTGGTTCTTTTCCCTATGAATGTCCCATACTCAATTCGTTCATACATTGAATTTTTTTTTACTTCTCCTTTTTTGGGGAAATCCCCTAGAATGGTGATCCATAATCTAATTTACTATAATCAAAATTATTACCTAGGTTCCCTGGGGTGAAGTGATGGGTGCGGGGCCCAAGCCAAGATCTTCGCCCTTTGCCCCAAAGGGAATCTGACTCACAGGCCCCAGACCCTCATCTCCCTTTGAAAGCCTTAGCCTTACCTTTTAATCTTATTCAGATGTGCACTAAAAGAATATGGCTCCCTTTTGTCTATAGGCCCCAGAAAGGGCTTCCTTTATCTCCTTTTGAAAGTCCTAGCCCCACCTTGATTTTGTGCAGATGCCTTTCAAACTTCTGCCTTCCTGTTCCTCCATTATCTATTCCCATTGTCTATTCAATCTCTCAGACCTCCCCAATTAGAATTGTTACCTAGACCCTTTTCCCAACCCCCTTCTCTGGCTACCCAAAGTTACTTTAGTATTTAAGATCCACCTTGGCCCTCATCAGATGCTGAGAATCTCAGGCCCACAAGGCTGAGAATCTCTCATGCCCATTCATCTTTACGGGTGTCACCCGGCCTATGTGTTTTACCACTAACAAACTTTTCCTCTGGCTGAAGAAGATTTGAGTTGAATTCTTTCAGACAGGGCCCGGTACCGCGATCTTGGGGTCCCAGCACCCCAAAACTCCTAGACCTCTCCAAAGGACTTAATGAGTCAATAAATGTGTGAAAAAGGAGCCCTGTCTCACTGAAACCAGGCTCCATAGGACTAAATATGATCAAAATGGTATGGCTGTGTACAGGATCTGGAGCTATAAGTGCCTAGACTCTGAGAGCTCAACCAAACAATATCTCAAAGCTAGACCTGTGTATAGATATAGATACAGATATAGAGATAGAGATAGATAGATAGATAGATAGATAGATAGATAGATAGATAGATATTGTAATATATATATATCCCATTGGACCTTAAGCTTCTAACAGGGTCTATTTTCACTTTTGTCTCTGTCTCCCTACCCGTCACTTAGAAAAATGCTTAAAGGAAATAAGGAAGGAAAAAGGGAAAGGAAAGAAGAAAAAGAAAAATGTGCTAAATATATGCTTATTTATTGATTGGTTGATTGATGGAACACACATGACAAGCAAGCATCCAACCTTGGCTTGAAGACCTCCAGTGATAAGAAGCATGCTACCTTCCCTGGAAGCCCATCCACTTAGAAAGTTTTTCCCCAGAACAAATGTAAATCTATCTCTTTGCCACTCCCACCCATTAATTGCTCTAGGCCTCTGGGGTCCAACAGAATGATGTTCATCCCTCTACCATAGAGAGCCTTCTGATCCTAGGAACCAGAGTCATTTCTTCTCCAGGTTGTACAGCCTTGTACCTGGCATGACTTTAAGGCCCTTCACCATCCTGGTTGCCCTCCTTTGGTGCTTATCAATAGTTATCTGAAAACACAGAGAGCAGAACTGGCTCCAAGTATTCCTTGATTGGATTGAAAAGGGCAAAATACAATGGTACCATCACTTCCCTAGTATTGAACACTTGCCTGCCTCTCTAATACAGCCTACCCCTTCACTAGCCTTTTTGGTTGGCACAAATCATTGGTGTTTTATGTTAAGTTTACAGACAAAAGGCTATTTTCTCTGCAATTGATAGGGCCCTAGGGCTCAGAACTTCCTGTTTGGAAGATGGGGAGGAGGGGAAGAGAAAGAGACTAAGAGGAGTAAGGTAACAGGAATTTCTGGTTTTCCAAAGGTTCTTCCCAGAACCATTGAATTCCTCTCCTCATATCCCCAGGCCCCCTGAACTAGAAAGCTTCACCACTTCAGCTTTGGGCCTACCAAGAAAGTGAGTGAGGATTGGGGGAGAGAAGGGGAAAAGTATGGAATTTAGGACTTAGAGGCTTAGGGGCTCAAGAATGGGGATAGGGATGGGGAAAATGGATTTTCTAGAGTTTTGTGGGTAAGGGGATAGGCAGAGAGAGGGATGGGCTGCATTCTTGAAAATTTGGTACAGGGTAGAAGCCCCCAGCAACAGCTCAAAATGGGCATTAGAAATGAGGGGGTGGGTGATGCAGGATCAGGTCAGCAGAGGACCCCACAGGACCCAAAACCCCCAGAAAATGAAAGTAGCAACCAGGAGCCAGCAACCTAATTGGTTCCCTTGCCTAACTGGTCTTCTAGACCAGAGGTATCAAAGCTGTGAATGCTTCCTAGGCCCCAGTGCAGCCTGAACCAGATAAAAATGTAACTGGAAAATGGTTATCCAAATAAACAAAAATACAGTTTAATATAGATAACATTATATTTTAGAAGTAGGATCCTTATGTATGGATTAGTGACCCTGTTTCTATTTGAATTTGATAACACTGCTCTAGTCCCTCCCCACACAGCTTCCAGAGCAATCCTAATACATAGTGAGTGCTAACCAAGTAACTCACTTGCTCAAAAGCCTTCAGTGGCTCCCTATTGTTTCTAGGATAAAAAAAACAAACTAGGCTGGCATTAAGAGCTCTCCACAGTTCACTTCCAGCCTCCCTTTTGCCTACCTATGCTCATGAACTCTACGTCAGTCAAACTGTACTTCTAGCTGTTCCTTGAATTTGACGCTAGGTCTCTTGGCTTCACATAAGCCTTTCCTCATAACTAGGATACAGTCCTTTGTCCTGTCCACCTTTCAGAATTCTTGTCCTCCTTTAGCTCAGTCCAGGTTCCACTTCCTTCATGAAGCCTTGCCTCGATCCCCCTCTATTCCTTGACAAAGGAAAGGAGAAAATTAAAGAGTTTTTAAAAAAGAAATAACTAAAGAAAGGAAGAAGGAAGGGAGACAGAAAAAGAGAGAGAAGGAAGGAAGGAAGGAAGGAAGGAAGGAAGGAAGGAAGGAAGGAAGGAAGGAAGGAAGGAAGGAAGGAAGGAAGGAAGGAAGGAAGGAAGGAAGGAAGGAAGGAAGGAAAGAAGGAAGGAAGGAAGGAAGGAAGGAAGAAAGGAAAGAAGAGGAAGAGGGAGGAGAGGAAGGGAAAGGAAAGAAAGAAAGAAAGAAAGAAAGAAAGAAAGAAAGAAAGAAAGAAAGAAAGAAAGAAGAAAGAAAGAAAGAAAGAGAAAGAAAGAAAGAAAGAAAGAAAGAAAGAAAGAAAGAAAGAAAGAAAAAGAAAGAAAGAAAGAAGAAAGAAAGAAAGAAGAAAGGAAGGAAGGAAGGAAGGAAGGAAGGAAGGAAGGAAGGAAGGAAGGGAGGGAAGGAGGGAGGGAGGAAGGAAGGAAGGAAGGAAAGAAAAGCATTTATTAAGTCCTTACAATGTACAAACCACTGTGGGGATAAAATATAAAAGCAAAGACAATTCCTTTTCTCAAGGGGCTCATATTCTAATGAGGGAAACAATGCAATTAAAAAATTTCAGCTACAAATCAAGTGGAAGGGTCCCATGAATCATGGAGTACAGCCACAAAGTAGATACTATCTAATGCCTCTTCTTCAATGTCATTTCAACTGCTACCATTTAACAGTTAACCCGGCTGAACCATTTGACTGTCCCCAGGACTTCAGAGGCAAGAACCTTCTTTTCCTAATCTTCAGTAGATATTGTTGCTGAATAGGCCAGGGCCTGAAATACTCACAGAAGTAGTGACCAGAGAGTGTTAAGAATGAGGGTAGAAAGACAAGTTAGGGCCAGGTTGTGAAGGGCTTTAAAAGCCAAACAGGAATTTCTATTTTTATCCTAGAGATGTAGGGAGTGACTGGAGTTTATCGAATAAGGGGTAATAGAATGAGATCTGTGCTTATAGAAAGCCATTTTTTATAGAAGATGATTGAAGTAAGGTGAGCTTTGAGATAGAGAGATCAACGACGAGGCCATTGCAGTAGTCTAGGTGAGAAGTGAAGAATGCCTAAGATGATGGCTGTTCGAAGAGAAGAGATTTGGATGTGACAGATGTTGCAGTGATAAAAACAGCAATACTTGGTAACTAATTAAGTATGTGAAAGAGGAAAAGGGAGGAGTCCAAGATAACTCCAAGGTTACAAACCTGGCAGAATGTAAGATACTGGTGACCCAAATTACACAGCTAGCTGGCTAATACTAGAACCAATATTAGAATCCAGGTCTCCTGATTATTCATTCCAAAATGCCATGTTTCCTCTTCACACCTGTTGTACCAAGAAATCAGCGAGTGACACCCAGATATAATTTAAAATGTGGATTTATTAGCGCATGGATGCAAGGGGCATGCACACCCAAATCAAGCAGCCCTGATCAGGGGTCGAGCTAGGGTTTATATGGAAAAGGACATGGGAAAGAAATGCCAGGAACACTGATGAGGTAATCCAAAGGTGCAGGTGTCTTTGGGGGCTATGGATGGGAAAGTACAGGGAGTACACCGGACAGGGAGAGGATGGATCTTTGGAGTCTGGCAGGAGGAAGAGTCCTTGGGCTGGCCAAGGACACCCCTCTCCCTCTGTCTTGATGAAAGAATGCTCTGCAACAAGGGAAAGCTTTCTCACAACACAGGAACTTACTAAGGAATTGGGAGGCTTCCAGAGACATGATCTGAGGGCTCTGTGTAGCTGTACCAGGGAGAGAGATAAGGGTCATGCTGAGGCCCATGCATGAATAACTGCTAGGCACAGTGTCCTTGGGCTGGGGAATGGCTGTCACAAGACAGTGTTTCTGAGACTGGGAGAAACTGGGGCACAAGTACAAGCACAAGCACCAGAGCACCCCATTATTATGGGTCAGAGATCACACAAACCAGACCAGGTGTCCTGTTCTCTGGTATAAACATAATTATCTAAAGCAATTATATTGCAAGCTTTCTTATCCATTTGCATTGGAGGTACGGGCTATGCTGAGCCATACGAGAGTACACTTCACTATTGTTTAGATCTAGGAGGAAAGAGGTCTGGGGCAAGATTAAGCACCAACTTTTGCTTTCCATGGCTTAAAGGGCCATACTACCTAAATGGCAAAATAATGTTCTGCATTACAACCCATGGTCATGCCTGAAGTCTGATATATCAATGGGCTCCTCTAGACCAATTAGATAGTTTAGTTCAGTAAATATTTATTAAGCATTTATGTGCCAAGCACTATGAAAGGAATTAGGAATACAAAGACAAAAGGGAGAAAGGCATATTAATACACTATGGTAGAGCTGTGGATTGATGCAATCTTTTAGAGAATGATTTGAAATTTTGTAAGAATAATAATTGAACTATCCATTACATTTGACCCAGTAATCATACTACTTGGCATTATCCCAAGCAGGTCAAAGACAGAAGATCCAAGGTCCAATATACCTTGGAATGCTAACAGAAGTCCTTTGTGGTGTAGAAAAGGATTAGAGCAAATGTTGATGAACATCGATTGAAAATGCTTAGGAAAAGAAACATGACACATGAATGAAATGGCATATTATTGCACAGTAAGAAATGGTGAAGTCAGAGAAATCTGAGAAGATTTAGATAAGCTGATGCAGAACAAAATAGGTAGAACCAAAAAGAACAATATGCACAGTGACCATAACAATGTAAACCAAAGGAAGCAGAACTCTGAGTAAGTGAAACGGCAATGATGGTCCTGGAGAAAAGATGAGGAAATATGACTCGCAGCACATCAGCAAAGTTAAGTCAACAAGCATTTATTAAGCACCTACTATGTTCCAGCATTGTGCTAATCACTGGGGATACAAAGCAAGGCAAAAACAGGCCATACCTTCAATGAGCTCACATTCCAATGAGAAAGACTTCTTGTCGCTTAGTCAGTTAGTCTGGTCCGATTCTTCATGACCTCATTTGGGCTTTTCTTGGCAAAGATAGTAGAGTGGTTTGTCGTTTCCTTCTCCAGACCATTTTACAGATGAGAAAACTGAGGCAAACAGGGTTAAGTGACTTGCCCAGGGCCACACAGCTAGTAAGTGCTGAGGCTGGATTTGAACTCTGGTTCTGACTGCCAGACCCAGCACTTTATTCACTGTGGTACCTAGTTGCTCAGGGAGGACACTACATGCAAACAACCATATACATACAAGATATTTATAAGATAAATTGGAGATAATCATCAGAGGAAAGGCACTACTGTTGAGAGGCATTCTCGTAGAAGGATTCTCATAGAAGGTGGGATTGGAGTGTTTTTACACATTATCAGAATTAGTCACTGTCTGGTGCTTTTGTTTAATTATTTTTATTTGTTATCAAAAGAAAGTCAACCTGAAGGTGGGAGAAGGAAGATTTCCCTCCAGAAATAATTGTAACATAAAAAATAAAAGGCACCAATAACATGTACTTTTGAAATATGGCTCTCTCTCAAAAACAAAAAAAATGAACCGCTTTGATGGGATGACCTCTAAGATCTCTTCCAGATCTAAATCTATGATCTTATGAATGAAATTAGTTTCCTGATATAATTCACAAACTGACTTTGCACTTGACACCTCCCCTGCCATACCTACAACAGCTGTTCTGGGGTCTTACATTCCTTCACTTTTAGATGACCTACATGCTACACTCTAACATTCCATTTCCAGATTATAGAACTGTCATAGATCATCAGAGTTAGAACCCCCCATTCCCAGACTATATGGTTCAGCCTCATCAGTCTATAGATGAAGGAACAAAGTCCTAGGGCAGGGAAATTACTTGCCCCAAATTGCATTGCTACCTGACTATTGGCAGAGCCAATGCTAGACTCCAGGTCTCCTGATTTTCCAATCCAGTGCTCTTTCCAAACACCACATTTCCATTTCAAGCGCGAGGTCATACCTGAAGCCTATATGTTATTAAGCTCCATTAGGCCAATTGAACAATTTTAAACAAATATTTAATAAGCATTTATGTGTCTGTGTTATTATTAAGCATTTTTGCACTGTGTTAAGCATTGGGAACACAATTGTTGTGTGCAGCTTTTATTCTGTTGGGGAGAATTGAAACTAGAAGAAGCACTGAGCTCGTGAGTTTCCCCATAACCTAGTGCCCCATCTACCGCAATGTCAGAAGATTTTCCAAAGGAAATCCATTCAAGAACAATTCTAGAAAAATTGAGTTTACTTACTGTCAGATAGAAACATATATGTTACTTCTAGAATTTCTCTTTTCATATATCAAAATTCAATCTCAAGCTATTTTAGCCATCACTGCTAGAAGGACATGGTAAGATGAATTGAGAAATAGCTTATGATTTCCACTAGGGCACCAGCTTATCAATGTCACAGATCAGATCTGCTCAGAAATCCTTACAATAGCAAGAAATCACAAGAGAACCTTGTTCTGAAGAACATGTTTTAGGTACCTGTCATTCTGGACATTCTGATTTATCCAAAAACAATTAAAACACCCTTCCTTCACAAAGAATAAGGCAGGGTTGGTAGAGTATTTGAAATCCTGGAAGGAAAATTCACATTCAAATCCTGTCTCTGACCGTTACCAATCATGTGAACATGTACACATCATGTCATTTCTCAAGACCATTTTCTTATCCATAAAATGGGTTAGTAATACCTGTAGCACCTAGCTCACAATGTTGCTGTGAGTCTCTGGTAAGAAAATGTATGTAAAGTGATCTGCAAACTTTAAAAGTCTGTGTCAGTGTCAGCTATTACTATAAGGGTTAGCTCTGAATCTTGGCACCCAGAAAAGATGAGGAGTCACTCATAGAAATGCCTATGAGTAAGAGCCTTCTTATTCCCTCCAAGGTTACTGAATACCAAAGCTAGAGAGATATCAGTGGTCACGAAGTCCAAATTATACCTAAAGAATTGCCTCTATGAAATATCCAACAAGTAGTTATCCAGCTTGAAAGTTTCTGAGGAGGGGAAATATCCTTCCATTCTCTCACATGAAATATTGGCCACTGGTAAGGAGGAAGACCAAGCTAAACTAACTAAAGCCTAGCCCTGGGAAGGTGGGGGGTGCTGTCCCCTGGGATGCAGGGTTCCAAAAGGTTAGCCACTGGAATAGTACCAAGAGAGCCACTGGAAGGAATTGCTATTCTCTTGTTACCAGTATGAGACGGAGTGGATGGATTGAGTAAAGCCAAGAAAAGAATTTGAGGTGTACCAGAAACGTCAAATGGTCCAAATATTTTTTGTACACAGGTCCCTCAAAGGGACAGGGCTGCCCTTGAAGAGATGGACACACCTGCCTTCCCAGTGGTAAACCTGGAGTTCCTAACTTGAGTTGGGGAAATTGAGGCTTCCTGAAGGCACTTATTGCATACTGTAAGTATACTGGGTGCCTGTTCTAGGTGCTTACTTTATGGGCTTACTTCCCCTGAATCTGTACCCATGCAAGGAGGTTGGGGCTCCCCAGAAGGGACCTCAACTACTCTGAGGGTGATAGGTGGTTATTCCTACTTCGGAGTTCCCACCAGTGTACTCCCCCTTAACAAAGTGACCAGGTGACTCAATTAACCCTTCCCAAAGGTATTAACTCATGTAAAGCAAGAATAATCATTACATAACATTCCACCCATAAACCAAAGGCACACAGTGAGTGCCTTTGCGGGGTGGGGGGGGCGGGTGGAGTGTGCACAAAAGAAAAGTACCATGATAATGATGCATGTGTAGGGAATACTTGGGGCCAGAGAAATTCACAACTTTAGAAGTACAGTCCTCACTGTCCTTTCTCTCAGGACCATTCTTTACAATGTCCACTAATGAATAAGGGGTCTATATTGGATAGGTGGCTACACTGCTAAGCTGGCCTGGGATGGATTGCTCTGCTGCAGAACTGTTGCTGTTTAGTCATTTCCAGTCGTGTCCTACTCTTTGTGACCCTTATGGAATTTTCTTGGCAAAGATAGTAGAGTGGTTTGCCATTTCCTTTCCAGCTCATTTTGCAGATGAAGAAACTGAGGCAAAGAAGGTAAAGTGACTTGCCCAGGGGGTCACACAGCTAATAAGTGTCTGAGGCTGTATTTGAACTCTGGTCTTTTTGACTCCAGGCCCGACAGTGTAGCGGCTCTGCCACCTGGCTTCCCCATGGACCTGGAATCACGCTAACTCAGCTTCCTGTTCAAGCCAAGGTACATCTATCCAATGATCACAAAACAGTTCTGGAGTTCAGAGTTCCCCTATTATTAACTCTAAAGTTCTGTTGGTTATATGCTGATAAGCAACTTGATAAGCAATAAGGCATTGAAGCCAGTCTTTGTCCTAGAGAAGTACATTGTCTCTGCGGGCTGTTTTCCAAATATTTTTTGCATACAAGTCTCATATTTGTCCTTGCTTTTGCCCCTTTTGATCAAAGCCTGATGGGGACACACCTTTACAAAAGCAACAAACTGAAGGCCCAAACACAGAACCTGAAAACTCTGGCCACGAAGTTTATTAAGGCTCCAAAACACAGCTAGCAGATCTCACACAAGACAACATTCCTGGATTCCTCCCTAAGCCTTCACTAGTACTGCTGGTCCTGAGAAGTTTGATTTTTAGAGATTATCCATAGAGTCACCCGAGAGGAATGGAAAGAAACTCAGCACTGGATCCACAGTGGTTTCACAACATGAAAAATAATAGTTAACATTTACACATAGTAAATGTAAGGTTTTCAAAGTGCTTTACAAATATTATCTCATTTTATCCTCATAACATAATCCTCATAAGAGTAACCTGGGAGGTAGGTTACTCTTATTATTCCTATTTTACAAATGAAGCAATTGAGTCAGAGAGCAGCCAAGGGTCACAAAGCTACTGAGTATCTGAAGCCAGATTTGAACTCAGGTCTTTCTAACTCCAACCCATTGCCCTATATACCATGCCACCTGGCTGCCCCTAGCAGACTAGAATGTAGGCCATAACTAGAGAACTATACAAATTATTGAACTCCCTGGACTGCTGATCATTCTTGAAAGATTGTCTTCTCTGAGATGAAGGAGTTGGAGAAGCTCTGGAAAGACCTGCTAAACAACAGAATTTTCATTCAGCTTCACAGACTGAGTGAAAATTCCACTGAGAGAAAACAGCCCCTCAGAGAAAAAGTATTTATTAGAGGCAAAGGTGGCCTACATCTCTTGTTTCACAGAAGCTAATTTATACGTGACTACTATGAGAATCTTGAAGAAGACATCTAGGAAATCTTGATAGCTAGAATGTTGTGGGAAGTGTAGAACAACTGTTTGTTGACTATTTATGTCATATCTGGCAGAAATGTGGATTTTGGTTTCTCACCCTAAGAGAAAGGCGAGTCACTTGACACCAGGAGTGCCTGCTTTGAAGCTGGAGTCAGCCAGGGACCGATGAAGCAGAGTAGGGTTAAAGCAGAGAATAAGGAGTTGAGATTGTTTCCTGATGCTTAAAGAGACTCGAGCTCAGCTGGGCCCAACTGAGTGGAAAGCTCAGAGCTGACAGTGACTCTTGATTATCGAAAGTAGCTAAGCCCAGATGAGTGGAAGGTTCATAGAAAAGCAGCTGATCTAAGAGAATAACTTAGGGCCTGCTTTGTGCCCCATGGAGATGCCTTTTTTTAAAAAAAGCTTTTGCTTCTGTTACTAATAGCTGAATGGATTAGAGAAATGAGAATCCTCAGCTTAGGAGCTGTCTAGAGAAAAAAGGGCTGATATGCCTTTCCCTTTATTGCCACTTCTGGCTTAAGATGGGAAAGAACCTAGCCAATAAAACAGATTTGAATAGTTCTCTAGATCCCAAGCTTATAGGGAAGAACTTTTGTAGAAAGAGTATTACATTGCCTTAGAGCCCAGCCAAGGAGCAGTGAATCAGTCAGGCATAAAGAGGCAATGCTCAACATATGACTTATGGTATGGACTATTCCCTAAGGAAACCAAGGCCATCAAGGCCTACAGTACAAAGTCATGGGTTGCCCCCCTTGGCAAATGTGTTTCCCTACTTATGTGCCTCCTAACTAGCTTTTTCTAAGTTGGTGCTGTTTTTCCAAATGGTCACTGCATGGTAGGAGAATGTGAACCAGATTTATGCATAGCTTACTATGATATTACTATTCTTGTTTTTGTGTTGTTTCATAAATGTTTTGTGATTGAATTAATAGTATCATCTAGACAGATTTGTTTAAATGGTAAGCACACCAGTGGGGGCTCAAGGCTACAGTTGTGAGTAGTAGATTCCCCATACAAGGGTTATCTAGAGAACACTGAGAGCCAACTTTAGAAGTATGAACAATTCCTCTCCTGGAATCTCCCAACCTGCCAGTACAAGTGCAGATTGGGGTAAATGAAACCAGCATAGAGAGCCTAGAGAGCAGCGGAGCCTGCTTGTGCCCATGCTACACTAATACCTTATCCCATAGGGCCTGTATATCAGAAATTATATTGATTTACATAGAGGGGAAAAGTGATATGTGATTCATAGCAGACAGGACCCCTGATTCAGGAAAACACTGCACAGAGGTCAGGACTTTCCTGAGAAAGTGAATCATCAAAGAAAGCAAAACTATAAAAGCCTCAGCCTTTACAGGCAGTTTGAATAGGAAAGATAGGCAATGGACTCAGTTGCCAGATAACATATCTGGTTAAGTGGACTTTAAACTGAAAAGGGCAGGGAGGGAAAGAGAAATGCTTGCATCTCTCTGCAATTCCTGGCACTGCAGAGAGGACCGAGTACAGCTGGGAAAGGATAATGGCACAGGGAGACAAGAATTTGTAGAAGACAAATCAAGAAGGGAGACAGCCATAAAACCCATGGCCTCAGATACAAAGGTGCAAAGTCTGGGCAATAAGCAGAGTGAAAAAAAGTTCTTGGCAAAAATACAAACCTAGATAGGATGAAACTCAGGATGGGAATACATCTCCAGTAGGTCATACGTCATTCAAAAGAATGTTTTTTGTTTTTAATAGCATTACATAAGGGTGGTTAAGTAGTACAGTGGATAGAGTGCTGGGCCTGGAGTCAGCAAGAGTCATCTTCATGAGTTCAAATCTGGCCTCAGATGCTTACTAGCTGTGTGACTCTGGGCAAATCACTTCACCCTGTTTGCCTCAGTTTCCTCATCTGCAAATGAGCTGGAGAAGGAAATCACAAACCACTCCAGTATCTTTGTCAAGAAAATCCCAAATGGGATCACAAAGAGTCGAGCTAGACTCAAATGACTGAACAAGAATAGAAAAGGAAGCTTCAATTAAAAAGAGCTTCATCACAAACAGGTCATCCCAGACTCACCTTGATTTCTTTTCTGGTACATACATTAAACTAGTAAATGAAGGAAACACTGTAGACATAGTTTGATTAGACTTCAGAGTTTTTTAATAGCTTATTATTTTTATTCTTTAACAATCTTTTTTTATGAATCCATCCCTCTCACTACCTCTGCCCCAAATTGAATGGGGGGGGGGGATCACTCAGTATGTGTCTATATAGTCCAGAAAAATAAATGCCCATATTTGCCAGGTCTGAAAATGTATATCCCTCTCTGCATTTTAAATTTGTTGCCTCACAGGTAAGCCCTTGCAAAGATGGTAAATAGTGCCTAATGAAGGTTAAGGATGAATTGGTTATGTCTGGAAGAAGCAGGAAGGAAACCAGTAAAGAGGAAAAGATTAGTGAGGGAGAGGATAAATCAGAATCAGGCTAGTTGGTCTAGAGCTTGCAGTCTCCCTCTTCCCTCTTTCAAAAACCAATTCCTATGGCACCTCTCCCATTCACCCAGATCATCCATTCAAAGTGTAATTGATGGCATGTTTCGTCTGGATTCTTTTGGATACATGGTTTATCATTCCATTGATCAGAGTTCTAAAGTCTCTCAAAGTTGCTTTTCTCTATGATATTGCTATCATTTTATAGATTGTCCTGTCTGTTTCTGTGCACTTCAATCTGTATTAGTCCATAGACATCTTTCCAGTTTTCTCCGAAATGGTCCATTTCAATATTTCATATGGCACAATAATGTCCCATTACATTCATACACCACTGTTTGTTTAGCCCTTCCCCAATAAGAGGACACCCCCTTAGTTTCCAATTTTTGGCTATCATTAAAGGAGATGCTATAAATATTTTTGCTAAATAGATTAAATGTTAAATTAAATTAAATATTTGCTTAAAAATACTTTTTACTCTTTCTTTGATTTCTTTGGAGATATAGGCTTAGGAGCTGAGTCAAAAGGTATACAGTTTGTGTACCTAGACTTTAACAAAATATTTGATAAAGTGTCTCATACTACTATGGGTGAAGAAGATGGTGAGAGGTGGTCTAGACAATAGGAAATGGATTGCATGGCTGTCCTCAAAGAGTAGGCATTACTGGTTCAGTGTCAAGTTGTCAGGAGGTGTCCAGTGAAATGCCCCAGGTATCTGTGCTTGCCTGTTCTATTTATGAATAACTTTATTAATGACTTATCAATGAGTTTATCAAGGATTTAGATAAAGGCAGACAGAGTTTGCTTGTCCAGTCTGCAAATAACTGGATGGCAGAGTCAGGATTCAAAAGTATGACAGACTACAGGCTAGGATGAATCTAATAAGATTAACTTCAATAGAGATAAATATAAGCATAAAGTCTAATTCTGTATACTCAGGTTTCAGAATGTGTAGATGCTACTGCTTAGGAAGGGTTCTGGTCTGGGAATAAAATTCTCGAGGGAGCTCAACTGACATGATTACTTTGGAGAGGAGACTTTCTTCATTCCTGCTCCAAGAGAAAGACAAACTATGGAAGGTAAACATCCAGGGGAAAGCCAGCCCTGATTTTCAACTTCTCTCCCTAAAGACTTCAAGGAACTTCTCTTTGGGTGAGATCCAGGACTCTGTCTTGGTGGAAAGCTTAGCTCACTCCATGTAAAGATCTTACCTATTCTTATGTATTTTCTGGTATATTATAATCTGCAGAGTTTCTCCAATTTCTGTTTGTAATCTACTTAAATAAATAGGCTTACTCACTATTCACTATTTGTGATAGTCTTTTGTGTACCTAGCATTTGGTGAGGAGTTAACCTCCAGGTATAAGCTTGGAGTTCTTTCTTTTTAAGGGATAACAACCAGGGGAACTAATAGCATTTTGTTGGTTGCTGTCATTTAAAAGATTGTACACCTAAATTTTCTATTTGAGGGAGAGGGAAGGACGATAGATATAATTCTAGTCTGTACCCCTTCTCTCAGAGGAGAACAGAGAAGCCAGCAGTCAGCTTCGTGGCCCCTTCTCCAGCTCACCTTTAGGCAGGAATCAAAGTCTTCCTTGAAGAGAGATAGGCTAGATTCCAAAGATATCTATCAGTGTCTCTTCCATGAGCCACATTTAGGCAACCCATGTGGACATACACATATTACATGGGCAATACACACACCCCACACTTGAGTTTAAAAAATCAACTTCATGAATTCAGGATAAGGGAAGTGTGGTTAGACATGAAAAAGTTCTGGCGGGGATGAGGAGATACTGAAAGAGAAGCTTAATATGGTTCAGCATATTGTATGTATAAAATATGATCCACCATGAAGAGTTATGTGGTGACCACAAAAGCTAAAGCAAATATGGGCCACATTAAAACAGGCATCATTGTCAAAGAAAAAGAGGGGATATTATCCTCTCTTCTTTGCAGACATAGGGAACAATGAGTATGGAACATTGTATATACTGTCATGAGACAGTGAGTTATACAGAGGCTACAATACTGGGCCTAGAGTCAGGCACTTATTAGCTATATGATCTAAAGCAAGTCACTTAACCTCTGATTGCCTCAGTTTCCTCCACTGAAAAATAGGGGTAATAGCAGCTATCTCCCAGTATTGTTGTGAGAATCATATGAGATATTTGTAAGAAGCACAATAATTAGCACATAGTAAGTGATAAATCCTTACTTCTTTCCCTTTATCTATCAGAGTAGCTTGATGTTTTCGGTATGCTGAACTGATTTTTTTTATATTTTGTTACCCAAAAAATTGCCTTTTAGATAGGGGGATAGATTAGGAAAGAAAATCATTTTAGTGGCTGAATGGAGAATAGATTGGAATGCAGAGAGACTACTGAGGCCTGAAGAGATTAAAACACAGGCAGAGATCATTCTGAAGAGGAAAATGGCAACTACATAACATGGCCAATGTGGCTGCACATCTACCAAAATAATGTTTTCAAAAGCACGCAGAGAAAGTGGAAGCAAAAAAAGTAACCAAGGATAATGACAAAAGTAGGACACAAGACTTTCAAAATAGTGCCAGTGGTATATTACTAAAGGCCGGAATGAACCAAAGCTGCTAAGACACACTGAGGATAATAAATGGGAGCCTGTGGGACCGTGTTACAGGCAGAAGGAGGATTAAAGGAGAGATAAAACCACTTCTCAGGGAGAGACGGAGGGAGGACAGTGATGTATGATGGTGAATGGGATGAACTCTTCAACCCTCATTTTCCTTCTACTATCTTTGAAATGAGAAAGATAGAGCAAAAATGGTGAGCCAGAGATGGAAATCAGGTAAAGAGGAAACAAAAACAGAGAGAGGGAGAGAGTAAAAGGCTATCCAACCTCCCTCAACAGATTCAAGTCAGCAGATCTGAGCAAAACTACCTAGCACACTGAAAGAACTGGGAGATGGAAACACTGCACAGGTCTAGCTACACTTTGAGTGAATAATCTGAGAAAATGGAATAGGAGCTGTAGGACCTGATTTTTGAAAGATGAAGGAAGGAGATGGCAAACTCTAGGCCAATGAGTTGGATTTTGATTCATCCTCTCCCTCATTCATCTTTAATCTCTTCCTCTCTACTGGTTCTTTTCCTGCCACCCATCCTTAAAAAAAAAAATCTTCAGTGGACCCTACTTACCATTGTCATAAGCTATTGTCCTCTCTTTTCTCCCTTTCTCAGCCAAATTCCTTGTATGAGCTGTCTATACTCTCTGCCTCCACTTCCTCTGCACTCACTGTCTTCTAAACTCCCTATGGATCTGGCTTCTGACCACATCACTCAAGTGAATCCTCTGTCTCAAGTTACCATGATCTCATTTTTGTTTTCAAATGACCCAATTATAGTCTTTTTTTTTCTTTTTGGTGAGGCAACTGGGATTAAGTGACTTGCCCAGAGTCACATAGCTAGTAAGTGTTGTGTCTGAGGCTGGATTTGAACTCAGGTCCTCCTGACTCCAGGGCCTACGCTGTATCCACTGTGTCACCTAGCTGCCCCTCAATGACATAGTATACAACTAACTTCTGTTCATAAGTCAGATGTTTGGTTTTTTTGGGGGGGGTTAGGCAATTGGGGTTAAATGACTTACCTAGGATCACACAGCTAGTAAGTATCAAGTGTCTGGTGTTAGGCCAGATTTGAGCTCAGGTCCTCCTGGGCTGATGACTCCAGAGCTGATGCTCTATCCACTGCACCACCCACCTAGATGCCTTGTGATTACAGTCTTTTGCAAAAGTATACCTTCACATATAAAATGTGGAAAGAGTATCTTGACTTTGACATCATCATCATCATAGCTGGCATTTACATAATGCCTTAAGGTTTACAAAGCACTTAACAAATATTTTATATTCTTTTGTCCTCACAATAACCCTGGCAGGCAGATGCTACTATTATCCCTATTTTACAGATAAGGAAACTGAGGGTGACCAAGATTAAATGACTTCCCCAAGGTCCCAGAGCTACTTAAATGTCTGAGGCCCAATTTGAACTTGGATCTTCCTGACTCCAAGTCCAACAATCTATCCGCTGCCCCCACCTATCAGCTTCTATAAATTAGACTTGGAAAGTTTGATCTTTAGAACATCAAACATTGAGTAAATTACCAAGCTTATCATTTAATCAGTTGTTTTTCCTCAAGAGAAGCAAATTACAGTATGGCACAGGTCACAGATGTAAGTAAACCATATCACTTCAGAGACCTGATAATGTAGAATGGCCATTAGAGGAAATGCATTTTCTATTCCTCAACTGGGTTGTCCTGAGAGGAAACAGTCACTTATGCCACTATTTTGGCTTTGTTTTTTTTTTTTTAACTGTGGACTAGTATGTTCCCTTGTTAGGCCCAATCACTTGGGTCAGACATCTTCTGTTTTGCCAAGGAATTTATCCCTGAACAAACTCCACTGTTGGGGAGGGGGGTGCCTGAGAAACCACCCAAGGTCCTGATAGGAGAAACCCTAGGGAGAGGTGGATGGAAGTGGCAGTGACTGAGCAAGGAAGTCCCACATGGAGAATGAAAGCTGACCCAGAACTATGATTAAGAAAGTCCCCAAAGGACACAGAAGATACACTACGTGCTGATAAAAGAAGCTTCAGAGGGGATGGCAGAGGGGACATTCCAACTGGAAATGTCCCAGGGGGATCAGACGACCACATAGTACCCTGATCAGACAGACAGCTGAAGCTCTCTGACACAGGACACTGAAATCTGTCATCCCTCTGAATGGAGAATATGGAACCACAGCCCGAGAAGTGAAAGTTAGCAGCAAGAACACAGGAAATAGAGATCAGAATCAAATAGGGTTGGTCACCAAATCCAAGAGGGTTGAGTCTGACCCTAGCATTAGGTCCTAAACCAAAAACTGAGGCTAGAGATTTTAATAAACAGAAGATACTAACACTAGGAAGAAATAGTATGGATCAAGCATGATCCAAGAGGAAAACCTAGAATAAAAGACTGCCTCCACAACAACTAAAAGCAGGACCTTGGGAAAGAAAATGCCTGGGTTGCAAAGACAACAAGAATATTTAAAAGAAATAAAGCAAGAGATACAAAATGGAAAGCAGAAGATGGGAAGAACCTGGCTGATTCTGGATGTAGTCGATAATGATCTAAAGTCAAATAAGGAAGCTTAGGGGCTAATTGGACTCTTTAGGTTCTTGAAAACCATTATTCCCACTTGAGTATTTTGATGGTCCCTATTCACCACATCACTCACCAATCTCCTTCTTTTTAGTGATGTTTGGAATGGGCTGGAGCTTAAACTTAAAAGACCTAAAGTGAGTTACCCAGCAGTGTCTCCTCCTGAGTGAGTCTATGGGGCTGATGGTCTTATACAGCTCATCCATAAGGATCAGGCCACAGGGAGACTGCCAGGGTCTGGCAATATCAAACAATCATCAGACCTCTGGATTCATAAGTTCCCAAAACAGCCACTCCATACCACCCTTCAAAAAGAATTGCTTGCTCATTATTGGGCCCTTGTTGCTACTGAATGACCATACTCTTACCCTCATCCAAAGTTGCTTATTACGAGTTGAGCAATGCAAGATGACCCCTCTAACAAGATGGGTAAATCATGGCAGTCTTCCATTTTTCATTGGAAATGGTGCATTCCAGATTAGGTCTTCCCAGGCTTCTCTGGCTTAGCCCCTCTGGCATTCTCTGGTATTAGCCCCTTTACAAATAACGTGTACATAGGCTGAGACCTCCAGTCCCAGTTTCACTGCTTTGCCCCCTCCACTAGTCCAGTGTGCCTCCACTGATGAGGATTAAGTCTTAGAGAGCACCATTTTGCCTGATTCACTGATGGTTCTACCCATTATGAGAGAAGTATGCACAAGTGAACCTCAATTATTGACAGAATAAGAGAGATTTTGACAGACCCTCTCAGTGGGCCAGGCTGCAAGCTGCATGGCCAGCATGTGAGAGAGACTTGAGGGATGGAATGGAATAGACAAGATTTGCATCTATATCGATTCCTGAGTAGTGACTAGGATCTAGCTAAGTGGTCTGGGGCCTGACGAGAACAGCACAAGACAATTAAAGGCTCTCTTCTTTAATGTTGGGACCAGTGGAAAAATTTTATTGTTGCCTCCTACTGCATACAATTGTTCATAGGGCATGTTAATTCCCATTAGACATCGCATACCCTCTGCTGAATTAAATGATCCAGTTGATGCCCTCAAGAGAGTGGCAGAGATTAAAGACTGACTCTATCATCAATCTAGATGTAGGGGGATGCTATGCTGTGGTGGGTATGAGACCATATGATCCCGTTAAGTAAGAATGACACAGCTACTTCTGCTCAACAAAGCTCTTCACACCTATCTGTGTATATATTCAGAAATTTGTTTTCACTTAACTATCCATATTTGTTTAAAAGGGCTTTGTTTTTCTTCTTTTTCTCAGTTGAGGGAAAGTGAGACAGAAGACACATTTTGGTTTATAGAGAAAAAATAAAATTTAGAAACATCAATATCCAATGCAGAATTGGACTTGGACAAGGTCACTCCTTGATTGAACCGCAGAAGGGAACAACAGAGGCTCTGATGTTATCTTCACTCCTTGCCAATTCCTACTTCTTGTTTGAGCTCTGGTTGTCAAGCAAGGTGACCTTAATTCCCCCTAAAAAGAAGTATGTCTCAAATCTATGAAAGGAGTTGAATCTTTGTCTTCTGTAATGGCCAGTTCCGTGGCAATAGCATTTGAGACTGATCTAGTCCTTTGAAAAATCCCTTAAGTTCCCCAAATGAGACCCAAGAAGGGAACATTCTGTGGTCCTCCCTGAGGAGTAAATCTTAAATGGATCATTGGACTGAGTCACTTGATGCCAAAACAAAAGACTTCAATTTTTGGATGGGCTTTCCCCTCCTCAGCTTCCTACTAGAGAGAAAATGTGCCTCAGATATACCAAAGATAAAACAAGGCTCTTCATTCAAAAACTAGCTTCTTAGGGGTATTTAGAAGCCTTAATACCCCACTGTCTGGACAATTCATCAACCAGCAAGGACTCCTTCAGGATTCCAGAGGAAGGGGCACTGTCATCAAGACTAGGCGTGCCATTTTCCAATTGATAAATGGTCAAAGGATATAAACAGGCAGTTTTCAGATGAAGAAATCTAAGCTATCTATAGGCATATAAAGAAGTGCTCTAAACCATTTTTGATCAGAGAAATGGAAATTAAAACAACTCTGAGATACCATCTCACACCTATCAGATTGGCTAACATGACAAAACAGGAAAGTGATAAATGTTGGAGAGGATGTGGGAAAATTGAGACACTGATGCACTGTTGGTGGAGTTGTGAACTGATGCAGCCATTCTGGAGAACAATTTGGAACTATGCCCAAAGGACAATCAAACTGTGCATACTCTTTGATCCAGCAATACCACTACTAGGTCTGTATCCCAAAAAGATCATAAAAAAGGGGAAAGGACCCACATATGCAAAAATATTTATAGCAGCCCTTTTCATGTTGGCAAAATGTTGGAAAATGAGGGGATGCCCATCAGTTGGTAAATAGCTAAACCAGCTATGGTATATAAATGTAATGGAATGCTTTTGTGCAATAAGAAATGATGAACAGGCAGATTTCAGAAAATCCTGGAAAGACCTTATGAACTGATGCAAAGTGAAATGAACAGAAAGCATTGTACACAGTATCAGCAACATTGCATGATGATCAACTATGAATGACTCAGCTCTTCTCAGCAACACAATGATACAAGACAAGTACAAAGGACTCATGAAGGAAAATGCTATCCATATCCAGATAAAGAACTGATGGATTCTGAATGCAGATTGGTGCATATTTTTTCACTTATTTTATTCTTTCTCGTGGTTTTTTAAAATCTGTTTCTTCTTTCACAACTGTGACTAATACGGAAATATTTTTTACATGATAGCACATATATAAACTATATCAAACTGCCTACCATTTTCAGAAAAAGGGAGGAAAAGAAAGAAGGGAAGAAATTTGGATCTCAAAATCTTGTAAAAAATGAATGCTGAACATTTTCTTGACATTATAACTGGGGAAAAAATACTATTAAACTTAAAAATAAATGATTCAATTTTTTTAAAAGACTAGGCATGATTGGTGATTTGTAATCTCTGACCCTCACATCCTTCCCTCTGTTAAAAGGGGGGGAAGCATTCAGAAAGTATTAAAATGAGCTCTTGATGCCCGTGAACTTAAACACCGTTGGCAGGCAAACAGTTTGTATTTTTTCCATAATCATGCCCTGAAGAATAGGTTCTACATTCTTCATCCAGGAAAAGATACTTCCCCAGCCACATTCCTGGGGGCTCATCTTTTACCTCCAGCCTATAATTCACTTCTATTCAAAAATTTAATAAATTTTCAGTTCAAAAGATCTGGACATGTGCTCATAGCAGTAGGAAAAAGAAAGAATAAAACAGACTTGGAGGCAACAAAGTGTTGAACACAGAGATATAGTAGAATAGAAAAGAGAAACCATGCCAAAACCCAAGTGGGATTTGGAGTCTGACTAGCCTTATTTTCTCCTCTTTTTTCAGAGGCCCCAAATAGCCTTGGGCCTCCAGGCTAATTCCCAGGGCTCTTATCTCTGCTTCCCACCATGACCATGATCCTTCTCTCTGCCTGCCATCTTGACCAATGGACGTCTTCCAGGGCCCCAACCTGCCCTGTCTCTATCTTTCTCCTCTTTTCTATACCCAATTCCAACAACCATTCCCTAAGCTTAGGCTTCCATCTCTCTACCTCACATTCACTGTCTCCAGGGCTCTCCAAGTAGCATGGAACTCCTACTCAGTTTTCCAGCCAATGTGACCGAAAGCTGAACCAATGTTACAAAAGGACTTTACCATTAGCAATAACAGCCGTTGGTGCCCAGACATACTAGTCCTGGCAAGGCTATTTTTTTTCCTAAAAAAAAAGATGTAGGGTCTCTCCCTAATACCTGTCTACTAATCCCTTTCATCAGAGCTGAACCATGACAATGGCAGAAGAGAAAACACCTTTCAATGCATGAGGGCAAGATAACAGGACTATTCGACCAGCCCAACTCCCAGTCAAGTCTGTTTGCAGTGAAAATTCCCTGTGCCCAGCTTTGTCCAATGTCCAACCTCCCTCCAATTCCTGGCTTCCCTGTTTTTCCCCAGTCTCCTCTCCAGTTTCTTTCTGGGTCTTTCCTCTATCTTCTCCTTACCCCAGCTTTATACCCAGCCCTATCCTGCCTGTTACAGCTTAGAGCAGCTCCCTCTATAGCTCTAGGCTTGGATATCAGCCTTTTTTTTAAAGTACCTGTTCTCTGTCTCCGTTCTCTGCAGTTCTGGAAAACCAACGTCACCGTCTCCTGATATCTGAATGCTACCTACCCTTCGTTTTTATCCAAAGCCAGGTCCACATATCCCCTAGACCACACCTCAAACTCCACCCCCAGAGGCAAGAGGCTGAGGGAGGGCCACTGGACCAGAACAGAACCTGGGCAGAAGCCAGGGCAGGGAGGGGAGTTAGAGACACAGGCCAGAAAAGGCTTCTGTGAGCACAGATTGTAGCAGTAGGTGAAAGGACATGAGAGATTAGAGGCCAGGCTCCTAAGGTCATTCTGTACACTAAGATCCACCTTCCTGCTCCTCCTCTTCTCCTCCCTTTCCCAACCACCCTGTCCTGGTTAAAGAAATAGAAATACTACCTCTCTCCCAAAGCCAAGGACCTTCATCCCAACAGTCCCAATATGGTGCTCCCTATTTCATCTTCCCTTCCCACTCCTCTCTTCTCTTTTTCACTCCTTCTTCTAGGTGGTACGGTGGACAGATAGAATCAAGAAGATCCGAGTTCAAACCCAGCTTCAGACATTTACTAGCTATTTGACCCTGAGCAAGTCTTTTAACTTCTGTTTACTTCACTTTCCTCATCTGTAAGATGGGAATAATAATAGCACTAATCTCCAGACTTGCTGTGAGGATAAAATGAGATAAGATTTGTAAAGAACTTCACAAACTTTAAAGCACTATATAAATACTACTTATTATTATTATACTATTATTATCCCCTTCCTATCCTTTTCCAATTTTCCTCAAATGAAAAAAAGAAAAAAACAGCCCCCAGGAAATAGCCAGTGTGAGGGACACCTGCAGTTTGGAGAATTCCTGGCACCCAACTACTTCTGGCATTAGCTAGCCTCCTTCTGGAAACCAGAGACTGCCCATTCTGTCAATATCCAGAATCACCAAATTCTGTTGATTTCCCCTCTACATCTATCCCATTATTTTCATTCCCTTTCACCCTTGTTCAGATCTATATCACTTCTCTCCTGGAAAGTTACACCAAACTTCTAACTGTACTTGCCGTATGCATAGTGTAGCACCTGCTTAGAACAGGCTTCTTCTTTGTATGGCCTGTACGTTCCTCCTGGATACTCCAGCTGGGGACAAGAAATGCTGCGGGAAGAGGGGATTGGAGAGGAAAGGGAGGAAGAGGAATCACAAGGAATTACCCAGAACTATGAACAAAATATTCATATCTCCCCCATCCTTAAAAACTCTTGCTTAAAACTCTTCCATCTCAACTAGCATCCTATAGCTGTCTTCAAACCACTTACAACTTGAGATCCTGGCCTTTTCCTTTACTATATTCTCTCTTCTCACTCTTTTCTGAATACTCTGTACTTCTGACTTCATCATTTAACTGAAACTTTTTTCCCCAAAATACCTAATGATCTTTTATTTGCCAAATGTAATGGCCTTTTCTCAAACCTCACCTTTAATTGTTGTGGTTGTTGCTTTTTGATGCTAAGATTCTTTTTTTAAAAATTGAACTCTATTTTATTTCCTCCTATTCCTCCTACCTTCCTTCTGCCTACTTCTTACCCCCATTGAGAAAGCAAGAAAAATAAAACCTCTGTTACAAAAATGCATAGTCAAACAAAATAAATTCTGACATTGGCCATGTCCAATAAATAGATATCTCAATCTGCCCTCTAACTCCATCATCTCTTTCTCAGGAGGTGGGCAATATGTTTCATCATGAGTCCTCTGGAACTGTGGTTGGCCATTATATTGATCAGAGTTCCCAAGTCTTTCGAAGTCGTTTGTCTTTACAATATTTTTGTTATCTCTAAACTGCTCTCCTGGTTCTGTTCACTCACTGTTCATCAGTTCATACGTGTCTTCCCAAGTTTCTCTGAAACCAGCCCCTTCATCATTTCTTATAGCGTAATAGTATTCTCTCACATACATACCAGAACTTGCTCAGCAATTCCTCAATTGGTAGGCACCCCCTCTGTTTCCAAATCTCTGCCACCACAAAAAGAGCTGCTATAAATATTTTGTACCTATGGGTCATTTTCTTCTTTCTTTTGATTTCTTTGGGGCATAGTTCTTATCCTCATCCTTCTTAACCTCTCTGAAGCTTTTAACTCTCTCAATCACCTTTTCTATCTAGATACTCTTTGTCTTTTCTCTAGGTTCTCTCTAGGGTAGAGGATGCTACCCTCTTGGTTCTCCTATCTGTCTAATGTCTCCTCAGTCTGCTTTGCTGGTTCTTCATCCATATCCTGCCTGCTAATGGAGTATCCCCAAGGCTCTGTCCTGGGGCCCCTTCTCTCTTTATACTATCTCATTTACAGATCTCATCAGCTCCAATGGGTTCAGTTATTATCTCTATGCAAATGATTCCTATACCCAGGCATGTGCTGGAACTGGCTTCCAGGAGACAGTTGTTAAATTTTCAGTGTGAGCATTTACAATTCGAAAATTGGCAAATGCTACAAGTCAGAGCTCGATTTATTGTTTTGTTGATTATCTAGTCTTGAGAAAGATAGAGGAAAATGTTGATAATTTAGGTTAAACTTAAAAGTGTGTCATGCATTCTTTTTTTTTTTTTTGGCAAACCAGTGGTTAAATATTTGCCAGCCCACTTCTTGCCCAGATCTATATATCCAGCCCTAAACTCTCTCCTGAGCTACAGTCACACATCACCAAATAATTTTTAGTCATCTCAAACTGAATGTCACGTAAGCATCCCAAACCCAACGTGTCCAAGACAGAATTCATCATCTTTCTTGAAAAGCTTTCCTTGCTTCTAGATTTTTCTGTTATTATTAAGGTCCTAGTTGTCCTCCCAGGCTCACAACCTCATGTGTTTCATCCTTTAATCTTCACTCACTCTTACCCCACAAATCTAATGCATTGTCAAATCTTGCTTCAATTCCATCACAACTCTCCTACATGTCTCCTTCTCTCCACTCATACAGGACTACCAAGGTGACTTTTCTAAAGTACAGATCTGACCATATCACCTACCTTGTTCGCTGAGCTCTAGTGACTCCCTCTTACTTCTAGGACCTTCTTTCTTTAGCTTTTAAAGCTCTTCATAACCTAGCCCCTTCCTCCCTTTCCAGTCTTCTTATATTTTTGTCCCTTCAATGAATTCTGTGATCCAGCCATACTGGTCTACTGGATATTCATCACAAATGACACTCCATCTGTTACCTCCACGCATTTTCACTGGCTGGAATGCTCCCCCTTCCCACCTTATGCAAGAGGTCTTTCCTAATTCCTCCCAGCTATGAGTGCCTTCACCTCTCAGATTACCTTTCATCTACTCTGTATGTATCTTGTATGTACCTATTATATACATATTGTCTTATTTGTTTATATATAGTCTCCTCCACTAGAATGCAAGCTCCTGATATCAGAATGGATTAAAAACCATAATCCCACAATATGTTGTTTACAGGAAACACACTTGAAACAGAGGGAACACACACAGGGTAAAGGTAAAGGGCTGGAGCAGAATATATTATGCTTCAGCTGAAGTAAAAAAAGCAGGAGTAGCAATCCTGATCTCAGACAGAGCAAAAGCAAAAATAGATCTTATCAAAAAAGATAAGGAGGGAAACTATATACTGCTAAAAGGCACCATAGACAATGAAGTAATATCATTACTAAACATATATGCACCAAATGGTATAGCATCCAAATTCTTAGAGGAGAAGTTCAGGGAGTTACAGGAAGAAAGAGACAGCAAAACTACGCTAGTGGGGGACCTCAACCTCCCCCTCTCTGAACTAAATAAATCTAACCACAAAATAAACAAGAAAGAAGTTAAGGAGGTGAATAGAATATTAGAAAAGTTAGGTATGATAGACCTCTGGAGAAAAATGAATGGGAATAGAAAGGATATACTTTTTTCTCAGCAGTACATGGCACATGCACAAAAATTGGCTATATACTAGGGCATAAAAACCTCCACAGCCCAATGCAGAAAGGAAGAAATATTAAATGCATCCCTTTCAAATCATGATGGGATAAAAATTATATGTAATAGAATGTAAGCTCCTTGAGATCAGGGACTTTTTTGCCTTTCTTTGTATCACCAGCACTTAGCCCGGTGCCTGGCACATAGTAAGTAATTAATAAATCTGACTGACTATGACTGAAATGGCACTGGTGAAAAGGTTACTAATTATTTGGCACAGGGTATTTACCACCAATTAATCCCTTTGCGACTTCCATCCACGGCTCTTGGTTCTGCTCTCTGCGGACAAACGAACAAATCAAAACCTCCCCCACATAACAGCCATGCAGATACTTGATGACAGCTCTCATGTTCACCTTGAGTCCTTGCTTCTGCAGGCTAAACATCATCAATTCCCTCCACCAGTCCTTAGACGATGTAGACTTGAGGCCCTTCACTATACTGATAACTATCCTCTGGATACTCTCCAGCTTCTCAGTGGTCTTAAATCATGGGGCCCAGAACTGAACACAACACCCCAGAGGTGGTCTAATAAGGATAAAGTATGGTGGGACTGAGACCTCCCTGTTCTTAGAAGAAATACCCCTTTTATTCCGACCAAAATCATATCAGCTTTTTTGACTGCCATATCACATGGCTGGCTCATATTGAGCTTGCAGTCCACTAAAACCTCCAGATCTTTTTCAGAATAACTGATGTCTAACCCAATCTTATACTTGTGAAGTTGATTTTTTGGACCCAAGGGCAAGACTTCACATTTATCCCTATTGAATTTTATCTTGTTGTATTCAATCCAATGACTAGCTAGTCAAGATCTTCTTGGTTTTCATCTATAGTGTTAGCTACCCCTCCCAATTTGCACCATCTATGAATTTGACAGGGACAATGATAGGCCCTCACTATCTGAAGTCGTCGTCCATGCATATGACCTCCTATTCCTTGCCTTCTATCCTGCTTTTAGGTAAAGTATCAGAGATAGCTATGGCCTTATGAACTTCAAAAGCTACTGGAAATCTGGGAGCTAGAGTACATGCCGGCTTTTGTGGCCAAAGACCCAGCATCAAGACGCTGAGAAATGGATTGAGGGATGCAACCTAGTGTTAGCTGAAACACAAGAACTTGGAAGTGAATGGGGTGAGAGCAAACGCTGTGTTGAAACTGTGGTAAGTTTAAACCCATTCTCTGCAGAGACTGAAGTGGTATAGAAAAGGGTATGCCTCCCAGTGTTGGGGAAAATGTTTTCACTTTTGTTTTTTTCCTTTTGATTAAAATAAATATCTCTTTAGCAAAGTTAACTGATGTTCATTCATTAAATGGATTTGAGACACTAATCACTGGCAGCTAATGGATGGGGAAATACCAATGTGAGGACTCACTCAAGCCAATAGAATCGATCAAAGATAGCTACAACCCCTCAAAGGTATCCCTCAAACCCCGATGGTTCTAGCCTTGCTTTGGGAGAATGAGGCCAAATTGTCCTTACTCATGTAACTCACATTTTTACATCTTCTCTACAAGAATAGTATGAGATGCTTTATCAAAATCTTTACTAAAATCTTGAAAAATTAGTCCACTACATTCCTTTCATATACGAGTTCCATAACCCTAACAAAAAAAGATATGAGGTTGGTCTGGTATGACCTCTTCTTCATGAAATGATGCTGATTCTTTATGACTTCTGCTTCCCTTATCTAAATGGTCAACAATCATTTCTTTCACAATGGATTCTAGACTTTTCCCAAGAATCAAAATCCTAGGCCCCGAAACTATAGACTCTGTTCTTAGGTCTCTGAAAAGTGTATCATTTGCCCTTTTCCAATCTTATGGCACCTCTCCTATTTGCCACAATCTGTCACTCAAAAACCATATCCACAAGTTCTTTCATAGGCCAAGAATGTTGTTCCTCTGGACCAAGTGATTTGAATTGTTCAAAGGGGAATAAGGGCTTTTTTTAACATCTTCTTATTTCTCTTGGATATCAACTCCCTGCTAGTCATTTTTTTATTTCATTATTTCCAATGGAACAGCAATTCTCCTTCACACAGAAATCAGAAACAAAATAAAACAATCGTGCAATATTGCTTTGTCTCTACTGTAAATTGTTATTGGCCCATCTACCTGAAGCAAAGGTCTTATCTCTTTTCTGATCTTCCATTTTCTTCCTATATAGAGACAGAAGTAGAGAGATATAGATAAAGATATATTTTAAGCTTTTTTTAAAATTTTCCTTAGCTTCCTTCACCAGCTTCAGTTCATTCTTAGCTTTAGCATTCCTGACACAATTTTCACAGGACTATACCTAGTCTTGCTTCCATATCCTATACATTTCTTTAAAAAAAAAAACTGAATTGATTGGTGCATTAAAAGTACATCCAAACCAGTCTTTTCAAATAAATACCACTTTTCCTTCTCATCAGAATAGCTTCTATTTGTTTCCTCAGAATTTTATTCTTAAGTATATTCCATCTTTCTTGGACTAATTTCCCCTGAAGCATTTTAGTCTGTGGGATCCTTCCTGTCTATCCTTTGAACCTTTAGAAATCTACTTTTCCAAAATCTAGAGCACATGTTACACTATACCCAGAAATCCTCTTCTATCCTAAACTCCAGGATAGAGTGCTTACTTCTCCAGAGATCCCCATCATTTCCGCCCCAGCAGCCATTTCTCCCCTGTTGTTTTGAAAGAGACCAAGGATAGACTTTCTTCTTGTTTGTTCCTCTATCACTAAGGCAAGTGAAAAATGTATTATCTGCTCTGCTTTTAGCACAAAGAGAGTAGATGGCTCCAGCCTTAGCACAGTGCCTGTTACTTAATAAATGTTGATCAATTGATTAAATAATTAAATCCCCCATTATTACTATATCATACCTTTGTGCCAGGCTTGTGATCTCTTTCCCAACCTCATCTATTTCCTTTTTCGATCCGGGTGGTTTATATGGTACACTACAATGACAAAATCTCTTCTGTTTTCCCTCTTCTGAACTTTACCCAAACTTTTTTTGGCCATAGATTCCCCCTTTGACTCCTGGATTTTCTTACATGAATATGCTTTCTTAATGTACAATGCTTCCCCCTACTTTACCTATGCTGTTTCTTTTGAATAAGTTACACCCATCCAGAACCATCAGCCAGTCATAGGCTTCATCCCAGTAAGTCTCAGTGGTACCTATGAGGTCAAGTTTGTCTCCTAGGGACAGACCTCTAGTTCTTCTTGGTATCTAACATCACTTTTCTTGAATTTTGTCTCCTATGAATATCTGGGTGTCTCAGCTGCCATTCTTTCTTTTTATGACTACTCTTTACAGTATCCAACTTGAAGGGTAAAGAGGGAAAATTTTCTCCTTTCTTCATCCTTTTATTTTAATGTCCTGATTAGTTCTGCAAGACACCTGGCAAAAAATATTCTGATCAGTTTTTTTTTAGGTGAACTCCACATCTGGCCAGATATCTGTCAACCTCATATTTTGAGCTGTTATCCAGAAATCTGGATCCCATTCTAAGGCACCTTTTTCTTAGTCTCCATCTGTTCTGTAGTCCTGAGATTTACAGAGAAGACATCAGCAAATATTTATCAAATAAGCAAATAACTGTCAGAATGTGATTATGACACGAGTGGATAAGAAAACAGTAATGGATCAAAGTGACACACCCTCATCCTAAGCCTTCAGTGAAAATCCCTAGGAGGAATAGGCAGAAAAATAGAGATGACAAATGGGGACAAAGGTTGGAGACTGGAGGTAACTGTAAGTGAAAATTGCTAGAGGTCAAACTAAAACATGGCTGAGGGTGTAATGAATGGGATTAATCAGTAGTGAAGGTAGGGAGGAGTCCTTTAAAAATACAATTGGCCAATTGGAAAAAAAGTACATTGAAGAAAACAAGTCCCTAAAAAACACAATTGGCAAACTGGAAAAAAAGTACATTGAAGAAAACAAATCCCTTAACAATACAATTGGCCAATTGAAGAAGGAAGTACAAAAACTAACAGAAGAAAACAATCTGTTAAAAACTAGAATTGGACAAGTGGAAACTAATGACTCTATGAGAGAGCAAGAATCAGTCAAACAGAAACAGAAAAAATGAAAAAATGGATGAAAACTTAAAATACCTCATCGGTAAAACAACCAACCTGGAAAATTGATCTAGGAGAGACAATTTAAAAATCATTGGACTACCTGAAAATCATGATGAAAAAAAGAGCCTGAACAGTATCTTTCAGGAAATCATAAAGGAAAACTGCCCTGAAGTCCTACAACCAGAAGGTAAAATAACCATAGAAAGAATACACTGCCCACCACCTGAAAGAGATCCCAAACTGACCACGCCAAGGAATATAATAGCAAAATTCCAAAATTACCAGATGAAAGAGAAGGTGCTGCAAGCAGCCAGAAAGAAACAATTTAAATATCATGGAACCACAGTCAGGATTACAGGACCTTGTAGTTTCTACATTAAAAGACCACAGGGCATGGAACATGATATTCTGTAAGGCAAAGGAGCTTGGAAAGTAGCCAAGGATCAACTGCCCTGCAAAAATGAGCATGATTTTTTCAAGGGAGAAGATGGGATATTCAATGAAATACCAGACTTCTAAACCTTCCTCATAAAAAGACCAGAGCTCAACAAAAAATTTGATCTTCAAATCCAAGATTCAGGAAAGACGTAAAAAGGTAAGTGGGACAGAAAGATACAAAATGTTGTTAATAAGGGCAGACTGTTTACATCCCTACAAGGGAAGATGACACTTGCAACTCTTGAGAACTGTATTGTTATTACACCATGTTAAAGGAGTATACATAAAGGGGGTGAATATTAGTTGACTTTGATATAATGATAAAAAAATCTAATCAAGTGGGTTAAATGGATCCAAGTGAGTGGATTAGCCTGATCTTAGAAAATGTACTGAGAGAGGAGGAGGCAGGCAAGGGCAAATTACATTACAGGAAAAGACAGAAAATCTTATTATAGCAGAGGGAAAGAAGGGAGGGAAGTGAGCATTGTTTGAACCTTGCTCTCATCAGATTTGGCTCAAGAAGAGAATAACATAATCAGTTAGATATGAAGAAAAAAAGGATGGAGAAAAAGACACAGATAGTAATCATAACTGTGAAAGTTGAATCGCTATCTTTTTTTTTCTCTTCTGTTGAGTTTTGTTTCCTCTTTCTGATGGTTCCTCCTATTGGTTTAATTTTTACTTACAACTTCACTAATGTGAAAATATGTTTAATAGGAATGTAAATGTATAGCCTATATCAGATTGTGCACCATTTTGGGGAGGGAGGTGGGAAGGAAGAGGGAGAAAATTTTAAACTCAAAAGCATATGGAAGAGATCATTGATAAATCAAAATAAATTAATAAAATCAAAGAGAGAGAGAGAGAGAGAGAGAGAGAGAGAGAGAGAGAGAGAGAGAGAGAGAGAGAGAGAGAGAACCCATTCCACTTTTGGACAATTCTGATTGTTTAAAAAAAAAAAAGCTTTTACTTACATCAAGCTCTAATCACTTCTGAGTAATGACTCACAGTCACTACTCTTAGACCTGACCTCTGGGGACAAGAATAAGCCTAATCCCTATATTACGTGTGAGCATGTAAGCAATTACTTAAAGACAATTATCATGTATTTTTTCTCAGTCTTCTTTTCTCCAAGTCAAATATTCCTAATTCTTTCAATGCTGCTACCAGCTACTTTGTTCTGGAAACTATACATATCCCATTTCACCCTAAATTCACATCAGCTTCTATGACACATTGTCAACTCATATTGAGCATCATGGTAGTCTATGAAAACCCAGAGGTCTTCTACAGCCATGTCTACCCTATCTTGTGCTCATGCAGTTGACTTCTTTAACCCAAGTAAAGGATTTGACATTTATCCCTAAAACATTTTATTGCATTAAATTTGGCCTATTGTTCTAAACTAGTCTATGGGGTGGGGAAGGCAGAAATCTCAGTTTGTTCCTTTGACTATCCCTTACGAATCCCTCACAGATTCATGTTATCCAAAAATTTAATGAACACACCATATGTCCTTTTAACCAAGTAAGTAAAAAAATATGTTAAGCAGAACAGGGATAAAGTTCAAAACATGTGATGTCACATTACAGAACCTTCCTCAGTGCTGAGGTCAAGCCATTAATCATCACATTGATCACCAACTATGAAATTCTATGATTCTGTTGGGAGCTGAGGGGAAATTGAAGAAACAAAGATGTGTCCAGGCAATACACAGTCATAAATTCTTATGGTAATTTTGTGTTTGACAAATGTAAAGATTTAAGCTTTGGGGATAAGAATTCATTATTTGGTAAAAAATAGTTGGGAAAACTAGAAAGCAGTCTGGCAGAAATTGGGTATAGACCAATGTCTGACACCATTTATACCATTTATAAGGTCCCAATGGATACATGACCTAGATATAAAGGTAGATATCACAAGAAAATTAAAAGAATATGAAACATATTATGAAATTTATGGACAGGAGAAGAATTTATGAATAAATAAGAGATAGAGAGCATTGTAAGAAATAAAATGGATAATTTTAATTGTATTAAATTTTTAAAAGTTTATACAAATAAAGCCAATGTAGCCAAGATTAGAAGAAAAGCAGAAAATGGGGAAGGGGAGGATTTTTACAAACAGTTTATCAGATAAAGTTCTCATATCTCAAATATATAGATAATTTTGTCTAGTTTATAAGAATATGAGTCATTCTCCAATTGATAAATGGTCAAAGGCAGTTTTTGGATGAAGAAATCAAAGTTATATACAATCATATGAAAAAATGCTCTAAATCATTATTGATTAGAGAAATGCAATTTAAAACAACTTCAAGATATCATATCACACCTATCAGATTGGCTAAAATGATAGAAGGGGAAAATGATAAATACTGGAGGGAACATGGAAAATTAGGCACTACTATACTGTTGGAGGAACTGTGAACTGATCCAGCCATTTTGGAGAGCAGTCTGGAATTATGCCCAGAGTTATAAAACTGGGTCTACCCTTTGACCACTATTGGGTCTGTATTCCAAGGTGATCAGGGAAAAGGAAAAGAATCCATATGTTCTAATAAAAAAAAATTATTGCAGCTCTCTTTGTGGTGCCAAAGAACTAGAAATTGAGGGGATGCCCATCAGTTGGGGATTGGCTAAACAAGTCATGGTATATGATTGTGATGGAATACTACTGTGTTGTAAGACATGATAAGCAGGATGATTTTAGGAAAACATGGAAAGACTTGCATGAAATAATGAAAAGTAAAATGAGCAGAACCAAGAGAACATTATATAACAGCAATATTGTTCAAAAAATAGCTGTGAATGACTTATTCTGAGAATTACAAGTATTCAAATCAACTACAAAGGACCATAAAGGAAGATGCTATTCACCTCCAGAGAAAGAACTGATTAATAGAAGTATACATTGTGTGGCTTTACATTGCTGTTGTTTGTTGTTCATCCTTTGGTCTCCGAGCAGAAGGATGACATCAGAAGGGTGATGTCTTTACTTGAAAGTGAATTGGATTTCAGTGAGGCAGAGCTATGCAAAGTCATCAACCTCACTCTCCTCCAGAGTCATTGGAGTCCAGAGGCAAGACATTTAGGTCAAGACAACTGGCAGTGGTCCAGTAGTTTTACATAATGTATTAGTGTCAAATGGTGGCCTTCTCTAGTGCAGGGTGAGGAGGAAAGGAGGAAGACAGTTTGAAACTTAAAATGTAACCAAAAAAATAATTTAAAAAATTTTCATGTTTTTAAGATTTCCAGCTAGGATCCTAGGGAATATGCAGCGCCATTAACAGGAGTGAGAAAATTAGGAGGAAGGACAGATTTTGAAGGTAAGGTGATGAGCTCTATTTTCACATTGAGTTTGTGGAGATGTCTAATAGGCACTTAATCATTCAGGTCTGGAGCTCATTAGAGGTTAGAGCTCAGGGGTTGATGCATGTATTAATCACTGGTAATTCAGCCAGCTCCAATTTCATCTGTGCTACATCTAGGTCCTTTTGATCACAAAAATAGTATAAGAGATTTTCTCAAATGCCTTGCTGAAGTCCACGGATCAGGAACGTAGAAAAAGAAGTCTGACAGGGCAATATCAGGAAAGCCTAGTTAAGGAAGAGTGTTCAGAAAGGGATGGTGGTCAGTGGCATATGATGCTGCACAGAGGTCAGGAAGGAGGGGTACAGGGGGTTGGGGTGGAAGGTATTGAATTCAACAATGGTTGCCTGGGAAAGAACTGTTTCAGTTGGGTGGTAGGAAGCCAAAATGCAAGGCACTGAGAAGTGAGAAAAAGGTGAAAACATGCAGACCACAAGCATAGAAAGGTTTGGTTTGGTTTGGTTTTTTCCCTAGGATTTTGGCTGTGAATAAAAGCAGAGATACAGGATAAGCTTGAGGCAACTATAGAAGCAAGGGAAGATTTTCTAAACATGGGGAAGATTCTGTCATGTTTGAAGGCAGCAAAGAAGAAATCAGTGGATAAGAGTATATTGAAAATTAGATGGAGAAGACATAATCAAAAGTATGAATCCTGAATCTGCCACTTCTCACCCATATTGCCTTGGCCTCTGTTTCTTTAGCTATAAAATGAGGAAATATGGCAAGTTGCCGGCCCTGAGGTCCTTTCCGACGCTAAATCTGAATATAGTCTGTTGTCCAAAAACATTCCAGCAGAGGGAGCTCCAGGATACATAATTCATTCCCCATTTACCCTAGGCGTTGAGCTCAAAGGGTCAAAGAAAGACAGAGAGAGAGGAAAGAGACATTTTCCCCCCATCCGAGGTCGGGCAGGGTGCTTAAGATGGAGGACCCAACTGACCCTCAGAGCTATAATTCCATGAGCCTTAAGCTAGTCACTTAACTTCACTGCGAACTTCAGCTCTATAAAGAGGTAGAGGAAGGGAGACGATTCTTGTACCCTGCCTCAAAGGATTATGAGTAAAGCACTTTGTAAACATTAAAATACTGCAGAAATGAAGCTGCTAAATGATTCCTCAGCCCGCTATTTAAGCACCTCCACAATCCACCTTCACCCAGACCTGGCTGCCCTGCATTCGATTCAATTCAATAAATATTTCTTAAGGAACTTCTATGTGCCAGGCATGGTGCTAAGCATTTGTCGTCTCTCTACAGACTAGTCTCCTAAAGCTTCAGACACCAGGCTTCTCCCATTCAGGAATCCTAGAGTCGGACAGATGGCCCAATACTGGGATCTGCCTGGAGGAGATCTCCTGACTACGCATGAAGCTATCCCCAATCCACTTGGGATGAGACAAAGGGACAGCAGTAGAATGTGAAGAGGAAGGGTAGTCACCAGCTATTTATACACCCAGATGCCCCTACGTGATCTTTCTTTGTACTGGAGAAAAAACTGAAGCCACCCTCCACCATCAAAGGACCCTGGAGAGTGAGACAACCCCCCCCACCCCGTGAAATTGCATGTCCTAATCTCCCCTCCTCAAAGAATGAAATCCAAGCTATCAATAGCCACATTAAAAAAAAAAACATTCCTAATCACTAATAATTCAAGAAATTCAAATTAAAACAACAATAAGGTTCTATCTCACACCCATCATATCAGCAAACATGACAAAAATGAAAAATGAAATTGTTGGAGGGGCTTTGGGGAGATGGGCACACTGAAGTGCTGTTGTGAGCCAGTGAATTAGTCATAGGACTATAGCCTTAAAGCCAGAAGGAATTTTAGAAGCCACTGAATCTAGCCCCCCTCATTTTTACAAATGAGGAAACTGAGGCACAGTGCTGCTTTGGCATCACACAATTAATAAGCATAATATTAGGGGCAGCTAGGTGGTGCAGTGGATAGAGCACCAGCCCTGGAGTCAGGAGGACCTGAGTTCAAATACAGCCTCAGACACATAACACTCACTAGCTATGTGACTCTGCCCCACCAAAAAAAAAAAGTGTAATATTTGAACATAGTTCTTGGTCCAGCCATTCTATTAAATAATTTGGAACTATACCCAAAAAAATTACCAAAATGTGTATCCTTTGACCCATGCTACTACCAGGCCTGTGCCCCACAAGGAGAGAAAAGAAAAGAGAAGGTACCCATATTTACAAAAACATTGATAGCAACACTTTTTGTTGTAGCCAAAAGCTCAGTTGCGACCATTTCAGGACCCTGCTCAAGAATGTTCAATGTCTCCCAATGGCCTCTAGAATAAAATAGAAACTCTTGTGTTTTGGCATTTAAAGTCCGGTAGGATCTGTCTCCAGCCTGTATTTCCAGATAGCTCACATTACTCCCCTTCACATACTCCACATTCCATCCAAATGACTGTTCCCCAATTCAGCATTCCAGCTCTCATCTCCCAACCTTTGCAAAAGCTATCCCCTTGCCTCAGATGCCCTCCCTCCTTATCTTCTCCAATACTTTCAAAGTGTAGTTCAGTCCTATAAGAAGGCTTTCCTGATCACCCCAGTTTGTTTAGTTCTTTCTTCTTCCACAGATCATCTGGCATTTACTTATCTGCCTACATGTTGTATCTTCCCATTAGAATGTAAGCTTGCCAATGGGGAACTTTCATTTTTGTCTGTTCTTCTGAGGGCCTAGAACAGTGCCTTGCACATACAAAGGAAGGCTTTGTGACTTGAATTGGGTCAGTGTTTTGTGGGGGTTTTTTTAAATACCTCTATGCATCCCCTCCCCCAACCAGCTTCTCCAATATCCTCTTTAGGAAGCTAGAGTAACAGAAGGACTGGCTAAAGTCACAACTCTACCTACAATGCACCACTTAGCCTTAGCCTTTGTCTTGCATCTTTCCCAATTTTCTGGGTGTGAAGTGAAACCCCAGAGTTATTGTGATTTGCATTTCTCTTATTATTAGGGGTCTGAAGCAATCTTTCACATGGTTGTGGGTAGTTTACATTTCTGCTTTTGAAAACTCTTTGTTCATATTCTTTGCCTGCTTATCTATTGAGAAATTAATCAGTCACATATATATTCGTGTTTATTCCCTACATATCGTGGGACACCATATCTTACCTATTGAATCTGATTCAAAGGTTTCTTCTTTCCCCCCACCCCACCCCCTGCCACTGCTCAATTTTCGGTTTCTTTTTTCTTCTTCCTTTCTTTCCTTCTTTCTTTTTCTTTCTTCCTTCCTTGCTTTCTTTTCTTCTTTCAGGCTTGGCCTCCCTCTCTTGCCCAGCTAGAAGTACAGGTGTTACACATGGGCCCTGTCCCTCTCTGATCTGCATAGGACTTTTGACCTGCTCCATTTTCTGCCTTGAGTTTGCTTGCCTCTATTTAGGTAATCTGGTGGTGTCCCTCTTCCCAGGGGCTCACCCCACCTGTGCCAAACTTTCTTGTGACTCCCCAGCAGGCTGAGCCTGATTGACTCAGAACTCCTGAGCTCAAGAGTAGCTTCCCAGTAGCAGGGATTCCAGATATATGCCCGGCTCCCTTGTTTTCCCAACTGCCAATGTCAGAGAGAGTAGAACCAGGGTAGGTAGATCCTGAAAAACCATCCTCTTGGTTTTATTAAACAAAATCACATAATTTCAGAAATGTACAGGCAGATCTGGAAAACTACATTCAAGATGAGGGCCTTTGATTTTCCTTTTTCTTTCTTTTTTTCTTCTCTTTTGTCTTAAAAAATAAAATGAAAACAAAAACAGCAAATGAGGCTATAACTGAGGAAGTCCAATCAGCTGCCAGAGAGCAAACCCAGCAGCCAGAAGGGGATGAGACAGCCCCCACAAAAAGTGGAGAGTGATTGGAAGCTGCGACCCCCTCCCCGGTCCCCACTTCTAACAACCCTTGAAGTTGTTCTCTCAAGATAGCTCCAGGAAGCAAGAGGGGGGCAAGGGAAGGCACCCTCGGGTAACCAAGGGTGATGGTGAACCCAGGCCCAGGTTACTAGGTCTCAACAAGGAAAGAGGAATAGCAGGGAAAGGGAGGGCTTCACACAGCACCAGGCCTCAGGACTTCTGGCCATCTTCCCACTTTTTCCCACACCCTCCAGTCTCCGCCCTAAATTGGGCTCATTGCTGGGGCTGGGTCACAGCAGTCGCTGTAGCCTGGGAGGGCAATGGTTCCACGTTTAGCCAAATCCCGCTCTCTGTCCGTAGGATCAGCTCAGGCTTCCGACGCACCTTCTTAGTCCTATCCACTGTGAGCCGGAACCGAAGCAAAGTCAACGCCACAACCACCTTCATCTCAGACATGGCAAAGCTCTGACCAATGCAATTTCTGTCCAAGGAAAGGTCACAGAATATAAGTCATGACCCCCACCCTGAGCCCTGCTAGAGGATGTGGGGAAGGCTGGGAAAGGGGCAGGGTAGAACAACACTCCCAGTTCTAGGCCCTGAAAGAAAGGAAGGAGATGGGGAGAAGTGTGACTAGTATACACCCAATCCCAGATGCTGAAGGAAAGAGAGGACAGTGTGAGTAGGGAGGAGGAGTGTGAAGAGCATATGCCCAGCCATAGGCACTGCTTAAAGGAAGAAGGGAGGGAGAGTGGAGAGTATACACCCAGCCCTACACTCTGAAAAAAAAAAGGGATTAGGGTCCTTTCCTGAGCTGAATTCCAGCCTGGACCGCAGGCTCTGCAGAGATGTCCACGAATTTTCTATGTGCATTTTAGGAATGCTATGGACTGCTTGAAGGCCCCCTAGAGAATAGAACTGCCTACCTCTCAGACCCAGCCCTGTGGTTGGGGACTCTTAGGACATCCTGGAGTTTCTAGAAAGAAGGAGCTACAAAAACCAAGGTTGGAGATAGGGAGGCAAGAGGCAAGAAGGTTACCTGGGTCCGGCTGAGAAGGGAACGTAGGCCAAGGGTGACCTCTGCTGGGGATTCTCAGGGTCAAAGCGGTAGGGGTTGAATACCTAGAGGGAGTCATAAGCCAATTCCGGTTAAATGAGGCACCACCCCAGGGCCCTCCCTCAGTGTCCCAAAGAGGCCTGGCTAGGGGATGTTCTAGCGGAGGCTTACATACAGAAAGGCATAGGAACTTGGTTGGTTAATCTATAGTGCTCATTCGAGTAAGGGGTCACCAATTGCCTGGTAAAGCCTTGTTTGGTAAGTCTGGAGAGAAAGAGAGGGGATGGTATGGACAGAAAAATAAGTGGGTCAGGAGGCAGTTCCAGGCTCACTGGGAGCCAGCTGTAATCTAGCTGGGCTGCAGCCCAGAACGCCCAACCACAAATGGCCTGATCTTCAGTTCCATGCTCCAAGGGCAGCTCCCAGGGCAGGTAGGGCAGGCAGGACTTCCTAGCTCCTATGGGAAAGAGAAGGAGCCAAGCACACTGAACACATCCTTTCTTTACCTTGGAATCAGGCCACACAGAAGGATTGTGGTGGGTCCCATAGATGCTGACCAGGCAAATCGTCCCTAAAGAGAGAAAGATCAGAGTCATTCAGAGGGAATGGGGGAGAAAGGGACAGGGAGATTTCCAGAAAGCAGCCCCAGCTTGGGTTCAGAGAGTGGTGCTTTCCATACTGGAGAGAACCAAGAAATCAACCTGGAACAGTAGAAAGTGTTTCATGGGGGATAGGGTAGAAAGGACAAGGGAGTCAAGGAATTCATTTTAATTTAATTTAGCAATGGGGAAGGGGGTGTCAATGATAGAAAGGCTATAGATATAAATGCATATGTATGTGTGTGTGTGTGTGTGTGTATATATGTATACATATATGTATATATATACATATATGTATATATATATAATGTCTGGCTATGTAGACATATATTTTATATATATGAATGCTCAAATATTTATAGCAGCACTTTGGGGGGTAGTAAAGAACCAGAAACAAGGTAGATACTTTTCATTTGGGAAATGGCTAAACAAAGTGTGGTATTATATGAATGTAATGGAATATGATTCCATTATTATAATGAATCCTATTATTCCTTAATAAAAGATATGAAGAATTCAGAGAAGCATGGAAAGGTTACTATGAACAGACACAAAGCGATGTAAGCAGAACCAGGAAAACAAGACACCATGACGATAACAATGTAAATGGAAACAAAAACAAAAAAGCAACAATAACAAAATACAAGCCAGTAACTGAACACTGTTCAACTAGAAGGACCAGATGTGGCTCCAAAGAAGACCGGAAGAAACACACCTCCTCTCCATCTTTGCAGAGGTTGGAGACCATAGGTGCAGAACACTGCACATACCGTCAGATAGCTGATACATTGGTCGGTTTTACTGAATTACTTTCCTCCACCACCCCCCATTTTTTTTAACTCCTTGTACAAAGGTCAGGGGCGGGGAGAGGCTCTCTGAATAGGGATAGGGATGCTTGTCTAGGAGGGGAAGGGGGAAGGATATTATTTGAAATTTATGAAGGTATATAACATGACATAGTATAATATAATGTAATACAATGTAATAAGGCACATAAATAAAACATTTTAAACAAGTGTTTGTGTACCCATTATGTACAGAGATCTGTCCTGGGTGCTAGGAATGCCTTTTCAGAAGAAAGTAAGAAGATGGCACGTGAGCTAACTCTCTAAGGGAGCAAGGAATTCTAAGAAGGCCTGTTGAGGACGGAGTGCATTCTGGATGTGAGAGACAGCCTCTGCAAGGACAAAAGGCAGAAGAGGACAAAAGGCCGGGAGTGAGAACATCCAGCAGGCCATTTGGTCTGGAATACAGTATGTTTGGGAAATGTTTAGAACTACAGGCTGGGGTCAGACTATGCAAGGTCTTAACTGCTAAACAGAGGGAGCTTATATTTTATTCTATAGGCAATAAGGGGCCACTGAAATGTAAACAGAAGAAATAGGAATAAATTGTAGGGAATTTGGGAGGGAGGGTATTAGCAGTTGGAGGGCTCAGAAAAAGCTTCATGTGAAAGAAATAGAGGGACTTTATGAGTCAGAGGTAGAAAGGTATTCCAGGATGGAGAGAAAGACACTACAAAGGCTGGGAGATGGGTGTTGTGTGTTGTGAGTGACGAACAGAGAGAGGCTAGTATGGCTAGACTGAAGAGTGGATGTCGGGATACAAAGAGGCTGGAAAGACAGTGTAGGACTTTAAAAGCTAAACAGATGAGTTTATATTTTGTTCTACGGGCAATAGAGAGCCACTGGAGTGGAAAATCACTGGCTGCAGAGTGGAAGATGGATTGGACTGGGGACAGATGAGGCAGAGAGGTCAGTGGGAAGCTATTGCAATAATCTAGGCCAGAGGTGAAGAAAGCCTGAACTAAACAGCTATGTGAGAAGAGAGAAGGGATCAGATATGAGAAATGTTATGAAGGTGGAAATGACAAGATTTGACAACTAAGTAGATATGTGGGGTGAGGGAGGATAAGGAGTTTGGGATTAACACTGAGATTATGAACATAGGAGACTCAAAGGATGGTGATACCTTTGACAGAAATAGGGAAGTTGGGAGGAGAGGAGGGTTTGGGAGAAAAGGTAATGAGCTTTATTTTGAACATGCAGAATTTGAGATATCTACAGAGTATCCAGCCTGAAATACCCAGTAGGCAGTTTCCTAAGAGCTGAAGCTCAGAGGAAAGAGAGAGCCTGAATATATAGATCTATCATCTTCATAGAGATGACAATAAATCCATGAGGGCTGATAAGATCACCAAGTGAAAGAATGTGTAGAGAAAAGAAGAAGGAAAACAACAAGAATTTATCAAGTGCCTACTGTGTGCTCAGCATTGTACTAAACACTTTATAAATATCTCCCTAAATCCTCATAGCCACTCTGGGAGATGGGTACTGTTATTATGCCCATTTTACAGTTGAGGAAACCAAAGCAACCAAGAGATTAAGTAACTTCCCCAGGGTCACACAGCTAGTATGTCTCTAAGGCCAAATTTGAACTCAGATCTTCCTGATTCCAGGCCCAGTGTTCTATCCATTGAGCTAACTAACTGCCTCTAGGAGCAGGTCCAGGACAAAGCCATGGGTGTAATAGGTAGATAAACCAGAAAAGGAGACTGAGAAGGAGGAGGAGAACCAGGAAAGAGCAGTGTCGCAAAAGAAAGGACGCAGTATCTACACAACTGATCAACTGCGGTTACATGCAGCAGGCAGGATGACTAAGAAAGACCATCAGATTTGACAATTAAGAAATCAAGCAAGCAGTTGGTGACGAGGGAGGGAGATTAGGCTATGTGGGAGCCATCTCCACACAGACAGTAATTGAACCCATGACGGGTGAAGAGATTACCAAGAAAGGTTATGGAAAGAAAGGCAAAGAGGGTCTAGGAGAGAACCTGGGTTTCTTCCCAAGGTTAGGAGAGTCAGCAAGGGAGATTAATAAAAAAAATAAAATAAAATAAATAAATAAATAAAAAAGGAACAGATGGTAAGACAAGGAGAAGAACTCCAAGAAGGCAACATCACTAAAACCTAACCTAAAAACCTTTGATGTCAACAGTGTCAACATGTGCAGAGGTCAAGAAGGATGATGACAAAAAAGATCATTGGATCTGGTGATTAAGAGCTCCCATGAACCTTGAGAAGAGCAGTTCTCATTGAGTAATGGAGTCCAAAAGCAGATTACAAGAGGATGAGAAATGAGGGGGGAGGGGGGCCCCAAGAAGTGTAGAAATTATTCCGGAGGCTTTGTTGTGAATGAGAGGAGAGATATAGGATGGTAGTTTGAGGGGATGACCAGGTCCTTGAAGACTTATTGAAGGCATGGAGGAAGCCTATGCATGCGTATAGGCACTAAGGAATAAATAATTACATAGGGGAAAGTTCAAGATTAGAGAGAGGAAACAGGGGGAGATGCTTAAGGAACAAACCTCCTGAGGACAAGGAAGGCCATCAAGGTCTTGAGTAGAGAGATTAGCCTTGGCAGAGAGAAGGACCATCTCTTATTGGAGACAAAGATGAGAACAGGGACCTGAGTTTGAATCCCAGCTCTGCCAATGATTTCCTATGCGATTTTAGGCAAGCTACCTAACTTCTCAAAGCCTCTTCTCCCTCAGCTGCAAGATGAGGGGAAGTGAACTAGATGATTCCAAGATCACTTTCAGCTCTAAATCTATACCCCACCGTCCAGTGCTCAGAATGCCAACCTCCTCCTCTCTAACTCTTGAAATCCTTCTTTCCCTTCAAGACACAGCTTAGGCACCACCTTCTCAATGAAACCTTCCCAGATTCCTCCTCAGCCGCAGGTGAAAGCAAATTTCTCATAGCACTTTGCCTGCTTCTCTCCTCTGCCCCTATCATCATCTCTATATATCATCCACCACAAAAAAAAAAGTGTTTTTTTTTTAATGAAAAACAGTCCCTGACCTCAAGGAGCTTCCATTCTAGTGAGGGAGGGGAGGCAGAACAAACAGCATGTAAAGAGAAAAGTATATCTCATGCTTATTTTATTTATTTTTGCCTTTTGGTGAGGCAGTTGGGGATAAGTGATTTGCCCAGGGTCACACAGCTAGGAAGTGTCAAGTGTCTGAGGCCGGATTTGAACTCAGGTCCTCCTGACTCCAGGACCGGAGCTCTATCCACTGTACCACCTAGCTGACCCGCATGCTTATTTTAGAAAGATGGAAAGAGCACTATTATTTAATAAGGAAACTGAATGCTACAGAGAGGTTGATTTCTATTTGACAGAAGAAAAAATATTCCAACTGTAAATGTCCAAAAGGAAAATGAGATACCAGCCATTCCCTATCACCGAAGCTCTTTAAGCAAAGGTTGGAGTTCAGTGCTTGTAGGGGATTTTGTAGTGGCTAATGTGGCTCAGGTGTCAGGTAATGAGACCAAAGGCAGCTAGGTGGCATCATAGTGCACAGAGCACTGGACTTGGAATCAGAAGGACCCATCTTCCTGAGTTCAAATCTGGTCTCAGACACTTACTAGCTGTGTAATCCTGGGCAAGTCACCTAACCCTGTTTGCCTCAGTTTCCTCCTCTGTAAAATGAGATGGAGAAGGAAATAGCAAACCACTCCAGTATCTTTACCAAGAAAACCCCAAAATAGGGTCACAGAGAGTCAGACATGACTGAACAACAATTAATGAAGTTCCTCCAAACGCATGGATTCTAAGTCAGAAGGAATATGTTTGCTTATTCATTCAGTCAATCAGTCCTTGCTCTGACATAACATATGGCTTTGAAAAAAATCCCTTCCCCTTTCTGTGCCTTAGTTTCTTCATTTATAAAGTGGAGGGCAGTGAATAAGGTGAATTTTGGGGTCCCTTCCAGCCACAGCATTTTGCGGATTTTACTCTTCTCCCAGGTTATACAATGAATAGACCACAGAGCCACATTTATTTGAGTGCATGTCGATGTCATATCCCACATATTAGAGTATAAGATCCTTGAGGGCAGGTTCTCTTGTTGTTTTTTATCTTTGTATCTCCCAAGGACAAGCGCAGGGCCTTTTATGTGGTAGGTATGCAACAAACAGCTGTTGAATTGACACACGCCCTCCCCCTGGAGTCCCAGCTTCCTCATTTCCTAGGATATAAAGTTGGAAGGGACCTTTGAGGCCATTTAATCCAACACCTTGTCTTACAGATGAGGAAACTGACACCCAAAGAGAAATTACCTTGCCCAAGGTCACGCTGGCAGCAAAGGATAGAGCTGACATTCCAAGCCAGGTCCTCCTGATTGTCCCTTCAAAATGTCCCTCGTATCCATCCTTTCTTCTCCATCCTAGTCCTAGTCCAGGCTCTGAGCATCTCATACCCAAACTGCTGCAATGGCCTCCTAGCATGACTCTCTTCTGGCCCCCTCCAATCTGTCTATACAAACAGTCTGATGCATCTTCCTGAAATAACTCTCACGTTGTTACTCTCTCGCTCCAAAATCTTCAATGATTCCTCATTGCCTGTCACAGAAGGTACAGACTCCAGTCTTGTATTCAAGACCTTCTATGATATGGTTCTACATTGCCTACCACTTGACCCTCTCCACCAGGCAGCCTAGTCTCATTGACCCCTATCCATGCCATCCTCCTTTCCATTTCTGCTATTCCTCTTGCCATGTTTATCCCACTCATGTCCCCCACTTCAGCAGAATCTAAATTTGACAATCTCACACCTACATACTACTTCACATCTGTTCCTTATCAGCCCTCTAGGCTTCAATAACCTTAGTCAATCTACTCATCCCATTACTAGCTTTTCTATAAAAGTAGTTAAACAACCTCCCTTCAATTCCTCCTTCATGCCACTGCCAGAATAATCTTCCTTACAAAGAGCTATAGTCATGACTCTCCTCTGCTCCAAATCTTCAGTGGCTCTCTTGTACCACCTGGTGATAGTTCAGATTCTTCTGTCTGCCATTCAAGGCTCTCCATAGCCTGGTGCCCCCTTACCTTTGCATCCTTTTCTCCTATTACTCACCTCCAACACCTTATTCTTGAGCCAAACTGAACAACTCTGCCCTTTTCTGTGCACCTTCTGTACTCTCCTACCTCTGTGCCTTTGCTTAAATTCTCCTAATCCTAGAAGGCCCTCACCTTCCTCTCTTTTACTCTTAACCCATTCTACCAATCCTTCAAAGCCCCACTCAAATGTTATCTCCTCCAGGGAGTCTTCCCTGATTCCCTTCTCCCCAAATGTTAACAACCTTCCCCCTCAGACTTTACATGGCACTTTGTTTTAGAATTCTCTAGTATCCTTATATAATATTACATATTATGGTTTATGTTTATGGGTCTTATCCCTTTCTAAACTGTAAGCCCCACAGGACAAGAACAGTGTCCTCTCTAATTTTTTCTGCACACAGTAAGTACTTTAAAAAAATGTTTGTTGGTAATCCAAAGTAGAAATAGAATTCCAAATGGCACCCATTATCCAAAGTTCATTTTGGCATTTATCCCATCTAGCCTGGCTCACCACCTCCCCATAGGGTACCATAAGGATTATATAATGCTAGGCCCCCCAAGCTAGGCACAGAATAGGCCCTCGCAAAACCCTGACTTGAACAGGGTCCCTGAGGAGTCTCCTTCCCAGGGCTCAGGTTGGTACCTTTGGGGATGATGCGCCCATCAGGCAGCTTGATGTCCTCAGTGCAGCGGCGTGAAATGAGTGTGACAGGAGGGAAGAGGCGAAGACTCTCCTTGATGCACATGGTGATGAAGGGCATCTGGGCCAGATCATCCCTAGGGAGAAGCCAAGCCTGTGACCTTTTGCCTCAGGTCCCCTGGCCAAGTATTAGGACCCCAGGACCAGCTCTGCCACTGACTCAAGGTATGACTAGGTGTCTCTATCTCTAGGTTCTTTCCAACTTTAACAGCTGTGATGGGCACCTGTCGCTCCTCAGCCCCATCCCACAGAGCCTCAGCCTCCCTCCCTTCATCACACCACTGGCTATAAGAGAAGGCTGACTCGGGCCCCAGTGCCACATTTTCCCACTCAAGGCCCTCATTTCCCAGGGAATCTAAGCTCCTCCAGCCTTACCCTTGCACAATGTTTCATCCCTCTTCCTCCTCAACCCTCTGAGCTTAGACAGCCTCGGCCCACCTGCTCCTTCCTTTCAGTGACTATTGTCAGACAACTTCTCTTCCCTTCCTGACCCACCGGTGTTCCACCTCCCCCACCCAGTTCCAGGAGAAGTGCCGGAAGGAATGCCCAGGAGGGGTGCCAAAGGCAACAGTAGGAATGACTCTCCCACTCCACTTGCAAAGGCTCATGGGGCTGGGAAGTCTACAGTCACTTAGGGCCTCCCCAGTGTGATCTCTTCCTGATGGGTGTGTCGGAGGAAGCCCAGTGAAGCATCCAGCACTCACCACTCAATCTCCTCCGCCTCCCTCCCTTTCATAATCTCCTGGATCTCCTCCCGGCATTTCTCCTGATATTCAGGGTGTCGGGCCAGGTTAAATAACACCCACGAGAGGCCACTGGATGTGGTGTCATGTCCTGTGGGAGTCGAGAAGGGGGGGGGAGAGGAGAAAAGAAAGAACAAGGTCAAGTGAAAAAGAGCATCTCGACCCCTCCCTTTTCCATGGAGGCCAATGGTGCCCATATCTAACACTAGGGCCTCCAGAAGAGTGGGTGATTCACACAGCCTTACAACCCCTATCCACTGTCCACTTGGCTTCCTGGGTACCCATTCTCTTGCCAGAGTGAATGAGAAGAGGCTGACACCAAGGTAAGTTACCTAATCCAACAGCAGTGAGAGCACAGAACTACCCAATTAGAAAGCAAGGCCAAGCCTTGAGTCATGGCCTAAGAATGACTTTGACTTCCTGCCTTTTCTCTGTAGCAACCCTCACTCATCACCCCTAGGAAAGTCCTTTCTTCTTCTGTCCTCCCTCCATGCCTCTCCTCCCTTTCTCTTCTCTTTCTTTCCTATGCCCCTTCTCACTCTCCTCCTCACCACTAGGTGGCTAGATCCTCATGGGCAAGTTACATTTGCCTAAGATACTCCCCCAGTGAAATGGATAGCGATCCATGGGAGTTCCAGGAAGAGAAGTGTGATGGGGATCACCAAATTAGGCTTGAATCTGGACACTGGTGCCTACCAGCCACTTGGCCTTCGGCAAGTCATAGGATCACAGGATCATCTCAATGAGCCTCCCAGCCTCAGTTTCCTCATCTGTAAAATGGGGAGAACAATCTTGCTATGAGCCCCATGGGGGCTGTTGCAAAGAAAATAACCATGACAGTTCACATCTGTATAGCACTTATCTGGAAAGCTTTGCCAAGCATTCTTACAAAACTGCTTATTTGATCCTCACAACCACTGTGAGGGACAAGGGCTGTAACTGGAGGAGATGAAGAAATAGGCTCATGTTTGCCCAAGGCTGAACAGGTAAGAAGCGTCTGTGACAGGATTAGAACCCAAGTCTTCCCACTTCTAAGTCCAGTACTCTATCTACTGAACCACACTGCCTCTCAGAGTCCAAAGTATACTATAATCCTTAAATGAGATAGATATATAGGTAAGCTAATAGTACTTTTAATGTGGAAAGGTTTAGATATCCTAGAAAGAAGGCACTTTATGCACCCAAGTATTGTTAGGGAAAAACTAGATACAATTTCAATGAGGCCAGAGGCTGGCCCAGAAAGGCCCTGCAAAACCCCAAACAGAACCTGCAACCCATTAACCACCTGAATTCTTAGCTAATCTGTCCTGAACATCCTGAAAATGATTCTCAGACTGGGATCGAACATCTGCCCATCCCTCTGATCTAGGAACTCTGTTGGAATACATGTCTTCTAGTATCCCTTTCATCTGGGTTCTGTGAGCCTCCTCCTCCCTGCCTTTCCCAACCCCAGCTCTCTTCCTGGGGTCCTCACCCTCAAACATGAAGGTATCTGCTTCTGCTCGGATGTCCTCATCTGACAGCTGCTTCCCATCTTCATCCTAAAAGGGGTTCCAGTTGTGAGTGCTTAGCCCCACCTCCGCCCAGCACAGGTAAAGGCAATTCCAGGAGCAGACACCTGGCCTGCCCTCTAGAACCACCCTCCAAACCCCCGGGGAAGGGAGGACTCTACCCAGTGCCTTGTTGAGGAACCACAGAGAAGGAAGGGAAGGTAGGAATCTATCCACAAGCAATTGTTCAGAGCCACTGTGTGTCAGGCTGTGAGCAAAGACAAAGGCAAAACAACCCTTGACTTCAAGCAGATTAGATTTTAATGCGGGACAATGTACCTATACATAGGACAAAAATAAAAATGAAAGAGAAGTAGCATGGAAGGAAAGCTAGAAAAGGAAGAAGGGGGAAGGGAAGAGAAGAGGAATAAGGAAGAAGAGAAGGGAAAGAAAAGACAAAGGCAAAGGGGGGAGAGGCATGGAGAGAGGGGAGGAGGAAGAAAGAGGACTTGCTAGGAGATGATGAGTGAGGGATGGTTCAGAGAAATGACTTTGACCATGACTCCAGGCCCTTCTTCACCCCGCCTCAGCCTCCCTTGTTCACCTTGGCCAGCAATAGCACATCAATGAAGTCCAAGGTCTTGCCCTGCTTGGACTTGAGCCAGGCCTCTGCCCCCTGCTTGTTTAGGGACCGTCGTCTCTCCTGTATGACCTCGGTAGTGAAGTGGTGCACCGTTTCACAAGCCTCCTTAAAGCGCCGCCCATCCACTGTCCGGTAATAGATGAAGTCCAGATGGTGGTGGATACGGTACTGGCGCTTCACTACCAGGGCACTCAGCTCAATAATGGCCGTGATGTAATCACTCATCTTCCTGCAGGGCAGAGGAAGCACAAGGTTACAGCCTCAAGCATGAGGGGCAAGATAAGCTAAACTCTCCCAAACTGGTCATTCTGCCCTAAACCTATTCTAATCCATGAATCAGAACCATGAAATGTAGAATGTCAGAGCTGGGAGGACACTTAGAACACAGAATGTCAGAGCTGAGAGGGACCAGCAGGGAGGGGCTAGACTAAATGACTTCTAAGATCCCTTTCCATTCTAGAGTCATATATGATCCTATTTTCCTCCTTCCTTGAAGGGCCGGGGTGGGGAGGTGGGGGTTGGGGCGGGTGGGGAGGATAGGAAGAGCAATCCTGAACTCACATCTAAGGAGATACCTAAAGAGATGGAGTAAGCTTCAGGTTGCTGATGGTTTCCTTCTCCCCACCAGTCTTCATTCCCAATCATCAAGGCCCCCCCTGGGACAGGTGAGACAAAAAACTAACTAACAACTCACTCCTGGCAGTCACTGTTATAGCTGAAAACACATTTCTGTAAACTGTCCAAGGTCATGAGACTGACATGCTCAAACATGTCCAGGGAGACCACGGCTCCAGCAGCCAGACGATTCCACTTGACCTGTCCAAGAGAAAGGCAATATCATCAGTAAGGGATGGCATGCCTCCTGCCAACAGCGGTGCCCCAAGCCCAGTTGGCAGCAAGCCAAAGCATAACAGTATCCTCCGAGACCCAAAAAGTGTGAAAGGGATGGTACAGGAGAGAGCAGAAAGAAGAGATCTGAAAGACAGGATCGCAGAATCCTAGGTTTAGAACTGGGAGAGAACTTAAAAAGAAATCATCAGGTTCACAGACACTCCCATTTGGCAGAGTAGGAAACTGAGGCCCAGAGATGAGAAGGGACTACCCAAAGTTGCACACGTTGAACGGGTAGAGCCAACATTCAAACACAGGTCCTCGGGCTTCAAATCCAACATGTCAATGCTCCCAGGGAACAGGAAGAAAACTCACGTGCATGATGTCTGTGCATTGGTTGTAGATTTTCATGTAGGGCTTAAGGATATCAAAGTGGAAAGCCGGGGTCAGCAGGCGCCGGTGCCGGCTCCATTTTTCTCCTTTGCTCAGCAGCAGCCCATCTCCTGGTAAGAGAGAAGGTGATGGAAACAGACCAGTGTCAAGCAATTCAGTCGCCCTAAGGGGCACCTGCCACCATCTTGAGTCAGGAATATGTCAACATACCTGTCCCTCCCCTAAAACCCATTATTGTCCCGCCCAATCACATTGTCCTGAGTCAGAGGCCCAAACCTGCCCCCTACTCACCCAGCCAGGGTGTCAGGAAGCCATAGAAGAGCTTGTCCTTTGGAGCAATGGCCGCTGTGGAGAAAGAATAAGAAGTGTCTAAGGATTTTGTCACAGGTCTATGATCACACTCCTGTGGCTTCCAAGTCCCCCGTCTTCACCGGACGTGTGGCCTTTGCCAGCTCTGCTGGAGCAGGTTTGCCCTCCTTGACAACAGTCTCTGTATCCATCTCCAGACTGACTCCCTCAATCTTCACTCACCCAATCCTCCTTCCCCCCAAAAGAAATCCACGCCCTTAAATCCAAGCTGATAGTTTGACTCAGATCACCAGCAAATCTTAAAATTCAGCTGAACGTTTAGATCCCAAGATGGAGTGTACAGAACTGCAAGGCAGAAATTACATGTTGATTTCATCAATGGAGTGGATGCAACAGTGAGCAATGATTTTTAAAATTCTGTAGTATCATTTTAGTCATGTTTTTCTGATAAGAAAAATAGCATTTTCATTTTAAATAAAATAATGCAATTCAGGGAATCTTTGGTGGAGAAAAAATGTACCTGTGTGTGATACCATTTTAGGAAACAGTGTTTTGTTTTTTCAAAGGAAGGTAAAAAGATGTTTCGGATTTCCATTTAACGCTTGTAGTAATCAACAGGAACCCCATAGGGTTGCTTCTTCTCCCTTCCAGTGCTGATGGTAACATCAAATTTGCCTTTAGACTGGCCCCAGCATATGAAGCCACCAGCCATAAAGAATGCTGGGCAGATTCAGAAAAGCTATTTGGAACCATGCCCCCAAAGTTACTAAACCTTTGACCCAGTTATATCACAACTAGGCCAATATCCCCAAAGAGATCAAAGAAAGAGAAAAAATGCCCTATATGTACCAAAATAGTTCTAGTGGCCCTTTAAATATTTTATATTTATAGCATCTCTTTTGTGGTAGCAAAGAATTAGAAACTAAGGGGACGCGCATTGGCTGGGCAATGGCTAAATGAATTATGGTCTATGAATATAATGGATCATGGTTATGCTGTAAAAAAGGATGAAAGGGGCAGTTTCACAGAAAACTGGAAAGACTTGTACGAACCAATGCAGAATGAAGGGAGCAGAACCAGGAGAATAATTAAGATAACATTTGTAAAATGCTTGGCAAAACCTTAGAGGGCAGCTAGGTGGCGCAGTGGATAGAGCACCAGCCCTGAAGTCAGGAGGACCTGAGTTCAAATCCTGCCTCAGACCAAACATTTGACACTTACTAGCTGTGTGACCCTGGGCAAGTCACTTAACCCCAATTGCCTAAAAAAAAAAAAAACTTGAAGCACTATATAAATGCTACTTATTATTACATGCCAGGTACTATGCTAGGTGCTAGAACTATAAGTATAAAGGGAAAAAAAATCTCTACTAGAAAGAAGCTTATATTCTAGTGGATAAGACCATAAGAGGAGAGAAAGATACATATATACGCATATGCATATGCACATTTATATATATGGCATATATAATATATATTATATATGCAATAAACATAGTAAAGAGTGCTAAATCTATGATCCTATGACCTCTTCAAACTCAGTTTACCCATCTATAAAAAAGGGATCATGTATTTTTGTATACACAGACACACACATACTAGCAAGTGAATCAGAAAAAGACTTCATGCAGAAAGTCATGGCTGAACCTGCATCTTGAAGGAAGGAGGCAACAAGGTGATTCACTACAGGTATGAAGGATGGCCAGTGCAAAGGCATGGAGACAAAAGAAGAGGGTTTGTGTGTGAGGAACAGAGAGGAGGCAAATTGGGCTGGATCGCAAAGTATTGGAAGGGGGCAATGCCCAGTGAGGCTGGTGAGGTAGGTTGGGACCAGGTTGTAAAGGACTTTAAAAGCAAAACAGAGGAATTTACATTTGATCCTAAAACTGCCAATCCTAGAGGCAGTAGGAAACCATGGCAATTGACTGAATGAAGGTATCACTGGGGTTTTTTGGGGTTTCGGGGGGCAGTTGGGGTTAAGTGACTTGCCCAGAGTCACACTGCTAGTAAGTGTCAAGTGTTTGGTCTGAGGTCGCATTTGAACTCAGGTCCTCCTGACTTCAGGGCCAGTGCCCTGTGCCACCTAGCTGCCCCAAGGTATCACTGTTCTTATCCATGCTTAAGAAAAATTACTTTTTGTAGCAGTTGGTATGACAGACCAGGCAGCTAAGTGGCACAGGGGATAGAGCACCAGGCCTGGAATCAGGAAGATTCATCTTCCTGAGTTCAAATCTGGCCTCAGAAACTTACTTACTGGCTGTATGACCCTGGGCAAGTCACTTAACCCTGTTTGCCTTAGTTTCCTCATTCATAAAATGAACTAGAGAAGGAAATGGCAAATCGCTCCAGTATCTTTGCCAAGAAAACCCCAAATTGGGTCACAAAAAGTCAAAAATGACTGAACAACAACAGGATGGACTGGAGTGGGGAGGAACTGAGGCCAGGAGGCCAGTTAAAAAGCTGTCGTAATAGTCTGTGTGAGAGGTGAAGAAGGCCTGAACTAAGTTGGCAGCTGTAAGAGTAGAGAGGAGGCATCAGATACAAGAGATATCATGGAAGTGGAAATGGCAAGATTTTTCTGAACCTAAGGATAAGACTTTGTATTTATCCCGATTCAGTTTCATTACAAGTTTCCCAATTTTCACCTCTCTGCCTCTAGGACCCTGAATTGCTCGGAGACACGGGACCCAGATTTCCAGCAGGTTGGGGCAACTTTATCTCTAAGATTTTCCATCCTGACTCTTATCCATGGTGGCTATCTATCCCAGAAGTTAGTCATCTGCAGATGTGGTGAGGCTGACCTCTATGCCTAGGGTTCATCACTTCTTTTGTTTCACGAACCCCTTTGACAGTCTGTGGTGAAGCCTAGGGACTCCTTCTAAGAACATTTTGTTGCCTGTATTCTATAATTGAAGTCAATGCCAAATTGTATTACAGAGGTTAGTGAAAATAAAGATATCATTTTTTCTCTCATATAAGTTCAGAGACATCTTGAAAGCTAACTATAGACCTTATCATCTATAGATTAAAAATTGCCTCCATTGAAGTCATTGATGAAAATGTTAAACAGCACAGGGACAAACAAGGACCCTTGGTGCACTTTACTAAAGACTTCTTTTCAAGTTCATGATCCTTCCTGCTGCCATATACATTGTATATGTGTATGGCCCAAAGGACCTAAGGATAATCCCAGATGAAAACAATAATAATAACAAAAAAAAAAAAAGATCAGAACAGAGCTAGAGAAGATCTTCCCCAATGATTTGAGAAAATATGACTTGTGGACGTGATGGTGCTGGTCTGTGAACCCAGTTCCTGTCTGACTAGTGTCTGTCCCTGGAGCCAGCTAGGACCTGAGCTGAGCATTTGGAGGGCGGGGTTTTGGATGGTTGGCTCCACAGTAGGCTTAAGGCACTGTGCACAGAAGCCTCCGGACAGGACACCCAGACTTCATTCCTGTTCCCAGTGCTGACTCACTGGGACTTCAAGCAGGCCCACCCAGCAGATCTCTCTGGTTCTGGATTGCTCCATCAGTTTGAGAATATACTCACCCCAACACACCCAGTCCCACTGAGTCAACAGTGAGGCACAAATAGCTGGTAGAAGCAGTGAGTATAGAGAAATAATGTCTTGTCCACAGGAGGTGCTTAATAATTGCTTGGTAAGCCCAGTTCTAGCGCTGGAGGTGACTTAGTCTATGACCTTGGACAAGGTCCATCATCTCTCTGAGCTCATCTATAAAATGAAGACAGAATTCCTTGCCAGCTACTTCAGGAGTCCATTGTGAGGATCTGATAGGCAATAGTTCCAATTCAGCTGTTGCTTTAAGGTTTGCAAGATGCATTCCTCAAAACAACCTCACAATGGGAGATGATCTAGGATTTTTTTAGTTCCAAGTTGGAGATGAGAAAAGTGAGGCACTGAAAAATATTAAACGACTTGGAGTAGCCCCATAGCCAGTAAGTGTCTAAAGAAGGATTTCAATTCAGCACCCTTCTATGCTATGTGCGCTATGTGTATGGTATGTATATATGTGTATTTTATGTGTATAGCACTGTGCCATACCACGTGCACTCTTGTTTCATGTCATGAAGATGAAGTAGAGGGGAGGAGGACCTGAAATTTGTTAACATGGACCCAAAAACAGGATTATAGATGGCTGGTGCCAGAAAGCACCGTGAAACATAGAATATTGAGGCTCGGAGGGCCCTTAGAACAGAGAATATCGGGGCTAGGAGGGCCCCTGGAACCCAGAATGTTAAAGCTGAGAGGGTTCTTAGAACACAGAATGTCAGAACTAGGAGGACTCTTAGAACACACAATGCAGAGCTGGGAGGGCCCTTAGAACTTAGACTGTCAGAGCTAAAATGGATTTTAGAATACAGAATGTCAGAACTGAAATCAATCAATAGCATTTATCAACTAGGTGTCGGGCACTGAGTTAGACGTTAGTGATCCAAACAGAAAGAATGAAACAACCCTTCCTCTCCCTCCACAAGTTTGCATTCTAACAGGACAGGGCATAAAAACAATGTCCGAGGTAGGATTTAAACCAAGCATCCTGTCTACCATGCACAGTCCTCTTATAGAACATCGGAGCCAGAAGGGATGTTCAAACACAAAAGAAAATCCAGAATGTCAGGGCCAAGAGGGGCCTTTGAACACAGAGCATCGGGACTAGTGGGGCCCTTAGGAAAGACTGTCAAAGCTGCAAGGGAGAGAATCTAATCCCATCACCATTTTACAGTTGAGAATCCAGAAAGTTTCAAGAAGGTTAGTTTTACCCCAAAGTCACAGAACTAATACAGAGTGGTGTTCTCCATACTTCTAGCCCACAGCACCTCACTGTTTTCCCTGTAGCTGGGGAATGGGGGTGCAGTGGTCTAGAATGAAGCAGAATAAGTACAATATTATAACACAAAATAATTTCCAAGAAAGGAACAGCACAACCAGGAAAAGCCTCTCAGAGGAGATGGCCCTTGAGTCAAGCCTTGAAGGGATCTAGTTCCTTCTAAAACGTGGGATTCCAGACCTATGAAATAGGAAGCAAATGAGTAGACTGCCCAGTCAGGCCCAAGAAGGGGGAAGGCAGTTCCTTCTCAACAATGTGGCTGAACAACATGGGACACAAAACAACCATCTTGGGCAACAGCTCTCCATTGAGACACTTCCTGTGGCCTGGCCCAGAATTTCTAGTAGGTGGAGAGGCCCTAGGAACAGAGGCCCCAGGGGCTCACAGTCTACTCTGCCAGCAGGGTTCAAGGTCAACCCAATTTGACCATGGCCCTTGTACGTTAACCACAAAGTAGGGAGGGGGTGGAGGGAAGAGGTAAGGGGATGATTGGAAGACAGAAGGGGGAGTATAGAGAGCCTAGGCCTTTGGGAGGAGGAGACACTGGGCAATAGGGCAATACTATCTCCTTCCCTCTCCTACGGCACCTTCAGAGAAATGGGAAATTACCTCCAATGAGTCACATAAGACCCTCAAGCAGAAAATGAACCAGAACCCTGAAATATGTCCTACAGGTCCAATTCACACTCTATTAAGGTTCCCTTAGTACAACCAAGAGAAAAGACAGGCCCATTAATACACTTCATGGGATGATAGATTAAGACCTGGGAAAAACCTGAAAGACCATCCTGTTAGGATGACCTAGGTTGAAATCCTACTTACTACACTTATTAGTGTGACTCTGTACCTGTGTCTTCATCTCTAGAAGGAGGGGGTGGACTGGATACCCTCTAAGAGCATTAAATCTATGATCCTATAACCTCTCTGAGACTCAGTTTCCCCATCTGTAAAATAGGGGTAATCAGACTCATACCTTCACAGGATTGTCATGGGGAAAGCATTTGGAAAAATGTAAAGCACTAGAAGAAGGGTTTTTAAACCAGGATACGTGGATAGATTTCAGGGGATCCACAAACTTGGATGGAAAAAATACATATCTATTTCTCTTTTTTGTTTTATTTTTAATTTATGGGATAAAACAAGCATTCCCATAATTTACACATGAAACTGCCAATCTACTGTGCACAACTTGCTTTTCCTTTCAAATATATGATGAAATTATCATGTAAATTTCTTTTTTTTTTCTTCCCTCCCTCCCAACCCCCCACCCTGGAGATGGCTACCATTAGATCAATTGGGGAATGGTTGAATAAGTTGGAGTATAGGACTGTGATGGAATACTACTATGCTATAAGAAATGATGAACCCAATGATTTTAGGAAAACATGGAAAGACTTGCACTAAATAATGAAGAGTGAAATGAGCAGAACTAAGAGAACATTGTATAGAATAACAGCAACATTAACCATAAAGGACATATGAAGAAAGATACTATCTGCATCCAGAGAAAGAATTGATAAATAGAAATGTAGAATAATTTTACATACATACATACATACACACACACATATGTGTATATGTATACATATGTGTGTGTATAATTGGTTTCCTTCGTGATCCTTCGTGTTTTATTTTATGCATTTAAAGACTTTATTCTGAGGGGTCCATAGGCTGCATCAGACTGACTGCCAAAGGGCCATGCTGCAGAGAAGATGAAGAATGTCTGCACTAGAGGAACGGGGGCTTGTCGTAGGAAGCATAAAGGGAAGAGACAGCAAAGCTGGAGAATGAAGAGAGCAGGATCCCCCCTGGCCCTGGCCCTGAGCTTGCTAGATGAGGGCGGTTGTACTTACCTGAAGCTCCCAGGAGTGGTTTGATGTAGTCAGGATGCACCAGGACCAGCAGGGGCAGGAAGGGCCCTATCCAGACAAGGACAACATGGTGCATTTTGTTGAGGACCTGCATTTCGTCTCGGAGGCCCGTCTCATTGGGCAGGTACTGCAATCAATCACACAAATGGCCACCAGCTCCCCCAGGCCTCAAGGCTTAGGGGACTGGGGCTAACTCCAGTCTTCCCTTCCCATCCCTCCGCTTCTTACCCGGGCTCATCAGAGAAGCCTGGAATTGGACCAGGCTTTGGAAGGCATCCAAACCAAACTCCCACCCAATTCCATACATACTGTCATCTAGTTTCTCAAGGCACCAAGGTGGCCCATTGGATAGAGTGCTGGGCCTGGAGTCAGGACGACTTGAGTTCAAATCCATCCTCAAATATTTACTAGCTATGTGACCCTAGGTAAGTCACTTATTTGCCTCAGTTTCTTCAATTATAAAATGAGGGTAATAGTAGCACCTACTTTCCAGAATTGCTGTGAGAATCAAGTGAGGTAATACATAGTAAGTACTTAATAAATGCTTGTCTCCTTTCTTCCTACCTTCCTTGAATACTTCCAAGGAATGGGAGCTCACTACAGAACCATGGCAACTAATGAGATTTAAAACTGGGAAGGACCTTAGAAATTGTCTATGGCAAAGATTCCCAAACTTATTTGGCCTACCTCCACCTTTTCAAAAACAAAATTACTCAGCACCCCCCTGGAAATCTACTTTCTTTAACTCTTTAATGGTTTTCTTGAAATTTGCATCATTTCAAAAAATATATACATAATGTTTTTAAATGACGCATATTGTAAACAAGTCATTACACGCACATATTCCTGCCTATGCATGCTGGACTTCCCAACAATGCCTGACACCCTCACCTGCCAATACTTGCTTGTTAAGACCTGTCAGTGGACTTGACCACTGATCAGTTATAACTTGCATTTTGTGTGTTTATTTGGAAAATAATGTAATCACTATGACTTCAACTCTGGTGCACAACAGATGAAACATGTATGAATGCTTTTTCAAAATTTTCTTCTCTTTTCTTTCCTTATGCTTCTACCACCCCCTTATTTTTATTCAATACCCCCCCAATTATACCCAAGGCTACTACTGCCCCTCTTCCATTCTAGCACCCCATATCTATGGAAGGCCTCTCTGCAATTCATTCCATTGTCTAATTAATTTAGCCTTTAGAAAGTACTTCCTTGACTGTGATTGGTGATTCAAAACAGAATCTGAAGTCAGAGGACCTGGGTACAGATCTCATTTAGGCTTCTTATTACCTGTGTGACGTTTGCTCACTCACTTCCCTTTTCTGAACTTCCTCATCTGTAAAATGAGGGTCACTGGACAAATTGATTGCTAAGGTCCCTTTCAGCCCTACATCTTCCCAGTGCTACAGAGAATAAGTTTATCCCTTCTTCCATATGACAGTCCTGTAAATGTTTTAGGAGAGGTCTTATGTGCCCTCCCCAACCCCTAGGCTAAACCATACCCAAGTCCTCCTCATCTGTTCCTCATAGGCAGAGAATCTTTGATTTTGTCAGTTTCAGTAACTCCTGGTGTTAGAATGCCCTCCAGAATACAGATTACAACCACCTAGCAGAAAAGAGAAGTTATTTGGGGTGCTTGCCCAGGGATCCACAAGTAGTAAACATTGAGTAGGATTTGAACCCAGGTCTTCCTGACTCTAAACCTAGCACTCTATCCTCTATACCACCTGTCTTTCGTATTTGTATTTATTCAGCACCTGCAGTCTTCTGCCACGGGCCAATGCCAATGCTAAATAGAAGTTTGTTGAATGGAGAATTTACAGACTCCCCATTGTCACCCTCTTCTGAGGATTCATGCCTGGAGGGCACTCCTCTATCACCTCCATCCCTTAGAATACATAATTTCCTTCAAAAGCTCAGCCACAATCTATTTTGTATATATATCTGTAACATACCCATTGTCTCTCCTAGCTAGAGTAAGTTCCTGTAGAGTAGGGAATGTTTCATTTTGGTTTTGTATTCCTAAGGTCTAGCACAGTTTCTTGCACATAGCAGGTACTTAATAAATGTTTGTTGCTCAATGAGTGGTGCCTCTTACTAAAATGTAACATCCAGAACTGAATATAATATTCCAGGCTTCACTAGCACAGAGTACTAAGTAGAGTGGTTGAACCAAATCACCTATGATTGGGCTCCCCACCCCAGCTCGTAATGACCTTTCCCCTCTTGACTTTGCATCAGTCTTTGGCCAGGCTTCTTCTATGTATATATCACATATTACACATACTTCAGGAACCATGAATTAATCTACATGGCTCCATCCCTACACAAACACAGACAGCAGTTCGCCCATGTCTTGAGGCAAAAACGTCAAACTCAAATAGAAACGGGGCCACTAAACCACACACAAAGCTTCCTGCAGCACATATTAACATTATCTATGTTTTACTGTCTTTTTGTTTATTTTGTTAAATATTTCCCAATTAAATTTCAATCTGGTTTCTGCCAAGGGGAGGGAAGAGTTCATATTGCATGTTTGACACCTGTGCCTTAAGGGACATGAGTGACTGGAGCCATCATCAGGTGGATAGCTTCCTAGTGAGAACTTGCTCTGAATTGAGTTCATCCTATCCTTAGCTGACTGACATACAGTCATCTCCCAGCCCATCCTCAAAGGCTTTCTAGGTTGGAAGAACCTGCCAGCATCTGATCTCTGCTGACATAACCAGAAAGCACAGTGTCCCCTCAATACCCAAGGAGGCATCAGAGTAGGATTTAGGGGACTTCCTTCCTGTTATTTTGTATTATACTTAAGTATGTATCCTATCCCCCTACTAGAATGTAAGCTCCATGAGGGCAAGATCCATGGAAGAGCACTGAGCTTAGAGCCATAGGACCTTAATCCAAATTCCAACCCATTTATTTTACAGACAAGGAAACTGAGAGCTAGAAGGTTAAGTGACTTGCCTAAAGTCATACAGGGCAAGTCACTTAATTTTCTGGCTCTCAGTTTCCTTGTCTGTAAAATAAATGGGTTGAAATAGATGACCTCTAAAAAGGGTTGTTATTCTATGATCTTATGATCTCCAAAGCAAGAAAATAATATGTGCCCTACATGATGTGATGAATAGAGCTCTGGGCCTGGAGGCAGGAAGACCTGAGTTCAAATCCAGTCCCAGTCACTTAGTAGCAATATGGCCCTGAACAAGTCACTTAACCTCTGTCTGCCTCAGTTTCCTCAACTTTAAAAATGGGGATACTAATGGCACCTGCCTCCCAGGGTTGTTGTGAGGATCAAATGAGATGATATTTGTAAAGCACTTAGAAAAATGCCTGGCACATAGTAGGCATTTAATAAATGCTTGCTCTCTTCCTCCAGCCTCTAATACAACACTCTGTATATTAGAGGCACTTAACGTTTCTCAAATTGAATTAATACCCAAACATTCAAAGAGATCTGTGAGCTCAACGATTCTGGATACAGGTCACGACCCTTCTACACCTTCCTGTCCTGTACAACTCTGACTTAAAAGCTAGCCATAGGAGAGCCACCAAATGTGCTAGAGACCTTCCTTCCTTTTTCTCAACATTGTAAGGTTACCAGTGGAGCACTCTAGCTTTCCAACCGTCATTCCCTGCCTTTGCCACAAGGCCAGCCTATGTCTCTTCCTGTCCCCCAACTCCTCCTTATTGTCCTTTATTCCAGTTCTTCTCTGGAGTTCCAAGATTGCCCTCACTTGCCACATGCCCTTCCTTTGCCCTGTGGGTGATGCCCATCTTACATTCTACAGGACAGTGATATTCCACATCTTACTGCCATATAGCAATGTTGTCAATATGTTAGATTGTGAATACAGGCCTCTGCTTTTTGTACCCTGGGGCTCTAGCCTGGGCATTTCCATGATATTCTCCATATTTATGGAAAAAAAATGATTATTCTAGGCCTATGCGAAGGTTGAGCATGTGAGAACTTAGGAAAAAAGAGTTGCTTTTTTCCTGGCTTCTAAGGACATAAGCTATTTTGAGTCTTCTTCAATGAAAGGACCCTGGAGAAAGAGAAAAACTTGGGGAAGAAGCCCCAGCCAGCATGCCTTCAGCATCTTCCTATTTTCAGCTTTCCATATTAGAGAATTTGGAGAATTTCCCCTTGAGTACGATTGGAGACTCTTACTTGAGCTAAAATGTCTCACCTCCAAGAGAGTCCATGCACTCTGTGTATTGTCTGCTATATTCTAATCTGTAAAACTTCTCTGGTTTCTATTTGCTATTGTCTTTGAAAAGGGGTTTATCCTCTACTCATTCTTTTGATATTGTGTAACTAGCATTTGGTGGGAGGTGTGCCAAGCCTTTGGATATAGCTTGAGGAACTCCTTTCTGGTTGAGAGATGGAAATCAAGAAAGCAGCGTGAAGCTAAAAATTATCGTCCCTAGTTTAGTAATATTTGGGTGGGCAGAGAGATATAATTCTAGTCAGTATCCCCTCTCTGAGGAGGGCAGAAAGCTTCCAATCTCCTACATCCATGCCTCCCTACGGCTGCACTTTTTTTTCTTGCTTCACTTTTTTCCACTTCAAAGTATTTTATTTTTTCCAATTACATGTAAAGATAGTTTTCAACATTCATTTTTATAAGATTTTGAGTTCCAAATTTTTCTCCCTCCCCAAGATAGCAAACACTCTGATATAGGTTATACATGTACAATTAGGTTAAACCTATTTCCACATTAGTTATATTGTGAAAGAAGAATCAGAACAAAAGGGAAAAACCACAAGAAAACAAAAAACAAACAAAAGTGAAAATAATATGCTTCAATCTGCATTCAGACTCCACAGCTCTTTCTCTGGATGTAGATAGCGTTTTCCGACACGAGTCTTTTGGACACGTCTTGGATCATTGTATTGTGCAGCTGTACCATTGACAAATTCACAGGAACATACACATAAGCAATACCTGGAACCTTTCTCTAATAACAACAGCAATAACAAAAACAAAAATCTGGGTGTGGCACACACACACACACACACACACACACACACAAACGCACACATACATGCCCTCATTATACTTTCATGGGAAGCTTAGGGTCCGTAAAAGACCTTGCAATTTCCTGAAAGCCATTCAGCCTGCTCCCCTCCTCCTTCTCAACTCTGGACCCAGATCATCATCTACATATAGTGTCTGTCCAGAATATATACACAAGTTCTATAAGGTGTCCGTCCAAATGCACATTGAAATCCGAACAATAGGCATTCTTTATGCAGTTGGTGCTTTTGTTTGTTTGTTTTTTCCCTGCGTGGATGGACAGGCTTCAAGTTCTTTTGAGTGAACAATTATAAATCTCTTCCAGAAGACCGTGATATCCTGTGCTTTGCTGTCATTAGCCACAAAGTCATTAGCAAATATGTGCATAGTCTAGAGGACACCACCACCCACAGATAATCAATCCCTCTTTGACCTGAATTTTGTGCCAGATTGCCTTTGACGAGCATACATCTCTCTGCTATGTCTCACCTGCTATTTATTAGAAAGGGCCATTGGACAGGATAATTTTTGTTGCTACATCTTTGAAAGAAGTCTAAATGATTTTGATGCATGAATGGGAAGCATACCATTGGGTCTGATTTGTTTGGTTTTTTTAAGTCTCTAAGGCAATTCTACTGAATCAAATGCTTTCTAAAAATCCACAAGCAATACACACAATGGAATTTTATGTTCTCTACGTCTCTCAGATAATTGTGAAATGGTAAAAATGTTGTCTATCATTGTTTATTGCTTTTGAAAGCTTGCCTCTTCCCTACTAATATTCTTATTGAGAATGCCCTGGATTCATCTATGGATGATTCTCTTAAAGATTTTGGGTAGATGGGAGAGTAGGCACATGGGTCGGCAGTTATCAATGTCCAATTGGTTGCTTTTTTTTAAAATTCTCAAGATCCAAGAGACAAAATATAACAGTCTCAGCTCTGAGGGAGCTCACGGTCATGGCTCACAGGCTCATAGACACACAACTGGAAGGGCCTCAGAGCTCATCTAGTTCAGCCCCTTTATCATATTTATTAAGCTTTGATTTATATAAAAAAGTTTTTATTAAGTGCCTATTAATGTGCCCGACGTTTTGCACATAAGTGTTTAATAAATCTTTATTGAACTGAATTAGAATTCTCTCCACAAGACTGAAACTCCCATCTGTTCCCTGAGAAAATCACTGGCATCCACTTAATTACTGTTGAATTGAAAAAATAATAATAGGTCCCACCTACTAGACTGTAAGCTCTTTGAGGGCAGGAAACTGTTTCTTAGACATTTGGTATCCCCCACATCTTGCTCAGTGCTTTGCACAAGGTATATAAACATTAGTTGAATGAAAAAAAAGTCCCCGACCATCGGAAAGATCAGAGGCAACAGACCTGCTCATCTTGACAGTCCCTCCAGCATAAAACTATCATTGATAATATCAATGTCATTCACATCTACCGCAAGGTTTACAAGGTTCTCCTCCCACAGTACAGGATCATAGACATGGATCTGGACCGTACCTCAGTGACCATCCAGGCCAACTCCCTCATTTTACAGAAGCAGATGGAGGGAGGTGAAGTGACTTGCCCAAAGTGACACAGGTATTAGGCCTCTGAGACAGGATCCAAACCTAGGTCCTCCTCTTGAGCCAAGAGTCTTGGCACTGTACTATGCAGCCTATCTCCTGTACTTCCTATAATAATCCTTTATCAATAGAGACCATAGAATTCAAAAGGCCTTTAGAAGGTATTTAATAAAGCCTCCCTTTCAATACACAGTCCTTTCTTAGAGTATCCCTGCCAGCCAGTCTTCTGGTCTCTAGCTTGAGTACCTCTAGTTCCAAAGGGATCAATGGAAGGAAGGAAGGAAGGAAGGAAGGAAGGAAGGAAGGAAGGAAGGAAGGAAGGAAGGAAATAAACATTTAGATTACCCCTCCTACATGCCAGGCACAGTGCAAAGCAATTTATAAATATTATCTCATTTGATCCTCACAAAATCCTGCAAAGTAGGTACAGTTAATATGCTCACTTTACAGTTGAGGAAATTGAGGCGAGTAGACATTAAGTGACTTGCCCAGGGTCACACAGCTGTTAAGAGTCTGAGGCTGCATTTGAACTCGGGTCTTCCTTACTCCAGGCCCAGTGCTATATCTACCGTGCCAACTAGTTGCCTCTACTTCAACAAAACAACCTATCTATGTATTGCTAGAAAGCTCATTTTTGTGTTGAGTCTAAATTTGCCTCCCTTTATAACTCATGTGTTCATCTGCTTTGGGGATTTCATGTCAAGGACCTGTGATTTCATTGGTGTGGACACTCTGCTTCAATTATGTCAATAGCAACCCGTCCACACCTTAGTAGCTGGTCTTGGTGAGGTATTGTGGCTGGAAAAAAAACCCAAACAAACACATGAACTGGTGCTCAACCTTCTGATGCTGAGCATCCCTGCAATTATCAAGGCTGAGCCTCTGGTGACAGACACAAGCTCAACACCAGCTCAATGCTCAAAACCATTTGGCGAGGTCGGATTTGAAAGAGCTTAGGCAGCTGCTGACACAGCCTTTAATGAGCCAGGCTCAATTCCAAGCCCCGTGAGGCAGTCAGTGGATAGAGAAGTGGGATCTGGGATCCAAAAGTTTATCCAAAGTTTATCGACTCAGTGAAGAAATAATTCTTTTTCTTACTCTTGGTAGGGACTGTATGACTTTAGGTTGCCCTACGTGTAGAATTAAGGAATTAATCTTAGAATCTTAGAGCTTGGAAGGGCTGGGCATCTATCCCAACATATCTGTATCTGAATGGGAAGCCCCTCTACCTATACTCTATGGCTACCAAGTAGTCATTCTCCAGGGGTCGGGAGCCCACCACCTTCCAAAGAAGTCTATTACACTTCTGTACAGTTTTGCTTGTTAGGAAATTTCCCCCTTATGTTAAGGGTTCTTAACCAAGGGACCATGATAGATTTCAGGGAGTCCATGAGCTTGTATGGGGGAAAAAAATAACATCTTTCTTTTCACTAATTCTAACTGAAAGTTTTTTAATTAACTTCTAACTGAAATTTAGCATTTCCATCAGTTTTGATTTTTTAAAAGAAACATGATTCATGGGGCAGCTAGGTGGCACAGTGGATAGAGCACTGGCCCTGAAGTCAGGAGGACCTGAGTTCAAATCCGACCTCAGACCAAACACTTGATACTTACTAGCTGTGTGACCTTGGGCAAGTCACTTAATCCCAATTGCCTCACTAACAAAAAAAAAAAAAGAAAGAAACATGATTCTAAGAAGGGTTTCCAAAGAGGTCCAGTACACAAGGTTGAAAATACTAGCTTCATGTCAGTCTAAACCTTCTTCTCTGCAACTTATTCATTTGCCTCCTGATTTAGTCCTCTGGGGCCAAGCAGAACAATCTGCTTTCTGATCTACTCCACCATCTTCCAGAATCCTCTCCCCCAATAGTCTCCTAACAGGTTTCCCCATATCTACTCTTCTCCATTTTCCTAAATCATAAACAAGTATGATGTAGAAGAAACAGTGATGAATTTGGAGTCAGACAGTGTTGGTTTGAAATCCAGGTTGGTTACATGTGTATCTTTGGATAAATCACTTAACTTGACACTCACTTTCCTCATCTGTAAGGCTAAAACCAATGAATAACACCCTCTTCCATTCTGCTACCATCTGTGTGAGCTTGTCCCATTGAATCAAATTAGACAGGATGCTTCAATAAAACAGAACTTTTCCAAATGGGGTAGGGTTGATCAGAACTCTTTCTACCTGCCCCCATTTCCACTTCTTATTATATGTAGAGAAAAGTGTGATCATTTATCAGAATGTGCAGGAAAAGAACATTTCCACCAGGAGGGGTCAGGGCAGACCTTGTGAAGGAGCTGTATCCCCTGAAGTTGACCCTCGAAGGAAGATAAGGATTTTGACAGGGCAAGAAGGGAGTGCCTTCCCAACTTAGGAGGTGGTACATCCCTGTCCATTACAGGAACACATTTTGTAGCGGAATAAGGTAAGGTGATGTTAGAAATGTAAGGTAGTAATTGATAAATGGTCAAAGGATACGAATAGGCAGTTTTCAGATGAAGAAATTAAAGCTATCTATAGTCATGTAAAAAAATGCTCTAAATCACAATTGATTAGAGAAATATAAATTAAAACAACTCTGAAGAATCACCTCACACCTATCAGATTGGCTAATGTGACAAAAAAAGAAAATGATAAACATTGGAGAAGATATGGGAAAATTGGAATGCTAATGTACTCATTGTTGGTGGGATTGTGAACTGATCCCACCATTCTGGAGAGCGGTTCGGAACTATACCCAAAGGGCTATAAAACCATGCATACCCTTGACCTAGCAATACCACTACTAGGTCTGTACCCCAAGGAGATCATATAAAAAGGAAAAGGATCCACACGGACAAAAATATTTACAGCAGCTCTCTTTGTGGTGGCCAAGAAGTGGAAATTGAAGGGATGCCCATCCACTGGGGAATGACTGACCAATTTGTGTTATATGAATGTAATGGAATACTACTGTTTTATAAGAAATGATTATAAGAAATGATGAGCAGGCAGATTTCAGAAAAACCTAGAAAAGACTTGTATGGCCTGATGCTGAGTGAAGTAAGCAGAACCAGGAGAATGTTGGATATAGTAGCAGCAACACTGTGCAATAACCACCTCTGACAGACTTAGCTCTTCTCAGCAATACAACGTTCTAAGACAGTTCCAAAAGACTCAAGCTGAAATATGCTGTCTACATCCAGAGAAAGAACTATGGAGTGTGAATGCAGATCAAAGCACACTGTTTTCCCTTTTCTTTTTCTTTCTTAGGGTTTTCCCCTCTTGTTCTGATTCTTCTTTCACAACATGACTGATGTGGAAATATGTTTAATATGATTGGACATATATAGCCTATATCAGATTGCATGCTATCTTGGGGAGGGGAAAAAGGGAAAAAGGGAGGGAGAAAAAAAATTGGAACTCAAAATCTTATAAAAGTGAATGTTGAAAACTATATTTACGTGTAACTGGAAAAAATAAAATAGTATTAAGGAAAAGAACTGTAAGATAGTGCCAGATTGCAGAAGGCCTTGAGTGCCAGACTGAAGAGTAAATAATAGGGGGACATTGTAAGAGTTTTGAGCAGAAGAGGGCCGTGATGGGTCTGTGTCTGGCAGTGTATGGAAAAAAAGACTGGCAGTAAGTGAAAGATGAATTGAAAAGCGACGGAGAAAGGGGGTTCCAAGCAACCTACTTATAAAGGGGCTTTCAGAAACAGGTAACTGGAGAGGGCCTCCACATGATCAGGCTTGGGGTCTGGGCCCTCACTGGCCAGGATGGGAAAAGGCACTTCAGAAGCACATCAACCTGGAGTGCTAGTCCCCAGAATACGGAGAAATGATGGTTAACAGCTCCATGCTCTAATAACCTGTCATTATAACTTTCATCACCAGTCCATTCATCACTTACTAAAGCGTGTGTACATTTTATTAAAATGCCCTCTATAATGAATATCAATAACATAATAATGATTTGCCTTGGCTGGCTGCCTTCTGGCTGGCTGCCTAGCCACTTCCAGGCAGCTGGCCATGGCAAGACCTGAGCTTGTCTCCTGCATCCATTCTCTGAACACCCCTAGGGGAAATTCTCCCTCCCCCCCCACAACTTGACTCAGACCAGCCTCCAGTTTGGTCCCTTTCCCTCTGGGGCCCTTGAGACCAGCCAACAAGGCTAATCCTCTAGCCGGCCCTTAAGGGATAACAAGCCTATGGTGTTCCCAGCTCATTCCCCCTCGTGCCAAAGCCTAGCCATCAATCAGCAAGTATCAATTAGCTACCAATTACGTGCCAAGCTCTGTGCTGAGGGTCGCTGGAGCTACAGAGACTTTACACATGGACATAAAGTATCTACCGAATGTATAGAGAACGAGAAAAAAAATCATCTGTGAAGGCAAAGCCCCCGCAGCTGGAATGAGATGGCTGGATTTCAAGACAGGTCCTTAATTACTCAGCAGGCATCATAGAATGTGAGGCACGTCTGGGACCTTAAAGATTATGCAGCCCAACCCCCTTCTCACTTTACAGGGAAGAAGGCTGAGGCTCACAGGAAGGGATTTGGCCAACATCGGGTCAGCATAAGGTTAAAGAATGAACTGGGTTTTTTTCCAAGGAGGTGGTCTGAATGTGTTATTTCACTTGTGTCCTGAGCTCAGGGTGAGACATTTCTCTACAGGAATGCACATCAGCAACTGTTCTGCCACTCAGTGGGGCATTGAGAGGGTGAGAGACTTTCCAAGGGCCATACAGCCAGTAGGTGTCAGCAATGGGACTTGAAACCCACCCCCACTTCTCCCTTCCTGACTCCAAGACAAACTTTCCATCTCCATACTGCCTCTTACTAAAGGTCATAGGACAATCGATTTATAATTAGAAGAGATCCTGGAAGGCGCCTGATCTGACTACATCATTTTACAAATGAGGAAATTGAGGCCCAAAGAGATCAAGTGACTTTCCAAAAGGTAGTAAAGGGGAGAGGCAGGATTGGAACCAAACCCAACAGTTTTTTCCACTCTACCATCATTGTCCTCTAACCCATCCTCTAGTCCTACCCTTATGCTAGAGGGGAGAAGGGGGGGGGAGGTGTCTAGTCCTGGACTACACTGGTGAATTATAAAACATGAAGATGCTCATTTGAACCAGATCAAGGTAGTACCATAGAAATAAAGCCATGCCATTTGGGGCTGTGGAGGATAGGCAAGTGGGAGGCTTGGCTTAAGATTTGGGTGAATTCCAAAGGATACAGCTGCCTAACCTTTTCTTGGATGGGCATCCCCTTTCCCTATCCCAAGAGCAGCACTTACCATCCCCAAATGGCCCAAGAGCCAGTTCCTCCGGGGAGGTTGAGGGAAGCATCGTAATCGTTGGCAGGTGACATGAAATTGGTGGCATGCCTGGAAGACCTTCATGAGGAGGCGAAGAAGATGAAAAGCAGGGATAGGAGCAGTGCAGAGATGACATAGGTGCGAAAGGAGGTCTTCTCCAGCCTCAGCACCCTCAGTACTTGGTCCATGATGGGCAACATCCTGGAAAAGAGACACATGCAGGGGCAGCTAGGTGGTTCAGTGGATAGAGCACCGGCCCTGAAGTCAAGAGGACCTAAGTTCAAATCTGGCCTCAGACCAAACACTTGACACTTTTTAGCTGTGTGACCCTGGGCAAGTCACTTAACCCCAATTGCCTAAAAAATTAAAAAAAAGAAAAAAAAGAAAAGAGACACATGCAAGCATAAGGGATGCACAGAATTAATTAGCAGGCACGAACATGCCGGCTTTGTGATCCAGCCCAAGCAAGAAGAGGGCTCAGAGATCTCCAGAGTTCCCTTCCCTCCCCCCTCTCCCCACCAAAGAGCACTGAACAATCGATCTAGAGCACATTTCCAATGGCTCCCCAGGGCACACAGAGCTGTCTCCCTCCAGAAATTAGTTTGTAATTACTTCAAGAAAGCCTGGCATAGAAGCCAGAGATCTGGCCTCAGAGCCAGAAAGACCTGGCTTAATGTCTCCCTTTTGACACATACTGACTGTGTGACCCTGGCCAAGTCAATTAATTTCTCAGGGCTCCAGGCAATTATTTAAGACTCTACACAGAGAAAATACTGCCTTGTATTGGTAGAAATGGTTTCCTCACCTGGGAGTTCCTAGGCTAATAGTTCTCAAAGTGTGGTCTAGGGACCCCTGAGGTTCCTGAGACTCTTTCAGGTAGGGTCCACAAGGTCAAGACTTTTAATAATAATCATAAGATATTTTAATTTCTAATATGGTAAATATAACTAGATAAAACCTGAATAATCAAATTAATAACTTTTAAAAGTATATAGGGATTCTGAGACCAAAAAGACTGATGACTGCTGCCCCAGACCAATGAAATCACAGATCCAGTCCCAGAATCCAGTCCCTGCATCCCCTAGAATTTGTATTTACTTCTCTGGGTACTTTTTGTATCCTCCTCAAACCTCTCCTAGTAGACTTAAAGCACTTTATGTCCCCAGAACCTAGTACAATACCCTGCAAATAATAGGCGTTTAATAGATGTTTGTTGAATTTCATTTCATTGAGATGACCCAGACTCCTTAGCCTGGTATTTTAGGCTCCCCAAATTCTGGTCCCCATCTACCTCTCCACTTTTAGCTCCTACTACTCTACAGTATGTAGCTTCTGGACTGCTGCCTAGCCACATCCTGGCAGCTGGCCAGGCCCAAGCTCCTACATCTGCTTTCTGAACTTCGTAGGACACAGACCTGACCCTTCAGCCCCAAACTTCTCTGGGGCCCTGGGAGGACAGCCAGCATGGCTAATCCTGAACTTAAGATGCTTCAAGTCCTATGAGGTATGGATATATCATGGTGTTGCCATGTGTGAACAATCCATCATCTCCTGCTATCCCTACCACTGAACCTATTCTCACTCCCATTCTCTGCTCCCCAAATATCTCTCTCCCATAGAGGTTGGGTCCATCCTTCAAAGATCAGATCCAGTCCCACCTCCTTCACTAATTCTCCCTCCTAACAAGAAGCATGACTTATTTCGTTGGAATTCTCAAAGCCTTTATTTTCTCTATCATGCACCGGCCACAGAAACCAACAAAGCTGACAAGTTATGGATAGCTCTTTCAGGTTTTACAAACATTGGCATCATTATTTCACTTGATCCTTACAACAACCTTTAAGGCGGTAGATACAAAATTATTATCTGCATCTAACAAATGAAGAACCTGAGTCTAAGAGAATGTAAGTGACTTGTCCATGGTCAAGGAGCTAGTTAAGTGCACTAATGCTGGTGCCTTCCCTCTGCTGATTATCTCCAATTTACCTGTATATGGCTCCTTTGTGTGTAGTTTGCATTTTATCTCCCCGTTAGACTGGGAGCTCCCTGAGGGTAGAGATGAAGCTTTGCCTTTTTTCATATCCCTAGTGCCTGACACATAGTTGGTGCTTAATAAATTTTTATTGACTGACTGAACCCAGGTCTCTCCTGACTCCAAGTTCAGTGTCCTGTGTGGTGTGGTGAAGAAGCTCTGGCATTAGAGGAAGTGCGTTCAAACACCACCCATGACACTCACTACCTGTATGGCCAGTTGCCTCCATGGGCCTCAGTTTCCTTATCTGTAAAATAAAGAGATTGGGCTAGGATGACCTTTGATCAACTCCATTTCTACATGTATAATAATGATGATTACCACCACTAATGAGATTTCTAATTACCAGGGTTATAATTAGGGCAGGGCAACCCCACCCTCTCCCTGCCCCATCATAGCTTTTGCAATGGACCTGGAATCAACTGAATTTAGCACCAGCTTAGCAAGAATAATTAGTTAAAATAGGATACTAGCAAATATCCTACTTCCTTTCCTTTTCCAGGCAGTTTGGGTTAAGTGACTTGCCCAGAGGTCACACAGCTAATAAATATCTGAGGGCAGGTTTGAACTCAGGTCTTCCTGACTCCAGGCAGGATGCTGTACCTACTGCCCCATGTGGCTGCCCTAGCCTGCTTTCTTTCTCAAAACCATAGGCACTCTCTCAGCTCAATTGCTCCAGGTACAAAGTGGCTAGTTACAATCCTGCTGTTCAGAATTAAGTGTCCCAATCCATAAGATTGCAAACTCCCTGCCAGTACCTAGAATGCGCATGCACATACACAAATACACAGTATCAATTTGTTCTTATTTTGCATACATTAGTATCATCTTTCCACCCAGACTGAGCAGGGATTGAATTGTAGGGTGCCCAGATATCCCTCTCAGTAGCAACCAAAGTGCTGATTTAATAGGAAAAGGCTGGATACAAGGACCACTAGGCCTACCACTAACTAACTGTGTGACCTCAGGCAAAGTCCTTTCCCCTCTCAGGGCCTGAGTTTTGTCTCTCATGAAATGAAGTTTAATTAGATGGTTTTTCTGGTCTCTTCATTTGAGGATTCTGCATGCTTAAGAGGCAACAGAGGATCTGGGCTCAAACATATTGCACAAAGCACAACCCTGTTGGGCCTTAGTTTCTCGATCTTTAAAATGAGATGTGACTACAATAGGTGGCCTCTGAGGTCTCTTCCTACTCAAAATATATCATCCTATGAGCCGCAGTGGAAACCCAGTCATAGAAGGACCCTAGTTCAAATCCTAACTCTGACACTCACTATCTGTATAACGTTGGGCAAGTCCCATAACTTCCCTGGGACAATGTTTTCTCTCTTGTGAAATGAAAAGATTGGCCTTCATGGCCTCTGAGGTTCTTGCCAGCTCTAAATCTTTGATGCTATCATTACATCAGCCTCCCTTTCATTTCAAAGGACTCCCAGGCAATGATTCTCGGGGACTAGAGTTTTGGAAAACAGAATTGGTCAGGGCAGTTGTACAGAATCAGTTAATCCAGCTAGAGGAATAACCTTTACTGTAATCCTCAACAACTCAAAGGCACTGGCTACACTGGGTCAGGTAGATAGTGTGGATTCAGTGGAATGGAACCACAGGACAGACATATCTATGAATAAATAAGCAGATCGAATAAACAATATATATCTAGGCAATAAAACACTGCCCTTTGCATACTAAATATGGAGCACATTGGCCCACCTCCAAAAGGACAGGCTGTCAATTTTTCTAGGAGTAGAAAGAACACAAAAGAAATCTTCCTACCCCTTCCTACCCCTACTTTGTGACCACCAGCATCATTGATCCGCAGGCACGCTAAGAACACATTCTGGAGTGGGAAACTCAGCCCCAACTAACTTGCTGTAGTGGATGGAGTGCTGAAACTCGGAGTTAGGAAAACCTGGATTCAGATTTCACCTCTGACTTTTACTGGATAAGTCACCTAAGTCACTTAATCATTCTGAGGTTCGATTTCCTCATCTGTAAAATGGGGAAAATAATACCAGGAACATGTACCTCGCAGGGCTTTTGTGAGAACCAGATGTATGTAAGGTACTCTGCAAACTTGAAAGCTTTTATCTTGTGGGAGTCAATTAACATCCTTTCTTAAGTCCAGGCGGTGTGAAGAGAACTGATCTCAATGCCTTGGGTGAGATCTAACCAAAAGACGTCCATAGATACATGGGCAACGTGGTGTAGTGGTAAGGGTGCTAGCTGTAGGGCCAGAGCTCAAGATTCAAATCCTGGTTCTCCCACTTATTAGCCATATGAGGGAAAGTCACATTGGAACTCCCTCAACCTCAGTTTCCTCATCTGTAAAATGAAAAGGTCTGACTAAATGGGTTCCTAAATTTTTTGGACTATGAGGACTGCTTGAAGGTATTGTTTCATTCTTTGTTTTGTATTCTCCAACCTCTAACACAATGTCTGGCACACAGTAGGTGCTTATTGCATGCGTATTAGTTGACTGAAACTATTTCATGGACTCCCCACAGAAGCGTGAGATCACACATCTAGCAATGGAAAGGGCTTCAGTGGTCTCACCACTATACTATACTGCCTTCTCATGCTTCATATTGTTTGATTGACCTTGCACAAGTCACCTAACCTCTTACTGCCTAAGACTACAGTTTGAAGGAAATTTTTACATCCTTTATTTCTGGCATTAATAAAACCTCAGGACCAGATGAAAAAGTTTAAAAATTCAGCCCAATGTCCTAGACCTACCAAGATCTCCCTCCCACCCAGCAGTTCTTAACCTAGGGTCTGGGAATCTGGTTCCTTTTTAATTTTTTAATTTTTTAAAATGTTTTGATAAATATAAGAATTAGTCCCCTATGCTTTTTGAAATCAACTCAGCAAAAATTGCACACTTAGGTAAAGATTGGCAGTTTATAAAGAACTTTCTTCACAACAACCCTGCGAGGTAGAGGTATCTCTACTTCACAAATGCAATCTACCTCACAAGTTTAAACAATATTATACTCATTCTACAGATGACAGAAGGAAGATACTTCCAGAGCACCCATGCATGGGATTCAAGTTGGGGAAAAAAAAAAAAGAAGTTTGCAAGATAATGCTACAGAATTTATCTTAATGGCATCAATAAAACAATGAACCAGAGTTTTATTTTCCATTCTGGGAGCCACATTTTCAGGTTGAGTTAGAAAGCATTCAGATGAGAACAGCTAGAATAAAGAGTGCATGTCCCATGGAAACCAGTCGATGGAGCTGAAGATGCTGGGCCTGAAGAAGAGAACGCTTTCAGGTGAGTCTGATCACTATCTCCATATTAATGCAAGGAATATTACATAAACAATTCTTAGGTATAGGGCTCCTGGGCAAACATAGAAAACCATCTGAAGGGCTGTCAGGATAATTAGACTTGGTCCCAGAGAGCAGTGCAAGTTGTAGGAGAACCGATTTCAACTCAATTTGTAATGAGGAGAAATTTCCTATCAATTTGGGCTGTCCAGAAGTCAAATGGACTGGCTTATAAAGTAGTGAATCCTCTGCCACTGGAAGTCTTCTAATAAGATCACAGAAATGTCAGATGTAGGCAGGGGCCATCCAGACTAACCCAAATATGGACAAGAATCTTCTCTACAAATGCTTATCCAGCTATCACTTGAAGATTTCCACTGGGGAACCCATTCCTTCATGAAACAGCTCCCTAGACTTGTGGATGGCTCCATTTATCAAGGTTGTTTTGGTTTTGGTTTTTATATTAAGTGTAGATTAACTTCTTTGCAATAGCCACCTCCTGTTTCTAGTACAGCCTTTTGAGGCTAAACTGAACTTATCAAATCCCTCTTCCAGGTAAGTAAAATTATCATATTCTCTACTGCCTTTGAGTGTCCTCTTCTACAGGTCTTTCAAATGACTCACCTTCTACATTTTGTAGATACTTAGAGATGTACTTCTATATGTGCATGTTTTCCCTTTTAGAATGTAAACCCCTTGAGGGCAGAGATTGCTTCCCTTTTGTCTTTGCAACTAAAAAAAAAATAATTTGTTGATTGGCTGATTTGGCAGGAAGTAAACTAATTGACTTGTCAATTGTGTTGCAGAGGAGACTTATTTCAGGTGGGGATGTGGTCTAGACTCAGAGGACACGCATCCAGAACTGGAAGGGATCTCAGAAGCCGTCTAGTCCAATTCCTCATTTTGTAGTTGACAAAACTGAGGTCCAGGGATAATAAGTTACTGGCCCAAGATCTAACAGGTCAGAAGCATAGAGCTGAGCTTTGAACCCAGGTCCTTTGACTTCAGAACCAGTTCTTTCCCATCCCTAAATGCCACGCTAGATGACTTCTGAGGCTTCCTTCTAGCTCTGAGAATCTTCAGTTCTTCCTCTCCACTTCTTCCACATTCCTTCCAGTTACAATGTTTGTCATTTCTCCTTTCAAGTTCCCAGTTTGTCTTCCTGTGGGGCTTAGGAAAGACCCCTGATCAAAGAATAAAATTTGGGAAGGTGAACTTCAAGATACCGTCACTACAAAGAAGCCAGTGCCCTCTCCTACAGGCCAAGGTCAGGGCCTAATTCAATGACTGAGCATTCATCTCTCTGTGCCCTGGATTAATCTGCCTGGCAGACAGCCTTAAATGAAGAAAAAAGGTAACTTAGTGGACAGGAATGGGAAGACATTCCAAACAATGGTTAAGACCTAAAAGCCAGAGGCAAGAATTTAGCAAGAGAGATTTGCTTTCATTGGGCCAAGGGGAGTCTGTAAAAGAGGGGCCACTGTGTGGACTCTTATCTAATCCTCATGTCACTCACACATCGACTTCTGGGTATGTGTATATACTTAAATGGGTGACACATAAACACTCTCATACCTGCACACATGCGGGCAAGCATGCATTTGTGCACACAAACAAGAATAACACATTGTTATAATAGATGGGAAATGGAAATAGGCATTTATTAAGCATATATGTGCCAGGAAATGTGCCAAGTGTTCAAAATATTATCTCATTTGGGTTTCACAATAACCCAGGAGCTAAGTGCTGTTACTAACCTCATTTTACAATTGAGGAAACTGAGGTAGTCAGCAGTTAATTGCTGACATGCCTGGGATCCCACAGCTAGTAAGTGACCAAGATTCTAGGTTTAAACTCAAGACTTCCTGACTCCAGGCCCAGCACTCTATCTGCTGGGACACCTAGCTGCCTCTCTCATCTAAGACTAATAGCCCCAATGCTGCTAGCCCATTATCAGGGATAGAACCTACCACCTCAAGATTGCTGCCACCTTCATAAAAAAGGAAAAGGTCCCTCTTTTAATATCTAAAGCAGATCTTTCTATGGTGGCAAAAAAATTGGAAATTGAGGGGATGCCTATCAATTTGGGAATGGCTGAACAAGTTATGGTATATGAATGAAATGGAATATTATATTGTATTTTAAGAAATGATGAACAGGCTGACTTCAGAAAAACCTGGAAAGACTTGTATGGACTGATGCTGAGTGAAGTGAGCAGAACCAAAACATCACGCACACCACGCACAGTAATAGCAACATTGTGCAATACCAACTATGAATGACTTAGCCCTTCTCAGCAATTACAATGATCCAAGACAATGCCAAAGGATGGAAAATGCTATCCAACTCCAGAGAAAGAACTGAGAGAGTCTGAATGAAGATCAAAGCACACTATTTTCACTTTATTTTTTTCATGATTTTTTTCATTTTGTTCTAGTTTTTTTTCACAATGTGACTAATACTGAAACATGTTTTACATGATTTCATATATATAATCTATATCAAATTGCTTAGCATCTGGGGGGAGGGGAGAAAAATTGAAACTAAAAATTTTTTTAAATGAATGTAAAAAATCGTCTTTACATGTAACTGGAAAAAATAAAATACCATTTTCTAAAGAAAAGATTGCATTGCCAGTGAGCAAGTGAGAGAGGAGAGAATCTTCCTGCTCTTTAGGGGTATAAAACTTATGTGAGGGCTCTCTGCCTCAACTTCTTTGTCAAGGAAAGGTACAGCACAGAGAAGGAGTATTGGTCTATAAGACAGGAGACCCCAGGTGTGATTCTGGTTCTGCCAATAACTTGCAATGTGACCTTAGGTAAATCATTTCTCCCCTCTGAGCCTTCATTCCTTTCTTTAGAAAGAAGGGGTTCTTAGATAACTGGATATTTAAGGTTTCCCCAGCTCTAATATCTACGGTTTCATGTATGCCTCAGCCAAACAGGTCAGAATACTGCTAGCAGACATGACTGTGGGTCAGTACTTCACTGCTCCTCAAGACCCATGAGTTCATCCGTTTGAGTGCTCCTTCCACATTCCATGAATTGTCAGGGGCCCAAAAATGTCACTTCATGGCCAACTTTCTGGTGATGTCTTCCAATGCTTGACTAGGCAAGTCAATGTCCCCAACATGTATAAAGTAATCACTATGTTATGACAAAATATTTACTATGTTAGATATTCAGGAGATAAAAATGAAAAACACATGGTCAAAGTCTCAGGACAATGGACATAAGCAGTCCATCTCCAGGTCTATACTGCAAGCTTTCTCTGTTTGCAGGGCCCTGCCTGCTACAGCTTGTGTCCCACTGGCATAGACTCAACCACTTATGAATTGTGAGAACTTGAGCATATCAATCCACTTCTCTGGGCCTCAGTTCTCTTATCTGTAAAACGATGGAACTGGGCACAAAGTTTTTAATCTCGGGCCCCCAAGGATTATGTGGATAGATTTCAAAGGGTCCACAAACTTGGATAAGAAAAAAATCTTGACATTCATTGACCTTTGGTTTCCTTTGTAGTGTCTAGGTTTCTTGTAATCCCTTATGTGTTTTGCATTAGAAATTTTAAAATATTATTCTGAGAAAGGGTCCATAGGTTTCACCAGACTGCCAAAGGGAAGCATGACACAAAAAAGATTAGAAACCCCTGCATTAGATGATGTCTGAGGTCTCTTTCAGCTCTAAATCCATGATCCTAAGAACCTCAGGTCAATGCCCTGCCATGATGCGTGATCTATAGGAAACCTTTAATAGAAGCACAACCGCATGGTACAATGGATAGAATTCTGAACTTGGGGTCAGAACAACTTGAGTTTAAAGCCAAACACCTACTATCTGTGTGACCCTGGGCAAGTGACTAAACCTCTCTAGACCTCACTTTCTTCATCTGTAAAGTGAAAGTGTTGGACCCAATGGATTCTATGGTCCCTTAGAGCTCTAAAAATCTATGACTCTGCATCACAAGGTTTGCAGCTAACAGGGCATGCTCCTCAAATTGACAGATGACAACAACTTGTTGGATGGAGAGTCAGGATCCAAAAAGATCTTGACAAGCTAGAATATTGGGTCAAATCTTTTTTTGTTTTTGTTTTTAACTTTTTCATCTAGACCTGAGATTTCATCGGTTTCAGGAGCTAAGGATGGGGAGCCTCTCTCCAAACTACTTATAGTCTTATAGCACTACCCAGGACCTTGAAAGGTTAGGTGATTTCCCCAAGGCCAAACAAGATGAAATATAATGAGGTACCTCTCTTGACCTCAATTGCTTCAATTATTAAATGGGAAACATAATACTTGCACTGTTTTCACAAGGTTGTTAGGAAGACATCACTCTCCAACAACAATAAAACATTGTATTAATGAAAGTCATTAGGGAGAGGGACTAGACCTCTGATTTATTGGCATACAGAACTCCCACATGAAGAAATTCTTTGTATGCACATAGGTCCACACCTTTAATATAATTTATAGTCTTAAAGAGATTCCTCAAGCACTGATTGTCATTAGCCATTTCATGTAAAAGGCAGGATTTGAACTGGGATCTCCCTAGCTCCAGGATCTGCCCTCTATCCACTAGTACTCACTGCATCTCATGCAGTATTATGATAAGAAATGTCTGATCCAAATGGTACTTATCCGCATGGCCAGCAGGGTCATTTCAATTAGAGATTGCTAAGCCAAGATGCTACATGGAAAACATTTCTTTCTGGTCCCTGAAATCCTAGCAGACAGCCTAAAATAGAAACATCTGGCAGATTATAATAACTAACAGTAAAAAAAAAAAGCTATTGTTCCCTATTTCCTCATAAGTAAAGTTCAAGCTGTTTAACCTGGGATTCAATGTGCCACAACCATCCATTCCTTTACCTTTCTCTTATATTCTTATATGCACGTTGCTGTTGTTTAGCCATTTTAGTTGTGTCTGACTCTTCATGACCCCATTTGGGGTTTTCTTGGCAAAGATACTGGAGCGGTTTGCCATTTCCTTCTCCAGCTCTTACAGGTGAGGAAACTGAAGCAAACAGAGTTAGATGATTTGCCCAGGGTCACACAACTAGGAAGTCTCTGAAGGCAGATTCGAACTCAGGAAGATGAGTCTTCCCAACTCTAGGTTTGACACTCTATCCACTGCCACCAAGCTGATCCAAATTCCACCCAGTTTAGGACCTAACTCTAGGCCAAAGCAGCTGAGACTTCCATGACTTTTTCCTTAGCTACTCTGAGAGGCAGAATAGCGCAAGGGAGAGAGAGGGGCTAGTCTTTGACACTGATATTGACTATCTGGGTGACCTGGAGCTAGGTCTCCTAGCTGCACATCCAATGCTCTTTTCACTGTACCAAGCTGAATCTTCTACCACATTAATTTATGAGTGGCCCCAGTCTAGAGAGCTGATGAGAGTATCACGTGGAGATTCATCAACTCAGACTTCAACCCTTGTTAGGAGCCCATAAGATCTCATATTATAAATATCCATCTTTTTGAAAATAGAGCACTAAACTTGAGAAATTCTCTTTGCAGTGTCAGAAAATAGACAACCAGAGAGAGACTAAAGAGTTCCTCCTCTTTAATTCCACTGACATCCATCACAAGTGAACAGCTAAGATTTCAGTCCAGTAGCCACCCTGCTGAAACTTTGGCCCTGGCTTCATACCTTATTTGGTGCTCCGGGTTACCTGCCCAAGACCCAGAGTAGACCTGAGCTTTTCCATAAGGACACCAGACATCCTAGATCAGTAATCTTATGGCTATTCATGGTACATGGGCCAAATGTGGTACTCAAGTGGATTTCCATTGACAGCTGGATCCCACTTCCATACCCTCTCTTCCCACCATCTGTTCTTGTTGTTGTTGTTGTTGTTGTGGTTGTTGTTGAATTATTTCAGTCATTGGTTCTTTGTCACTCCATGTGGGATTTTTTGGGCAAAGATACTGGAGCAGTTTGCCATTTCCTTCTCCAGCTTATTTTACAGATGAAGAACCAAGGCAAATAGGGTTAAGTGTCTTGCCCAGGGTCCCATAGCAAGTAAGTATCTGAGACCAGCTTTGAACTCATAAAGGTAAGTCTTAATGTAGAAATATGTTTAATATGATTGTACATGTATAGCCTATATCAGATTGCATGCCATCTTGGGGAGGAGGGAGAGGAAGGAGGGAGAAAAAATTTGGAATTCAAAATCTTGTAAAAGTGAATGTCGAAAACTATCTTTGTATGTAATTGGAAAAAAAAAAAGAAAGTACTATTAAGTGGGGGGAAAAAAGAAAAGTGAATCTTCCTGACTCCAGGCCTGGTACTCTATTTACTATACCATCTAACTTCTGGATATCCTTTGCCATTTGCCCAGTTCTGCTTCTTAAGGCATTCTTCTCCTCATTGACTTTTTAGACCTCTTTTGCCATTTGGGTTCGTCTATTTTTTAAGGTGTTATTTTCTTCAGTATTTTTTGAGGTCTCCTTTAGCAAGCTGTTGACTCATTTTTCATTATTTTCTTGCATCACTCTCATTCCTCTTCCCAATTTCTCCTCTCCTTCTCTTACTTGCCTTTCAAAACCCTTTTTGAGCTCTCCATGGCCTGGCACTAATTCAAATTTTCTTAGAAGTTTTGGATGTGGGAGCTTTAACTTTGTCATCTTCTTCTGATTGTGTGTTTTGATCTTCTTTGTCACCAAAGGAAGAGTCTATAGTCTGAGGTTTTTTTCCACTGTTTGCTCATGTTCCCAGACAATTACTTGACTTTTAAACTCTTTGTTAAGGTAGGGGTCTGCTTCCAGTGTGGAGGATGTATTGTCCCTAGCTTTGGGGGTTTTGTGCAGCTGTTTTCAGAGATATTTCTAGGGACCTGTAAATTTTCAGTTCCTCCAAGGTGGTATGATCAAAGGAAAGGTGTTTACTCCTTTCTTGGCCTGTGCTCTGGTCTATGAGTGACCACAAGCACTCTTTTCTGCCTTGAAACTATGAGGATATCTCTTTACTGCTACCACAAGCTCTACCACACCAGTGCTCTTCTTAGCCCCAGGATCACCACCCAGGACTGTGACCCAAATCCAAGCATGGGCAAAGCAAGAGAATCCTGCTCAGCACCAGCAAAGAGATCCCTGCAATTTCCCTCTGATCAGCTTGATCCCTCCACCTTCTGTGGGCCAAGAGCTCCAGAAGCAACCACTGCCACTGTGGCCACTGCCTGAGCCTGTGCTAGGGCTGGGCCATGCTTTTCTCTCACCCAGGTCCTACAGACCTTTCCTATTGACCTTCTAACTTGTCTTTGGTATGTGTGGAAACTGCCACAGCTGCCCATGATTCAATCCCCTGAGACCTACTCCAGGTTCCCTGAGGCCAGGTCTTTGCCTGCACGACCATGCTGAACTGCATTCCTCTCCCAGCTCAAGCACAACAGACCTTTCCCTTCTACCATCCAGGTTGTCTTGGGCTGGAAATTTATTTCACTCTGTCTTTTTGTGGGTTCTGCTGCTCTAGAATTTGTGTAGAGTCATTTTTGCAGGTATTTAGAGGGGTTTGGGGGAGAGCTCAAGCCAGTCACTGCTTTTTCTCTGCCATCTTGTCTCTGACCCCACCTCAAATCAATTTTTTAAGACAATCTCAGATGAGCATGTGGGATATCACAAGACCTTCTAGAGTAAAGAGACCCCAAGACACTGCCTTTTGGGGCTGGGGCAAATAGCCAGAGACCATAAAATACCACTTAGCTGAAGACCCCAGACTACTGAGGGGCTGTTGCCAATCAAGCTTCTCCTGAAGGAGGAAGAAGAAAGGACCCAGCTGGACAGCTTACTTGTGCATGGCTAACATCCCCCAGTCTGGTAGCTTCCTGTTTTAATCAATTATTCATGCTAAACTCGATTGTTTCTATCTGATAAAAAACATTACAAGTGCTGTCAGCACCCTCTAAATTTTTACACCCTGATCGTTCCATCCTAGCCACAGCTCTGTTCCCTACCACTACAGTCATCTCCCTTGTTTTGGAGCTATTTGTGGACATCCCTTCCCCCTCCCCTAGGACAAACTCTCTGAGAACTGGAATTGTGTCTGACTTCCACTCTTCATCCCCAGAATTTAGCACAGAGCTTGGCACTGGATGCCTTGTTCGACTTCAGTATCTGCTATGTTTAAGCAACTATACTAATCAGTGGGGATACGGGAATGAATTACGACACCGTCCTTGCATCAGGAAACTACCAGTCTATTTGGGGGATACGTCAAGCCCACCAACGTTGAGGACTTTGTAGAGGGGATTTCTGTTCACACCCAGAGTGGACTATCTAACCCTCTGAAGACGCTTCTCATTGAGCACTATTCTGAGTGATTCTGAGTTAGTCCTTCTAGGAAACTCACAAGGAAACAGACTCACTAAGTGCAGGCAAAAGCAAACAGCCCACTCATGTCCCACTAACTGAATAGTTGAATGAGAAGATCAAAGCCTTGCTCCTTGATTCCTACAAACACATCCCTGGCAGGTGCCTCTCCCCGTGACCAACCAGGCTGCCGTTCCCTTTGTAGTCAGTGGTGCAGTTTAGTGGGTTACGTGCAGGTGAACTTCTGGAAAAACAAGTTTGGTTTGTTTGCCTCAGCCTCTGGTAGAGAAATCACACTCTGCTTCCAAGGCCCCAGAAAAAAACACCACAGGCCCTCCTTCTCAGGAGCGGAGCTGAACCAAAAATGAGCGCTTCTTGCTAAGAATTTGAGCAGTGCCGCCCACAGCACAGTCATGGAGTCTCCAGGGATGAGGCCACCCAGCCCCCTAATTCCTGTGATCCTCCAGGAGGGGGTCCATAAAATACTTAGGTTAGAGCTGGCTCCAGCTGGCCCTCATTCCCACTCTGACTCCAACCCCAGTTAACCATCGAGTCAACCTTCCCGACTAAGGGAGTGTAGAAACCTGGCTTCCATTTCTGCAACTGGGAAGAATTGGGCTGTGTGAACTTTCAGTTCAATTAATTGTTATTAAGCGCCTCCTAGGCACCAGGTGGATCAACTCTAGTGCCTGGCGCATAGTGGGTATTATATAAATGTTTTTATCCCCTTCTTCCTTCCCCCACTTACGCATGATAGCAGATGATATTTACATATATCGCCCTTCTTAATTTGCAAAATGCTTCTTCCCTCACAGCAATATTATAAGGAAATTCTTTACATCCTGTCCACATGAGTTATTATGTTCATTTTACAGGAGAGGAAACAAGTTCAGAGAGGGAAAGTGATTTACCCCTGTATCACACAGCTAGTAAGTAGCAGAGCTAAGATAAAAGCCCAAGCCTGGCATTCTTTCTATGAGTGTACACTGCCTCCCTCCCCCCACAACATCTAGCTGTGTTCTTCATTAACTTAAAATCACACAGGTGCAAACTCCCTCTCTTTTCAATGACTTGACTTCCTCCCTCTAACAGAGCACTTACCAGGTTTGGGGAACGTGCAGACTTGAGGTTATAATGTGGCCTTCTAGGTCCTTAAATGCAACCTGCATTGTGACCTCCAAGCCATAGGTTCCCCACCCCTGGCATGCACATGGATTTGTTGGGAAAGAAGGCCAAAATGCTTTCATCTCACCTCATCTCATCTCATCTCATCTCATCTCATCTCATCTCATCTCATCTCATCTCATCTCATCTCATCTCATCTCATCTCATCTCATCTCATCTGAGTCACAGGGTTTTTCATCTTTTTAGTGTCAGGCGTCCTTTGGGCAGACTGGTAAAGCCTATGGGCCCCTTGCCAAAGTAACGCTTTTATATGTATAAAGTAAAATACAGAGGCTTACAAAGGAAACCAATTATATTGAAATTAAGATGTCATTTTTTTCCCCATTCAATTTCACAAACCTCAATCTACTTCCTCACCAGCAGCCACTTTCCCTCCTGTTTTCTCCCTTTCTTATGAAGTCCACCTTTTCATCTCCCCTTTGTTTTATCTCCTACTATTAGAATGTGAACTTCTTAACAATAGTGATTTAGGTAGTGAGCTTACTAGAAGTACAAGAGCCAGGTTCACCAGGTACTGTAAATAGATAGCCAGGATCTAAGATGAGAATTTCAGTCTGTTGGAATACAAGTCTAGTACTCCCGCAACTTAGGGTGATAGGACCCCTTGCTCTGTTCACCCCATCAGGCAGGTATCTGGCAAAATTAACTAATTGGTTATGGAAGGGTGAAGTCATCCCCACCACACCTCCAAACCAAGAGCTCCGCTGCTATGAGGAGTTGCCGAATTGGCCCATTTGGCCCAGCCCAGGAATGGGCCTGGCATGACTAGGTCCTCAGGGAAAGCTAGGTGGGGTCATCTGGCCCCTAGCCAAGAGCACCCCTTCTCGGCCAGGCCCCCGGCCAGAGTCAGATGTTATCAGCCCATTCTGCATGCCCGTGCACAATGAAACAGCCCAGCCTTGCTAGGGATGCAGGGTAACACCCAAAGGGATCCATCTGGTCTGGCAGGTCAGGTACTCTAGCTTGTAAGAACACCAGTTGTACAAGGTGTTTGGAGCCATGCAGACAGGTGAAGGAGCAGGAATTCCGGGTATTCTTGTGTCCCCTGGCACAGAGACACATATTTCTTATTTAATAGGAGGCAGTGAGGGGGTGTGTAAAAAAGCTTTGGATTTGTAGTTAGAGAAGCTGGACTCAATGCCAGTTCTTCCATTTCAGTCTCCTTGGACAGGCCAATTCCCTTCCCTCCCCCGCAAACACACACACTTTGGGTCTTGGTTTCCTCATCTTTTAAATGGGGCAGGCAGGGGAGGGGGGGCGGCTAGATGATCTCTGAAATTTCTTCCAGCTCCAGATCTAAGATCCTGCAACCTTTGCTGCATTTAAGACCCCAGCCTTATAGTAAACCCGCTCTGCTCCAATCAGACAGCTCTGGTCTTCGCCCAGGTATATTCCTTGCATATTCTCATGGCAAGGCCATTCAGTCCAATACAAAAAAAAATTTATTAAGCACCTACTATGTACAAGGCACCAGGGATATGAGATGAAAAGCCAATCCTGCCTGTCCTCAAGGAGTTCATGTTCTCCAGGAGCATTTGTTCATTTTGGTCCCCAACTTAAAAAATACTTTCACTTACTTCACCACAATCTGAACTTTCTGCATCCTTCAAGGCCTGACACACTATCTAACTCCTCTAGGAAATCCCAATAATGCCCTGATTATATGTATTGGTGTCTTAACTCTCTGCCAGACTGTAAGCTCCATAAGTGCAGGCACTGTGTCTTACCTAAACTTTGTATTTCCCCTAGAACCCAGCACAGTGCTTTTGGCCTAAAGCCATTTAAAAAATAGTTGTTACCTGTACAGAACAGAAATTCTGTTCATTTACAATTCTTTTTTTTGGGGGGGTTGTATACTGAAATGTTGGTGATTAGTAATAGTTAACAATACCAACTGGAATTAATATAGCACTTTAAGGTTTGCAAAGCACTTTAGAAATATTATCTAGGGGCAGCTAGATGGCTCAGTGGATAGAGCACCAGCCCTGGATTCAGGAGGACCTAAGTTCAAATCTGGTCTTAGCCAATAATACTTCCTAGCTGTGTGACCCTGGGCAAGTTATTTAACCCTATTGCCTAGCTGGGGGGAGAAAAAAGAAAAAGAAATCCTCTACAAATATTATCTCATTTGATCCTCACAATAACCCCAGGAAGTAGACACTATTGTTAGCCTCATTTTACAGATGTAGACACTAGGGCAATTAGAGGTTAAGTGACTTGTTCAGGATCACCACAGTTAACAGGAGTCTAAGGCTGGAATTGAACTCAGGTCTCTCTGACTCCAAGTCCAGCATTCTATGAGCAAATGAATAAATGGCAACCCAAGCCCACCATGATCTCTTCTCTCCCTGAACCCTGCTAGCAATCATTGTCTGCCTTGTTTTGCTGGTTAAATTTTGGATAACAAGCATAGTAATAGCTTACTTTGGCTTTAAGGTTTACATAGTGCTTTGCATTCATTATTTCATTTGGGTCTTAAAGCAATCCTCTGAGATAGGTGGTATCAGTCCTGTTTTACAGATGAGGAATATGAGATTCCAAGAAGGGAAGGACCTCAGCCAAGATAACACTAGCTGCAAGTGGCAGAGTTGAGTATCAAGAGCGAGTATTTAAGATTCCAAGTACAACTCTCTTTCTCCTACATATAGCTGCTGAGCGCCCACTCTCACTCTCTCCAAACAAGATTGTAAATATCATATCCCAAGGCTAAATATGGCCCATGAGAGGTATTCAATCATGTAACCAACATGAAGTGGAAAAGAACGTCCAAGAACATCTGTCCAATCTCTAACCAGGCTCAACAAACATTACCTACTATGGGAAACAGTACCTACTATGGGAAAGGCACTGTTGGGTACTGTGTATAAAAAGATAAAAAATGGGTGGCAGCTAGGTGGTACAGTGGATAGAGCACTGGTCCTGGAGTCAGGAGAACCTGAGTTCCAATCCAGCCTCAGACACATAACTTCCTAGCTGTGTGACTCTGGGCAAGTCACTTAACCCCAATTGCCTCACCAAAAAACAAAAAACAAAAAAGATAAAAAATGAAACATTCCTTGTCCTCCAGAAGCTTGCATTCTATAGAGGAGAAACAATGCAGATAAGCAAGTACAAAGCATATACAAAGTTAATACAATGTAATTTCTGGAGAGAGACAGTACTAATGGGGAATCAGGAAAGGGGGCACTGCATCTGAGTCTGGAAGGAAACTAGGAATTCTAAAATGAGACAGAGGTGCGAGGAGGGAGTGTATTCCATACATGGGGGACAGCCTATGCGAAGGAATGGAGGTGGGAAATGAAATGACAAATGTGCTCGTTTGGCTGGAAAATAGGGAATGTGAGGAGGAATAATGTAAAATAAGCCTGGAAAGTAAGTCTGGAACCAGATTGTGTAATGCCTTAAATATCAAACAGGGGTGTCTGTAATTGATCCTAAAGGCAATAGGAGACACTGAAGATTCTTCGGGTGGGAAATGCCTCAGGCATATCTGAGCTTTAGGAATATAAATTCAGCAATAGTGTGGAGAATGGATTGAAGAAGGGAAAGTCTGGAAGCTAAGGGAAGTTATCATCTGTCCTGGAAGAATGGTCCGCTTGGAGGCTTAGCCTTACTAAGATTATACAAGTATCTCTTCCTCCAGGAAGTCTTCCATGGCTAGCCACCCACTGACCAGATCCCATGGGGATCTGATCCTCTGAACATAGTCTATTAGATCATGCCACTGGACACTTAGCAAATGGTGCCTTGAGTAATTAAATTTTTTTTTTTGTCACTATGTCTGATCTTCCCAACCAGCTCCTCCTTTAAGGTTATGGAAAGTAAAAAGTAGCATGGATTTTACAACATAGAATAGAACTCTAAGAAAATAGAATGTCAGGCACACAGTTCCTTAGAACATAGGATGTCAAAGCCAGAAGGCACCTTAGAACACAGAATGCATCTTGCACCATGCTGAGCACACAGCAAACTCTTTGTACACACTGGCTGAGTCAGACAAGTGAATAGATTCTCCTCCATGTATTCTGCCCTGAAAACAATTGAGATTATCCTCTCTCCCTGAAATTGCACTGCACTCTCACTTCCCTGTGCTTTTTATTCATTCATTCAACAAGCATTTATTCATTCATTTCAGTCATTTTTTAGCCTACTTCTTATGCCTGGAATCTCCTCTTCTTCTCTGTCTTTGTGGACTTCTTCCTACCCGTCATTTGAAGCCCAACTCAAACGTTACCTTCTCTGGGAAGTCTTCATGGATCTCCTGAGGTTGATAAGGTCCTTCTTCAAGACTTCATCTTATTTGGTGGTACAGTGGAAAGGGCACTGTACTCTGGACTCCTCTGGAGTCAGAAGACCAGGATTCAAAACTCTGCTTTGGATACTAACTTTGTGACCCTGGGTAAGTAATTAAACCTGTCTGGACCTTAATTGCCTCATCTATCAATGAGGAGTTGGGCTAGATAAACTCTAGGATCTCATCCTATTCTAAATTTACTATCCTACTGGATTGTAAATTCCTTGAGGGCAGGAACCAAATTTATGTCTTATCTAAACCTTATATCTTCCCGGTACCTTGCACACAACAGACCTTTGATAAATGATTGTATTATAACAGAAAGACAGGTAATACACCTTGTGAATAAGCAAAGGCACCAGCTAGAACCACCCTTTCTGGATTGAACTCTTGTTCTCTAAAGTAGCATGGGTAGAGGAAGTGGGATGGAGATTGGGATCACCAGCCACCCCTGACACAACTGGCCACCATCCAAAGCCGTATTAAATCCCATGACCCAAAGGAATAGATTCTGCCCTCCGGAGTCCCCCAGAGTCTCTCTGTGTGCGACCCACATTGGCAGCTCTTCCTGCTACCTCCCTTTAACCCGCAGACTTCTCTCCAAGAGTCACTAAAATGAGATGCATACAAACAGGTGGAAGACAGTCTGAGACCTTCCAGGGGGTTGTACACTCTGACTAGTGCTAGGCTGCAGAATCCACCAAGGGCAGTGTCATATAATGAAAAGAGTGCTAACTTTGAAATCAGAAGACATAGGAACATACATGTAAGGAACCTCAGAGGAAATGAAGCCTAACATCTTTATTTTACAGTTGAGGAAACTGAGGCACAGAGAAGTTAAGTGACTTGGCCACCATCACACAGCTAAGTGTCTGAGACAGGATTTGAACCCAGGTCTTCCTGACTCCCAAGTCCATACCCAACTACTATAAAACTCTGGCTCTCAGCCTGGGTTCAAGTCTGGCTGTTGACTCTGACACATACTAGCTATGCAGTCCTCTGAGCCTCACTTTCTTTCTATGTAAAATAGAGAACAATATTCATATTATCCACCTCACAAGGTTGTTCTGAGGAAAGTGCTTTATAACATTAACGTACCATAGAAGCGTGAGTTATTATTATCCAGAAAATGGATAGGCCCTAGTTGGCAAGCATCTCTAGAGCCCACCGTGGTGAATGGGACACCAAGTTGTACTTTGACCTATCTGGATTAACTGGTGGCTATTAAAGCCAGCTTTTAATAGTTAATGTCTAGGCTGAACCCCAAGAGACTTGGAAAAATCTCACTCTCTGAAACTGATCAACTGACCAGCCTAAGCCCCAGCTACATGAATGTCACAGAAGGTCACCTCTTCTGCACAGAAAAGGAGACTGTATGCTCCTCAGTCTGAATAACCCTTCCCTCACCCCTCTCCCCCATTAGTGAGCATCTCATCCACTCACACATTCGACACTCAAGCATCATCATTGGAGCAGCCACCAGGCAGCCACCCCAAACATAAGCCACCGGCAGCTGGCTTGGCCTGGGACACCCCCATTGCCCAGGGGCCTGCAGTAGAGATGCAGTTGATTCTGGGGGGATATTTGAGCCCTGTGAGATCTCTCTGATTACAAGTGATACCTGGGTTCATTGAGATCTCTCAGATTACATGTCATGGCAAGACAGGGAGAGTTTTCTCTTTCCTTATTTCTCCTCCTTTGTCTTTTTGCTCTCTCTTCCTCCCACTGTCCCTTTCCCTCCCATCACCAAAGGATTTTAGAGAAGCACCCTTCTGAGGGATAATCTCTAGTGGACTGGAGATGAGAGGTTGGGTGGATACTGGTCCCTTAAAGTTAGGTCAAGAAGGGAAAGAGACCTAAGGAATAGAGGGTGTGTGGGTGTGTGTGTGTGTGTGTGTGTGTCTGTGTGTCTGTGTCTGTGTCTGTGTCTGTGTGTCTGTGTGTGTGTGTGTGTGTGTGTGTGTGTGTGTATCTGTGCGCTGGAGGATGGGGGACATTTGAAGGGAAGCCTTGGACCTCTCCCTCCACACATACGGCCACCTCCTTCTTTAGACTTAACCCTCATCTCTACCCTCCAGCCCTGCCACCTAGTTTCTGAGAGTTCCCCCTACTCACCCCTCTTTCTTCAGCAATGCACCAAACTCCTGATTGCACCCCTTCTGCCACAGGAGAACTGACAGACTGGGTTTTTTAAGATGTCAGAAGGTGCCCTAGGAAGCTGTCTGCTCCACCCAGCAGTGACTTAGGCACTGAGCATTGGGACTGCAAACCCCAGGCTATAACCCCTTCCACTCACCATGCTGTGTCACCAACCTACACAGCCACCCCCAAGTCTGCTCACCAAGGGCACACCTTCCCCTGAAGGACACACCTACAATCCTACTCACTGGGATCAACCACCACTCCAGCTTCCTTGGCCAGGATTACAAATGGGCACCATCCCAACCTGATCCTGCTCCCAACAAAGAAAAAAACCTTTTCTGGGTCACATTCTTCTGCTTTGTGATATCAGGAGAAGTATATTGGAAGAGTGGAAAGTACCTCGGATTTAGAGTTTTGGAAGACTGGGGTCCAAATTCCAGTTCAGATATTTACTGTAAAATGAGGGTAGTAAAAATGTCTATGCTATTTACATCTAACAGTTGTGAGGAAAGTGCTTTATAAACTGTAAGGTATTATAAAAAGAGACCTATTATTATTATTATTATTATTATTATATCTGTGCTTCTCCCAACCCAGCCCTGACCCCACCCCATTAGGCATCTTGCCCCACCCCTCATCACCTGAACACCAACCTTCCGATCTCAGAGATCACAGCCTCACACCCTAAGCTGCCATCCCCACTCCTCTTACCACATTCTCCCTAAACTCCACCAACCACTGTTTTCACTGCATACGCCCTAACAAGAAATCTTCTCTCACACTCACTCATTGACTTCTCTAAAGAGAACTCTCAGGTGTTAACAGTGCTTCTTGCCTATAACACACTGAGGCCAGCAAGAATGCTTACAGGGGCCGGGATCCCCCCTCCACCAGAGGGTAGGAGTTAAGACCCTTTGTAACTATGCTCAGGTTGTCAATCAGCAATCCTCCACCCATCCTCATCCCCATCCCCATCCCTATCTCCACCTTCATCCCCATCCCCACCTCCAACCCCATCTTATTGGGCCCATAGGTGAGGATGGAGGAAGGCAGGAAGCCTACCTTGGCTGGTCTCCCACACCCAGTCCTGTCCGGAACTCCACAGCCTTATTGAAACTCACACCCCAGCTTTCCCACCCTCTCCTCCAGATGTAATTCCAAGCATGCGCAGCTGCACCAGTGTCCCCAGGGCATCGTCTCCCGTGAAAGGCTCTGGGACGCTCCTGCCCCCTGGTGACTTCCCAACATCACAGCTTCCTGGCTGTTGTCTTTGACCACAATGGCTGATCAGGTGTGCAGACCTGCACACTTCAACATTGCCTCCCCATTGGGCAGAGACCAGTAACAAATCTTCCTAACTGTGGGACAACATGATTCATTAATGAGTAAGTGACCTCAGACCTTACTCTAAACAACACACAGATCAATGGTGCCAGCTGGATAGACAAATCATGAGCCCAGATCAGCTTAAAGAGGCCAGGTCACATGAACTCATCCAAAAGAGAAAATTGTTGGCAAGGGTGACTGGCATGGAGTCCAAGAGAGAGTGGGATATGAACTCTCTACTGGAGCAGCAAAGTTGAATGGACCTATATGGGCCGTACCAGGAAGGGTCCTTTGAATCTTCTTCGAATTCCAAGGATGTGGTGATTCATTGCCAATGAATTAGCTGGCTGCTTCTAATATGTGGTGGTCCAGTGGTAAAAGAAAAAGGCTTGGCATTTTAGAATGAGTTATATATAACTAGCTATTTACATGATGCCTCCCCCATTAGAATGTTTTGAATAAATAAGTCATTTTGACTATTATAAATACCCAAATTAACTACAAAGAACGTATGAAGGAAGATGCTATCTGAATCCAGAAAAAGAGCTGATAAATAGAAGTATATATAGAATGATTTTATACACACACACACACACACACACACACACACACATTTGTGTCTAAAGGTAGCCATCTCTGGAGGGGGTGGATAGGGAAGAAAAAAACAAAATTTACATGATAACTTTATTATATACAGAAGAGGAATGGAAAGTTACATATAACAGATATGCAGTTTCGTGTGTAATCATCTTGTTCTTTTATTATACTATGTTATGGAAATGCTTGTTTCATTCCATAAATTAAAAATAAAACAAATTAACATCTTTTTAAAAGAATGTTAAAAATGTTTAAAAATGAATGTTTAAAAGCTTCCTGAGGGCAAGAACTACATCTTTGCCTTTCTTTGTGTCCCCCAGTGCTTAGCACAGGGCCTGGCTCATAATAACCAAGCCAGCATCTCCTAGGCAAACTTGTGCTGAGGAGGGGGCTGCCTCCAGTTTTTATCTTCTTTTCTCTGGTACATGACTTTGAGAGATTGCTTGAGGTAGCTGGGATCTTTCTCTTCCCAGGCATTTAAGCATCAGGGTAGGGGCTACTGGGAAAGTTGTGGTGGCCACAGAAGCAGACAGGCCTACAGAGAAAGAAAGAGGGAACAGCAGAAAGAAGGATCCCTGGGACTGACTGTATGCAATGGAAATGAGAAATTATTTGTCTGATACCATGACTGAAACTCTTGATGGGAGGGGGGGTGGATGTATTTGATACAGAAGCAAATTTTGTTTCAGCCTCTCATTTTGATTTTGTTTCTTATAAGCAAGACATGGCGAGGTTTTGTTTTCTTATCCTTTGTCACTCTCTTTGATTTTATTGGATGATTTAATCTATTCACATTGAAAATTGTGAGAGTGAAGTTTATGGTTTTCTCCATTTGAGAATCTAATTCTTTAAAATTGGAATTTTTTTGTTCTCCTGTCTCTTTTAGGTCAGTACATTGCCCCTTTGATTAATTTTGCTTAATCTGCTTTGATGCAACCCTATTCCACAAACTCCTTTGACCCAATTTTCATCCTCAATTGTCAATCCTTTCCCAAGTTTTGGAGCTTTATCTTTTTCTTTTTCCTTTTATGTAATTATTCTTCCCTCTTTTTCCTTTCTTTTCCCACTCTTAGTTAAATGGTTAGTTCAAAATCATTCTCCTCTCTTCTCCAACTTTTTGTTTGCTAGGTTTTTTTTTCTTTTTCTGTGCCTTTTCTAAGGAGGACTCCTTTGTTTTTTTCATTAATTCACTTCCCCTTCTGCCTGTTCTGAAGTTTTATTTTTTGATTCATGTTCTATATCTTTTCTTATTCCTTTTTTGGCCTCTTTATGCCTCAAATGGAGGTAAAGCTTCTAAAGTACCAAGTTTGGTTTCCTTCTCTTAATCAATTTTAGTTTTATTGACTTTGTAGATCTACAAAGAAACTGCTTGCAACTGATCCTATGATACTTGGCTATTAGCCTTGCAACTGAATGTTCTAGCATGGATAAGTTAGTAGATTCTGTTCTAATTATTCTATGGCTCTTTACTGCTTGGCAATTCCTTTTTCTATGTAGGAATAAAACTCCCTGTTCCATGGACCTGATTTACATGGGTGCTCTGGGTAACATTTTTATTTTCTTCTATTTTGGGTACTATAAAAATATGATAAAATATCCTGTTATTGGTAGTGTTATGGACAACTAAGCAGAAGTTAGAAACCCTGGAGGGAGGTGGGGAGAGGCCCAGGGGGTGGGTATTCTGAACCAATCTGGGTCTTCAACAAGGAAGTCAATGTCCCTGCACAAGGCAGATATCAGATAGCATGCTGGGTGGATCCTGAGTCTATCTCCCATGTGTAACACGAAGGTGTCTTTATGTGGTGTGAAGGGAGGCAGAATAGCTATCTCTGGTGACTCTTCTATTGTCTCCCTACATGGGCTTCTCAAAATGAGTCACACCTGACTTCACAGGTTGCTAGAGTCAGAGCTAGATTAGGATTTGAGAGATTATTTAGTTCAGCCCCTTTGTTTTGCAGGCAAGACAAGGGCAAGGCAGAGAAGAGAAGGGATTTGCCCAACATCACTGAAGTGCAGTTAGTTATTCCTTCCACATTTCACCTTTCCCCATTGTGGGTTTCCAATATATCGTGGGCCAGCAAGATGACACAGAAAAGTTTAGAAATGCATAAAACATGTGTGTAATACTATATAATATCAACATATTTTATGTTTTAATACTATAGTAATTCAGACTTCTTCTCTGGTATGAAGGGAGAGCCAAAAATTTTTATTTGAATTTTCTAAATCTTGGGGTGCGGCACCTTTGCCCCAAGATATGGAACGGATAATTGTAATTAAATAGAAAGGGCAGAATTTGAACCCAAGTCCTCTGACTCCAAATCCAGCATTCTTTCCATTGCATCACACTATCTCTCTTACAGAAAAGTACTATGTCGTAGGTAAAAGGGATCTTGTGACTGATTCAAGGCCAAGGCCAGGATTAAGTGTCCCTAGAGGAGGGGCCTCATGATTGTCCATTTGTTCACTCTTCCCTCTTGCAACTCCTCTGCCCTATCTTGCCCTGGATTCACTAGAAACAAGCCAGGAATGGCCTCTTCCTTTGCCCCAGGTCACCATGATGCCCCAGGGCTGCCAGGTATGTATGTCTTCAGAGGTAGTGAGCACAGCTTTATTTCTGACCCCAACACTATCAGGGACCAGAGAGCCCTGGGAGGCAGAGCAGGGGGAAGAGAGACTCAGAAAGGAAAGAGCACCCCAAATATCAGGCTCTTGGATTTTAGAAGTAGAGAACTGGCAGTAAAAAAACGGAGGGTCTAGCAGGGATGGGGAACCTGCAGCCTTGAGGCGACTTGTGGCCCTCTAAGTCTTCAAGTGTGGCCCTTTGACTGAATCCAAACTTCACAGAACAAATCTCCTTAATAAAAGGATTTGTTCTGTAAAACTTGGACTTAGTCAAAAGGCCATACCCAAGGACCTAGAAGGCCACAATTCTTGTTCTTCCAAATTACACCTTTGATATTCCTTCAGGATAGTGCTTACCTGGCTTCAAAAGTCCTCCAAATGGAAAGGGTGCTCAGACAGATAGTCAAGAGAGTGAGAGTCGATTCTTGACTCTTACACCCACCAAACTGGTGATTCTCAACAACAAAGTCCCCCTTCAACTTCAGCTTCTCCATCTGTAAAAGGGGGGTAATGCATAATCCCACAATTGGCCTGGGGAATATCCCTTGTAAACCTTGAAGTCCTTATAAAGATATGTCATGAGGACTTTTTTGTAGGCATGGATATTCCTCCAAGAGAATGATTCCTTCCACCTCTACCTCTAAGCCCCCCCAACCCACCAGAGGTAACAAGGCCCCTTCCAATTTGGAGATTCTACAGTTCTATGGATGATTCATTATCATAGGTTTATAGATGGAAGAGATGTCAAAGGTCATCAAGTCCACTCCCTCATTTTACAGATCAGGGGACAGGTCCAGAAATTAAGTCACTTGCCTAAAGTCACAGAATGGTGTCAACCCAAGTCTTAGATTCATCATTCTTTTTATTTTTCTTTGTTGTTATACGTTATTGTTGTTATTGCTAGCCTGGTACAGTGGACAGATCTTTGGATTTGGACTGAGGAGATATGAGGGTAAATTCCTATTCACTCTGATACTTACTATCTTTGTGGCCTTGAAACATCATTTCACCTTTCTGAGTCAGTCTCCTTATATTAGTTAAGCTTTATACACCTCTGTGTCTTCTGTAAAATGGGAACACTGGCCCTTGCAACACCTCCCTTACAGCATTGGTAAGAGGTAAGCCCATAAACCTTAAAGGGATATGGAGAAATGTGAGTCATCCTCATCCCCAGGACCATAATAATCCTAATTCTGACTCCTTCAAAACCATCAATTCATTCTTTCATTCAATAAACATTTATTAAAGGACTACTATATGCCAGGCACAGTGCTAATCAATGAGAACACAAATAAAGGCAAAAGACACTCCTTGCCCTCAAGGAGTTTACAATCTAATGCGTGGAGACAGCACAAAACCAAATATATACAAAGCAAACTATGTACGGGGATAAATAGGACATAATGAACAGAAGGAAGGCCCTGGAATCAAGGGACTGGGGAAGGCTTCCTCAAGGATATGGGGGTTCTGCCTGGAGCTGAGAGATGGAGTGTCTTGTTCTTGGACCAGCCAGGAGGATACTTCTGTCACCACATACTCAAGATTCATAGACTTAAAGGGACTCATCTAGTCCTGCTTCTCATTTTACATATAAGGGAGCTGTTGCCCAAGGTCCCACAACTCTTAAGTGTCAAATGGGACTTGAACTCAAGGTCCTTTGACTTCAAATCCAGCCATCACTTTTTTTCCCCACCATGCTTGGCTTTTCTTCTCCTTCCTTCCTCTTTCACTTTCAAGGACAAAGGCCAACTTTTGCTTTCCTCCTTAAATCTCACTTATCTTTCTCTTCAGGCCTGAGGGAGGTGAGGGAGGTTTCCAGGGTCTCCGTGCTGAAGGCTGGGAATGGGGAAGATAGAATCAAGGTCAAGGACAGGGGCAGGGATAGAGCCACTGGCTCCTTTGATTAAGAGTCAGAATAGATCTTTAAAATCATCTAGTAAAGTTTAACCTTCTTGTTTTACAAATGAGGAAACTGAGGCCCAGAGAAGGAAAGGAATTTGGCAGAAGCAACACAACACAGCACCATCAGTGGTAGAGCATAGGATTCTAAGCCAAATTCTCAGACTCAAAAGCTTGTGCTTTCTCCACTGAAGTATATTGCTCCTCCCACACCACACTCGCTCTCAAGCCCTGAGAGCCCAGAGCTGCCTGATATCCACGTAGCCTGCTCAGGTTAGGGCTGGCTCTACAATGGGGATGCAGAGAAGCTGTTCTCCAGTCTTGCCCCATAGCTATGTGACTCATTGGGACAGCTAGGTGGTACAGTAGATACAGGGCCAGGCCTGCACTCAGGAAGATCTAAATTCAAATCTGGCCTTACTATACAGGACACTTTACTAGCTGTGTGACTCTAGGCAAGTCATTGAACTCTGTTTGCCTCAGTTTCCTCATCTGTAAAATGAGCCATAGAAGGAAATGGCAAAATACTCCAGACTCTTTGTCAAGAAAACCCTAAACGGGGCCACAAAGAGTCAGGCGCAAAAACTAAACAACACGTGATTCAAAGCACTCCCCCAATTGCCTTAGTTGTTCCATTTATAAAATGAGAATAATGATCCCTGGGTTTTCTGAGTGTTTAGGAGTAATGAGGGAACCCTTGATTGATCTGGGTTTCTCAAAATGAGAGTGACACCTGACCACAGGCTCTTAGATTTAGAAGAGGATTGGGATTTTTAGAAATCAACCCCTTAGCTTTACAGGTGAGAAAATGGCAGAGAGGAGATGGGATTTGCCCAAGTTCATAGAAATAGTAAAGTGAGGTAAGATTTAAACCAAGTTTCTCTGCCTCTGAATCCAGCACTCTTTTCACTGTACCGGGCTAAGAAGCTCCACCTATCTACTTGATGAGATTACTCAGCATGGCTCATTGTTAGACTGGAATTCCTCCCTGTATGAGGGAAATGCTCCTCTAATCATCCCCAGTTACTGGAGCTGTCTCCTGGTGATCGATTGACTGGGGTGGGGAGGACAGATTCTAGTTGGAGGAACAAGACCCTTTGTGACCTTTAAAGAGATACTCTCTTTTTTCTTTTGGACTCTGCCAAATGCTTTCGTGTCTCTCTCTCTCTCTCTCTCTTCTCTCTCTCTCTCTCTCTCTCTCTCTTCTCTCTCTCTCTCTTTTTTAGGCAATTGGGGTTAAGTGACTTGCCCAGGGTCACACAGCTAGTAAGTGTCAAGTGTTTGGTCTGAGGCCGGATTTGAACTCAGGTCTTCCCGACTTCAGGGCCGGTGCTCTCTCCACTGCGCCACCTAGCTGCCCCCCTTCGTCTCTTTCAACAAAGTAGAAGAGGAGATCTCTTTCACCAAGCTCCATTTTTACCAGGAAGAGCCGTATCAGCTTGCAGCATAACCACATGGCCCTGGAGAACACTTTCTGTCACTTATTTCCTTTTCTCACAGAAGACAACACAAGCAATCTTTGGCAGCTTCCATGTTCTCATATGAATTGAAAGTTCTTAAGTTCAGAATTAGGATATCAACCCTCCAGAGGAATGAGATTTCTGTAGTAACACACTTCTCTGAGGAGAACACCAGCAGCACCACCTATACCCTTTACCCAAAAGCCGTGATCCTGGATCCTGGATCCTGGATCGGCGGGAGATCTGGAACCTTTATGTTATTTACCTTGAGCTGCTTGGCCAATTCGGATCTTCGGTAAATTCAAAATGTCTGTTCAGCAGTTCCGTACAGGGTCTTTACCTTCTGCAGACAGTATACTGAATAGAATGGGCTGACAGCGTAGTTTATGTTTTCTACACTTCTACCTGCATGCCGGTGGGTCCTTTGCATCTTGGATAGTTTCTGTGGAGAAGAACATAAATAGCATTTTGAGTACCTTTTCTGGAAAGGGCCCCACATTCTGGGAAGACTGAAGACAGGAACCATACCTAAGCTTTGTTTTAGAATAGGAATTCTTAACCTTTTGTTTCCCTATCCCTGGAATACTGTACCTCTTCCTCCCCCTCCTCTTGATTTCACTAGTTTCTTTCAAGTCCTAAATAAAATCCCATCTTCTACAAGAAGTCTTTCCTGATCCTCTTAATGCTAGTGTCTTCCCCACTCCCACCCCCATTGATTATCTCCAACTTATCCATATATAGCTTGTTTTATACCGAGCTGTTTGTCTGTTATTTCCCCACTTTAGACTCCTTAAAAGCAGGAGCTGTCTTTGCCCTTTCTTTGTATTCCCCGTGCTTAGCACCGTGCCTGCCACAAAGTAGACACCTAGTAAATTCTTAGTAAGAACCAATAAGCATTTATTGGTAGTCTGGTGAAGCCTAGGAATCTTATATCACAAATAATGTTTTTAAAAACACAAAAGATTACCAAGAAAACAAAGTAAAATGAAATACATTCTACAAAATAATTTTTAATACAAGTTTACAGACCCCTAAGGTTAAGAACCCTTGTAAGAGATTCCCCAGGATTGATTTACTCCTGAGCAGGGACAAAGACAGAGAAAGAGAACCTGATCTTCCAGGGGGATGGACCAGGATCTGTCTGAGCCCAGAGCCTGCGCTCTCAGCCACAGGCAACATAAGAAAAAAATACTTTGTAAACCTTAAACCCTAAGAGAAATGGGAGCTGCCACTATTATTCTTGCTACGTATAAAGAATTAACATGGTGTATAGTGAATGGAAGACTGGCCCTGGAATCTGCAGGAACTGAGTTCCAGGACTGCCTCTGACCCATACTAGCTATGTGAGTGACCATATGCAAGTCACTTTTACCCCTCAGGGTCCACAAAAGTCTCAAAGAATAGAAATAGAAGACAGTTGCTAATTTGCATGGGGGCAGGGAGTTTCCACACTGACGACCTGATAGACAAAAGGAAAAAAAAAAAGAATGATTATTGGCAAGTATGGAACACTGCTTTATTTCTAATACTGATGTCTGATGAAAGGGAAGAAATTTCCTTTTGTATCCTCCTGGAAGTAAAGAACAGTCCCCCAAATGAATATTAACCTGTTTCCACAATCTATTTAGCAGATTTTAAAGTTGAGAGAGTATCTCCAGAAATTTAAGTTAAATAGAACAGCTTAAAGACATCTTTGTTCTTTGTTGCTACTGCGACCCTGACCTCTGGCAAGACCCAGATGATAATATGTCACAGACTGGGCCCAAGGCCGTGGGATGAGCCATAGTCTTCTTACGGGCTTCCTTTTCTTCCTCTTTTAGCCCATCTCTACACCCCCAACTCATTGGAATGATCAAAACTGCTGAATCATAAATCTAAGAATGGAAGCCACAGACACCCCTACTCTCCTCAACATTCATTGCCCTGAAATCCCTGAGAATCAGGAGAACTGAGGAAACATCATTTTGTTTGCTTGTTGTCTCCCCAGTTAGATTGTGAGTTCCTTGAGGTCAGAGGCTCTTGCTTCTTTTTGTAACCCCAACACTCAACATAGTGCCTGACATACAGTAGGTCTTTAATAAATGTTTATTGGCTAAGTATCACCTGCCCGTGTCAATTTAATTCAATTTAACAAGCACTTATTGAAAGCCTACTTTGCGCTAGGTGCTAGGGCTACCAAGATAAAACAAGCCATCTCTTCAGGACTTTGCTTTCTAATGGAGGATTCAGCCACTGCTGTTCAGTCAGTCATTTTCAACTCTTCGTGACCCCCTTTGAGATTTTCTAGGCAGAACTACCAGAGTGTTTTGCCATTTCCTTCTCCAGTTCATTTTACAGATGAAGAAATAGAGGCAAACAAGGTTAAGTGACTTGCCCAGGGTTGCACAGATAGTAAGAGTCTGAGGTTGGATTTGAACTCAGGAAGGTGAGTCTTCCTGATTCCAGGCCCAGTGCTCTATCTACTGGAGCAGCTAGCTGCCGTTCTAATGGAAGACAGGGCATAGCTAAGTGACACAGTGCATAGAAACCTGGACTTGGAGTCAGAAGATGAGGAGGGTTTTTTTGTTTTGTTTTGTTTTCTGCCAAAAGCATGGTTTATTGAAGATTTGACATATTAGCCAGACTCTTAAGGAATCTGAGCATCTGTGGGCTATAGATTGTGAAAATCTGAGCCATGGCTTATTATAAGAATCCAAGCAGTGGCTAGATTATAAGAATCTGGCATCTTTTTTTTTAATCTGAGCATCTTTTTTTGCATATTTTATTAATTTTTTGATTTATCAACAATCACTCCAATATGCTTTTGAGTTTAAAACTTTTCTCCCCCTTCCTCCCCATCTCCCTCCCCAAAATGGTGCACAATCTGATATAGGCCATAATCCACATTCCTACCAAACACATTTTCACATTAGTGAAGTTGTAAGTAAAAATTAAACCAACAGGAGGAACCATCAGAAAGAGGAAACAAAACTCAACAGAAGAGAAAAAAAAGATAGCAATTCAACTTTCACAGTTATGATTACTATCTGTGTCTTTTTCTCCATCCTTTTCCCCGTTTATGCTTTCTTTCTCCTCTCTCCTTCCCCGTCACCAGTGCTTTGCTTTTGACACTACCTCCTCAGTCTCTCCTCCCTTCTATTTCCCCTCCCCCCCTTCCCCTTCACCCCCACTGCTTCTTCCCTCCCTTCCATCCCCCCTTTCATTTCTTTCCCCCCTTCCCTCCCACTGCCCACAGGGCAAGCTAGACTCCATACCCAACCAACTACATTATTCCCTTCTTGAGCCAAATCCCATGAGAGCAAGATTCAAACAATGCTCACTCCCCTCCCTTCTTTCCCTCTGCTGTAATAGGACTTTCTGTCTTTTCCTGTAATGTAATTTACCCTGTGCCTCCTCCTTTCTCAGTACATTTTCTAAGATCAGACTAATCCACTTACTTGGATCCATTTAACCCACTTGATTAGATTTTTTATCATTACATCAAAGTCAACTAATATCCACCCTTATGTATACTCCTTTAACATGGTGTAATAACAATACAGTTCTCAAGAGTTGCAAGTGTCATCTTCCTTGTAGGGATGTAAACAGTCCGCCCTTATTAACAACATTTGTATCTTTCTGTCCCATTTACCTTTTTATGTCTTTCTTGAATCTTGACTTGAAGATCAAATTTTGTTGAGCTCTGGTCTTTTTATGAGGAAGGTTTGGAAGTCCCCTATTTCATTGAATATCCATCTTCTCCCTTGAAAAATCATGCTCATTTTTGCAGGGTAGTTGATCCTTGGCTGCAATCCAAGCTCCTTTGCCTTACGGAATATCATGTTCCACGCCCTGCATCTTTTAATGTAGAAGCTGCAAGGTCCTTGTAATCCTGACTGTGGTTCCATGATATTTAAATTGTTTCTTTCTGGCTGCTTGCAGCACCTTCTCTTTCATCTGGTAATTTTGGAATTTTGCTATTATATTCCTTGGCATTGTCAATTTGGGATCTCTTTCAAGTGGAAGATGAGGAGTTTGAAATATGCCTCAGACACTTAATAGCTGTACCATCTTGAGCAAGTGTCTTAACTGATGTTGGCCTCAGTTTCCTCATTTGTAAAAATGGGGCTAATAATAACAGTTCCTTCACTAGGTTGTTGTGAGAATCAAATGATATTATATATTATACATATGTCTATATCACTTCGCAAACCTTGAAGTGTCATATACTATACGACACTTTTTTATATGGAGATTTTATAAGGAGAAAAAGGGAGGCTACTTTTTGTCAAAGTAAAAACTGGATCCATATGTTGTACTTCACAAGAACAGGGTCGCTATAGGCTGCAGGAACCTCACAGTCTAAGAAAGAACATCTCTCCCATGAAGAAGGCTAGATGAACCTATTACCACACTGTGGCAAGTTACTGTCCATGGTCCAGTCATTTGTGACTCCAAATATCCTTCAGTAAACTTGGTTCTAGTTACCTAAGTTGTCTTTCATTTCTCTGGCTTACCACAAAACCACCCATTTAGAAATCACTGCTGTGAACCCCTAAGCTAAATACAAAGAAAATGAAATCGTTTTCACTTCTTTATCCCTTAAAGGTAATACAAAGACCTTTAATTTAATTGATGGAATTGCAGGTTGGCTAGCCAATAGCTAGCTGACAAGTAAGCCATACCCCTTGGGCCAATAGGAAAAAGCAAGCTAGATAGCTCTGCAGACAGTAGACAGTCAATCATCTCTAGCACTCTAGAAGAGAGTTAGCTAGCTACTTCCTGTTTTGTCTACTTAAGATTTTAGCTTGAAAAGGCCAAGGTCCCCCACTGCATCCTGGGCCATCTCTGATTGTCTTGATCTATATCTGGCCACTTGGACCCAGATGACTCTGGAGGTGAAAGTGAGGCTGGTGGCTTTAAACTGCCCTCCCTCACTTAAATCTGGTTCGTTTGCATGTCATGGAACCACCTCTCCGATGTCATGGTCCTCTTCAAGGACGAAGGACAAACAACAACAAACTAGCTACAGGGAGAGAGATTCTCTCTTGAGAGGGAATGCTTCTTCCACTTGAACTTTTCCTTTATCCCTCTTCCAGATCACAGCAGGGGAAAGGACTCCTCTCTCCACCTTCTTCTACCCCATTGACAATGGCAACCTACCTAGTAGGAAATGCTGCTCTCAGCACAGAGCAAGCCCAGAGGGTCCTGTGGAGAAGCCACTCCGGCTGCCAAGGAGAACAACCTAAGGAGTCCAGTGGAATGGTCTGCCCAGTAGGACACTACAAGAAGAGAAAGACATGGGGGCTCTCCATGGTTGGAGGTGTGAGTTGCCTTGGCTGTGTGCCCTCGCTACACATATGTCTCTCTCCTAGAAGATTCCACGCATGCACCTATTCTTCCCACTGATGCTATGTGTAATTGTGGAAGATTGTTCCCTAGGCTTATGGGGGTAGTGTTTTGTAACTAGTATTGTTTACCTCAGTTTCCACATCTGTAAAATGAGCTGGAGAAGGAAATGGCAAATCATTCCAGTATCTTTGCCAAGAAAACCCAAATGGATTCACGAAGAGTCACACACAACTGAAATGACTGAACAACAACAATATTCATGCTATACCATTTAAAAATTTTTTAATTGTCTTTATTGATATATTTTGGTTTTATATCCTCTTCGCTTCTAAATATATCTTTCCCCAGAAATCCATTCATTGTAACAAAGTTTTTTTTTTTAATAATCTTTTTTTTTTCCTTCTAAGCAATGGGGTTAAATGACTTGCCCAGGGTCACACAGCTAGTAAGTGTTATGTGTCTGAGGCAGATTTGAACTCAGGTCCTCCTGACTCCAGGGCTGGTGCTCTATCCACTGAGCCACCTAGCTGCCCCTGTAACAAAGACTTTTAAGGGGTGGGGGGGGTAGGGGAAAGAGAAGCATTTCAGCAAAACAAACCAAGACATCAATTGTGTCTGGTAATATATGAAATAGTCCTGTGGTCTCAGCCCTCCTGGAAAGATGTGAAGGCGAATTTTCTTTCTTTTTCTTCACATCTTTCTTCCATCCTTGCTTCTCTTCTTCCCACCTCCTTCTTTCCTATCTTTTCTTCTTCTCTTTCTCTAATTTCTATTTTTACCAACACGTATTATCTCTCCCTCCAACTACCCCTACTGAACAATTAAAAAAAAAAACCTCATAACAAATATTCATGGTCCAGCAAAAGAAATCCACAATAGCCACATCCAAAAATGTATTCCTCATTCTGTATCTTAAGGCCATTACTTCTCTGGCTGGAAGTGGTTAGCAAGTTGTCTCTTCAGTCCTCTGGACTCATGGCTCATCATTGCGAAGATCAGAGTTCTGAAGTCTTTCCAAGTTTTATTTTATAATGTTGTCATTATAGAAATTGTTCCCCTTATTTGGATTAGTTCACTCCGCATCAGTTCAAAGATGCCTTCCAGGGTTCCTTTGAATCTGTCCACTTCATCATTTCTTATGGCACAATAACATTCCATTACAATTATGGCATACTCTATAATTTGTACAATACTATAATTTTAATGTTCAGTACTATAATTTCCTCAATAAGAAGGTACCCTTTAATTCTAGTTTTTTGACTACTATGAAAAGACTTGCTATAAATATTTTTATACATTTTACAAGTCCTTTTCCTCTGATCTCTTTGGGTATAAGCCTAGTAGTGGTTCAGCTGAGTCAAAGTATACATAATTTATTAGCACTTGGGAAATAGTTCCAAACTGCTTTCCAGAATGGCTGAATCAATTCACAGCTACACCAATAATGCACCAGCCTGCCTGTTTTCCCACAGCCCCTTAAAAATATGTCATTTTCTTCTTTTGTTATCAAGGACTGAGAAGTCATTTTTCACATACCTAATAGATGACAGAACTAGGACCTAAATCTAGGTTTCCTTTCCTTCCTCTGAATTCCTACATTGTATTATAGCTATTAGGGTAAATATCTCGCTAAGCTCCAAACTCTATAGGGACAAATAGTGTGATTACTTCCTTATTTTATCCTCAACAGTGTCCAGTATATAGTAAGTTTCTGCTCTTTTATCTCTATCTGCTGACATACAGGGCTTTAAAGTTTGCAAAACATTTTACATATACTATCTCATTTTATCCTCACAATAACCCCTTGAGGAAAATACTATATTATTCCCATTTACAGTTGATGAAACAAGACTCCGAGAGGTTAGAGGACTTACTGATGAGTCTGATGTAATGGATGGAACACTTCAGGGCACACCCTAACTCTCACATCAGTCTCCCTCAGACAAGCCACTCAAGCTTTAAGGTACTCTATAAGTCTACAGCCACACCTGCAAAGAACACACAAAGGCAGGTCGTATAAATAGAGAGGTCCGTCACACTGCTAATGGTTTCTGGTGATGACATTGTGATGCTTCCTATAGGTCTCATGGAACATGTTGTCTGTGCCAAGGGTGTAGTCTTGGCAAGGGTGGGCACATGTAATATGACCTTTTCCAGGCATTACAAGGTACAAGAAGAAGACAAGAAAAAGAAACTGAGGGAAGGATCACAGGCAAACAAGAAACATAAGTGTCCATTTTTGTACTCGATATGATGGTTCAATTAGAGAAGCCTAGAGCGTCAACTAAAAATTAATTGAAGTGACTAATAATTTCAATAAAGTTGCAGGATATAAAATAAATTCATATAAATTTCTGCATGTTACCAACAAAATCCAACAATAAAAGACAGAAAGAGAAAATGCATTTACAGAAAATTTAAAATACTTGGGAGTCTACCTGCCAAGACACACACAGAAACTATATTAACATAATGATAAAGCACTCTGCATACAAATAAAGTCTTAACTGTTTAGCACTGGCTATCTAGGCACCCCTAGTTTAAGGTTAAGACCACTGGTCTGGTGACCTTTACCTACCCCTGTTCTTTTCTCTTTTAATTTATTTAGTATTCTTGTCCAGTTACATATAAAAACAATTTTTAACATTTGTTTTTAAAACTTTGAGTTCCAAATTTTCTCTCTTCCTCCCTCCCCACCCCCCATTGAGAAGGCAAGCAATTCGATATACCTACTACCCCTGTTCTTTACCTGACCTTATCGTTTCATTGCTCTGGGGGACTACATTTCCCAGTACAACAATCCCACCTGCCCCCTACCCCAGATCCCAGAGGAACAATTCTATTAGGGGCTCTACTTTAAGAGATTCTCAAAAGCAAGGGAGAAAGAAGTGTAAAAAAAATTCCAGATTAATCAGATATGCAATAGGCATATTCCTACACAGGAGAAGAAACTGTTAAACAATAAAGAATCATAGAGTGATTACAATCAGTTGAGAGGCTGTGCACAAGACTCTGCAACATCTGTAATCACTCATTAGCCAATCTACATTTCACCTTCACTGAGTACAGCAGAATCAGGGGCTCTTTTCTTTCTGGTGTTTTCCTCACTGTCACAACCGCTCTGAAATCAGATACTCAATTGCTGTGTGGCCAGGAGAGAGGAAGATATCAACTGCCTTTTGAGATCTCATAATGCCCACCCTACCTGATACTAAGACACAGACAGGAGGTGGCCCATCCCAGACACAGGCTTGCCTAGAAAGGCATGCACGTGCTCCCACCTCAAGGTCAGCAGAAAGGAAAGACCTAAGGGGCAGAGGTTGCCCCTTTACATCCATGGAATTCTGACTCAGTAGCAAATTAAATCAGTTCTAATGGTGAACAGAAAAGACCCTTCCATTATATATCCCAAAGAGGGGTACTACACTTGAAAGAGAAAGAGTGGGTTCTCTCATCTGTTTTAGCTTCAAGGTCAGAGGTTTATACTACAGTTTTTTTAGGAAGGTATTAGACTAGGAAAAAAACTCTCACTTACTCTCTCTCTAAGGAAAGTCTGTAAGTCCTTCAAAGCCTTGGCTGTGATGGGCTTTTCCTCCCCCCAAATAAGAGTCCTCATGATGAGGGACAGGCTGTATGAAAGCTGAACAGCCACAACTGTGGTAAGGTTAAGTCACACCTATAGGTTTTAAGTCCTTTTTTTTAATCCTTAAGTTCCTGATTATAAGGGCAGTGTTTTTGTCCAAAGCTGTATCTGATTCAAGTTTGGAAAGAAAGTCCTGGTAACTCCCTGCTTAATGTCTGATTGCCAAACTGGAACCATTTAATGTCATTTTAGAGACTATCCTTCTCATACCTCTGAGTGCTATCTGGGTCTGACCCCATTCCCTCCAAGATTCTGTTGACTTCTCCTTGGAAGAAGAAAGTCAGAGGCATCAGAGCCCCTAGGTAAATCTACTCAGTGGCATCTCCACCTTCCTGTTAATACTTTACTATAAATTTCTGCCCTTATTATATGTACATGTGGCTAGCCTCAAACATTTTCAGGCATTGAACTGGACTCTAAACTAGTTTCAGAGGTAGGATTTGAGCCTGGTTCTCCTTATTCCAAAAAAAAGCACTCTATTCCTAATCTCTCTACCAAATTCCAGTCTCACATGGTCATTTCAACATCTCCAGCTGGATATTCTATGGACGTCTTGGACACATATTCAAAATAAACTCATTGTATTTCCTCCAAAATGCATTCCAAACTTTCCTGTTTCTTTTGATGACACTGCCATCTTCCCAGTAACCCAGGTTTGCACTCTGGGAGTCACCCTCGCCTCCTCATTCTTCCTGCACTCCCTCATCTAACCAGTTTCCAAGTCTTACTAATTCTACTAATACAACACCTCTGGTATCCAGCAATCAGTCCACAAGCCTTCAACCCTTCACTCACATACCTCCTACCCTAGTTCGGGCTTTTACCACCTCTCATCTGAATTTTTGTAATGACTACCTAATTGATCCTCTTGCCTCCTACTTCTTTTCTCCACTCTACACTCCACATACCTGCCAAATTGATATTCATAAAATCTGACTGTCACCTCCTACTCACAAAAAATCTTCAATGGCTCCCTATTGCCTCTAGATTTAAGTACAAAATCCTCATCATGACATTTAAAGCCCTCACCTTTACTTTTCCAGTCTTCTTTTGTGTTACTCCCCTTAGCATTCAGTCCATTCAACCTGCTGACTGCTCCCTCAACACAACATTCCTCCAAACTCAGGATCTTTGCATAAACATTACTACCCCATCCTATGTGTAGAACACATTCCCTCCTTACTTTCACCTCCTAAATTCCTAATTTCCTTCAAAACTTAGCTCTAGCATCACCTCCATCAAAAGGCCTTATCTCTTTCTATTGAGGGTACAACCAATATTCCAGTCATACAAGTTTGAAACCTATGAGTCACCCTTAGCTCTTCACTCCCAGTATTCCCCATATCCAATCAATTACCAATTTTTATTGATTCTACCTCTGCAACATCTCTCAAAGTGTTCCCTTCTCACCACCCACACCACAAGCAGCCAAAATGCAGGTCCAGATCACCTCCAGCATAGACTATTACCACTAATCTTCCAATCAGTCTCCCTGCCTCAAATCTCTTCCACCTCCAATGTGTCCTCCACCCAACTGCTATATGGATATTGCTGAAGGACGTGTGTGACCATCTCACTCCCCGGCTTAAAAAAGCTTCCATGGCTCCCTGTCGCCTCTAGGATCAAGTACAAACTCCTCTGTTTGGCACTTGCCAGCAAGTGCCAGCTACATGCCAGGCACTGCGCGAAACCGGTCACTGTCTTGTTCTGGTCCCTTTTCCAGTCTGGCTGCACATTACTTCCTGTTGCATATTCTACACTCCAGCCAAACTGACCTGTTTTCTAGCTGCAGCATTTCATATATAGTACCATGTCCATTTGAAAGACTCTCCCTAATGCCTTCCCCTTCACCTCACAGGATCATACATTTAGAGCAGGAAGGGGCCATAGAGGCCCTCATTTTTACAGATGAGGAAACTGAGACACCTCCACCTAGCTCACTTCAGAGCTACCTACTACAAGAGGCTTTGCCTAATTCCCCAAATTGTTAGCGTGCCTCATAATTCTCTTGCATTTTTTTCTGTGTATTGAATCAGATAGTATTTGTATAAAGCACATATCACAGTGCCTCACACACAGGAGGCACTATATAATATTTATTCAGCTAGGAGGCATAATAGATAGAGTGCTAAGCCTGAAGTCAGGAAGATCTGAATTCAAATCCAGCCTCAGAGATTTTCTAACTCTGTGAAGCTGGGTAAGTCACTTAACTTCTATTTGCCTCAGTTTCCTCATCTACAAAATGAGGAGAATAATAGTATCTACCTCAAAGAGTTCTAATGATGATTGGATGAGATAACATTTGTAAAGCACTTAACACTTCGGACACATAGTTAAGCACTATATAAATGTTAAGTATGATTATTATTCCCTTCTCTTTTCCCTTCACTATTTTGTATTTACTAATCTGTGAACTGCTATTTACAGGTAACATTGATTTTTCTAGATTTTCTGTAGATTTGTTGTTTTACAGCAGAACATCCAACATAGATCATAACTGCCAAATGTTTAGCTATGTAAGATAGCATATATCGTGCTGAGGTACAAATGGGAGACCTGATTTTGATAATAATAACAGCTAGCATTTATAAAATGCCTACTATGTGCCAGGCACTGTACTAAGTACTTTACAAATATTATTGCAATTGATTCTCACAACAACCCTGAAAGGTAGGTGCTGTTATTATCTCTATTTTATAGTTGAGGAAACTGAGGCAGACAGAGGCTAAGTGACTTGCCAGGGTCACACGGCTCGTAAGTGTCTGAGACTTGAATTCAGGTCTTCCTGACTTCAGGCCCAGTGCTCTATTCATTGTACCACAGGGCACTTAAACACAAATGTATAGTCCTACAAAATAGCGTTTAAATTAGATATTCTGAGTTAATCTTTCTTAGACACACAAGAACTATTATTTTCTCAAAGTCAATAGACTCAACCTACCAAACAATCAATTTTATTGTATTAATAATGGATCACAATAAATGAGTCCTTTTTTCTGGCTCTATACAAAAATGATGCAGATACCACTGTGCTGATTGCATGAAGCCCAGGACTTTGTAGAGCCTCCTGAAAGAAATCTGTAATCATTCAAAAGAGCTTGGCTTTTCCATCCACATAGGAAAGACCAAGTGGATCAAAAATGTCTATTGCCCAAATTTCAATATGCATTTGGGTGGACACCAGATACATAGATAGACAGACAGACAGACAGATAGATAGATCTATAGCTATAATAATACGTAGACATAGACATAGGACAGACAGTAAAGATGGACAATGAGTAAGGTCCAGTGTTGAAAAGGTAGAGGTAGAGAAAGGGAAAGGGAAAGAAGACGATTGCCTGCAGGAAATCGCAAAGCTCTTTTACTGGACTCCAAGCTTCCCACAAAGACAAAGGTTCCACTTTCCAGTGCTAACATTTTACTGCTGTTGTTTTATGGTGACTGGTACCAAAGATGAGCATTACACAAAAGCCAATGGAGAGGCCCATGGTGGGTGTGAGCAGACTTCACTATAGAACCAAAGAGGAACTCTGAATAAGTACTAGAGTAAAGGAAATTATCAAGGATTTGTATGACAGGAAGAAAAGATGAATTGGGTACATGGCAAAGACAGGGGATGATGAGTACAGAGCTAGAGTGCTCTACTGTTACCTTTGCAATGTTGAGAGGAAATGAAGGCCTCCAGCAAAATGTGTGGCTATTATGCGGCCAACCTTTAGATAAGAATTGCATAGGATGGGCAAGCATGGGGTGGATTTCAATTTCCATCAGGGAAGGGAACTCCTGAATTGGTGACATCAGACATCCAACTGAGCTTTTTTTTTTTAAAGCACATGTTTCCTGCAATAAAATCTAAGCTCTGAGAGGGCAAGAATTATTTTATTGCTGTCTTGCACATAGTAGACTCTTAAATGCTTGTTCAATTTAACTTTGCACGGCCCTGCCTCACTTAAATCCAATTCACTTGTAAGTCAAGGTATCACCCTCCTGATGTCATTGGTCCTCTTCAATAGTGAAGTACGAACAACAAGTTTCTCACAAATGGATACTAATAGACACAGAGAGAAATAGCAAGAGAACATTCGAACCTATCCCAATTCCTCAGCATAATAACTGAAAACATATATTCAAGGAGAACCAAAGCAGTTCAGGTATTTCCTAGTATTATCCTCTTCTATTCCTCAAATTCAGGGGCTCTTAATCTGGGATCTCTGAACTTTTTAAAAAAAATTATATTTCAGTATAATTGATTTCCTTTGTAAACTTATGTATTTTATTTTATTTGGGAGTGGGGGTGGGGAGGCAGTTAGGGTGAAGTGACTTGCCCAGGGTCATACTAGTCAGTGTCGGAGGCTGGATTTGAATTCAGGTCCTCCTGATTCCAAGGCTGGTGCTCTACTGTGCCACTTTGTTGCCCCTAGTATTTTATTTTCTATATTTAAAAATATTATTTTGAGAAGGGACCTAAAGAATTCACCAGACTGACTGCCAAAAAGGTCCATTACACACGCAAAAAAATTGAGAACCCTGCTCTAATTCCTTTCTTTTTATAAGGAAAAATCCTTTCTGACAAAGTCTCCAACACCCACACTGCTCTGCCCTGTACCCACCTCAGAAAGGAATTCCTTCAATATTTATTCCAAACAATCAATAGAAGAGATCACAACCTCTCCACATCTCAATAAACTGTCTTCAAAGGCTCTCTTCCCGGGGCAGATAGGTGGTACAGTGGATAGAGCTCCAGCCTTAGAATCACGAGGACCTGGATTCAAATCCTGCCTCAGACACTTGACACTTACTAGCTGTGTGACCCTGGGCAAGTCACTTAATCCCGATTGCCTCACCAAAAAACAAACAAAAATAATTAAAAACAACAACAATAGGCTGTCTTCCTGGGATGTTCCATACAACTCTCCCTAACTCAAAAAAAAAAATCATTACCTCTTAGTTAATCCTGATGATAAGACAGCCTCTCCTATTTGAGCTAGGCTTGTCCTTGGATGACAGACATGCTGCCCCTATTCAGGACAATCTTAAAAGCCCTGTCAGACCTTGGGCTTCACTGGCTCACCCTGGCCACCGAGGTCCCTTCCAGCCTGAGATCTGGGATGTCTTCTCAAGATAATACAAAGAAAGATGATCCTTAAGTACAGAGCCTTTAAGAGTCTGGGTCATCTCCCCACCACAGTGATGCATCAAAAGAGGATGTCATTGAAAGATGAAGAAATTAAAGGGATGGAGTGTGAGGAACAGACAAACAGAATCATACAACCTCCTCCAACACTGACTATTCCCTTTTTTGTCATCTTTGTCAATTTTCTAGTGTGAGATGAACCCCGAGTTTTTTAAATTTGTATTTCTGTTATTATTAGTGACGTAGAGCAATACATCATATAGCTGTTAATGGCTTTTGGTTTTATATATATATGTATGTATGTATATGTATATATGTGTGTATGCATGTATATATGTGTATGTATGTACGTATACATAGACATGTACATATACATGTACATGTACATGTACGTATACATATACATGTACATGTACGTATACATATACATGTACATGTACGTATACATGTACATGTACATATACGTATACATATACATATACATATATATACATATACATATACATATACATATACATATACATATACATATACATATACATATACATATACATATACATATACATATACATGCATTTGTTTCCTATAGAGCTTATATGTCAGACCCTTGTCAGAAATAATTGATGCAATGATTTTTGTCCCCTTTCTTATCTTAGTTGCATTAATTGTGTTTGTGTAAAAGCTTTTCAGTCTCATTTAATGAAAATTATGTATTTTATCTTTTGTGATTGTCTTTGTCCCTTTTGGGGTTAAACATTCTCCCACTAACCATTGCTGCAAAAAAGTATCTGACTGATCTGGTTCTCTTCTCATTTTTTTCTAATGGTATGACCTTTAATATTCAAGACACATATCCATCTCAAATGTATTATATCACATGTGTAAGCAGTTTGTTTAAATCTGGTTTCTGCCAAACTGGCTTCTAGTTTCCCAGCAATACTTGTCAAATAGGGAATTCTTCTCCAAGTAATTTATGTTCTCAAGTTTTCCTTGAACACTGGGTTGTTGAGCTAAATAATTTCTATTTTCTCCTTATCTAGTCTGTTCCCTTAATCTGTTTTCCTTTTTTTTTTTTTAAACCAATACCAAATAGATTTGTAGTATAATTTAAGGTCTGGGGGGAAAAACTGTTTCCCCTTTATTCCTACTGTTTTCATTATTTCCTTTAAGATTCTAGATAGAGGAAGGGGGTGGGAACCTGTGCCCTCAAGGCCACATGTGGCCCTCTAGGTCCTTGGATGCAGCCTTTTGCCTGAGTCCAAGTTTTACAGAACAAATCCTTTTATTAAGGAGATTGGTGCTGTGAAGTTTGGATTCAGTCAAAGGGCTGCACTTGAGGACCCAGAGGGCCACACATGGCCTTGAGGCTGCAGGTTCCCCATCCCTCTTCTAGGTCTTCTATCCTTCTAAATGAATTTTATTTTCATACAGATCTACAAGATTTCCCCTTGGGAGTTTGATTGGTATAGTACTAAGCCTGTAAATTTATTTAACTAGTATTATCATTATTCTTATTATCCCATGAGGAAGAAAGTATGTGCCTGACGTGGAATGCAGGGAATTCATGATAGATTTAGTCTGAGGGAATCTTATTCATTGAGAGGTCACCTTTTCTGAGAAAGCATTGTACCTTCCTGGAGAGTACCTTTCCACAAGAAAAGAGATTTGTGAATTTCTGCAGGAAGATGATTCCAAGAGTGAAGAGGATGAGAACATAAAGCCACAAATGAGATGGCACAAACTTTGGGAAGGAGACTAACCATGGGAAGGGCAGAGAGAAGGTCAGCTTGGTTGGATCACAATAAAGGAGAGGGAGTAATGTCTAGTAAAGGTGGGGAAAGAGGTTGGAGCCTGTTTTTAAGGGCTTTGAAAGCTAAATAGAACTTACATTTGATCTTAGAGGCAACAGGCAGTCACTGGCATTGATTGAGTAGGGGAGTGACCTGGTCAAATCGACGCTTAAGGAAAATCACTTTGGCAGCAGACAAACTGGAAACTAGAGGCAAGGAGACCTACTAGGAAGCTATTGCAATCATCTAGGTGAGAAGTAAGGAGAGGCTAAATTAAGGCAGTAGTTGCATGAGTAGAAGGAAGGGGTTAGATATGAATGATGCTGTGCAGGTAGAATGTACAAGATTTAACGATTGATAGATAGGTGAGGAGAGTGAAGAGTCGAGGAGAATTCCAAAGAGACAAACCTGGAAAACTGAAAGGCTAATGGTTTCTTTGACAGAAATAGGGGAGTTTGGAAGAGATGGAGGTTTGGAGATGAAGACAATGAGTTTAGTTTTGGAAATGTTTAGTTTGAGGTATATCCTGTATGTCCAGTTTGAAATGCCCAATAAGCACTTGGAGTAAGGGACTGAAGCTCAGAGGAGTGGCTGTAGCTGTATATATAGGCCTGGGAGTCACGTGTACAAAGCTAATAGTTAAACCCAAAGGGGAAAGTGAAGTTACTAAGAGAGAGAATGTAGAGGGAGAAGAGAAGGGAACTACAACAGAACCTTGGGGTATACTCACAGTTGGAGGGTTTGTATGATGAGCCAGCCAATGAGATGAAGGAATGGTCAGAGAGGTGGAAGGAGACCCAGAATAGAGCAGTACAACTAAAACCCAGAGAAGAGAGAGTATCCAGGAAAAGAAAGTGGTCAGTGGTGACAAAAGCAAGCAAATCAAGAAAAACAAGGAATTGGTATCTTTGAAGAAAGCAATTTTGACTGAGAGATAGGTCACAAACAAGTCACAAAGGGTTGAAGAGTAAGAAACAGAAGAGGAAGGGGAAACAGAGTCAATCAGTCAATCAATAAACATTTATTATGCACCTTTGTGCCACCGAGGACAGCTAGACAGTGCTGTGGATAGAGTGCTGGGCCTGGAGTCAAGAAGACATGATTTCAAATTCCTACTCAGACAATTATTAGCTGTATGACCCTGGGCAAGTCACTTAACCCTGTTTGCCTCCATTTCCTCATTTGTAAAATGAGCTGGGGGAGGAAAAGGCAAATCATTCCAGTATCTTTGCCAAGAAAACCTCAAATTGGGTCACAAAGAGTCAGAAACTGCTGAAAAAATGACTGAACTGACCGATATGCCACACAGTGTGCTAATTGATGAGGTTACAAAGAAAGGCGAAAGATAGTCCCTGCTCTCAGGAAGTTACCTGGAAAACGACATGCAAACAACTATGTATGATTAAGATATACACAGGATAAAGTAGAGGAATCAACAGAGGGAAGGCACTAGTATGAAGGGAATCTGGAAGACTTCTCCAAGACGGGGAGATTTTAGCTAGGACTTGAAGAAAGCCAGGGAAAGCAAAAGGCATGTGAGGAGGGAGAGAATTCTAGGCCTGGGGAGCCAGAGTCAAGAAATGGAGCGTCTTGAATAAGGAACAACAAAGAAGCCAATGTCAGTGAATCTGAGAGTACTTGGGGGATGGGGCGAGGGCTCTCGGGCAGGGAGTAAGGTTTAAGAAGATTGGAAGGGTACAGAGAGACCAGATTCTAAAGGGTTTTGAATACCAAACAAAGGATTTTATGTTCGATCCTGGAGGTGAAGGGGACCCCCGTAAAGGGAGGTGGTGATGATGACATGATCAGACCTGTGCTTTACGAAGACCTTTTTGGCAACCGAGTACAGTACGTACTACAGCAGGAAAAATTTGAATCAACCAGCAGGCAACAGTCTGGGCACGAGGTAATGAAAACCTGGACCAGGGTGGTGGCAGTGTCAGAGGAGAGAAGGGGACGTTTATGAGAGATGTTATGAAGGAAAAATCAACCGATTTAGCAACAGATTAGATATTGGGGGGAGGGGGGAGAACAAGGTAAGAGATAGCGAGTAGTTGAAAATGACACCTAGATTGTGAGCCTGAGTGATTGGGAGGATGGTGGTACTCTCAACAGTAATAAGGAAGTTAGAGTTCAGTTTTGGATACATTGACATACAAGATGTCCATGGGACATGCAATCTGAGATTTCCAACAGACAGCTGGAGATGTGAGACTGTAGGTCAGTGAGAGATGTTAGGACTGGATAAGCAGATTTGAGAATCATCAACATAGAGATGATAATTAAATATTATAGGAGCTAATGAGATCGGCATATGAAATAGTATAGAGGGAGATGAGAAGAGAAGGCACAGAGGAGAGCCCTGGGGGACATCCACAGCTGGTGAGCATGACCCGGATGGAGATCTAGCAAAGAAGACTGAGAAGCAGCAGTCAGATAGGCAGAAGGAGAAACAGGAGAAAGTAGTGCCATGAACACCTAGACGGTAGAAAGCATCAGGGAGAAGAGGATGATCAACAGTGCCAAATGCTGCGAAAAGGTCAAGGAGGATGAGGATTGAAAAGAATCTAATGGAATTGGCAATTAAAAGATCATTGGCAACTGGAGGGAGCAGTTTCAGTTGAACAATGAGATGGAAGCCAGACTGCAGAGAATTGAGGAGACAATGAGAGAAAAGGAAGTGGAAGCAATTCTTTTAGATGACCTTCTCAAGGAGTTCAGCCTAAAAATGGAGGAGAGATATGGAACTTAGCCAGCCAGCTGACAGGGGTGGATGGATCAAGTGACAGCTTTATGAACAGCAGAGAAAGATGGCAATGTTTATAGATAGTAAAGGAGCAGCAAGTAGACAGGGAATGATTGAATATGGGTGAAAGAGTGGGGATAATAGAAGGAGCAATCTGCTGGAGAAGACAGGATGGAATGTGATCATTTGTGCATGGAGAGGGGTTTGCCTTGGCAAGGAGAAGGGTCACCTCTTCATGTGTGACAGGGGTACAGGCAAAGATTAGTGAAAGAAGAGATGTGAATCTGAGAGGTGTGAAATGAGGAGAAAGAAAGAAGAGGAAGCTCTCAGTGAATGGTCCCATTTTTTTCCCTGTAAAATATGAGGCAAGTTTCTCAGCTGAGAAGGTGGAAGAAGGGAAGCTATGAGAGGTTAGAGGAGGGATTAAAGGATTTGGAAAAGATGTTGTGGTGAGTAGAACATGAGTCAATTAGGGAGGTATGAAAGGATTGTCTCTTGCTTCAGGGAGGATCCAGTTGAGATTATATACCACAAATTTGCAGTGGACTCACTCAGCACAGTTTCATTCTTTTCTCCAGTCTGAATTATCAGTGAATGATTAGGCCCCAAGGCAGTAGAGGGAGGAATGATCCCAAGACTGTGGCTTGGCTGGGTAAGACTGGTGATAAGATAAGGTGGCATGGGATTCAATAGAAGAACACCTGGTAGAAAGTAGAGTGAAGTTAGCTTTTTCAAAAACTTTGAATGAGAAATAGAGGAGAAAGATATAGAACAATTGTCTCAGATAGATATGGCATAATGAAGGCTTTTTTTTAAAGTATAAAATAGATGAGCATATTTGAAGGCAGTAGGGAAGGAACCAGAAGATGGGGCAAAGTTGAAAATTTGAGAAAAAGTGGAGATAATTGAGGTTGCAGTATGCTAGAGAAGATGGGAGAGGATGGCCCCAGGCACACATGTAGACAGAGGTTGGCTTTGGCCAGGAGAAGAGTTACCTCATTGACAGAGACTGGGAGAAAGGAAGAAGAGAGTGGGAGATGATGTCAAAGGATCTTGAGTTGAAGAAAATAAGAGAAGATAGAGCTCACATCAAAAGACCTCCATTTTCTCAGTACAAATGCCTTGACAAAGTACAACACTCATTTATGCTAAAAAAAAAAAACCACAGTAACAACAAAAACCTTTAGAAAGCATAGGCATAAAGGGTCTTTTTTAATATGATGAAAATATCTATCTGAAATGAAAAGCAAGCATTATATATAGCAAGGGATCACTAGAAGCTTTCACAACAAATAAAGGAGTAAAGTAAGGATCCCTTTTACCCCAACTATTACTTAACATAGTTCTAGAATGCTAGCAATAGCAATGACAAGAGAAAGAAATGGAAGGCATAAAGATAGGCAAAGTAGAGACAAAACTCTCCCATTATTTGAAGATAGGATGATTTGCTTTGAAAGTCCTAGATAATCAACAAAGACACTAATTGAGACAATCACTTTATTTTAAAAAAAGGGGGATACAAAATAAACCAACACAAATTAATATTTCCATGCAGCAATAACAAACCCAGGAAGAAGTAATAGAAATGAAAGTCCCATTCAAAATTAAAATGTAAAATCATCAATGTAGCCTTTCAATCCTGCCACTCTCTGGCTCCCATTTTCTAGTCTGATTCATTTTATTCCCCTTCACCTACACTCTCTTCAAGTCAAATTTGCCTGCTAACTGTTCCCCATACATACCATTCTATCTCCCTTCTCTGTACTCCCACTCCTTCCTTACTTCTATCTCATAGAATTTTTAGCTCTCTTCAAAACATAATTCAGGTGCTCCCAATTATTACCACTCCAGTCTCTCTTAAAATTAGTTTGTATTACTTTTCTATAACTTTTGTATTCACTTGTGTCCAAGTCTTTTCTCCAGTCAAATGCAAGCTGCTGTTTCCTTCTTAGGACTAACAATATCTTGTACGTGGTTCATTTGTTGTTGTCCTTCCAAATGAAAGAGTTCCAAAATGACATCGCGATGTTGGAGTCAATGTGCAGTATATCGGACTGTGACTGATCAAACCAACATGAGTTTGGAAGGCTCGAAGGCAGGTCAGAAACAAATAGTTGACATGAACATTTCAGAAGGAGATGTCTCTAAGTTTGTACATCTCACGTTTCTTTTGAGTTATTGCAATTCTGCTTTGCTCATAGAGCATAGTGCCCTCTTTGATGGGGGCATGCCATGCTGGATGGTCCTGTGCCAACATCTCCCATGTCTCACAATCAATTCCAAAGTTCTTCAGTGAGACCTTAAGAGTGTCCTTCTGACCTCCATATGAGCACTTGCCTCGTGTGAATTCTCTGTAAAATAATCTTTTAGGCAAACATTTGGTGTTCAGACTACATGGACAGCCCACCAGAATTGCGCTCTCTGCAGTAGAGTTTGAATGCTTGGCAATTTGGCTCAGGAAAAGACCACAGCGTCAAGTACCTTATCCTGCTAAGTGGTCTTCAGAATTTTCCTAAGACAATTCAAATGAAAGAGATTCAGTTTCCTGGCATGGAGCTGTTACACTGTGCAGGTTTCACAGGCATACAGCAATGAAGTCAGCACAACAGCTCTGTAGACCTTCAGTTTGGTAGGCAGCCTAATACCTCTTCTCTCACATACTTTCCTTTGGAGCCTCTCAAAAACTGAGCTAGCTCTGGCAATGTGTTTGTCAACCTCATCGTCTATATGTATATCCCTAAAAAGTATACTGCCAAAGTAAGTGAACTTATCCATAACATTCAGAATTTCTCCATTTGCTGTAACCAGTGGTTCCACCTATGGATGGTACAATTCTGGCTGGTGAAGAACTTCTGGTTGTTTTTTTTAAAGTTAATTGTCAGGCCAAAATTAGTGCAAGCAACAGAGAATCAATCTATACTCTGTTGCATCTCAGTCTCAGAAGCTGTATTGAGTACACGATCATCTGCTCACAAAAAGTGGTGCACCAATTCTCCCTCTAATTTTGTATTGGCCAGAACATTCACAAACATCAAGACTAGGTTGATGAGAATGATGGGGAAATCCAGAAGCTACTAAATGAAAAAACAAGAATTCCATGGGGTTTACCAGCAGGATAGTTCATCTACCTCTAAGAAGGCAGTATTTCCAACAAAAGTAAAATGAAAGTGAAGCTTAGAGAGAGATGCAAGATTCTTGGCTCAATAAGAAGGCAGATGAAATCCAGTTTTATGCTGATAGTAACAATCCAGAGCACTTCTATGATGCACTGAAGGCTATTTATGGGCCAAAGACCATGGTGCATTTCAACTATTCATCGATGATTGAGTCACACTGATCAGTGATAAGGACACAATCCCTGAGAGACAAGGTGAACATTTCCATAGTGTTCTCTTTTTTTTTTTGGTGGGGCAATGGGGGGTAAGTGACTTGCTCAGGGTCTAATCATAGTGTTCTCAACAGACTGTGTTATCAAACAATGCTGAAACCATTGACCATATACATCAGGTTGAAGTCAATCCCTCTATGCTCAAATTCTAAACAAAGAAGAGGTCTTGTATATGGTAGGTTCTCATCAAATGTTTGAGTTTTGTGAATTATTATCTCTATGTTGTGAATGAACAAAATGAAGCAAGGGAGAAGACCCAGTCCCAGGCAGGATTTGGTTAAGAAGCTCTGTAAGGAACTCCAGGATAGAGTAAAACTCTAACCCTTACTGCCCTCCCTGCGTCGAAGCTCAAGGGCTCTGCTACCTTTGTCTCTGAGACATCATAACTGCCTACCACAGAATCAACAAATATAAAAACTGGAAGGCCAATAGATGCCATCTAGTCCAAGGCCCCCCAACTTTACAGAGTAGGAAATAGAGGCCCAGAGAGGGGAAGGAACTTGCCCAAAGTCACACAGACTGTTAGCGTCAGAACTGGGACTAAACCCAGGTTTCCTGACTTCCACTTGAGGGATCTTGGTACTGTGGCCCGTTGCCTCTTGTTCTAACAGAGCATCTGCTGGGTGCTCCAGCATCAGACAGAAATGCAAGTCCTTGCTTGGTAGGAGCTTGATGGGGTGCTTGGGTGCTTGTACTTGGACCCCAATTTCTCCCTAGCCTCAGAAACACTGTCCCTGACAGTTTCTCCCCAGCCCAAGGACCCTGTGCTTAGAAATTACTCATGAGTGGGCCCCAGCAAGACCCTTATCTCTCTCCCTGGTGCAGCTCCAAACAGCACCTGAAGGATTTATTAGTTTAAACTGGCTTTGCACTGGGTCATAAAGACATTCTTACCCACTACTATCCTACCACCCTACCACATTATCTACATCCTGGGCTCCTCATTAACTGTATTCTAGACTTAAGACATATGTATAACTCCCTACATCGATCCTGTCAAACAAGACATCGATTGGTGGCAGACTGGACAACTCTCAGTTACCCTGAACTCTAGTTGACTTAGTGACGTAGCAGGCCTAAAACCACACCTCCGTGTGGTGCCCCTTGTGGGCTTTTCCTAATGAACTCTGGGTAAAACGCCTGTGCAGTAGGTACAAGAAGTGCATGTTCTTTTAAGAACTGACCACTCCTTAACCACTCCCTAATCCCACCCTGAATCCCCTAGTTAGCATATTTGGCACATGTTTTATTGTCTTTTATCCTATATAAACTTTAACTGTACCTCTCTAAGGTTGCAGGATCCTTTAAGAATCCTTGCCTGCTGAAAAGTGTAACAATAAACTTTGCCACCTTGGCTTAAAGAATACTTGAGTCTGTGAATTCATTCCAGATGACTCATGTACTTCAGTCTTTGAGGGGTCACAACCTCTCAACCTCTCAGCCCGCAACAAGCTCACTCGTGGTTCTTCTATTTATCTGATCATTCATTCTCTTGCTAGGTCATCACCCACATCATAACCTCCATTGAATTAAAAACAAAACAAAAACAACATACTCTGCATTTTTGGCCCAAGACTGGCAGAATTAATTTATTAATTAAAGGGAGAGGTCCAGAGTTTCTTCATGCCTTTGAAAATCTCTCTTGACTTCATGAAGAGAAGGTAGGGAGATCTGGTCAAGTAACAGTGCCCTTATCAAAACAAGAGGGGGAAAAAAACCCTAAGTTCTTATCCCAGCTCTGCTTCTGTGTCGATGTATAATTCCGAGATGACTCAACCTAAGTCTCAACTTCTCCAGTTCTAAAATAAAGCATTTCTTGCCCATAAAAAATAAAAGAATCTCTCACAGAAGTCATTTTGGAGCTACAATTTATGGGATTCTTGAAGAAAAAATTTCACAGTCAGAATTAAGCCAGGGTTCAGAGATTAGATAATAATCTCAAAGCAATAGCCACTTAAAATTTTGGAGAATCATTTTTATTAAAACCATTTAAGCTTTCTTTGATCACTGCCTCTCTAAGCATTAGTCAAAGGTGAATTCAAGAAGTACTTTCGTCAAAGGCTTCTTCCTTCTCTTGGTCTGATCATTACCTTAATCCAGTTAAGGTCATTACCCTAAATTAGACTTCTAGGTCCTTAGGTGAGGATTTTTGACTGAGCCCAAGTTTTGTTTTTATTTTCAGCCTTTTTAGTAAGGGGATTTGTTCTTCGAAGTTTGGATTCAGTCAAAGGGGCCACACTTGAGGACCTAGAGGGCCACATGTGGCCTTGAGGCCACAAGTTTCTAATCTCTGCAAGCCTGCTTCAAGAAGAGATGAGAGAATGCTCCTCAAGGCAATTAATGGAGAGCTTCTGACTCAGCTCTTTACATTTTTACCCATAGGGAGAACAGAATTCCTACTCAACTTTTACCCTATTTAATTAAGGAAATGGAAAGGCCTTTGCTGGAAGAGGAGGATATTTAGTTCCAGGCATGGTTTTTTCTAGAAGTGTGATTAAGTAATGGTGAGGTTTTCTTCACTGATGTAAGTCTGGAGAGAAAAGAAGACTGGAAAAATATGTATTTCTTAATATATTTTTTCAAGAATATATTAATGTGTTTTGTATTTACATTATAAATATTTAGATATTACTCTCACTCTCATATGAGAGATCTCTTGCAACAAAGCAAAACAATTAAGTAAAACTAATAATACAGTGACCACCTCTGAATGAGTATGAAACATTTCACCCCTGTATTACTCCTACACCTCTCCAATTTTAAAAAATTAACATAAATTTAAGTATAATATAACAAATAGTAACATAACATTATAACAAATAATAACAAACAATATATATTAATGACACAATAACACTAACAACATATAATAACAGACAATAATATAACAATAACAAAATAATAACATAACAAAAAACGTAATTTTTTAAAAATTAACATAAATCTTTTCTCTCCCTTATACTTCCCACTCCATTGAAACAAAAAAAAAACAAAAACAAATTTCTTGTAACAAATATACACAGCCAAGCAAAACAAATTCCTCTCCAGTCCCACACTGCCAACTGTCTATCGAATACTGCAAATTAGATATCCTGTGGGCATCTAAAACTCAATGTCAGTTTAAAACAGAACTCCTTACATCTCCCATCCCAAACTCTCCTTCTGAACTTCCCTCTTTCTGTTGAGGGTATCACCATTCTTCTATCACCCATATTCACAACATCAGAGTTGTATTCACCTCCTCATGCTAACTTACCCTACATACCCAAGCTGAAAGGTAACATAGAGGTCATCTAGTCCAACCCTCACATTTTATAGATGAGAAAATGGCCAAGAAAGATTAAATAATCTGCCCAGTGTCATACAACAAGTAAGCATCTGAGACAAATTTGAACCCAGGTCTTTGTGACTCTTAAGTTCAGTACTCTATCCACTAACATATGCTGCCTCTTGATCGTTGACAATCAGCCACTGAATCTTGTAATTTCTATCTAGGTTTACAGTTCCAGAGTTATGAGTTACTTCAAGAACATGGGCTTTCCTCATTCATTTATTCCCTGCCCAGGTTTCTATGAACATATACCTATTCTCTCCCACACTAGGTGGCACATTTGATAGAACACTGGCCCTGGAGTCAGGAGGACCTGAGTTCAAACACTTGACCACTTGACACTTACTATGTGACCCTGGGAAAGTCACTTAACCCCAATTGCCTCACCCCCCCCCCAAAAAAAGGGAAAAGTATCATTACTGTGAGTGGCTGGGTTTATGTAAATGAAACTGCATCAATAGGGGCTCAAGAACTAAAATGTTAACTAAGGAGATCATATTTCCCTTATTTACTAGAGGTAAAAATAGGGTTGCCCCCAGGACCCTGAGAGAGTTTGAATATAACCACATTGGGGTGGTCCTTCTCTGGGAATCTAGACTTGCCAGTGTAAGGGTAGGTTGGAGTGACAAAGCCAGCCCAGATAATAGTATATGTCTATGTGCTACGTGTGAAAGACGTAAGGCACTAGAGTGTGGGTGAGCACCCCACCTATACATTACATATGTATATCCTGTCTCTTCTGACAGAAATGTAAGTCAAGTCAACAAACACTTATAAAGCACTTCCTGCGTGTCACTGTGCTAAGTGCTGGGCTACAAACGCAAGTAAAAAGAAAGACCACCCCTAACCCCGAGGAACTTACAGTCTAATGAGGGAAGAGGGAACATAAAAGGGAGCTGAAAAGCAGAAAGGAACAAAAAGGGTGGAAGGAAGGAGTTCAGAGTAGAGAAAAGTCCAGAGAGGCAGGAGAGAAGCCCAGAGAGAAATGAAGACAAATGTAAGGCCCTGGAAAGAAGGGTCTGTTTTGTCTTTGTCTTTTTATTTCTGGTGTGTGGAACACTGTAAGTGCTTAATAAATGTTTGTTAGTTCATTGATTGACTGATGGGAGCTAGAGACTGACAGCTCATTTATCTGGGTTGGCCTGCCAAGTGTCTGTTTGTGTATGGAAGAAGGTCTTTGCAAAATTGGCCAAGGGTAATGAGTGGGTAATCATAGAATCACAGATTTAGAGATGGAAGGGACTTTACCCTGTCTAGTCCAACCTCCACTCATTTTACAGGCAAGGAAACTGAGGCCCAGAATGGGGAAGCAGCTTGCCCAAAGTCACTCAGGTAGCAAGTGGCTGGGACTTGAACCCCATCCTCTGATTCCAGACCACTTCACCACCTTTGTCCCTCCTACATCACAATAAGATGATTAACCTAAGGTCACAAGTACCTCCTCATCCTGTTTCAGGCAGCTCTTAGCCACAAAGAGTCAATTCTGTGTCTTCATCCTACCTAAAGGCCCAGCTAGAAAACCAAATACAAACAGTCACTATCTGTTTGCCAAACCATCGAAGACAACCATCGAAGACAGCCACAAAGTGCAAAAGCCTTGTATCCTAGTTTCCAGCTTTTGGAGCTGAGAAAGGAAGTTGTGGGCAGCCTTAGAGCATTATAGGAAGAAGTGTTCAGAGATCTTATCAACTCCCCAGACAACAGACCAAACAGAAAATTCCCTGCTGCCAAACTCCATTAGAATTTTCAAAAGAGCAAGGAAAGGAGGACAATGTTGGAAGACATGGATATTTACTTTGTAGGGCCAAACTAATGAGGCAGACAGTTCTGAGTGGGGACAATGTCCCACTCTTTCTCTAAGTCTGCTCTCTAGAGGAGCCTGTTTGATAAATTATGAATCATGTAGCCCATAAATGACTTATTATCATGATCAGCGATTAAAAATATCTTGTCTGTTTATAGCTTCTCTTTCAGAAGAAATTTCATAGGTCTGAAGCCAGAGGAACCTATAGAGTCACTTAGTCCAAGCTCTTCATTTTACACATGACGAAACTGAGGCTGAGAAGGGTTCACACACTTCCCACCAGAAGTGGGGGGAAACTTGGGCTGAGGTCACACAATGACTAAGATAATAAGTCTTACAGGCAGCATTCAAATCCAAGCCCTTTGGCTCCAAATTAAATTCTTTTTTACCCTATATGAAGGAGCTCAGAGCAAGCTCTCTATCCGAAATTATTCTGATAACCCTCCAACCATTTTAGGAAGGACACCAAGTAAGATCACCTATCTAGTAGGGTCATATGATGAATTGGGGGGAAAGATAGTACCAGGACCTAGCGCTTTTTTTTTTTTGCTCATGAAGCCATGCTGCTCTACATGCAGGGGAAAAGTAAACTATAGGTCATGGGCCAAATCAAGGAAGACCAAAAAATTTTGAACAATTTCAATAAATTTAAATAAAATTTCAATAAAAACCTTTCCATAATTGGTGGATGGGACTTATAAATCAGTGTCATGATTTAGAAAGCATCTAATGAGGTCAATGGGGCAACTTCTTCCATTTAGATCTACCTCTCTTTGACTAGGTAAAAGAGGCCATTCTGGGGCAGCTAGATGTCAAAGGGGATAGAGCACTGGCCCTGGAGTCAGGAGGATTTGAGTTCAAATCCAGCCTCAGACCAAACACTTGACACTTACTAGCTGTGTGGCCCTGGGCAAGTCACCTAACCCCAACTGCCTAAGCAAAAAAAGAAAAAAAAGAGGCCGTTCTTTGCTTCAATTCTTACCTAGCCTTAATCACTGAATAGGCATTGCCTCAGTTAAACTGAGATCTGGGAAAGACCTCAGTTTAAAAAGGCCAAGGTCTCCCATTGCATCCAGGGCCATCTCTAGTCATCCTGATCTATATCTTGCCAATGGACCCAGATGGCTCTGAAGGAAACAATGAGGCTGGTGACTTTGCACAGCCCTGCCTCACTTAAATCCAATTCACTTGCAAGTCAAAACATCACCTTCCTGGTGTCATTGGTCCTCTTCAATAATGAAGGATGAACACCAACAACAATCTTGGTGAAATATTTTCTTTCAGCTATGACGGTCATTAAAACTCAATATTGGAAAAATAGTAAAATAAAACCAGACCTTGGAATCATTTGATCACAAAATGTTAAACCAACATTTTTTTAAAAGAAGCATACTTAAAAATATTTTTAGTGAGAGCAAACAGTTTTGTACTACCAATAAATAAGATGAAATAAAATTATTTTAAAATACTATTTATTTCATCCTTATTTTATCCTTTTTAATTTCTATTTTTAGGCATGTTTTATCATGTATATAAGATTAGTACACTGGTGTTGCTCATTGTTTTTCAGTTGTGTTCAACTCTCCCTGACCCCATTTGAGATTTTCTTGGCAAAGATCCTGGAGTGGTTTGTCATTTCCTTCTTCACCTCATTTTACAGATGAGGAAACTGGGAGAAACAGGGTTAAATGACATGCCCAGAGTCACACAGCTAGTGTCTGAGGCCAGATTTAAACTCTGGAAGATGAGTCTTCCTGACTCCAGGCCCGGCTCTCTATCCATTGTGCCACCTAGCTGCCCAGTACACTAGTACATCTTTATAAATACATAAATGTATATCTGTAATGAGGTACTGGCTAATGAGTCTAGTTCCCAGGCTCCTAGAGTACTCATACAGCTCTCCACATGGAAGATGCTGTGGAGTCTATTTCCTGGAGATTCATGACAACATGTAATGGAAATGCGCTGGGGAGACTTTGGAGCACTGCAATGTTGTTTTTGTGACTGGTTCTGGTCTGTTAAACCACATGGTGAATAGCAGCCTCTTTGACTGATTTGCAATTGTGACATCAGAATTACAGGTGCCTTCAAAAGCCATTAATGCCAGCCTGTCTAAGATGGACTTCCTTCCTTGGCTTGACTTTTCATCATCTGACTTCTTCCTGCTGGATGTCCAATGAGAGACAGTGTTGTAAGAGGAGAGGCCTCAGGCCCTGTGAAAACAGGCTTGGGTCCTCTGCCTTCCTCTTTGTTCTCTAGCCTCAATGGGCTCCCCGGAGAATGAAGGTGCCTTGCTCTTTTAATGAGCCACAGAAGGGATGGGTAGCTGAGCCTTTTGTCAGCCAACAGCTAGCTGCCCTCTAACTCTATCATGTTTGACTGCAGAACTTCATATCCATAAGGATATCAGTGTGTATATGCTTTAAGATTTTAACGCCTCAACTCTGTTCCCTTACGTTCTATATCACCACCTGGGCTCCAAGAGAAATCCATCAATCAGAGGTGTCTTGACCAATTCTTCACGCTTTTCCCCCTACTATAACAACTTAGTAGAACCTGTTAGAACCTGTGCTCTGCTGCTAAGCCTTGGAGAACCTTCAATCCTAGCCACACCACCATAAGGTGGAATCTGTGGAAAAGACTGACTGCTTAGTTCTCATTATTATCTATAGGTCAGGGGTTGGTAAGCTATAGTCAAGAGTGCCCTCCTCCCGTGGTCTGGCCCATTAGAATGGATTTTGCATTGTAAAATACAGTAAAACTTCATTTTAAAATGTAAAAACCATTCTTAGCGTATTGGTTGTACATGAGCCAAATCAGCTGTTTGCACAGAGTATTGGGAAGGTGTTGCATTTTTATATTTTTAACCAATAGGCTAAAAGCCACGGAAATGCTTCATTTGGAAGATTTTTAAATGGATTAGAAAATTCTGTTTCCAAGATTTCTAAGGGCATAGATAGCAGAATGTGTTTAGGTACCATAACTTATGTGATTTTCAGCAACACCTACTTGTAAAATAAATGAATGAGAAAGCATTTACTAAGTGCTTACTTTGTGCTAGATACTGTGCTAAGCAGAGGGGACACAAAAAAACAAGACCAGTCTCTGAAATTGAGGAGCTTACTTTTTTCAAAGAGAAGGAGGACACATTTAGGAGAGTAGTGGCCACACACATATAAATATTGCTTGAAGGCAGGGGTGGGGAACCTTTGGCCTCAAGGCCACATGTGGCTTCAAGATCCTCGAGTGCAGCCCTTTGACTCAATCCAAACTTCATAGAACAGTTGAGGCTACAGGCTCCCCACCCCCACTTTGAGGCTTACAAAGTACTTTATATATTTCATTTCATTTGATCTTCACAACTCTTGTGAGGTAAGTGCTATTATTATCTTCATTATATAGTTGTGGAAACCAAGGCTGGGACACTTGCCCAGAGTCACACAGCTAGTATCCATGTTAAAATATGAACTCAGGTCTTTAACCCAGGGTGCAGTGCTCTACCAGACATGCTCTTGAGCTGCCCCCAATAATTTAATAATTTGATTATTGTTCCCAGAACTAGAAGTGGAAAAGCTGGGGGGGGGGTGGAGAAATACACTGTTGGTGGAATGGCAGAAAAAATGACCATAGAACAGTGTAGTGGACCTGGTACACACTGGAAATAGTGAACTATCACTAATTAGAAGCCAGGGGTCCGAGACAGAGAGTGGAATGCAGCAACATGTCAGGAAAATGGAAGGAGCTTGGTTTTAAATGTCTTACTGGTTACCTCGGCTTCATGATATCATTAGCAAATACCTCAAGGCACAATATACACTAAGGGGGAAGTTCATAGTTACCAATAGTGAATGCGGAATGGGTTGGGCTCATGCAAGGACCTCAGCTAATGCAACTTCTTCATATGGAAGATGCTCAGAAGGTGGCTTCCGGGAGAATAATAAAGGTGCAAGAGAGAAGCTGTGTGAGAAAAAGCCTTGGAGAAACCAGAGCATGCATCTATAGAATGAGGACATTCTAGAGCTGGTGATCCTCAGCTAATTGTATGGTAGAGAGAAAGTTCTTTGCTTGGCTGAGGAGACGTTCAGAAAGTCCTGTCAATGCTAGCTACTTCTTTGCTTTGATTGTCGGGGAACTTGTGGACTTTTTCCCTCAAGGAATCTGGTGAGAAACCAGGAAGTAAGAGGAATAACCTTGGGGCCTTCTTCCCCTCTGAAGCCAGATGGGCCTGATGCCTTTCCATTTTATTGATTCTTTTTTCCATTTTAGGTGAAGGCAGCAGAATCTAAAAGGTTGTTTTGAGAGTACTAGGGTGTCCCAGTGTTGCAGAGCTTGGGTTCCAGGCCAGGTGTTGTAGCCAGCTCAGCATTACTGCTTCAAGAACCAAGGAGCAACTTCTGAACCCATGCCAGTGAAAGCTGAAATGAGGACTCATTGAGGACTCATCAAACCACCTTTGGGACATGAACTTGGTAGGACCAAGGCTATGTAGGAACTGAGATAAATTTGAGCTTACTCTCCCAGAGACCAGGGTGGTATAGGGCAGAGCATATCCCAGGAGAGTTAAGGAAAATATTTTTTTTTATGGGAGAGCCAGGGAAATGGCTAATCTTTTATTGGAGGGAAGAAAACATTACAACACATCTCAAGTAAACCAGTCCAGGGGCTCAGTGGCTAAACTGGTGGGGTATCAGCTTGTAATGGGTTCCACAGTTAGGGCAACGCTGTGTCTCGCCTTTGTGAAGCCAGAACCAGATGACTGCACTGTTGTCCTCTTCACAGACACAGCCCACTATTCGCTTGGCTGTGATGGAAGGGACCAGGTTGGGTTCCTCCTTAGTCCCTGGAGCTGCCTTTGGGGCTAAGATATTGTATGGATCCAAATCATCCCTTGCTGCAATCATAATCTCTCTCTCCAAGCCAATAGCCTGCTCCTCATCAGAAGGGATACCTCCTCCAGTTGCCATGGAGCTAGCAGCCACCAGGGCAGGGCCACAGTCCCTCAAGGCCTAGACCGCCAGCGCCCCGCAGTAACCTTGAAGCCATCGCATCTGAGACAACTAAGGAAAATATTTCTATGTTTATTTTTGCTGTGTCTTTCAAATGAGTATCCCTTTGTGGTTAAGTGGAATTGGGGTGCTAATCACTGCCCCTTTTCACAATTGGGAAGAAGACAGCTGGTGAGAGCTTAAGGCAATGGCAGTAGAAAAGACCGAACTCAAAAGTACAGGGAATCTGGCCCTGAGACAGGAGTACAGCATATACTTTATAATGTAAATATATATTTCAAATAATTTTTCAAGTTATGTATTTTTCAAATATAGATTTCAAATACTCTTGAGAATTTTTAATGGGGGGAGGGGGCAATTTCTGAAATATTAGCTCTTCCATTTTCTGCATGTTTACTTGTCAGTGCATTCATTATCAGTATTGCCTTTAACCAGTGGTTTCTTTCCAGGAATCTTTTAAAGCTACTTCTCCATTTTGTTAAGGCTAGTTCAGCTAAAACCAGATAATATAACGTATAACTCCACTTAACTGAGCACATGTGAGCTACAATATAATGCAATGTGCTGAGAGCAAATGAATGAGAATGCTATTGCTAACCCTTCTGCATTATGGAACTCCCACTCTTCTTTCCTCAGGATACTTGACACATAACCATCTGACTTATGGATCAGGAAGGTAGGATGGCAGGTTCCATGGTTAATCTCTACATTAAATATTAGAAACATTTAATTTCCTTCCTGTTTTTAGATAAAATGACTATAAAGAGAAATTTGAATATTTTCTTCCTATCTCTACATTGGATCATCTTTGCTCTCCCTAGAGTATGTATACCGCACTTTGGAGACTACTGTGCTAAAGTATCTAAGATTTTCAAGCCATCCCCATGGGGGTAGTGCCCACACTAGTGAATTCATGTAACTTTAAGGTATAGATTTAAAAAGAACTAATATAGAAACAAGTTTGAATGCGGAAAGAGATGGGACCAGGATGGACACAGCACTAGGAAAGGCTTCCAGGAAGAAAAGGCATGTTTCTGAAACCAACCAGGTTCTCCCCAGCATCTTCCATTCCTTTGACAACTAGCCTACTGCCAGGTATACATTAAGAGCTAAATACATGCTCATTGATTGGTTGATTCTAAGAAAAGTCTTGAACCCAGAGTTGGTACAGGTAGGAACTATTTCTGCTCCCTCCCTCATTCCTCCTTTCTCCTCATGCCTCAGGCAGGTCATCAACCCCTAGAATAGGTCTAGCTTCCCCTGACCAGCCCTAAAGTGCTAAACAGTTCATTTTTTCTTGTTAAGTATTCCCCAATGATAACTACGGACTGACATCTCCCCCATGCTGCCTCCTCTTTTTTTCTCACCTTGGCAAGCACCTGAGGGGTGGCCTCACCTTTTCTCTGAAACATTCCAGTGTCCCTAGTTACAAAACTTCCTTTTGCCTTAGTCAAAAGTCCAGGTGCTGCCTGAGATAAGATCTTGGCTTGCTTCAACCTCAGGCAGTTGATCAAAACACTGAGCCAAAGGCTCATCTCAGTGCCTTGATTTGAGGCTAAGACACTGTGTGGAATCAATGTATGCCCACAATCTCCTCCAGCTTAGTCACTGCTCTGCCGAACACCTTCAATTTAAAAGTCTTACTTCAACGCCTCATCATAGCACAGAGGTGACTCTTGTTTCTCAGAGGGTATGTCCTCAGAACTCACACTTTGACAGGTCTCCCGAGCTAGAAAGGGGTTGAATATAGTTCTGGTAACAGACCAGCCTAACAAAGTATAAAGAAGGCCTCACTGGCAGGCTGGCTATGAGATGATGACTTCTTTGGCAACTCAGAAATGAAGAAAATTCTAAATGGCCCTCAGTCCTAGGCATCTTTCTCCTGTTTCCACAGTGACAGTGATGGAATGACCACAAAGTGGGGCAGATCCCCTTTCCTGCCATCCTACCAGAGACCAGGGGCCTCAAAAATACCTCCGAATCATAGGGGGAGGGGGGCAGGGCATGAATTTCTTAAGCATAATTTTTTGCCAAGAGCCAAGGCATAGGGAAAAAAAAGAATAGAAGGAAAAAAGCATTTATTAAGCACCTACTATGTGCCAGGCACTGTGTCGCTTTACCGTTATCTCATTTGATCTTCACAATAATCCTGGTAGGTAGGTACTATTGCTATTCCTATTTTACAGCCGAGGAAACTGAAGCAGATAGAAATTAAGTGATTTTCTCAGGGTCACACAGTTAGTAAGTATCTGTAGTTGAATTTGAACTCAGGTCTTCCTGGCTCCTGGCCCACTGTGCCACCTAATCAGAACCTTAATCTGACATTTCCATGGTGAAGGAGGGGATCCAGGATATCCAGAAAGAAACCCCTTCACTCTCTTCCCCAGCCCTTCGGGATGGGAGGAGAGGAGTAGTACACTGGGAATGCTCCTGACCATGGTTAGCCCCTCCCTCACTTTGCATTTATTGCTGTAATTTATTGACCTCAGAACCATTGAGACAAAGGGAATCCCCAGGGCAGCACAAGCTCTTTTTTTTTTCTTGGTGAGGCAACTGAGGTTAAGTGACTTGCCCAAGGTCACACAGCTAGTAAATGTTATGTATCTGAGGCTGGATTTGAACTCAGGTCCTCCTGACTCCAGGACCAGTGCTGTATCCACTGCACCACCTAGCTGCCCCCATTCACACACTCTTAGTGGGGCTCTAGGAGGCAAGATATTAAAGGGAATCTCCATATTTGTCTCTGTAGGTCAGCATTTAAGCATTTGAGACCTCAAAGATAACTTGTTGGTTGAAGTGGGATAGAGTTTTAGCTGTTTAACTGAAAAATAACCTGAGTCCCAAAACCCATTGGTATGGGATTCTCTCTTCATCGGTGGAAATCAATGCCCCAACCTGTGTAAGGGAGATGAGCAGTCGGCAAGAGCAGGAGAGAGGAGAGCTCCAGTCTCCTCAGTCTTCACTTTCTTAGATTCTCATCAAGTTTCTTTGAGCACTTCTGGCTTCCAGCTTCAAGAGAGAAGACGGACAATATCAATCCCACTTCAGGCCACTGAAAAGACTCTGGGAAGAAACTGACATGAGAGAGCTGGCAGTTTCCGTTCCACTCCCTCTAACCAGCCTGCCAAACTAGAGACTTAGGGGACTGTCCCCTTGAGAGAGATTGAAGGCCCTTTCGCTCTTGTTTGAGCTGAGTTACTTTGCTCGTAATAGGAGAGCACCTGTTCTGTATTGCGTGGTGTATATAGTCTCATATTTATACTTTCTCTGATTTCTGTTTTGCCACTGACTTGGATAACTGGGATTTTTTGCTATTTCCTATGTGTGTCCATTGTGGAACTGGTATTTGGTGGGAAGAGAGTTAAACCTTGGATATAAAGCTTGGGTCCTCCTTTTCTCCATTTAATGAACAGAGATCAGAAGTTTAGCCTGAACCTGAAAACCATATAACTGTAGCCCAGTACCCCTTGTCTCTGAGGAGAACAGAATGGCCAAGCTTCTTGCTCCAACCTCCTGCTTCCCCTCCTCACAAGAAACAAAATTTCCCTTGGGGAAAGAGGAAGAGGCTAGAAATGTCTATTCTGCCTCTTTTCAAGCCACACAATGACACTCTCATGCCACATGTGAGGGGACAGCTTTGCTACATAAGTAAAACTGATGTCTTTTCTGGGAGAGGAAAAAAAGGGCTCTCAGGACCATACCTCCTGGACCAGCTATCTAGTCATCAAACGTATTCCATTTCCCTACAGAGCTTGAATTAGTGTAGATCAGGGCCACCAGAGATGTGGCTCCCAAATGCCATAATAAAAAGCAAGAAACTATGATTTGATCCCCATTCTGAAGTGTGCAGTCTTAATACACAGTGATGAGAAATTGTTATTTTGTGATCTCTTCATTAAAAGCTTAGGGGAGAATTTTTTTTAAAGAAGTAGGGAGGGGAGAGAATAAGTGTATGGTGCCTGCTATGTGCCAGGCACTGTGTAAGCACTTTTTACAAACATTATCTCATTTGATCCTCACAACAACTCTATGAGGTTTGTGCTGTTATTATCCCCATTTTATATTTGAGGAAACTGAGGTAGACAAAAGTTAAATAACTTACCCAGGGTCACATGGCTAGGAAGCATCTGAGACTGGATTTAAATTCAGGTCTTCCTAACTCCAAGCCTGGAGCTTTTATCCACTGTAACACCCTGCTTTCTCAAACCCCCTAGCTGCTTCCTCACTCTACTCTAGGAACTGACCCATTTCGATACTGATACTCCCGCAATAAGCAAAACCAGAAAACAAAAGGAAGTTAAAGCTAAATTGAGGGATGACTCACGGCTTCTGCTTAGAGGAGCAAACAAAGGGGTTGGCACAGTTGTATCTTTCCATGTTCAGAGGAAACAAGAAGCATCATTTCATGGGACGGTTGGCTATTTCTTTACTTAATGCTTTTTTGCATAAGCAAAAATACCAACATGCAGGAAACTACAGCTTATGTCTCAATACATAGACAATAAAGAGGCAGAGAAACTGTGTGGAATTTAGCAAGCTTGGAGTCACCAACTAATTAAAAACACACGCTTTGGATGGAGGCAGAGCCAAAACGGCAGAAAAAGGAAGGGAGTCACCTGAGCTCTCCCAAATTGCCCTCCAAACAACTTTAAAATAACTCCTCAAAATGAATTCTGTCATGGCAGAATAGACACAAAAGGTCTGGTACGTGGGTGTGAGAGTGGAGCACAATCCAGTGCAGGCAACATCCTGGCAAGACAGCAGCAGGCCTGAGGGGCAACTGAATTGGCAGCAGCTGCTTTCAGAGCTCTCAGTCCACAGATGGTAAGGGGGCTGGACAACTGGTCAGAGGGACATTACAGAGATCCCTTTGCTGGTACTGAGTGCACGACTCTGCTGCATTGCCCATACACGGATCCAAGAAGGAGCCCTAGCACACAAAAGTTTGCAGTCTTCTTATGATCCCTGGTTGTTCCAGAGCAGAAAAGAGTACTTGTGGTCACTCAGACAAGAGCACAAGCCAGAAGAATAGTAAACAAACCACGCTTTAAAGCATACCACCTTGGAAGAAGGGAAAACTTACAGACCCCCAGAACCATCTCTGAGAACAGCTGCATAAAAAACCTGAAGCTTGAGACAGTGTTCCCTCCACCCCAGGAGCAGAGCCCACCTCAAACATAAAGTTAGATCAAGAGATAGGCTGGGGAAAAGGAGCAAACAAACAAACAAAGAACCTGATCATAGAAAGTAACTATCATGACAGAGAAGATCAAAACACAAACTTAGAAGACGACAACAAAGTCAAAACAGCTACATCCAAAGCCTCAAAGAAAAATGTGAATTGGTCTCAAGCCCAAAAAGAATCCTTGGAAGAGTTCAGAAAGGAATTTAAAAATCAAACAAGAGAGGGAGGGGAAAAAAAGGGAAAAGAGATGATGGAAGAAACTCATGGGAAAAGTGTCAACACCTTGGTAAAAGAGGCCAAAATAATTACTAAAGAAAATACCACCTTAAAAAACAATATTGGCCTAATGGTAGAAGAGGCACAAAAATCCAATGAAGAGAAAACTGGCTTAAAAAGCAGAATTGGTCAAATGGAAAGGGAGATACAGAAGCTCACTGAAGAAGATAATTCTTTAAAAATTAGAATTAGGTAAGTAGAAGCTAATGATTCTTGAGACATCAAGAAACAATAAAACAAAATCAAAAGAATAGAAAAATAGAAGAAAAGGTGAAATACCTCATTGGAAAAACAACTGACCTGGAAAATAGATCCAGCAGAGATCATTTAAGAATTATTGGACTACTTGAAAGCCATGATCAGTCCAGGTATCTTTCAAAAAATTATCAAGGAAAATCACTCTGATATTCTAGAACCAGAGGGTAAAATAGAAAATGAAAACTCCCAGGAATATTATAGACAAATTTCAGCGCTCCCAGGTCAAGGAGAAAATATTATAAGCAGCCAGAAAGAAACAACTCAAATATCATGGAGCCACAATCAGGACAACACAAGATTTAGCAGCTTCTACATTAAAGGATCATAGGGCTTAGAATGTGATATTCCAAGGAGCAAGAGAGCTAGGATTACAACCAAGAATCACTTATCCAGCAAAACTGAGTTTAATCCTTCAAGGGAAAAAAATGGATATTTAATAAAATTGAGGACTTTCAAGCATTCTTGATGAAAAATCAGAGCTGAATAGAAAATTTGACTTTCCAATACAATACTCAAGAGAAGGATAAAAAGAGAAATAAGAAAGAGAAATCACAAGGGATTCAATAAGGTTAAACTGTTTACATTCCTACATAGGAAGATGATACTTGTAACTCCTAAAAGACTTTCTCATTATGAGAGCACAGGTATGAGTTGAATATGATGGGATGATATCTAAAAAAATAAAATTAAGGGATGAGAAAGAAAAATGCACTGGGAGGAGGAGAGGTAGAGTAGGATATCTCACATAAGAGGTGCAAAAGAGCTTTTACAGAGAAGAAGACAAAGGGGAGGGGAGGAAGAAGGCTTGAATCTTACTCTCATTGGAATTGGCTCAAGGAGTAAATAACATACATACTCAGTTGGGTATAGAATCTATCTTACCCTAAAAGAAAGTAGGAGGGAAAGGGGATAAGAAAAGAAGAGGGGTTGATCGAAGGGAGGAGGGCAGATTGGGGGAGGTGGTAGTCAGAAGAAAAACACTTTTGAGGATGAATAGGATGAAAGAAGAGAAAGAGCAGGGTAAATAGGGGGGCACAAACAGGACACAATAATCACAACTGTGAAAAGAAATTTACAGCAAGTTTTTTTTTCTAATAAAGGTCTCATTTCTCAAATATAAAGAGAACTGAGTCAAATTTTTAAAGAATATAAGTCACTCCCCAACTGATAAATGGTCAAAAAATACAAACAGACAATTTTCAGATCAAGTAATCAAAGCTATCTAGATTCATATGAAAAAAAAATGCTCTAAATAACTACTGATTAGAGAAATGCGAGTTAAAACATCTCTGAGGTATCACCCACACCTATCAGATTGGCTAATATGGAAGAAAAGGAAAATGACAAATGTGGGAGGGGATGTGGGAAATTTGAGACACTAATGCACTATTGGTGGAGTTGTGAACTGATTCAACTATTCTAGAGAGCAATTTGGAACTCTGCCCAAAGAACTATAAAATTGTGCATAACCTTTGACGGAGCAAGACCACTACTACATCTGCATCCTAAAGAGATTAAAAAAACCCAGCTATTTATTCCAGCTCTTTTTGTGGCAGCAAAGAATTGCAAATTGAGGGGATGCCCAGAAATTAGAGAATGGTTGACAAGTTGCAGTATATGACTGTGATGGAATACTATTGTTCTATAAGAAATGATGAGCAAGATACCCTCAGAAAAAAACTGAAAGGACTTACATGAACTGATGTAAAGTGAAATGAGAAGAAAGAAAGAAAGAAAGAAAGAAAGAAAGAAAGAAAGAAAGAAAGAAAGAAAGAAAGAAAGAAAGAAAGAAAGAAAGAAAGAAAGAAAGAAAGAAAGGAGGAAGAGAGGAAGGGAGGGAAGGAGGGAAAGAAGATAGGAAGAAGGAGGGAAGGAAGGAGGGAAGGAAGGTAGGTAGGAAGGAAGGAAGGAAGGAAGGAAGGAAGGAAGGAAGGAAGGAAGGAAGGAAGGAGAAATTGACTGTATCCTTTAAAAATAGATTTTATTGGTATTTTTTATATTACCTATATTTTCCCTTATATTCCTCCTCATCTCCCTCCAGAGAGCCATCCCTTACAACAAAGAATATTTTTTAAAAGAGAAAAGATTTCAGCAAAACTAATCAAAACATTTTTAATGGACATTATATGCCGCATTCCATACCCCATGCACCCCTGTCCCTACAAAGGAATCAGGGAACATGCTTTCTTATATTCATCTTCAGGTCAGGCTTGCTCTTTTTTTCCCTTTTATTCCCCTAAACTTGTTCTTTATGATTTAAAAAACATTAAGTTCTGAATGAATCAGTTTTTATTTTAATTGAATTTGAAAAAAACAGCAACTATTTTTCTTTCAATTTACAAAATTTATCATATTTTAATAGAAAAAGACTGACTCCTAATGAGAATCCTATCAGAATCAACTTTCTGTGTGCAGCCAGATCAATGACTAGTGAGAGCTGAGATTTCAAGATCTATGTTAAGTTAGAAGCAAAGATAAAAATTAAATTGCAACAGCTTCAACCTATTTTATTTAAACAAACCCCCAAATGGGAAATTGAAAAAGCAAAGACATTAGCCTTGATTATCATTGTCTACAAAAGCTCAATTGATATAAGGCAATCACCAAAACAAGGAGGCCGAAAGAGCCTAGAAATCGTCTTAAGTTGCAAACATCAAATCTACTTGCTAAGCAAAGAGGTGTGTCAACCAAGAGTGACACCAGTTTCAAACACAAACTCATTTATAAAGCACTACAGAGGAAAATGCTGGAAAATAATAAGCAGTATTGCTTCACAAAACAGCAAAAAGCAATGAATGTAAAAGGAAAACAAAAAGTCTAGAGAAAGCTTGGCTTGAGACCCAAGTAATCCACATCATCCCCAAAGCATTTAATGGCAAAACTAGCTGGAGAGCAACAAGTAGATGACAAATGGAAAAAACCAAATCAACAGTTCTACAAAAATCTATTTTCATCAACAATGACAGAAGAATGATCACGCTTGGACCCCTATATCATATCCTAATGTGCTATACGGAAATTGAAATAGCACTGAAGAAGGTAAAGCCAGTATTTACAATTGGCTCAGACCAATTACACACCAAGGAAATCTGTGCCCAATATTATGCAATCTTTTTTAAACTAAATTTTATTTTATTTTATTTCCAATCAAAGATTTTCCTTTTATCCCTCCCATCTTTCCCTCAGTCCCCATTAAGAAAACAAGAAAAACAAACCCCTACTACAAGTGTGTATGGTCAAGCAAAAATCCCTACATTGGTTATGCCCTCCCCTCCAAAAAAAAAGTCTCAGTCTGCACTCTGAATCCATCACTTCTCTATCTGAAGGTGGATGGCGTGTTTCATCAAAAGTCTTCTGAAATTATTGTCGGTCATCGTGTTGATCAGAGTTGCTAAGTTTTTCAAAGGTGTTTGTGTTTACAATATTATTGCTATTGTATAAATTGTTCTGGTTCTGTTCACTCTGCATAAGATCAAACAAATTTTCCCAGGTTTCTCTGAAACCATCCCTTTCATCATTTCTTATAGCAAAATAGTATTTCATCATATTCTTACACCATAACTTATTGAATCACTCCCTAGTTGATGGATACTCCCTCAGTTTCTAATTCTTTGCCATCACAAACAGAGCTGCTATAAATATTTTTGTACATATGGGTAATTTTCCTCTTTCTTTGATCTTCCTGGGGATATAAAAAAAGTAATAATATCACTGGGTCAAAGGTTATGCATAGTTTTGGGGGGCATAGTTCCAAATTGCCTTCCAGAATGATTAGACCAGTTCATTACTCTACTAAAACTATATTAATGTACCTGTTTTCCCACAACTTCACCAGCATTTGTCACTTCCTTTTGAAAGAAGGGTGTCCACTTTGTCAATCTAATGGGTATGAGGTAGAACCTCAGAGTTGTTTTAATTTATGTTTCTCTAATTAATAGGTAGCGTTTATATCGTGCCTACTATGTGCCAGGCACTAAGTGCTTTACAAATATTACCTTGTTTGATCCTCACAACAACCCTGTGAGGGAGGAGTTACTATTATCCCCATTTCACAGTTGAAGAAACTGAAGTTAAATGACTTGCCCAGGTCACCCAGCTAATAAGTGTCTGAAGCTGGATTTAAACAGATCTTCCAACTCCAGTTCCAATACTCCAGCTAGAATTTTTTTCATATGAAGGTCATGCAGTCTTGAAAGCATTAGAAGATCCTTTCCCACATGGAGGGGAAACAATAAAAAAAGAAAGAAAAATATAAAAAAATTAAAAAATAAAAAGAATGTGGATTAACATGGTTGTGCTGAGGACAAAGTAGGAGTCAGTCCTACTGCCCCTTGAAGGCTGAAGATATAACTGAGTGAACAATCACTGCTGTCCTAACAAAGCAGGTAAGGGGCCACTGTGCTGAGGCAGGTTTGTTTCCTCAGCCATCAGCCTTGTGATACCTGCCCAGTACCTGAAGTATGCCAAGAGGCACCAGGGCTGAAGGACAGAATTGCTTGCCCATTCCTCCTTTCCCACTCAACTCGACAAGCATTTATTAAATGCCTACTATTTGTTAAGGAAGCACAGGGTTAGGTGCCGGAGATCCAAAGAGGTCTACTAGAAGGAAATAGCACGGACAGAGATAAGTAGATACAAAACGTGGACAAAATTAAGATGAAGTAATTATGTGGTGGTGAAGCACTAACAATATGAAAAATCGTGAAAGGCTCATGATATGGAATACGGTCTATGGGGCAGGAGAGAGAGGAGAGACAGACAGACAGATAGACAAAGTGGAGACAGAGGCGGAGGGAGGGAAGGGAAGAAAGGGGAAGGAGACAGAGACAGTTAAAGAGACAAGGAGAGGAGAAAGACAAAATGGGAGATGGGGGAGGGGATGGAGGGAAGGAGGAGACAGAGAGGAGAGGAGAGAGAAAAGTGGGAGATAGAAGGGGACGGAATGAGGGAGGGAGGGAGGGAAATGGAGAGACAGAGACAGAAAGTGGAGGACAGGGAGAGTGAAGGAGTATTTCACCCCAGAGGGTGAGAAACAGGAGTGTTATTACCTCATGTTTCTGGCATTACTATGCTTTTCGTAATCAAATTAAACAGATTGACTTTTGCTAGGATATGAGGTCTAAGTAATTTGTAAACAATTAGACCCAAACAGGAGCCAGCAAGTGCAGGGCAAAACAAGCTAAGCAGAGAACCAGAATAATTGGGAAAACAAGACCTTAGGGGACTGCCCAATCTCTTTTACATGTACATGCCTATCTCCTCATGTTATAAGCTCCCAGAAGGCATTACTCATTTTTGTACTCAGCTCAATATATTTAATTAGTGCTCACTGTGGGCAAGGACCCTTGAGTGCTGAGGATACAAGGATGAAAAATGCCCTGATCCCTGCCTGAGGGAGCTTACAATCTAAAAGACTGAATAGAAATAAGTATAATACAAGTTAGAATGTAATGAGCACCTGGAGGTCTAACAGCCACCTGAGAAATTCAAGAAAGTGATCACCTCTAGCTGGGGGAAATTAGGGAAGGTTTGGGTAGCAGCAAGCATGTGAGCAGGGCCCTGAAAGAGGAGAAGGATTTCAACTGTCAGAGATGGGGAGGGAGAGCAGGCCTGGGGTTTGGAGTACTTCGACTTTTGGCTTCTACAGAAGGAGAAGGAATGGGAAAGAAGGGAAGGACTCAAGTCAAATAAGAAGGAAAAAGAAATAGTGTACATGACTTGGAGGGTTGTGGACCAGTGAAGGAGGATAGACAGAGACAGAAATTTGGGCAGGAAATTCAATTTGGGTAGGAAGTTAGGAAGACCCAAGTTAAGTTGTCCAGAGTTCTTTACTTCGGTGCTGTTTAACCTTTTTATCAGTGACTTAGGGAAAGCAAACATACTGCATGACAAAATCAGGATCTAAAAGGATCTTCACAAGCTGGAACACAGAAATGAGCCTAGTAACGAAAATCAGTGAGTATAAATGTAAAGTGTTGCACTTGGGAGCAAAACATCAACCTTACAACTACAAGATGGGGGGAGGTCATGTTCTTTTTCTCTGGCTTTGCCCCCACCCTGGAGTAAATTCAGGGGCTTTTCTTAATCCAAGGGAGTTCTTACCTTGGCTGCCTGTGAATTTATTTTTCAAAATACTTTGATAACTGGATTTCGGCATAATTTGTTTCCTTTGTAATTTAATGTATTTACTTTATGCATTTAAAAACATTATTCTGAGAAGGCAACCATAGGCTTTAGCAGATTACCAGAATCAGTCACTACATATGTATTAAACGCTACTATACCAGGCACTGGGTTAAGCTCTGGGGATACAGAAAAAGGCCCAAGATAGTCCTGTCCTCAAGGATCTCACAGTCTAATTAATGAAGGAGACAACTTGCAAACAGCGACATACAAACTATATACAAGACAAATAGGAAACAATCAACAAAGGGAAGACACTAGAATTAAGAGTGATTGGGAAAGACTTCCTGTAAAAGGTTTGATTTTAGCTAGGACTTGAAGAAAGCCAGGAGGTAGAGATGAGAAGGCAAAGCATTCCAGGCATGGGGAACAGCCAAAGAAAATACCTGGAGTGGAGAGATGGAGCTCTTGTTCAAGGATCAAAGAGTATGTGGGAGGGTATAAGGTGTAAGAAAACTGGAAAGGTTGGTGAGGGGTTGGGGTGGAGGCCAAGTTATGAAGTACCTTGAATGCAAAGCAGGATTTTATATTTGATCAAGGAAGGGATGGGGAACCACTAAGGCACCGTGATGTGGCAGCCAAAAAAGCAAACGAAATCTTGGGCTACATAAAGACAGGCATAGTTTCCAGGAATCGGGAATTGAAGTGGGAGGAAGAGGAATAGCCCCATTGTGCTCTGCCCTTGTTAGTTAGAGCTCAAATGCAGTATCGCATTCAGTTTGGGGCGCCATGGTTGAAGAAGGACATTGATAAACCGGAGAGTGTCTAGAAGAGGGCATCCAGGTTGGCGAAAGGCCTGGAATCAATAACATATAAAGGGCAGCTAAAAGAACCTGGCAGGTTTAGGCTGAAGGAGAGAAGGTTCAAGGCAGGGACAGGAGAGCCATCTTCAAGGATTTGAATGGTTTCGATGTGGAAGAAAGATTATGTTTGTTCTGTTGGAGGTTAAAAGGCAGAACCAAGTGGAAGTTGCAGGAGATCAATTCAGTAAAAACTTTCTAAAAATGAAAGCTATCCCAAAAGTGGGACGGTTGTTTTTCCTTCTTTGGATACTTTCAAGCAGAATCTGCATGACTTTTGGCTCTATGGTAGGCATTCCTTTGGTCTAGGTCCTAAACTCCAGGATTTGGCAAACTTTTTCTGTAAAAGACCAGATTGTCAATATTTTAGGCTTTATGGGCCAAAAGCCAAATCAAATATATTATACAGGTACTTATATAACACAAGAGAAAACAAATTTCCACAATTTTTTATCAGTGAAATTCAAAATACAATAATAATTGAAAATACTTTTTGTAATACAGGTCCTACTAATAAGAATGGATTTCTTTTTTGGGGAGGATAACATTTTGCTTAATTGGAGTTGAAAGTTAGCGATCTCCATCATCAAAATCAAGGGCAAATGCTGTTCATCTGTTATTGCTGATCTGTAATGAGACTTTACATATTTTATCTTTGAAAAATGCATTTTCAAACAGATAGTTACTGCCAAATACTGATATCAATCCATGAGAATTTGGTTCTAATTGCACATATTCATCACTTGGAAAGCATTTACAGAATTCTTTTAGATTCTTCTCTTGATATTTGACTTTAAGCAGGTCATTACATTGCAGATTAATTACTTCCAATTGAGGATTAAGTGGAAATTCCTCAATTCTACAGTTAAATGAATTTTGAAATGTGGAAATTCCTTTTTTATTTTCACTGAGATCCAAAGAATGTTGCTGAAGCTGTAGTTTGAGCTCAGAAAAATCTATTCACTGCAAATTTGTATGGGAATGGAGATCTTGTTCTTATTTTAACTTTGAACAGAACAGGAAGTATGTGTTTCACATATAAGCTCTACTTTGTCTTGTAATTTTGGAGTGAATTCATTAAAAATACTACCAAATCTGCAGCAAAAGTTCATTTCCAAAGCCATTTAGTGTTGAATAATAGTGGTCAAGGATACTTCTCATTCAGAAAAACTTCAATCTTAGTTTTGAACTAAAAAAAAATATTATAGTTTTTTTTTCCTCTTCTTGTTTTGATATGATGTGTATGAACTGATAATTAAGAAAAAAAAAGTCACGGTATGGCTATGCACATGGCATTCAAAATGCTGTTGAGTTATAACTGCATCACTGATTTGTAGTACACTGAACAGCAGTGTGAAATGATGAAAAAGCCACATATGGTATCCTATACAACTATTCAGCTCTGCTGTTGCAGCAGAAAAGCAACCATAAATAGTGAGTAAACAAATGAGGGTGGCTGTGTTCCAATAAGATTTTATTTTCAAATGTGAAAACCATTCTCAGCTTACAGTCCATACAAAAACAGTGTGTGGGTTAGATTTGGCCCATGGGGCAGTTTACCAATCCCTGCTTCAGTCTGTGGGTTGGAATTGATGGTCACCGAGGTCCCTTCTGACTCACAAATTCTATAATTCTGTGAAGACTTGGGGGTGGGAAAGGACAGGATGAAGTGACCAGCCCAGTTTGATTAGAACATAGTTTGTGACAGGAAGTTGTATAAAATAAGACCGAAAGGTAGGATGAGCCAGATTGTGGAGAACCTTACATGTCAAGCTGAGAAGTTTTTATTTTATCCTATTGGTCATAGGTAGCCACTGAAGATTTTTCAGTAGCAGATGGCACATACTAACATTACTTTGACACTATGAAAGAGTAGATTGTAGACAAGAGAGAATGAGGGCAGTAATTACCAGTTAAGACAGTGTTATATAAAGGCGATGAAGGTTTATAACAGGGCAGTGGCGATGGAGTTGTGATAAATTTATGGATACAAGAGATATTGAAGAGATAGAAAGGAAAGGGTTGTCAGCTGATTGGACATAGCAAGAGAGGGAAGAGTCAAGGATGACTAAGAAAATGGTGGCGCCTTTAACTGAAGTGCAGACATTGGGAGAGGACACAGGTGTGTTGGGAAGAAGATGAGCTCAGTCTTAGCTATGTTGAATTTGAGGTGTAGTCAGGACATCAGGGTGGTGTACAGCAGGTAATTAAAAATGCAACTAGCTTTGGATCCAGGGATTAGATAAATCTAGCTGGAGCTAGAGAAATAGATCTAGGAGTTATCTGTATAAAAGTGATCATGATGCCACAAAGCCAAACTAGAGGGGATCTCAGAGGCCAGATAGTTCAACACCCTCATTTTTCAGATGAGAAAACAGACCCAGGGAAGTTAAGTAATTTGGTAAACAAAAGAGTAATGTGTGCACAAGGATGAAATGCCAAAAGAAAAAGAACAGGCAGAGAAGAGGAGATAACCTTTGTAGACTTCATACCAGCAGCCAGGAGGGGGAAGACCCACTGCTGAAGAAGACTGACTGATAGTGTTTAGACCAGTATGGGAAGCAGTCAATAATGGTAGCACAAAAGCCAAGTGAGGAGGCATCCTCCAGGAGGAGGGAGTGGTCAACAGTGTTGCATGGTGAAAAAAGGTCAAGAAACATAGGAATGGGAAAATATTATATATTTGTCCATTAAAAGACCATTGTAAACTTGGAGACAGCAGTTTCAGTTGGTTGGTGGAGACGGAAGCCAGTCTCCTGGCTGCTCCTCAAACAAGACACTCTATCATCCAGATTTAGGCATTTCCCCATGCCTGAAACAGTCTCTCTTCTCATCGACATCTCCTAGTTTCCCTCAAATACCAGCTAAAATCCCATGTTTCTTCAGGAATCCCTTCTTAATTCCTCTTAATTCCAATGCCTTCCCGCTGTTGATTATCTCTTTTTTAGCCTATATATAGCTTGTTTACACATAGCTGTTCACATGTATATTGTCTTCCCCATTCGACTCTGGGCTTCTCTCAAGGGCAGGGACTGTCTTTTGTCTTTCTTTGTCTCCACAGAGCTTAGCCCAATGCCTGGCATTGAAATATTTATTGACTGAATTGAGGTGGTGAAGAAATCAAGGTGCACTCCTCGGTCTAGAAGTTTGCCAATAAATGGAAGGAGAAAGATAAAATGATAGTTTGAAGGAGTGGTAAGGTGGAGTAAAGACTTTTTATTTTAAGCATACAGGAAATATGTTTGCATCTTAAGCATGTTTGCAGGTAGCAGGAAAGAAGCCAGAAACTCAGACACTCTGACAAAGGAGCAGAACAGCCAGAAGTATCAGGATTTAAAGCTGGATAAACTACAGAGATACAGACTAAGAACCTCATCTAAAAGATGAGAAAACAGCCCAAAGAGAGTTAAGTGGCTTACCCAAGGTCACACAGTAAAGGAGCACATAGCAGAGGAGGGAGCAGGGAGTGGAAGGGTCAAGACTCAGACCAGGTCTTCTGACCCTCTACCCAATGGTCTTTCTACCACATTCCACTGAGAAAAGGAGTTACTTAGGGATAGGAATGAGCAGATGAGAACAGCAGAAGGTCAAGGTACTCAGCTCAGTACCTTACACAAAACAAGCTCAGAAAAACTTGAATGAATGAACGCCTTTCTAGCATTAATCCTGTCCCAGTTCCAACCATAATCCCAATCTTAATGTTAAGGTAGCTAAGCATGTCTCTAACACAGGCCCTGACCTTGACCCAAATTCTAATCCTAATAGTAACCCAAACCTTAAACCTAACCTGAATCTAACAAATTTGACTCTGACTGGCAGTGATTTTCAACTTAATTCTAAACCAAATCCCAACCAAAATTTGTCATTCACACCAGAAAAGCAATATGGTAGAGGGGAAAGAGCCCTAAACTTTTGAGTCAACTGGGACATGGTTTCAAATCCTGCCCCTAGCACTTACTAGCTAGCTGTGTGACCTTAGACAAGTAACCTCACTTCTCTAAGTATCTAAGTACCCTCAGTATCCTCATCTGTAAAATGGGGGTATCTACCTGTAGAAGCAGCATAGGACATTGGAAAGAAGACTACCTTGGAAGCAGGAAGACCTGGGTCCAAGTCTTGCCTCTGACACATACTACTTTTATAACTGTGGGCAAGACCCTTTTTATCTCAAGACTATTAATTATATATTTATAATTAGTGACATTCAGAGAGCTCCAGAACATATCCAGGGGTGTCCCAGAACAACGAAATCTTCAATCTATGGGCCTCACAAGAGTTGTTGTAAAGATTAAATGAGGTTATGCATAGAAATCACTTTGGAAATCATAAAGCCAATATAAATGTCAACTACCATTAACCTAAACCAAATTCTGTCCCCATCATCACCCAATGACTCTGTCCCTGGTGCTATTTAGGAACTAGTTGGCCTAGGTACTCATAGCTGAAGAACCATTAGGCTACAGGTTCTCTACATCAAAAAGGAACAGCAGCGATGACCTAGTCCAATATGTACCTGGACAGGCATTCTTTCTCTATAGGGTACCTGTCAAGTGACCGTCTAGTTTCTGCCAGAAGACCTCTAGTGATGAGGAATCCAGCAGTCCATTCCAAGTTTTAGACAACTGTTGATTTTAAAGTTCTTTCCCACTTAGATACAAAGCCAGAGAACACATGCAGGGGCCCAGCATAGACTTCCCCTTATCCTGTCTTGAACAGCCCTTTCTGACCCTAGCAGGTGATTTCCTAGCATGCTTCCCCTCCCCTTGCCATTGCTATAGTCTCTTCTGGGCCACCATGGGAACTTCCCAGGCTCAAAGTCCCAGTGAGTGAAGAAATCTACCACAGTAACAGCCACTTGGGAGTCTGCTACCCCGCCTGTGACTGAGGATAAAGGGCAGACAGCTAGACTGACAGTGGGTATTCAGCCTGCAGAGACCTGAGACCAGTGTAGGGAGGGCTCTACTTTGTTCCGGGTGAGGCCACTTCTGCTTCCCAATTCGGGGTAGTTACTGGAACAGATTTGGTCATAGGATCTTAAGTTTTAGAACTGGAAAGAGAGATGATCTAATCCAACCTTCTCATTTTACAGTGAAACACTGGGGAGTGAAAGTAGGGGCCCAGGAGGCAGGACACCCGAGTCCCTTCCCAAGATCTCTGTTCTTAGAGTGAGCATTTTCAGCCATCAACAAAAGAGGTAAGGAGGGGTTGTTGGAGGGGTGGGGAGCACCCTGAAAGGGCAAAGGAGTCACAAGATAAATGCTGTTGTGGGGGAGGAACAGCATTTGGAGCTCTACTGTATCCTGATCCATGAAGAGTGAGGATTCTGGGGTCCTGCTCTCATCTCCAACTCGCTAGGTAGATGCCTTTCCTTCTCTGAGAAGGAAACTAGGAGAAGTCTTTGGGTTGCACCCTGCTCCCCTCACAATCAAGAAGACTGGTCCCCAAGTATCTGGGAGGTGCTGGTGTATGGTGACCTCCCCAAATCACAGGAACACCACCAACCCCACCCCCAGCCAACCTGTCTTTCCAGTTGCATATGCCAGGGCTGAACCCAGGATTCCCCAGGTAAGTGATAGCCCCTAATGGGGCTATATGGGAGGAACCTTATGTCCTGGTCTAGCTGTGCCTGACACATTTCACCCAGAAGCAGAAAGACCACTAGCAATGATAGACTATCTCTTTGTTTTGGCCTCTGTTTATCCCTTCTGGCAAATGGGGAAAGTCATCCTTAGCCTTATTGCCCAGAACTGGAGAGGGAGTAGGTTGCGTCCATGAGGAGCTTTGAGATCATTTGAACAGAGGGCACTCTCCTAGATGTGCAAGGAGAAGGGAGGAGACAAAAGACTACGGAATTAACCCCACTAAAATTGTTCATCTATGTAGGAGGGCTTAAGACTCAGATGAAGAAAAGGGATTCCCACAGGGATCCCAATTAAGCATGACAAACCAATGCTTCTTTATCCTGATCCCACCCTATTCAGGAAGGACTGCTGAAAGGAGAGGAGGAGAGATGTTGGGACCCCTCCCTGTGCCCTCAACAGGTCCATGAACTATGCCTGGCAGAGCAGGACATGACTGAGGAGGATGGGAGGAGCAGAGAGGAGAGGACGGGGAGTGATAGGAAAATCGAGGTCTTCCATAAGGTGTGGCCAGGCTCCACCTGGCCTCCTCTGGAAGCCAATGGCAAAAGGTGGCTTGGTACCAGGACATAAACTTACTCCTATACTGGGAAGAGGGGGAGATGTACATTTAAGCCCCTACCCATGCACCCTGCTCTGTCTAACTCAACGTACCCTCTTCAGGTTCCCTGAGCGGAGGTTGACCCATATGGGACCTCTATATCTTAGTTCCATGTCATCCCTAATCAGAAGAGGTAGGGAGGACACAAAGGAGAGGAATCCAACTCCAAGGCCATGGAGTTCCAGTCTGGAGAAGACAGAGTCCTTAATCACCTCATTCAATCTCCTCTTCTCTCCTGGAAGGAGTGGAAGCTTCTCACCCCCTATAACCCAAATCCTGTTACCAGGGTCAGCATCATACCCCTTGACTTTACCTTTAATTGTCTTGATTCTTGCAGCCTCTTCCCTGAGGAAGGCCCCTTTGCCAGGGCTCAGCAATGTTGCTCTGGGGATGCCTTTTCATCATGCTGGATGTCCTGCTGCAGCCTGAGTTCAGGGCAGGTGTGCTCAGGGAAGCACCCATGGGAGTCTCAGAGGAGACTCCCATGGTCTGTCTAGAGGGCTAGGGTTGGGGCATCTGACAGCTATTCCCCATGTTCTAGAGGAAAGTAAGTCCCAGAGGGATGTGGATTTGGGGTCAACATTAGGAATTTAAGGCCAAGGGTATGGGATCCATAAGAGCTAGTATGTCTAAGTTTGGGGATAGAGGTGAGTCAGGGGTAGAGGGATGTAGAAAGAAGGAAAGAAGGAAGTAGGGGTGAAGGGAATATTACGGAATAATAGAGAGATAGGCTCTGCCACTGATTTACTGTGTGACCTTGGGAAAGTCACTTTTCTTCTCTGGCCCTCAGGGTTCTTATCTGAAAAAGTATCTTCAGATCTGTGGCCTAAAGTCCCCTTTAGCTCTTGTATAAAGGAGTGGGAGTGAATAATCTCTAAGGCCCCTCCCAGCTCCAATATCCTATACCTCTGTGACTGGAAGCCTAGACCCCCACATGGTAATTAGTAAGAGTACTCCCCAATTCTTTGGATGCAAAATTCATCCAAATCCAACAGAATGAGGCAAAGAGGAGAGGGGAGAATTTGCAGGATGCAAGCCAGCCTCTGAGCCATCATCTTCCTCTTTCCTTACAGCATCCCTGCCTTTGCATATGGACTCGGTTATCCAGATTCTAGCACAAATAGAACAAGAAGCCCCCATTCTCCATCCCACAGTCCCTGGTCTACTTTTGATGTCTGGGAGTCCCATCGACTTCTTCCAGCATCAACTCCTTTCAGGGGTCCCATCTCCAGCAGAGCTCCAGCTTGACCTTCTTGGTCCAGAACTTCGAGCACTAGCCATCAGCTTAATCCAGCACCGAGTGGGCTCTGGGCAAGAGCATGGGGTAGTACTAGCACCTGATGGCTCCACGGTGGCTGTGGAGCCCCTTCTGGCAGGGCTCCAGGTTGGGCTCCACGGTCGGAGGGCTATGGCCATTCCCCTGGAGTTCAGATCTTCCCCTTCTGAAGTCAGAGATGCTCACAAGGAAAAAGGACTAACATTGGCCCCTCAAGTCAGCACGACCCTCCAAGATGTTGGAGACATTTCCCTGGACCCCACCATCCTCCCAGATGTCCATGCTAACTCCCCAACCAGTGTGGATAACCTCCTGGCTGTCACTCTGGCTAGAGCATTAGGCATAGCTTTCCTCCCAGGCCCTGGGACCCATACTCCCAAAGGCCTCGGGCCTGATGGCTGTTGGGACGAAATCTCAGCCCCCAAGACCTTTTCCCTGTTGAGCTCTGAGTCCCCTTCTGCCCTCACTGTAGCCTTCCTCAATGGGGCACTAGATGGGGCCCTGCTAGGGGACTACCTGAGCAGGGGTCCCAAGCCCCACTCACCACTCAGCCACATACTGACCCAGTACTATGGAGCAGGGGTGGGTGGGGACCCCCAATTTCGAAGCAACTTCCGCAGGGACAACGGGGCCAAGCTGACTTCACAGGAAGCCCTAGCCCAGCAGGTATGGGGCTCCTTGCTCTTGATACAAGAGTTAGAGCCCTCTCACCCCCACCTGGTAAATCTATCCCAAGCCCAATTGGCTGAAGTTGCTACCCAAGCTGCCAAGGAGTTCACTGAGGCCTTCCTGGGTGAGGTGGAATCTTTTTTCACATGATTACACACACACACACACAGGAACTATTGTTAAGCAATCGAAGAGGCCTTTCTAGTAGGAGACACCCCAGCTGTTAGACTCAATCACTTCCTGCCTATGGGGGGGAAGGGGAGGGTGAGAAGGAAGGAAGAAGTTGGGGGGGGTAGAAGGGAGTGGTTTCCACTGGGTTTAATCAAGATATATTCTGGGAGCTATCCCAGATAGACTGGGGTTACAATAGGTCAGACCTGGAATTTCTGGAACTTGCCTTGTTTTCAGATGTGGAAGACTCTTGTCCAGCTTGAATGTTTTGAGAAAGGCAAGACAGCCCTTGGTCACTGGGGCCTCACTAGTCTAAGTTCCAAAGTCCCTCTGGCTCTGTCATCCTGTGCTCTGCTTGATAGGAGCTGGATTTAGAGTCAGAGGGCCTGGGTTCAAATCCAGTTTCTGCTATCTGTGTGTCCTTAAGCAAGTCACTTAAACTCTTCAGGTCCCAAGTTGACTCCTCTGTTAAAAATAGACTAGAAGACTCCTCAAGCCTGTTCCAGATAAAATCTATGATCCTGTTTCCTAAAGTCCCCTTCAGCTCATACATTCCTTGTTGTAAAGTCTCTTTTGACGCTGACATAGGTATTCCGAACTCTTCATCCACTCTGACATCCTATGTACTAGACCAATTTCTAGAAGACCTAAACTAGGGACTAGACAGGCAAGCCAGGGCCAGAACCTGATGCAAGCAGAAAAGGAGGCCAAGATTCTTCACTGGAGCAAATTAAGTGAGAACAAACAGGCTGGGTCAGGACTGGAGAAACGTTTGGTCTGAGAGGCCGGGGCTGGGCCAAAGTGAGAGACAACCACCACAAGTATTAGGTTCTGTGCTTTCTGGTCAGCCCTGTCCTGAGGATGAGAGATCCATCCATCCAGGCCTAGGCTGCCAGGGGATCCTGGCTATACTGTGCCACTAGCCTCAGATGCCCTTGCCCCAAACACTTCCAATTCTCAGGCAGGAGGTCAAGTTGGGGCAGAAAGGGGGCTCTACCAGGGCTGGGTGTGTGTGGTCGACTCCCTCTGAGGAATTACTATGAAGTTTTGGGACACTTGTTATAGGTGAGACACCACCCCTCCCCTCATTTCCTCCTTCACCGTCAGAAACACATTGACGTTGGTATCTCATCTGTCACCCAGAATGCCCAGCCATCTTGCCCCGCTGCCGCTGGGAAGCAGCTCCTTACCGAGGGAGTCCCAGGATGCTGAATCTTCCTTTGGGATTCCTCTATGTGCACCACACCTATGAACCCCACAAACCCTGCACCAGCTTCTCCCAGTGTGCTGCTGACATGCGAAGCATGCAACGCTTCCACCAGGACACCCGAGGCTGGGATGACATCGGCTATAGGTGGGGAAGCAGAGGTAAAAGGGAGGGAGGCGAGAGGGGATGGAGGCTACAGTGAGGCTGGGATAATGGTGGATTGCATGAAGCCTAGAATCCAGATGAGGAAGATGATGACCCCACTGCATTTATTAACCAACAAGCATTTAAGTGCTTAGCACGTGCCAGACAATGGGTTAGGTGGGGATAAAAGCTGGGGATAAAAAGATAATAATGAAAGAGTCCTTGTCCTCAAGGATTTTACATTCCATTAGGACATATATAGATAAATAGACATAGATATAATGTACATATGTACATATATTTATATCTTATATGGAGAAGGAAATGGCAAACCACTCTGGTATCTTTGCCAAGAAAATCCCAAATGGTACATAACTGAAACCTATGTATATATATATATATATATATATATATATATATGCAAAATAAATAGAAGATAATTGAGGGGGAGGACAGATGAGGGAAGACCAGCAAAGGTGTCACACATGAGGTGAAACCTGGGTTGATCTTTGCAGGAAATCTTCCACTCTATGATATACAGAAACAGAGGTGAGAAACAGTGTATGGGGTGGGGAGGGGGGACACGGAGAAAGGAGAGGGATTGTGGTGTCTGAAGAACAGCTGCAGGCTGGTCAGAACTCCTCCTGGGGCATGGAGATCTGTTTTCTGGGCACCATATTTTAAGGATGGGGGCAGCAAAATCTTTTAATGGAATCAGAGGACCTGGTAGGAATCCTAGTTCTGACACTCCTGACTGTGACATTGGGTAAATCACCTAACCCTTCTGACCCTCCTTTTATGGATGAGGGGTTTGAATTAGAATGACGACTTTCAAGGTCCCTTCCCGTTCCAAATCCTATGACAAGCATAACAACCAGAACAAGGAGGGAAGTTGAAAGCAGACCATAAGAGGAGGCAGGGAATGTTTAGAAGAAAAGAGTTAGGGGGTATATGTTCCCTGTTTTTGAACAGCCCAGAAGCTGTCAAGGGGAGGACAGGGCAATCTTGTTCTATGTGGCATAAAGGGAGAAAGTGGGCCCTGTGGGTGTTAATTAAAGAGAGGCGGTTTTCAGGTCAGAATAAGCCCCAAGTGGAATGGGCAGTCTCGCTAGGCAGTGAGCTGCCCATCGCTAGAAGTGTTCCAGGGAGGCTCGATCACCCCTGCTCGATTAGAGGAGGGATGCCCTCTGAGCTTCTTCCCAGGTGGGGAAGGATCTGAACGCGAGAAGCGCAAGGACGGAGGAGGGGTACCAGGCGTAGGCTGTGCCAGATGCCCGCCCTCACCCTCCCGTACCTGCGCCCCGGCAGCTTCGTGGTGGGGACGGACGGCTACGTGTACGAGGGTCGGGGCTGGCACTGGGTGGGGGCCCACACCCGCGGCCACAACTTCCTAGGCTTCGGCGTCTCCATCATCGGCAACTACACTGCCACACTGCCCGCGGCTCACTCCTTGAAGACCGTTCGCGACACCCTCCCACGCTGCGCCCTGCGCGCGGGCCACCTTCGGCCGGACTACACCGTGCAAGGTCACCGGCAGCTAGTCCACACAGACTGCCCAGGGGACGCCCTCTACCGGCACATCAGCACGTGGCCGCGCTTCGGGGTGAGCGCCCCACACCCCCAACCCCGGCCCTTTCCCGACTGCGACCGTCTGATTTCAGGCTCCTCCCCCATGCCTTCCCCTGGCTCCGCCCCCAGCCCTAGCCCTGACTGCCCCATCTCTATTTTCTGTCTCTTGCCCTGGTCCCACCTCCACCCCTCAGCCTTATTCCTCCCTGACTCCGCCCACAGCTGGTCACAGCCAGTAGCCTGACTGCTGGCTCCTACCAAGACGCTGGTCTTCCTAAGCTTCATCTCAGACCGCTGCCCTATCCTGGCCCCATCCTGGCCCCTGACTCCACGCCCCACCCCCCACCCCCCGCCTTATTCCTCTCTGACTGCCCCAAGCTGGTCACTGCCCCTAGCCTTACTGGCCGCTCCTATCAAGACCCTGTTTCTTCTCCTAGTTCGTCTGAACCGCATTCCAGACCGCTTCTCAATCCTTGCCCCTGACTCCACGCCTAGAACTAGCCTCAACTTTATTTCCTGCACCCTAATCATGGCCCCATTCCGGTACTTAAACCAACTCTCTATGTCTATCCTCTCCTCCGATCTTCTGGTCCTATTCACCCTCCTCCCTACCTCAGGCGGAAGTCACAGGTCCAGCCCGTGGCCGGGTACGTAGATTTTTATGTCCTCCCCACACCCACCCAGCCCCCCTCCGCCGCCCGCCAGAGTCCTAGGACCTTCTCTGAGTGTTGTCCGTCTTTTCTAGGAGGTGAAGAAGAAAGCTTAAAGAAGAGGTACCTGTCAATCTCCTCAACCCCCTAAATACAGAGACTGCGAAGAGGGGAACTGTGTGCCTAAGTGTGCGAAGCAGGGTGTTCTCAGACCGCTAGCCTGGGAATCAAAGCTTGCGTTCCATTTCCAGCTGTCACTAATTCTCTGTATGACCTTGGATGAGTCATTTCCTTTCCTCTGGGGTCTCAGCTTCCTCGTATGTCAAATGAGGGTGGGGGGGCGGAGGGAGGGGCGGCGGAATTATGCAGGCTGTATCTGGTGATTTCTCAGTCCTTGAGAAGTCAGGACATTCTATGCTTCCTATTCTTGGGTCCCTTCCAGCTCAAATATACAGTATTCTAAGATTCCCTCCCTGCTCTGACTTTGCTCTCTAAGGTCCCCGCAAGTGGCGACATCCTGAGATTATTCCCATTTGCAAATACTTAAGTATGTACATACTTATTCTTAAGAAGGTACTTAAGTGTCTGAATGTGTTTCCTGGGGAGGAGGGTGAGGACACAATGGTCCATCGATCTATCAGTCAATAAACATTTATTGAGTGACTACCGCGTGCCCTGGTGCTAAATGCTGAAGATACAAATACAAAAAAGCCAGACAATCCCCCCAGTTAGTTTACAATCTAATGGAAGAACACAACACGAAGGGAAAAAAAAAAAAAGCTGGGGCATGGTGAAAAACTCAGAAAATTCCCGAAGTAGCACAGCCAGGTGAGAAATGAGATGTTTCAGGTGAACTCCCTCCACTTAATGGAAGTTTGGGAGTGAATGTCTCCACCCTCGAATCAGAGGGTGGAGATAGAGGCGGGGAGGGGGTAGGTGAGGAGGGGGCATACCAAGGCAGAAGGGATCTTGCTGGACTCATCCCAATAACAAGCTTCCTGGAGCATAGGTATCTCCTACGTCAGAAAAGTCAGAGGTATCCCAGGGTAGTCCAGCCAGGGTGAGAAATAGAGAAAGCATATATCAACACTCAGATTTATATCTGGATTTTTCAGGGCATGTCATCACCTCATTTGAGCTTTACAAAAACCCTATTATATAGGTACTACAGTTATTATTCTCAATTTACATATAAGGAAACTGAGACCCAGAGAGATTGTGATTTACCCATGGTCTCACAGCTAGTAAGTGTTGTAGTGGGTATTTGGACCCAGGTCTTCCTGACTCAATCCAGAAATCGATCTACTAAACTGCCAAGACAGAACCCTGGTGCCAAGGCTGCCACACACTCTCATACAGTCATCTCTGGGGAGTAGGTGAGCAGCAAAGATCATTCTCCTCGATTGGCAAACCAGCTTTCTCCTCTTCCACACGCCAATGTGGCTCTAGTGAGTTGTGCTGTGTCCATGAGGGTGGCCTAAAAGGTCACCTTGGAGGGATAACTTCCTTCTTTCTCTCCCCCCACCCCACCCCACCGTTATGTAATACGGATCTGGTGCATGTGCAGACCCCATCAGCCTGCTAATATGGCCTCTCCCACGTGGAAGACACTAGGCTTCTAGTTGAATCATGATAGCATGTGAGGGAAGTGTATACAGGGACGTTCCATAACTGGTTCCAGTTGATCTACCATGTGGTTGGGAGGAATTTTTTCCCACTGGCTATGTGCCTCTCTTTGTAGTCCAGACGGTCTGGTGACTCACAGTGTCCGGTGAGACTATACAGTAAGGAGCCTTAAGGACTGTAACCATCTCCTGGCCACATTGCCCTGAGAGAGAGGGTGCCTGAGTCCTTGGCCACCTAAGCAGACAAAGGATTAAGGCCCAAATTCACAGTGATGTGTCAGCCTCCAAGGGAGAGGGCCCAAGGCTTTTACCCTTACAGCGTTGTGTCTCAGTGTAGACAGCAAGGTTGTCAGACTGAGAGCAGAGGTCCAGCCAAGAGAGAGCAGTGGACACATCTAGTGTACTTTTTAATATCTCCCCAGCCAGTCAAAGAGCATCCTATTCACCATGTAGTTAGCCAACCAAAACCAGTTACAGAATGCTCCAGTCTCTCCAAGGCTATTACACATCCATTACAAGGCCATTACACACGTCCATTACACGTCACCACAACTCTCCTGGAAGGACACTCCCTAGATTCTCCATGTGGAAAAGTCATCTCAGCAAGCTGATGGACTTTACATATGTGTCCAATCCCCATTAGACTTGAAACACTAATTTACAATTTACCCATCAATAAAAGGAAAACTTGACGTAGGCCTTGAGGTTAACAAAGAACTTGTTTACATCATCTGATTTGTTCCTCACAATAACCCTTTTAAATACTACAATTATCACTATTCATTCCCATTTCAGAAATTAGGAAGCCAAAGATCAGACTAATTAAATTACTTGACCGTGGTCAGGAAGCCATTGAATTCTGCAGGTGAGATTTGAACAAAGGTCTCTTGACTCAAAGTTTAGCACCCTTTACATTGTTTCATAGAGTAAGACTATTCTACCCAACCTGGTGTCCTTTAACCTAGCACCTCCTAGAGCCAGCTAGCACTGCCATCTCTATTCAATACCCCTTGTCAACTGATAGCACCCCTGGGATCCATGAATATTACCAGCCCAGCCTGGGATGCTGGCTCTATGACCTAGTTGGTAACCCTTGAGGAAGGGAGAAAGGAAGTGCCAGAGATGAGGCTTGAATTGCCATGACATCTCTGCCTATCAATGCCAGGCTCTTTGCTGGCTCATTCCAGTCCCTATGTACTACGCCCCTCAACTCCCATCCCTGGTCCCTGCCACCCATCCCTGGAATCTACTATGATTCTCAGTTTATCTGGCCCCAGGGCTCACAAAGGGAGTGAGAGTCAGGAAAGAATTGTAGAACCAATTAACTCTTCCTCATGACCAGGGCAACCTCCATCATGGGATGGAAGACAGATTATGACGGGAAGGCCTAGATCATCATTGCTTATGGAAAAGCATCATTAAAAATAGCTCTACCCTAAGTATAGCAACTGTCTCAGTCTCTGCCTCTGCTTCCTAAGATACTTATGTGTGAGAATCTTGCCCAGTGGTCAAGGTGGGCATAGTACCAGAGGAACAGAATCATACAGACACTCTCACTATAAATGAACCCAGAAGGGATAAAGAAGTTGTAGTTAAATAAAACACGGCTCTCCTTGAAGAAGCAAGTAAAGGAGCTGGTGTTATCATGTATCCAAAGGTGGCAAGAAATATCATTTCATGAGACCCTTGGTTATCTCAGATTGCAGTACTACATAAGCAAAAAGACCACCACTCAAAGATTACCATCTTGTGTTTGCCAATGTATTTTGCAGAGGATGATTAAGCAGATCAATTGTATAAAGAATTGAATGAGACTCTCCAAATTAAGTCAACAGACAGAGACCTCAATACAAAGATGTGCAATCAGGGAGGACGGTGAAAAACATGTTAGAAAATGTAACTCAAGAATAAAAAATGAGAGATGCTGAAGGCTTGTAGACTGAACAGAAGCCTCACAGCCATAGAGCAGGAATACTTTCTTCAAGAAGTGAGTTAGAAGACCCTGGACATGGAGGACACCAAATAACATCACCCACCCCATCCCCCAATGAAACTGATTGAATCTTAGCAGAAAGGAAATGACTAGTTACCAATTTCAGTGCATAGTCATTTCCAGATCATCTGTGTACAGTCAGACCATTAACTTGATAGATGGTAAGCAAAATCAACACTAAATTGGAGTAAAGGTTGAAAGTGAGAAAAATATTTAGCAAACAATTAAAACAGTTCTAAACTGATCTTTTTTTGAATCATTATTAAATTTTATTTTTAATTTATGGAATAAAACAAGCATATACAATAAAAAAAAGATGATTACACACAAAACTGCAAATCTGCTATGCACAATTTGGTATTCCTTTCAAACATACAACAAAATTATCACCTTTTTTAAAAGTAGTTGACAAAAAAATAAGAAACAGACAGCCATATATAGACTGTCATCATTTACCATGGAAACTTAACTTATGTAAAGCAATCAGCCCAAGAAAGTACACAGATTCTAGAAACCACCTCACTTACCAAATATTTGACCTCCTTGCCAGAGAGATAAGGCAGTCAAAGGCAACAGTATTTTAGATTATTAACTCATCTGCTAAACTTTTCAGAGAAAGATAGTGGAAGATTACTAGCAATATTGCCTCACAAAACAGCAAAAAGTCGTGTTTGTGTTGTAGGGGACAACAAGACAAGTTTGCTGAAAGGTGATTGAGTAAGACTCAATTAAGTCAGAGCATCCCGAGAAGAGTTAAAGAGGAAAAGGGAAGGAGGAAAACAGATGCAAAATGAAAAAGATGTATCAAAATGTCATCTGTAGCATTGCTTTGCAGGCACAAGAATTCTTATAATTTATGCCATTTTGGAAAGAAACTTCGGGAGGCTGTGTGTGTAGGTGATTAGGGTTGTTTCCTAGACATTTCTCAGAAGGCAGAAGAAGAGAGAAAGATGAGATGCTCTAGAGGAGCAAGCACATTCTCCATCTGGAGGGAGAGAGACATGTAGGGAGTTTCCTGCCTTGCATTTGCATCCACAGCATACTTACGAGAACAAGGGATTGTGGAGGTCCTGCTGTGGTAGGTGTGGCCCCTGTATTGTGGACTGATTCCCATTTGGGAGAGACAGCCCCCCTCATAAATGTTTCCCCCTGCCCCATGGCTACAAGTGGAGGGAGAAGGATATGAAGAATTGTCCCCTTTGCAGGATCTAAGCAAAGAAATCACTGGAAATATTTCCTGCCTGAAGTGATCAATGCCCTGCCCTCCCCCCATGCCCAACACTGTGTTCTGCTTGCTCCCTCCTTGCCGTTCTGATTTGTTTTCCCTGATACATAAAAATAATTTAGCACGCTGTCCTTGGGTATGTGATTATTTGGAGAAGTAGGAAGGTAGAAAAGGTCTAGAATAAATGCAATAAATTTTCTCGGGCTCCCTAGATCGCTTACCAACCCCAAAGGAGTAGCTACAAATGCTTTTTTTTTCTTTTTAAAGCACCAAAAAAAAAACCCCCAGACATTTCCATACACACTTCAGGACACAAAAGAGGCTTTTCTCTGAAATCTTGACTCTCCATTTCATATCACTTTTTTTTTTTAAAGAATGTAATAAGGGCAGCTAGCTGGTGTAGTGGATAGAGCACTGGTCCTGGACTCAGGAAGACCTGAGTTCAAATCCGGCCTCAGACACACACACACACACACACACACACACACACACACACACACACACACACACACACCACTCAGTAACTGTGTGACCCTGGGCAAGTCACTTAACCCCATTGCCTATTCAAAATAATAATAACGTAATAAATCCTACACATTACTTGCAAAACTCTTGATTCTCTGTGCTTCCTTTTTGTTATCTTCTGTGCATTTAAAAATGTTGTAATGGTCTTGGGGGGGAGGTAATCATCATTGCTTACCATCCCCTTAATTCCCACCCCTCAATTAACAAAGAGAAAAAAAATACTCTTCTAACTAATAAGCATAAGTCAAGCAAAGCAAATCCACATAGTGGACATATCTACAAATGAATTTCTCTTTTTGTACCTTGCTTACCATCTCTCCTTTTTTTTTTTCAGGAGGCTGGGGACATGCTTTATCATAGGTCTTCTGGCAATGTGGTGGGTCATTGCATTGATCTGAGTTCTTAAGTCTTTCAAAATACTTTTTCTTTACGATGCTATGGGACTTGTATAAGCTGTTCTCCTAGATCTGCTAACTTCACTTTGCAACAAGAGTTCATACTTCCCAAGGATTCTCTCTAAGTGTCTCTTCCCATCGTTTCATGCTATGCAATAATATTCCATCACATTCATATTTAGGGACAGCTAGGTGGCACAGTGGATACCAGGTCTGCAGCCGGGAAGACATCTTTCTGAGCTCAAAATCTGGCCTCAGACACTCAGTAGCTGTGTGACCCTGGGCTAGTCACTTAACCCTGTTTGCCTCAGTTTCCTCACCTGCAAAATGAGCTGGAGAAGCAAAAGGCAAAACGCTCTGGTTACCACCATCCTTACCTTCCCATCCTGTGTCAAATCAAGAAATCCTTTACAGAGTATGGGAAGTATCTTTGCCAAGAAAACCCTAAATGACATCATGAAGAGTCAAACACGACTGAAAACAACCAAACAGCAAACAACAACATCTATATACTGAAATTCATTCATCTATTTCCCAGCTGTCGAGGAGGAGATATAAGGCGTGCTCTTAGACTCTAGTTCTCTGCTCTTCTTTTTTTTTCTTTTTACTCTCTCCCTCAGGAAGTTTGTTTTGCTTGTAACTATTCCCTCTCCACTATCATCTTCCCCCTTAGCCACTTTCCCCCCTATCCACCCTTGTCCCCCTCTTGAATTTAGTGTATTTCTCTGCTATACTCCTTGTATGTAACGTGTTTATGTGCTCAAAACTCCCTTGTCCGTTTCAGATAAGAGTAAGATTCATCTGATATCTATTCCTCCCACCCTTTCCTCCACGTTTGTATATTCCTTTTCAAATATACCCCAGTTATGAGAAATAACAAGCTCCTCTCCTTTTTCCTCCTTCTGATACTAGGATATTCATTCCTTTCACCTTCCCTTTTCTTTCCCTTTTTCAAGTCCTTCAGAACAGAACCAAGCCACCCTGCCCCAGGACCTCTGTTTGTCTTATTTAACTCTCTCAATACCTCTTGGTGACATTAAGGTTCTGAAGAAATACTTCTCCCATTAGAATGTTAGCAAGACAGCCCCTTCCAATTGCTCAGATAAAGTCTTTCTCTTGACTTCTGTGTTCATAATTTCAAAGTTCCTACTCAGCTCTGGTCTCTTTATTAAAAATACCTGAATACTTATTTCCTTTTTATACCATTTTTTACATTTTGGGGCTATGTGGGCTTTCCTGGGTTTCCCTCCCTCTGACCCTTGCCCCCTGTGCCATAGTTGGGGCACCCCTCCCTTGAAGCATTTACACAGGGCTACACAAAGTTCTCTGTCTCCTACACTATAAGAAGTTACTTTCTTCATCCAATTACAGTGGAGTGATCACATTTGCACTCTAAAAATGATAACTAGCATTTACATAGGACTTTAAGGTTTGCAATGTGTGCTTTGCAGATATTATCGCAACTGATTCTCACAACAAAACTAGGAGGTAGGTGTTATCATCATCTCCATTTTACAGGTGAAGGAAGTGAGACAGAGTTAAGTGACTTGTCTGGGGTCACACAGCTAGGCAGTGTCTGAGGTAGAATTTGAACTTGGTCTTCCTAAGGCCAGCACTCTTTATCCACTGCATGACCTGTCATCTAACACCACAGTGATAGATGTGCTAAATAAACGAGGGCGAGGCAGCTAGGTAGCACAGTGGGTAGAGCACCGGCCCTGAAGTCAGGAGGACCTGAGTTCAAATCCAGTCTCAGACCAAACGCTTGACACTTACTAGCTGTGCGACCCTGGACAAGTCGCTTACTCCCAATTGCCTTTAAAAAAAAGTGAGGGGGAAATGGCAAAAAAAAAAAAAGAAAGAAGGAAAGAAACACTACAAGGAAGAACAGCTGACCGAGATCAAATTCACTCAGAGGTCATCTATAAGGAAGGTGGCACAACTCTGAGGGCATTGAATGGTTACATAACAAGATATCTTAAGAGAGGTGATTACCTAATGGTGGGGGTAAAAACACAGGCAATATTACTCCAGAAGAAAGGAAATCATGTGTAAGTCATTTTTTTTTATAGAATAATACAAATCCTTATTGAGGTCATCCTTGAGGAAGGCATAAAGTGGGTTAGGTGGACATCCCCATAGGTAAGGGGCAGTTGTCCAGGAAGTTTTCTCCTCTACTGACACTGATGTATCTGCCCCCTACATAAGCACTAGAGGAAGAAAGACAGGTGAGTGAGACGCAATGCCCAGGAACCTGTCTAGATCTCTCTCTCTTAAGACCTTGGCACAGGTTTCTAACTTGGCTGAAACTAGAGTTTAAAATGTAAAGTCGTTATCAGTCAATATTTTATAAATTTATTACAAATTGGCTCATCTTCACCCCCATTTCTAATCCAGATTCTTACGTCTATCTCTGCTTTGATTGACCCCAAAAGAAAATAAACTGGCATTGTAGGTTAAAGTGCATTTATTTACTGCACACAATCTGACTTTTAAAAATTGTATTTAAAAATCAAAACAAACAAACAAACAAAAAATCCTCCCTAAGTAGCTGGCAACCTGCTGCTTCTAGTGAGATCTAAATTCCCAACTCAGTCTACAACTTCACTTTTGCCAAGGTAAAAAATGCCGCCAGAGGCCATGAGCAGAAGAAAGCTATTGGTCACTTTGTCCAATGGTACAGTGTAAAAGTGGTGAAATATACACGTTGGTTAGTTGTTGTCCTTTGTTCTGAAAGAGGACCAGAATGATATCCCTATGTCACAGTCAAGATACAGTGTGTCTGACTGTGGCTGATCAGGCCAATAGGCGCTCAGAAGGCTGTACCACAGGCTGGGCACAAATAGTCCACGTGAACATTTGGAGTGGAGATATCTCCAAATTCGCACATCTCACATTTCTTTTGAGCTACTGCAATTCTGCTTCACTTATTAGAGCACAGAACCTTCTTTGATACAGGTATGCCATGCTAAATGGTCCTTTGCCAGTGTCTTCCATGTCACAAATCAATTCCAAAGTTCTTCAGAGAGACCTTGAGAGTGTCCTTGTATTGCTTCTTCTGACCTCCATGTGAGCGCTTGCCTAGTGTGAGCTCTCCAGAAAATAGTCTTTTAAGCAAATGTAATTTGGCATTTGAAAATACATATAACATATGAATCAGGGATGTCTAAATATATAGAGGCTGTTCGTGTGTGGCATCAGAAGGTCTGGCTCACCTTTGTAAAAATGAGGAGATGGACCATGCACCACCGGACTAATAGCAGGGAGAAGAAGAGTCAAGGTGCAAGACAGTAGAGGTTGGCCAGTCTCTGCCAAGAAGGTCTCCATCCTCCAAGAGGAATATTAGGCTAGAATATATGCATAACATACATACATATGTGTATGTATACATATATACACATCTACATATACCCATATATACACACATACTATTTTATATTAAATCTCGTGTGTGTGTGTGTGTGTGTGTGTGTGTATGTGTGTGTGTGTGTGTGTGTATCTCTGATCAAGGGTTACAAGCAGGAATGTGCTGGAGCCAGCTCATTTGGACTTTCATGTTGTTAAATTTTTAGTGTGAGCATTTATACCTTGGAAACCAACAAATGCTACAAATCAGGGCTTGATTTATTGTTTTCTTGATTATCTAAACTTAAAGTGATGGAGAAAATGTTACTAACACAGATTCAGCTTAAAAATGGATCATGAGTACTTTTCTTTTTCTGGAGACCCAATTGTTAAACATTTACCAGCACACTCTTGGTTACAGCCTAGGTTCAAAAGAAAAGTTACCTTCGTGATCGCTTAAGGAAATTAGAAGCCTTTAGCTTACACTTACTTGCCAGCTTATTCCCTTCTGATCAAATGTTAATTACATAAAAGATCATTACAAGTCGTGAATACCAACAAAAAACATTTATTCAAGCAAAACAGGAAAAGAAATTGGAGAAATTCCAAAGATTAGAATATGCCAGGAAATACAGAAGAATAAATGAGCTCCTCAACTGAAACTGAGAACAGATCTCAGTTCAAATCACGAGAGTTCAAGAACAGCCCCACCTAAGGGAGGTCCTCTCTCAGCAATCTCTAGAACTGTAGGCCTTGGGGGTCAGGTACATGATAGGGCTGGCTCTCATTCATATCTATGGCTCAAAGAGCTGTAATCTGCCATTCAAAGTCTTCCTCTTTCCACCATTTCCCTGGAGGTCCTTTCTCCATGAGTCTCTCCCAAGAGTCTCTGGAACCCACTCAGCATGTCCCTAACACAGCATCATTCTTGCTATTCTCTCAATCACTCATACCTCCTTCAATGTATGCAGCATGGAACAAAAGGCAGTCTTTCAGGGAACTTCCCCAGGCCCACACAGGCAAGGATAGGACTATACTGTATACAGTCTCACAAAGCTGAAATTGGCACCTGTCACTCAGTCCTACAGATACTGAGAACCGTAACTCCTCAATCACTCCCTGGACAATCACCAATCAACACACTGCTCCCTATAGCACCAGAAAGTTTCTCTGATGTCTCTGACATGACCCTGTGCTGTCTTGAGTTGCAGGATACCATGATCTCTCCCTATAAGAAAGATGAGAAGAAAATAGGCAGGTATTTCCAAATTTTACAGTAGACTACATCTTCATAGTCATTGTTTTTGTTTAGTCATTTTCAAAAATGTCCAATTCTTGGTGGCCACATTTGGGGTTTTCTTGACTGCAATGGTTTGCCATTTTCTTCTCCAGTTCATTTTACAGATGAGGAAACTGAGGCAAATAGGATTAAGTGACTTGCCCAGGGTCACACAGCTGACAAGTGTCTGAGGCCATATTTAAAATCAGGAAGACTCATCTTCTTGACTCTTGGCTTGACATTCTATTCACTGCACCACCTAGTTACCCTTAGTCATACAGTTAACTGAAAATGCAAGAAATTCAAGAGCCTGCTGAGTCCTTATTTTCTACTACAAAAAACCCCACTTGATTCAGTAGAATAAAATATAATCTTAAAAGGTTCTCCTCCAGGGTGGTATCTCCCTACATTTGTCAAGATTGTGTAAAGTTCCTTGAAATGTGCAATGGAAAAACTTGGTTTACCAATTCTCTGATTGCTCATATCAAAGGAGGCATGAGACAAAGAGATGTAGCCAGAAGTGTAATAGGCTTGCTCATCAGGTAGTGGTTTTCCCTTTCCTAGAGGTCTTGAAGTAAAGACAGGATGACCATTTGTTGGGTTTGTTATAGTGGGAATTCTTCTGGGAGTGGCATCAGGTGAACTAGATGACCACTGAGGCTCCTTCTGACTCTGAGATTCGGCATGCTTGTCAAAGGTACCTGCTGCTGTCATGGAGGATGTCCACAGAGAGTACAAACAGAGAAAAGATTCCGTATAGACCAGGGGTTCTAAACCTTTTTTGTGTCATGGACCCCTTTGGAAACCTGGCATTGCTTATTGACTCCTCAGAATAATGTTTTTAAATGCACAAAAACAAACGAAACTTATTACACTGAAACAAAGATAAAGGGTTTTTTTCCCCATCCAAGATTTCAGACCACCCCCCAAAATCTATCCACAGACTCCATATTAAGAACCTCCTTTATAAGTGGAACTAAGATGTGGATTAGGGGCAGCTACCCAACTGAAATGTCCCAACATTACCCTCCAAACAAATTTAAAATAATGCTGCAAATCAAATTTCGTAGTGGCAGAGTCAACAAAAAATTGGGGTGAGATATTTTTCTGGCCTAAGAAAACTTAAGAAGTAGGTAAGAAAAGTCTGTAACAGCAGGGTGGAGGTCGGGTGGAGGTCTGTCCAGAGCTCATTCACGGCACAACGGCTTCTGGGGTTCTCAGCCCGGAGACAGTGAGGGGGTAAGGCACCTGGTCAGAAAGAGATTATGGGGGACCCTTTGCTAACACTGAGTGTGGCTGGTGCTGACTGGCAACTCTATTGCCCATACACAGTTCTGGGTCGCAGGTCAAGGGTAGAGAGGAGCACTATTGGCCAGTACAAGGAAGCAGGGGTCTTGGTCACAGTACCAAAGCAGAGAGGAGCGCTAGCTTGCAGCTTCAGAGGACCGGGAGCTTTTCCTGGGCAAAGACCAGGGAGCAGACCAGAAGAGCAGTGATCATGCCTTTCCCAGGATCACACCACCTTGGAAGCACAAAAAATTTGCAGACTCACGGAACTGGCTCTGAAAATAGCAGCACAAAAAAGCCTAAAGCTTGGGAAAGTGCCTCCCCATCCCCAGGTAGGCAGGACCGAACTTTAACATAAAATTCAAAGGCTGGAAAAATGAACAAACAACAACCACAAAAAAGAATTTGACCATAGAAAGCTACTATGACATCAGGAAAGACCAAGACATAAACTCAGAAGACAATAGTGTAAAAAACAACTACCAAAAAAGCTTCAAAGAAAAATTCTAGTTGGACCCAAGCCCAATAAGAATTCCTGGAAGAGTTAAAGAAAATGTTGAATGTCAGTGGAAAAATTGGGAAAAGCAATGAGTGATGCAAGAAATTTATGAAAAGAGAATTAATAACTTAGTAAAAGAAATACAAAAAAATGCTGAAGAAAATAACAACAATATTGGTCTAATGGTAAAAGAGGCACAAAAATTCACTGAAGAAAAGAACTCCTTAAAAAGAGAATTGGCAAATGGAAAAAAAGAATGCAAAATCTCACTGAAGAAAATAATCCCTAAAAAAATAGAATTGGACAAGTAGAGGGTAATAACTTCATGAGACATAAATAAACAATAAAACAAAGTCAAAAGAATGAAAAACTAGAAGAAAATGTAAAATATCTCATCAGAAAAACAACTGACCTGAAAAATAGATTAAGGATGGATACTATAAGAATTATTAGACTACCTGAAAGTCGTGATCAAAGAAAGAGCCTAGCCTTCATATTTCAGAAATTATCAAGGAAAACTGCCCTGATATCTTAGATTGAGAGAGTAAAATAGAAATTGAAAGAATCCTCCAATCACCTCCTGAAAGAGATCCCAAAATGAAACCTCCCAGGAATATTATAGCCAAATTCTAGAGGTCTCAGGTCAAGGAGAAAATATTGTAATCATCCAGAAATAAATAACTAAAATATCATGTAGCCACTATCATGATCACACAAGATTTGCTGGCTTCCATGTTAAAGGAGTGGAGAGCTTGGAATATGATATTCTGGAAGGCAAAGGAGCTAAGATTACAATCAAGAATCATCTACCCAAATTGAATATAAAATAATTGAGTATAAAATAAAATAATTGAGTGCAAAATTGAGTATAATCCTTCAGGGGGGAAAATGGATATTTAATAAAATTGAGGGCTTTCAAGCATTTCTGATGAAAAGAACAGAGCTGAATAGAAATTTGACAGTGAAACACAAGACTCAAGAGAAGCATAAAAAAGGTAAACATGAAAGAATAACCACAAAGGAGTCAATAAAGTTAAACTATTTACATTTCTATATGGAAAGATGATACATGTAACTCTTAAGAACTTTATCATCATCAGGGCAGTTAAAAGAAGTTTACATAGACAGAGGGCATGGGTGTGAGTTGCTTATGTTGGAATAATCTCAAAAAAATGAAGAGAGGAGAAAGAGAGATGTGCTGGGAGAAAGGGGAAGGGAGAGGTAGAATAGGGAAAATTTGCCACATAAAAAAGGCACACAAGGAAGAGCTTTTACAATGGAGGGGGAAATGAAGAGGTGATGTGCAATACTTGAACTTCACTCTCACTGGAATTGGTTCAAAGAAGGAAGAATATATATTTTTATAGCTATAGCTGTAGATAGAGATATATGTTCTTGTTTTATCATTGTCAGTTGTGTCTGACTCTTTGTGACTCTTTTTTGGGGGGAAAGGGGGGTTCTAAGCAAAGATGCTGGAGTAGTTTTCCAGCTCATTTTACAGATGAGGAAACTGAGGCAAACAGGATTAAGTGGTTAAGTGACTTGTTCAGGGTCATGCAGCTAGTATCTGAGGTTGGATTTGAACTTACGTCTTCCTGACTCCAGGCCCTAGCTATAGATACAGATGTAGATACAGATATAGACATAGACATATATAAATATACCTAGATGTGTACACACACACACACACACACACACACACAGAGTTATATATAGAAATATAACTTACCCAATAGGGAGATAAGAGGGGAAGAGAATAAGAGAAAGTTGGGGGATAATAAGAGGAAGGCAGATTATGAGAGACAGTGGTTAGAAGCAAAACAGACTTTTGAGGAGGAACAAGATAAAAAGAGAGAAGGAAAGAAGAAACAGAAGATAATGGGATGGAGGGAAATGCACAGTAATCATAACTGTGAATGTGAATGGGATGAGCTCACCCATAAAATGGAAGCAGATAGCAGAAAGGATTAGAAACCAGAATCCAACAATATGTTGTTTACAAGAGACAGAAAGTTTTTTGTTTTTTTCTTTTTTTTTTTAACACAAAGAGTTAAAATAAAGGGCTAGAGAAGAATCTAATATGCTTCAGCTGAAGTAAAAAAGGCAGTAAAAAAAAGGCAATCATGATCTCAGATGAAGTAAAAGCAAAATTAGACCTAATTAAAAGAGATAATCAGGAAACTACATTTTGCTCAAAGGTGCCATAGATAATGATGGGAAACTAGGTGGCACAGTGGATAGAGCACTAGGCCTGGAGTCAGGAAAATCTGAGTTCAAATCTGGCCTCAGACACTTACCAGTCATGTGACCCTCGGCAAGTCACTTAACCCTGTTTGCTTCAGTTTCTTCATCTGTAAAATGAGTTGGAGAAGAAAATCTTAGCCAAGAAAACTCCCAAATGGTGTCAAGAAGAGTTGGATATGACTGAAATGACTGAGCAATAATAACACCATAGACAACGAAGCAATATCAAAAATTTTTACAGCAAGTTTCTTTGATAAAGACCTCACTTCTCAAATGTATACTGAGTATAGAACTAAGTCAAATTTATAAAAATAAGAGCCATCCCCAATTGACAAATGGTCAAAAGATATGAACAGGTGGTTTTCAGAAGAAGAAATCAAAGATATCTACAGTCATATGAAAAAATGCTTTAAATCATTACTGATTAAAGAGATGCAAATTAAAACAACTCTGAGGTACCACCCCATACCTATCAGAAATGACAGATACTGGAAGGGATGAGGGAAAAATAGGTACTCTAACAGACTGTTAGTGGTGTTATGAAGTGATCCAGCCATTCTGGAAAACAATTTGGAACTATGGCCAAAGGGCTATAAAGCTGTGCGTACCCTTTGATCCAGAAATGCCACCACTAGTTCTATATTCCGAGAGATCAAAGAAAAAGGAAAGTGACCTATATGTACAAAAATATTTATAGCAATTGTTGTAGAAGCAAAGAAATCAAGGGGCTGCTCATCAATTAGGGAATGGCTGAACAAGTTCTGGCATATGATTGTGATGGAAGGGGGTAGTTTCAGAAAAACATGGGAAGACCTCTTTGAACTGATGCAAAGTGAAGTGAGGAGAAGCAGGAGATCACTGTGCATGGAAGCAGCATCATTGTATGATGATCAACAGGGAACCACTCGGCTACTCTGATCAATACAATTATCTAAGACAATATGATGAAAAAATACTATTCACCTTCAGAGGGACAACTGATGAACTCTGAATGCAAATTGAAGTGTAATTTTCTCACTTTCTTTTTCTTGCTTTTGTCTTGTAATGTGCTTGATATGGAAATATGTTTTGCATGATTTCACATGCATAATTAATATCATACAGTTTGCCTTCTCAGTGGGTGGAAGAGGCAGTGGGAGGGAGGGAGAGAATTTGAAACTCAAAATTTAAAAAGAAAAGAATACTAAAAATAAATATTTCCCCTGCAAAAAAAAAAGAACATTCTCTATAAATGGTGAGTTCCTTCTAGTGTTATTTAACAGTATGCTCATTTCATCAAACCTCAGAATCTGTGGAAAATTCTAAGTGAGATTTATGACCGCTCAAAATAGCAGTGCCTAACAACAATCTACACAGGAAAAACCAAGTGGAGAAGAAGTGTCTATTATCCAGGCTATGGTGGTAGGTGAGATCTCTGTCACCAAATAAAAATTACTCAGTTCCTATTTACTTGAGCCCCTGAGACTATAACCAATGAGATGAACCTCTCCAAGGTCAGTGGAAGAAGGGAGGGCTAAAATCTCACAAAAAGAGCAAAATGGGTAGTAAGCACATGAAGGGGTGGCCATCAGGAGCTCTGGAAAAGCTGTGCAGCTACAGCAGAGAGGGCGATCACAGGAATGACATAGTGGGGAAAGAGGACAATTCGTCCCTGCTGTAGCCTCTGTGCCCAATCAGCTTCAACCATGAAGCTACAAGCTAATTTCCAAAGTAGCTTTGACTGGAGTCTGACTAAGAGAGAACAGGAGGCTAGCCATACTGGGAACCCACCTAAGTGTAGCCACTGCTGCTGGGCTGAGATGGAAACACAGAGCAAAGACCTAGCTGACTTAGGTAGAAGCCACATGGGACAGATGCAGATTGGCTGTGACTGCTCTGTTTCTAATAACAAAATTGACATCACTCCTCCTCTTCCATCCTTTATATTGCTCTGGCTCTCACCCCAAGCTTATGTCCCCAGTCTTTGTCAAGAGTTTGTTCACTTTATGCATTCGCTATATGTTTTCAGAAGAAACTGGTTTCTCTAAGATGCTATTATTATGTGCATCTGTGCATGGATGGGTAGATGGATGTGTGCCTTGGAAATTAAATACAGATAAGAGAGAGGTGACGGTCTGTCAGGGATTCAAAGGGAGAGAGAGAAATAGATTCTCTTTCTAATCACTGTAATCACTGGGACTACCAGCTGGGGGCTCAGGCTGAACAAAAGAGATTTTATTGATCCCTATTATTATAGCTCCCCAAAGAAGAGAAAAACATGTGAATTCAGACCATCCTGGACATAAAGGTAAGCCAGCAGTTTTCTGGTGGGAGGGGGCTTGATAAGTGAACTGGAGGCAGCCCTTTCTCAGGTAACTTCCCTTCCCATGGTGTCTTCTAGGGCCTACTGTGTCCCTCCATCCTCAGGGAGAATGAGGCTATTGATTAAAGATAAAGCAATAAAGATAAAGAAGGAGCAGAACCACCCACATGAGGGCAGGGCCAGAGAGAAAATAGATAGTTCCTTGGCCAAATTCCTTCAACCCCTAACCACTGCTATACTGTGACATACATTGAGCTGGTCTATCACTCGCTATATCTTATACTTAGATACTGCAGAAAGTAAGCCAAAATTAAACAGGAAGAAGAGAGAAGGCTGTATTGCTCTTGGAAAATGATACACTGTTTTTAGTGATTCCTACATTTTTCTTTGAAACAAAATCCCATGTTTTAATGCTACTAGAGTTCTGAAAAGTCTTAGTGTAGTTTTAAACTATTAAAGCTCATAAAACAGTAACCTGTATTCTTCTGAATATTATCAACTCTCTAAGACTATGTATCACAGAGAAAATGCCAGTATGCATTGGTAGAGGAAGATCCTCCATGGGGACTCTTTATGATGATGAAATTACAGGTTTAACAAAAACGAAATCTTCTAATGTGCTATATAGCTACATACAGTGGAATAGCATAATCCCTAAGGAGTCAAAATTGTCATTTACCAAAGGGATTATGAAAAGACAGAATGGGTGTAAAAGGCTGCAAAATATCATCAGTGATGAATTGTGCACAAGAAATGTACTGACTGAGGAGCAGCTAGGTGGTGCAGTGGATAGAGCACTGGCCTGGAGTGAGGATGACCTGAGTTCAAACCCAGCTTTAGACACTTGACATTTACTAACTGTGTGACCCTGGGCAAGTCACTTAACCCTGATTGCCTTGCCAAAAAAAGAAAAAAAAAAGGAAAGAAATGTCCTGACTGAAAAAAGAGTCAGGCCAATCACATATGGAGAATAGAACTGATCGTAAGCTCCTTGAAGACAAGCCTGAAAACTTTTGTCTTTTTGTAGCCTCAGTACTGAGTGCAGTGACTGGCGATGTGTGATTGATTGAGAATGAGGGATGATCAATGGAGGTCTTCGCCCACCTGTCACAGAGGTTATAGAGGAGATTCTTATTTGGCTTGTTAGATGGTTTCTGAGGTTCCTCCAGCCCTGAGATTCTATGATTCCATGCACACATAGGTCTTCTCACCATGAAATATCGCCGCTCTAGGCTGGTCCCCTTCTCCTATTGTTAAGTTCCTCTTAAGGCCTCCATTTTGTGGAGGGACCCATGCCAACCATCCTTCATTTCCTTCCCAGATCTGCCCCTGACTTTCTGGATTTCAAAACCATGCCCCAGCTGTGGTCTTACCCTGGAACTTCCCTTAGTCCCTGGAGTCTCCCCTCCCTGGAACACCTAACTTTCCTGCAGCCTTGTCACCCTGGAATATCCCTCCATCAGTCCAGTACCCTTCTCCCATTGGTGAATACCTCTTGGCGCCTTCATTTTGTGGAGGAGCCCTTCATTCTTCTTCTGGCTCTGCTCCTGATTTTCTGTACTTCAAGGCAATGCCCCTTTGACAGGCACCTTCATCTATTCTCCCACCTTATCTCTCTCTTATCCATCTCCCACTTTCCCTATTTCCCCTTCACCTTCTCTTCCCCCATCCTTTCTATTTATCCTTTCTCATCTATTCCTCATACTCTTTATCCCTTACCCCTTCTAGCTATCAACACTCTCCACTTATTTCTCCACCCTATCTCTCTCTACCCTCCCTATTCCCCATGCCCCCCCTTCCCTTAGCCTCTCTATCTTCTTTTCTATCAATTCCACACCCTCTCTATTCCCTAAACTATCCTATCTCCATAATTTCCATTTAACAAAATAAATAAAATATGACACAACATAGATAATGTTAATTTGTGGTTTTCTAAGTCACTGTGTGATTCACAGGGATCCCTTTCTATTTGGGTTTGACACCACTGCCCTACTCTATCCTCATCCTCTCTGCCTCTGCTATCTCTATTCATCATTTCTTATTCTCATTATTTATCCTGCACCCTTTCTACCCTCCACCCTCTAAATCTGTCCACTTTCACTCTTCTCCCCACTCTACTTCCTTCACCTTCCCTATCTACCCTTCTCTATCCATTCCCCACATCTTCTATACCCTTCCCTCTCTAGCTATCTACACACTCTCTCCATCTGCTACCTCACCTTATCTCTCAATACCCTCTCTATTCCTTTTGTCCTTTTCTATCCTCTCTTTCTTTTTATGAATGCCACACTCTACCTGTCTATTTCCCTACTGTATCCTGACTTCTCTATCTCCATCATCTCCGTTTGACAAAATAAATAAAGATACAACACAATATACATAATGTTAATTCGTGGTTTTTAAAGCTAATATGTGGCCTGAAGGGATTCATTTTCTATTGAATTTGAAAAACTGAGATACCACGATTTCCTGAGCTCAAAGATCTCACCATGAAACTGCTACATAGCCCTATTCTACCTATCCCCATTGTCTCTATCTCCACCATCTCTATCCATCACCTCCCATCTCACAATCTATCCTCCACCTTTTCTACCTTTTCTTCTCTCCTCTCTTCTAACCCTTTATGTCTCCCTTCTGTATTATTCCCCCCATTCTATCAATCCCTCTTACCCCCTCTGTTGCTCACCCTTACCTTTTCTATCTATCCTCCCTCCATATCTATCTCCATTCTCTCTTTCCATTTGCCACCATTTTGATCTATTTCCCTTTCTCTGTTGCACATGTCCTCTCTATCCACCTCCCATGTTCTAAACAAAGTACCTTCTTTATTAGTCTACTTCCCAGCTCTGTCAAGTTGTCTTCTCTGTCTATTTCCATCCTCTATTTTTTCATGGTGTGGTGGAAAACACATTGGACACAGAGTTAGGAGAAACTTGAGTTCAAATTCCATCTCTGGCATTTACCGGCAGACTACCTAACTACCATAAGCCTCAATTTCCTCACTTAGAAGATGGGGTTTATACTCATCAAACCTACCATAAATTTGTTATGAGGAAGAAGTGAGAAAAAGTATGTCAAGCAGACGTTGTTACAAACCTTAAAGTCTTATATATATGACAGCTCTTATTCTCTACCTATTGCCCTCACTATTTCTATCTATCTCAGATAAACAAAATTTTAGATGAGATAACTAACACAGTGGCCCCCTGGAGTAAGAGAGGCTCTTAACAAGTACTTCCTTGTTAGATTCATGAGGAAACTGAGGCTCAGAGGAATTAAGTGGTTTGCCCAGGGTCAAACATTTTATAAATAGCAGAGCCAGAACTTGAACCCAGGCCTAAGGACTCCAAGATCTTTCCACTATGCCTTGAGATTTACGCTCCTCTATCACCTTGGCCTCAATTTATCCCCCATCATTCTTTCTATCATCTTTCTTAGTGTCAGCCTCAATCATAGTCCATTTTCTCCCTATGTTCTCTAAAGAGCTCTAGAGCATGGGCAGGGGCGGGGCAAAGCAGCGGGGTGTCACGTGGGGTCAGGGCTCACTTGCAAGGAAGCCAGGCAGTTCTGGGTGGCTGACTCAGGGGCACAGCAGGAAACAGAGGTAAGGATAAGTAGGGCAGAAAAGGTTTCCTGGCAGGGGCCTCACAAATGAGCCCTTACAGTTGAACAGAGATCTTTGGATGGGGAGCAGGACGAGAGCTGGGACATGAGCAGAGGAGAGATACAGGGTGGCTGAGGATTGACCTCTCAGAACTGATGTTGCCCTGTTTCATCTTGTTATTGACCCCCATAGTGCTGCGTGCTCATCATCTCCCATGTCTGACTCCTCTTTCTTTTACCTCCTTGTCCCTGTAGGAGATGGAGATGCCTGCCCCGACAGGGCCCCAGGCCAAGGTTGCTTCCCCACTAGGCTCCTACCGCTGGCGGCGCGGAGGAGACAAGTCAACCGGGGCCTCCAGATGGGGCCGGCTTCAAGGCTGGGGCCGAGCTCTGAGTAACCCTGAGACCTCAGAGCCACCAGCCAGCAGGCCCCCTCAGTGGTCCCTGTTCCGCCGGGCTGTCTCTGCATCTGCCAAGGAGTCAGGAGGTGGCTGGAATTGGAAGCTCCCCAAGTACCTTCGCCCAGGGAATCAGCAGCAGGCACCTGAGCATGTGCCTGGATCCGAACAGGAGGTAGCACCAGAGCCAGATGCATCAGGTAAGGATGACTTAGCCCACAATGTGCCTGGATACTCAGGCGTAGGCCACTATGCTCTGCCCTAGAGATGACTACCTTTGGCAGTCCATCTCCAAGGATTCAGGATCCAAAAGATCCCAGATTAACTCCATCCTCTGATACAGTTTTCCCCATCCACCAGGGACCTGCTCTAAGGGTCCAACATGGAGGTGGGGAGCTCTCTGGGCTCATAAATCTCCAAGTTTCTGTGTACACCCCAATAGTCAAGACATAGCCAAGACTTAGAGAATTCTCTTCCAAGACTTAGAGAGGTCTCTTCATGGAACCTTGGCCCCAGACACCTTGCCCCAAGGCCACAGCCCTTGCCCCACTTAAGAACCTCCCTACATCAAAGCACAGGTCATTCTAGGTTTTTACAAACCAAAGAAGCTGGCTGGGAAGCCTGATGCCTGGGTTCCCTCCTCTCTGAACAGGATAAGAGGAAAGAGCCACTTCATCACCCTTTCTAATACACAGGAAGTTGTGGGGAGAGCTAGGAGAGGAAGTGGTTGAGACTGAATTTGTCCCTTCTCCTCTACCTGTCTTTGGCAGGGTGTCAGGGGAAGGTAGAGGATGAGAGGGTAAACGCCTCCAATCTGGACTCCTCTCGAGGGATGATAGGAAAAGAGAGAGGACGCCTGGGTGTCTCCCTGTGGGGATAATTGTAACAGCTAGTAAATGAGGCAAGCTGGAGGCAGAGGGTCCAAGTACTCTGATTCAGTTTGTCATCATACTCTAAGGGAAAGAGGTCAAGAAGGGCCAAGAAACTGGAAGGAGACTCCTAAACCATCACCTACTGCTAGGAAAGTCTCTTGATGTCTAAAAGCCAGGGAGTGGGGGAATAAACTTATAGAAGAGTAGTGATTGGCTCAGTGTCAGGACTCCACTCTTTTGGCTGAGGTATAAATTTCTCAGATGATATTTAGTCAGGGGTCTGTGTGAGCCAGGCTGCCCACCTGCTCATCCCCATGAGGTTCTGGCTGGGCATCCTTCATCTATGCCTCTGTAGTAGGGTTTCGCCTGTAGGGGCCAAGGCTGATTCATCTGCTTAGGAGGATATTCAGGAAAGGAGGCCCTCTGTCCTTATTCCACTTGATGATACTGAATATTGAGGCAGAATGGCAAAGGCAACTTAACCGCTTCCCTTCCCCTACTTCCACAACTCCAAGTGCTACCAATTCCATGTTCACAGGTCTCTCCCACATATTGCTTCTTCTCGACTCTCAGGACACCATCCTAGCCAATACCTTACCACCTTTTGCCTGGACCGTTTATTGCAGGTGCCTCCTAACTAGCCTTCCTATCTCTAGGAGCTCCCTTCTCTGACCATGGAACCACAGATTCTAAGCCCTTCTGCACCAGCTGCCAGAAGCATCTTTCGTAGACCCCCTTCGTAGGACCTAGAGTTGGAAAGGATCTCAAAAATCATCTGTCCGAGGCCCTCATTTTATAGATGAGAAAACTAAGGTCCACAGACAGACCTTAAAGGACTTACTTGTCACACAGTTAGTAAGTAGCAAGCCTGTCATTGGACTTGTATAATCCAGTGCTCTAATTCCAGCTCTAATCAAGTCCCTCTCCTATGCAGATACCTTTTATGGCTCTCTGTTGCCTACAGGATATTATTACCATTATCTTATTTCCTATGTGCAAATTGAGTATCATAGGTGCTTAATTAAATGTTTTTTAAAAATTTAATTTAATCCTCTACTCTACTCTTCCCTCCTCTCCTTTCTTCTTCTCTTCCTCTTCTCTCCCCTTCCTCTCCTTCCCCCTTTCCTCTCCTTTCCCTCTCCTCTCATTTCCCCTTCCTCTCTTCTCTTCTCCTCTCCTCCCACTTCCTTTCCTCTCCTTTCCTCTCCCCTTCCTCTCCTCTCTTCTCTCCTCTCTTTTCTTCTCCCCTCCTTTTCTCTCTTCTCCTCTTCTCTTTTCTCCTCTCCTCTCCTTTCCTTTCCTCTCCAAGTTCTACCCATTCTTCAAGGCCCAATCTAAAGCCACTTCCTCTGGCAAAGCCCTCCTCAAAAATTTTCTGGTTTTTTTTTTTATAATCATGCAAAATAACTTCCTGCATTAGCCAAAAAGAAAAGAAAAGAAAAGAGGGTACAATTTGCTCTCTAAGTCCATCTGCTATCTGAAGGTAGAAAGCATGTTTCACCATAAGCCCTTTGGAATTGTGATTGAAGACCCCAAAATTTTCACTGCTGATGTTACCACTTTCATTTAGGCTCTTATTAATCTCGAACTCAATGATTGTAATAATCTTTTAACTGTTTCCTTATATCTAATCTTACCCTCTTGCAACCAATCTGCCCTTCACGTCACTGCCAGATTATTGTCACTAAAGTATGGGTCTGCTTTTGGGATCACTCCAGTGCTCAAAAACTTTCCATGACTCTCCAATGGAATCAGCAGGTGCTTCTGTGAAGGGCCAAGGTTGGCAGGGCAGGGCTTTCATTCCTATTGACTGGAAAATGGAGAAGTTAATCCCCTTCCAGAACACACTTGTCTCATCCAACTGGGCCAGTTCAGGGTGTATGTCATCTTCCCATTGGTCGCTGCCTTCTTCACCCCACTCCTCTCCACATTAGAGGCTGGGGGTTTTGCCTGGAGCTCTTGCACTCAAAACAATTTAGTTTAGCTACAGAAAAAAGGGGCAAAAATCTCCTGTGGCTTTAGCCTAGGGGCAATGGCCCAGATCAACATGGATCTCTTCATGTGCTATTTTAGGGAGCTTAAGTGTACAGGTTATTAATAAAAGATCATTATCATTAAATCTTTCAGCCACATAGCTTTTAGTCAGGCAATAAACATTTATTAAGCATTTTACATGCTCTAAGAACTGTGCTAAGTGCTGGGGATGCAAAGAAAGGCAAAAGATAATTAGTTCCTGATTTCAGTGTGCTCACAGTCTAATGAGTGAGACAACATGCAAAAAATTATTTACAAATGAGCTATCCATGGCTGAAAAGGGAAATAATAAGCAGTAGGATTAATAAGGATTGGGAAAGGCCTCCTATAGAAAGTGGGATTTGAGGGAACTCAGTTAGGGAACTCCTAAACATTCAGCCAGAGAAATAGATCTCCAACCTGTTTAAATTCTGTGTATTAAATCTAGCCACTGGCACCCAAGCCCCACTTGGACTCTTTATATAGAATTAAAGATATGCATGACTCGAAAGCAATTAGTATCAATCTTATCTTTATCTAGAAATTTTGAAATATGATTGAAAACAGCAAGTTGTGCCCCATCATTGCTGCTGCCACCACTCTCTTAATTCCATCATAGATCTCTGTCTCTCTAGGCTCTGTCCCTTCATCGAAATATCACAGAATGATGCCAATGCTCCTGCTCTGATAGAAACCTCACTCTCTGGCTCAGACCTATGATAGTACAATTTCTCGCTGGCCTGGGAAGACCAAAAATTCCAAAGGTTCCTGTTGATGATTCCAAAACTATTTCTTCTGCCTGCAGGGGCCATTAGTCTGACCCCTCTGAGTAGCCTGTTACACTCTCTCTTGGTTTAGAATTTTGAAGGCCCATGCAAAATCAGCTTTAGTACATTTGACATCTGAAGTTATACCACATGGTATCCAAATACACATCATCACTTAACAGAAAGAGGATGACTAATCCTTAAGGATAATTAATCACCTTAAGATAGCATTGACAGGGGCAGCTAGGTGGCACAGTGGATATTGCTTCGGCCTTGGAGTCAGGAGGACCTGAGTTCAAATCCAGCCTCAGACACTTCACACTTACTAGCTGTGTGACCCTGGGCGAGTCACTTAACCCTGATTGCCTCACTAAAAAGAAAAAAAAAAGATAGCATTCACAGCAAACATGCCTCAACAGTACTTACAATAGACATAGAATGCAAACATAATATAAATAAATAGACGTGCAAAGCTTGTCTTGACAGGCTGCTTCAGTGGCTACAGGTCTAAGTTATAGGTACAGCATAATACATATACATATCACAAGAGTACATGCATATCTATGTAAGGCAATATAATGGCACTAACACTTAAAGCAATGATACCATTAGTAATTTGACAAAATGGAAACATATGCAACCAGCAAAACTATGTGCATGTTGTTAACAGTAAAACTAACCAATGGAGCTATGATGATCCATGCAGAATCCATGCAGAAAAAGGAAAGAGGCAGAGAATTTAGGATTTAAACATCTCTGAAATGGACAGAAAAGACAGAAAGTAGGGAGAGTCACATCAGCAGTCCTCTGAATTCTTCGAATTCTGTCAGCTCTCAGTAGGATTCTTTCAATGAACACTAGACATTCACTGTCAGTCCCCGTTCAAACTGTCCCTCCTCCTTGCTGCTGCTGCTGCTGCTGCTCTCTTAACTCCTTCACAGATTCCCGTCTTTCTCTCTCCACTCCCTCTGTCACGGAGACCTTCCAAAGCTCCCACTGTGGCAGAAACTCTGCCCTCCAGCTCAAACCCATAAGAGTCCAGCGTCTTCCTGAGCTCGGAAAGACTATAAATTCCAGGGTCCCTAGCAACAATGAGTTCTTCTGCGGGAGAATCAGTCGGATCTGTCTGAACACCCTGTTATACCTATAGGATAACAGCAACAACACAAATTTATCAGCCCGTATTTTAAGGTCCTTCACAATCTAGCATCAATCTACCATTATAGGCTTATTTTAAGTTACTTCCCATAACACACCTTGTTCCACCAGACTGGCCCTTATCTGATTTCATCCTCTCTCCCACCTCCATGCATTCCACAGGGTCACAACCCTCCCTCCCTCCCATTGTCTAAACTTTGCCTTTATCCCATTCTGTCTTGTGCCAGAGTTGTCTGTGTACATGGTCTTAACCTTCCTATTGTGCTAAGGGACTATATATTACCAGCATCTAGCACAGTGAGTGCTTTGCACAAAGTAAGACCTTAATAAATATTTGCTCAATGGTCAGATTATTGGGTCAAATCGAGTAAACAAAGTTAACTAGCATTTGTTAAGGTGTGTACTATGTGTCAGGCACTGCGCTAAGGTCTGGGGATACAAAGAAAGCAAAAAGCCAGTCCCTGTGTCAAGGAACTCATAGTCTACTGGGAGAAACAACATGTAAACAACTCTGTAGTAACAAGACACGTACAGCATAAAGTGGAGATAATCTCTAAAAGTAGGCACTAGAATTAAGGGAGGCTAGAAAAGTTTCCTTGCAGAAGGTGGGACTTCAGTTGAGCCATAAAGGAAGCCAAGAGGCAGAGATAAAGAGGGAGGTCATTCCAGGCATGGTGGACAGGCTAATGCAAAGGCACGTAGGTGGGAGATGAAGTGTCATGTTAGAGGAACAGCAAAGAGTATGTCACTGAATAATAGCATATGCAGAGGAGAACAAGATGAAACATAATAGGGATAAATACAGTAAAAAAAAATCAGCTTCACAAGTACAAGGTGGAGAAGGTATAGTTAAGCAACAGTTGTTCTGAAAAAGAACTGAAGGTGGTAGAGGACTGCAAGCTAAAAATGAATCGACATGGTGATATAGCAGCCCAAAACCCTGTTATAATTTTAAGCTGCATTCAGAGAGGTATAGCTTCCAAGGCTATGACATACTGCCCCCTGTCTTGCTCTGATCACATCTGTTCAGCTCTAGAAAAGGCATTGGGGATGAGGTGGAAATCATCCAGAGGACAGTGGCCAGAAAGGTGAATGCATGCAGCATGATTGCACACTCTCTGAGGACTGTTTAACCTGTAGAAGAGAACGCTTAGTGGAGGCATGGCAGCTGTTTTCATGTTATGCAAAAGAGAAATAAGACTTTTTTCATTGGCCTGAGAGGGTGAACCCAGGAATAATGGGTGGAGATCCTCTCTGGAAGTCTTCAAGCAAAGGTTGGGTGACCACCTGTTGGGTATGTAGCAGTGAGGACTCCTTTTTGGGGGTTGAGGTTGGATTACATGACTGCTGAGATGTCTTCCGGCTCTGTGATTCTTTCTGTTAATCGAATTGAGTCTTGAATGCGTAGACGCAGGCATAGGAAGAGAGTAGATAGAATCTATTTGATGAGAGCAAAGTATTCACATCGATGGAGCAATAATACAGCTGGAGAAGTATTAGGTGAGGGGGTCGTATGATGGAGAACCTTGAATGATGGGCTGAGGAGTCTGGATCTTGTGTTATATAGGCAAGGGAGACCTGAGTCCCACTGAGGTAAGGCAGTAAGCAATCATTAAGCACTTACTATATGCCAGGTCCTATACTGAGTGGTGGGGATTCAAATACATGCAAAAGGGAAGAGAGGGCCAGGGCCTGGAAAGGCTACATTTTAATGGGGGAAGACAATATACCAAAAAGAGCTGAAAACCTTGTGGGGGAGAATGGGGAGAGAAGGGTGTCAGTCTGGAAAGTTAGGAGCATATCCATGAGGGGCATAAGGGACAGCAGGTCTGGGCCCCTCCCCCAAATGGAGGCCCAATGGGAGAAGGGGGCAGTGGGATACTCCATGGTGAGAAGGCTACAGTGGGGGATGGGTGGGAGGGAAAAGTCACAAGGTCGGTTAAAAGAAGATACTGGACAAGAACCCAGGTCCTCCGACTCCCAGTCCAAAGTTTGTTTCTATCACACCTCTGCTCTTGGAGGACAGAGACTGTGACGTCTTGCATCTTTTGGGCAAGTCACGTTGCCTGTCTGAGATTCAGATCCCTCATCTGTAAATTGGAAATTCTACTTACCTCATTGTGTTACAAGGAAAGCACTTTGCAAACCCTACCTCATTATCTAAATGTTGGCTTCCACTTCCCATACCTCTCCTTGCTAGCATCACCCACTTCCCCCCTCACCTTGGATGATAATAGCTCATGGGCTCTGAGCGGAGGCAGAGGCAAAGATGAGGCCAGGGCAGGGAGCAGTCTACTTAGGAACTGGGCAGTACCTAGCAGGTGGTAGGGGATAGTCTTTTCCTGGAATGGTTTGCACTGGATGGCTGCTGAGTTCCATTCCTATTCTGAAATTCTGGAATTCTGTGATCTGGTTGAGCTGACAGCACTAGAAGGACCAGAATTCCAGAATACTTTGAAAGACCAAAAATGGGGATCTTCGAGCCCTCCCAGGGTTATTTAGATGATAAGATGAAGCAGCAAATGCGAAATACTTTGCCAGCTTTAAATGCTAGCTGTTGTTGTCCTCATCACTGCCATTATCCTCATTGTCGTGGTCATCTGCATGTTCTCTGCTCAGACCCCTTGCCTGTGACTCAGCGCATCCCCGAGGCTCCCACTGCCGATGTTCCAGTCTGGGACATCAGTGGCTTCACCCTTCTGGATGGGAAACTGCTGCTTCTGGGGAGAGAGGAGGAGGTAAAGGTGAACATGGCGGGGGTGTTGCTAAGAGGAGGGGAGATCAATGGTGTGGGGGAGGGAGAGGCAGAGGAAGGATGAGGACGGGGAAGGGAAGGAGAGCTGAAAGAAGGCTTGGGTTCAGAACTGAGAATGAGTGGGTGATGGGGGAAGCTGGACCACATGCAGAAGGAAAGAACGGAGTCTGTCCATCTGTAAACAGGCTACAGGTAGAATACTTCCCAGGGCTGGCAGTGTGGGCTCCGAGGGCAGTGTGCAGCTGACATCCGGAGGGTCCAAAGAGCCAGGTAAGCTGTGTTGGGAGAGAGGGGTGACTAAACTGAGTCATGATGGGGTGGAAAAAGGAAACAGAGGTGGGCCTGAGAGGGGAGAGATGATACATATACACCAGATTAGGGGAACTAGGTAAAAGAGGCTGCCAGGACCCTGGACATCTTCCTCCAGGCTCCCAATTATACTTCCCTTTACAGAGCAAAGTCTGAGAAGAGGTGAGTTGGAGGCTACCAGTACCAACCAGGGCCACAACGTGAGGGTGAGACTCAGATGCAGGGATGGGTAGGTGGAGACCCTGGGGGGCCCTATAGCCCAACCCCTGACCTCTTCTCCCTACCATCCTATAATCCCCAGGGTTTGCTATGGAAGAGGCTCAAGGAGAAGAAGAAGGGGAAAGCTGGAAGCACTGGGACAGGGTAAGGACTTCATGGGGCAGTGGAAAGCAAAGGACCTTGGATTTGAAGTCAGTAGATCTGCCTTTCAAACCTAACCTCCAGAGCTGTGGCTCTGAGCAAGGCACTTTGCTTGTTTAAACCTCAGTTTCCTCATCTGTAAAATGGGAACAATAATGCTTGCACAATCCACTTCACATAGTTAACATTCACCCACAGAACTATGAGATATGACTCTGATGAAGTCAGGTGGGAAAGAAAGGGAAGGGATGCCACCCCCAGGGCATATTGAGCATGTGTGCCCACAATCCCAGATCGCTGAGGTCGCACAAGGTAGGGCAGTATAGCTGGCTACCTGGCTACCTTTCACCCAACACACATATACATAGACACACCTAGATTCTTTTGTACCCTCGAACATATGAGAACCTGTGCTCCAAGCCCAGAGCCAAGAGCAGAAATGTTTGTACCTGGGCAAATAGCAGAAAATACACCCTCCATTCAGTTGGGGTGGAGGAAGGAGTGACAGAGACCCCCAGAGTACCAAAAACTAAAGAGGCTGCCACTTTGTATATGGAGGTGGGGGTGGGTGGAGAAGGCTGGTCCTGGAGTTGCTGACCTAACCTATCTGGCAGCTTCCTAGTTCAACCAATTCTTTTTGCTACCAAGATGCTAAACTCAGTTGTTTGTAAACTGCTGTAGGCCTGAAAGTGGTGTTAGTGCTTCTGTAAATTCAATTGCCCTGGTAAAGCCCCCATGCCCCAGCCTAGCCACAACTCTGTTCCGCCCCTCCCTTCTGAGTCAGTCCAACCCTCCCAAGGGCAGTAATTGCTATACTACAAGCACAGTCAGTCAATCAATAAGCAATTATTCAGCATTCAGCTTTTCTGATCTTCCAGACCGTGGGGCACTAGGATTCCAAAGGCAGAGCACAGATATAGACAAGGCAGGCAAACACAGAGCTGTAGGGCAGCTATTTGGTGGATTAGATGAACTTGGATGTAGTCTCCTGCCTTAGATGCTTGCTAGCTGAGTGATCCTAGACAAATCACTTTACCTATGTGAGCCTCAATGTCCCTACCTGTAAAATGGGGTTGTTATGAGGATCTGATAATATATGTGAAGTTGTTGTCCAGTTGTGTCCCACTCTTCTTGAGTCCATTTGGGGTTTTCTTGGCAAAGACATTGGAGCGCTTTGCTATGTCCTTCTCCAGTTCATTTTACAGACAAGGAAACTGAGGCAAACAAGGTTGAGTGACTTGCCCAGTCTGAGGCTGGATTTGAACTCAGGTCTTCCTGACTCCAGACCAGGAAATCTATCCACTTTGCCACCTGTATGTGGCATAGTACTTTGTAAATCTTAAAGAGCTATATAAATATGAGCTGCAATAATAATAATAATAATAATAGCTGTTATTATTATAATAAATCTGGAGGGTTCTCTCAATGGGTGGCATCTATGCTGAGGATAACTGAAGAGGCCCAGGAAGGATATGGGAGTATTGGCCCCTTCAACCTCAGATCCCACTCCTCTACCAGGTGCCCTAGTGCCCGGGGCTCCCAAGAGTCCCTGGTAAATGAAGGACCCATCAAAGAGCTGGACCTGAGCAGTGAGCAAAATGTGCAAGTGTGGCCCCTGCACCCCAGCCTCCTTGGGGAGCCCTACTGCTTTCAGGTATGAGAGGAGAGGGGACCATCTGGGCATGCCCCGTCCCACCCTTCCCCCGCAGATTATCCTTCCTTTAAGTCTTGTATGCTCACCCCTTCCATCTCCACTTCCCCTAGTTTCCATTTCCCTTCTAAAGGGGCTCCCTTCCCTCCTCTCAGGTAACCTGGCCCAGTGGGAGTCGCTGTTTCTCCTGTGGCTCAGCAGCTGAGAGGGATCGATGGATTGAAGATCTGCGCCAGAGCCTGCAGCCCCAGCAGGTCAGCACTTGGGACCCCCACCTGGCTTCGGCTCTGACTTGGATAGCCAACCCAAGCCCCAAATTCAGTGCAGAACTCAGGAGCCAGCCTGTCAGGAAAAAATACTGTCTTAAGTGCTGAGGTTTTGAATCAGAAAGAGAAATCAGAACCTCAGAATGCTTGGCGGTACAACAGCACACAGAACGTCAGAGCTGGGAGGGCCCTTACAACATACATCAGAGCTGAGAGGGACCTTGGAGCAGAGGGTGTCAGAGTTAGGAGGGCCCTTAGCGCCCAGAATGTCAGAGCTGGAAGGAGACTTACAACATAGAATGTCAGAACTGGGAGGGCTTTCGGAACCCAGGGTGTCAGAGCTGAGAGAGGCCTTAGAACAGGGAATGTCAGAGCTAGAGGGAGACTTAGAACAGAGAATATCAGAGTTGGGAAGGCCCTTGGAACAAAGAATATCAGAGATGGGAAAAACCTCAGAACACAGAAGGTCAGATTTGGGAGAGCCCTTAGAACACGTGGTGTCAGAGCTGAGAAAGTCCTTAGTACACAGAGTATCAGAGCCAGGAGGACCTTTAGAACAAATTGTAAAAGCTGGAAGGGTCTTTAGAATACAGAATGTTCATGTTACAGACAACTTATCTAGTAAATGAGTTGTGGAAACAGTAGATTTATCCAGGCCTTTGGTGGGTACTGAGAACAACACTGGACCCAATGCAGGATTGCCTTTTAAAATATGTCCTGAGATGGTCACCTAGCCTCTACTTGAACACTTCCAGTAATGGGGAGCTCACCACCTATGGAAGCAGTTCATACCATTATTGATGACCAGCTTTCATTGTAGGAAGTTGTTCCTGAAATTTGCCTCCCAGTAACTCTGCTCCCTGCCCCTTGCCACCATTGTTCCTAGATCTCCATTCCAAATTGAAGCAGAAGACTATTCCCTTTTCCCTCTGCCTAGCTCAAAACCATCCTCTCTCTTCTCTCTCTAGGAAAGCCAAGAAAGGGAAGAGACATGGTTGAGTGTATGGGTGCATGAGGCCAAGGCACTCCCACAGGGCAGCTCTCCAGGTCTTCGGGTGGAGCTGTGGCTGGATGGGGCCTTGTTGGCCCGTACTGCTGCTCGGCCCGGGCCTCACTTCTGGGCAGAGCGCTTCCACTTTGAAGCACTGCCCCCAGCCCGCCATCTTTCCCTTCGATTGCGCCAGGCTGACCGGGACCTGGGCAATGTGTCACTGGCACTAACTGAGCTGGGACCAATGGGAGGGGGTCTGGAGCGATGGTTTCCTCTGGAAGGCGGACCTTCAGGGGCAGCCTTGAGGGCACGGGTTCGGGCACGCTGTCTGCGGATACTACCCACTGAGCGCTACAAGGAATTGGCGGAGTTCCTCACTTTTCACTACCCAGAGCTGTGCCATGCCCTGGAGCCCCAGCTGTCTGCCCAGGCCAAGGAAGAGCTGGCAGCCACCATGGTCCGGGTGCTGCATGGCACAGGAAAAGCCCAGGTAGGAGAGAGGGCATTGAAGCTGGCTGGGGAGAGGACTGGTCCAGAGGAGCTGCCCCTGCCCATCTGGAAGCTTCCTGTTTTAACTAATTATTCTTGCTAACCAGATGCTAAGCTCAGTTGTTTCTATATTACTGTAGACCCGAAAGTAGCGACTGTGGCCGTGTAAATTCAACCACTTAGACAAAGTTCTATTACCCCACCCTAGTCAGTTCTGTTCCAATTTCTCTTCTCTCCCCTTCTCCACAGTGAGTCAGTCCAACCCTCCAAAAGGCGATAATATATACTCCACTACAGATAAAACACAGACTATTGGCAAGCTAGGCAAAGGGAAGTAGGGCAGGTGTTGGTAAATTGGTTTGGTGTGGATGTTGTATCGAGCTGTAGAATAGTGGCTATAGCACCTGGGCTAGAGTCAGGATGATCTGGTTTCAAATCCAGCCTCAGATACATGCTAGTTCTGTGACCCTGGACAAGTCACTTAACTTCACTGAGCCTCAGTTTCCCCAGCTGTAAAACAGTGATAGTTGCAAATTTTAATTCAGTTTTATAATATTGGTCATGGAGGATTAGAACTGCAAGGTTCCTTATCTTTTCTACACCCTCCCCTACTACACTGACGAGGACCTCTTCTCATACTTTACCACATGATCTCCCTCTTCTCCACATCTCACAGACTCTTGATCTACTCCCCCAATTTGTCTTCCTTTATTCCAGTCTTTGACTGGCCATCTGTTGATGGCCCTTCTTCTTGCTGCGCCTCCTCTATATGTATCTTTAATCCATCCCTCTCCTGTCTTCTTCAGCAAATTACCCCTATAAGCATCTGCTCTCTCTTATCTTCAAACTTCCCCCATTGCCAAGTTCTTTCTCTACTGCCTGCAAACATGTCCAAGTCTCTCCCCTTCTTAAAAATCCTTCTCTTGACCCTATCCACCCCTCAAGCTACCATACTATATTTCTCTTTCCTTTCTCAGACAAATTCCTAAAAAAAAAACCCCACTATTGCCTATACTTTTCTCTCCTCTCACCCTCCTCAGACTTTTTTATTCTGGTTCGAATTTCATCTGTCAACAGAAACTACTCTTTCCAAAGTTACTAGTGATCTCTTAATTGCCAAATCTGATAGCCTTTTTTCAATTCTCATCCTTCTTGACATCTCTGCATCATTTCATGCTGTTACCCATCCTCTTCTCCTAGATTCTATCTCCCCTCTGGGTTTTTTGTGAAACTGCTCCCTCCTTGGTTCACTGCCTACCTGTCTGACTGTTACCTGGTCAGTATCCTTTGCTGGTTCATCATCCACATCCCATCCCTTAACTAGGAGTGTACCCTAAGGCTCTGTCCAAGCCCTCATCTGTTCTCTCCCAACACCATCTCTCTTTGGGGACCTTATCAACTTCCATAGGTTTAACTACCATTTCTATGCTCATCAGTGTCAGATCTATCTATCCAATCCTAGACTCTCTCCTGACCTTCAGCCTAACAGGATGTAATGCCTATTAGACATTCAAAGTGGATATCCTATAGACCTCTCCAATTCAACACATCTGAAACAGAGCCCATTATCTTGCCCCTAAAACCCACCCCTCTTCCAAAACTTCCTATCATTACCAAGGGCAGACACCACCATCCTTATGATCACTCAGTTTCAAGATCTCAAGGTCATCCTTACTCCTCATTCATTCTACATAACTGGTCAGTTACCAAATTTTGTTGGTCCTATCTCCACAACATCCCTCACTTTCATCCTTTTCCTCTAGTCACAATGATGTCACATTAGTTAAGATCTTAATCACCTTAATCCTGGACTGCTGCTATATTTTCCTAATTAGTCTTCCTGCTTCAGGTCTCTCCCCACTACAATCCACACTCCACATGACTACTAACGTGATTTTCCTAAAGCGCATGTCTGACCACGTCACTCTCTTATTCAATAAACTTGAGAGCTCTCTATGTGCCTTTAGAACTAAACATAAATGTGTCGATTTGGCTTTTAAAGCCTTCTGCGACCTGGTACCACTCTACCTTACTAGCTTAATTGCACATTACTCCTTTTCATGTACCCTATAGCCAAATTGGCCTTCTTCCTGCTCCTCACACATGGCACTTCATCTCCTTTCCACTTATTCTACTGCATTCTGGGAATACTCATCATCATTTCTGCCTCTTAGAATCCCTACCTTCCTTGGAGGCTTAATCTGAGGACCAGCCTATGCATGAGCCTTTCCTGGTACCCCCAGTTGCTGGTGCCTTCCCTTCAATATTCTGCATGGCTACATATGTGCATGTTGTTTCCTCTAGGTAGATTGTAAGGCAGGGACTGTTTGACTTTTGTCATTGTATATCCAGCACCCAGGTACAGAGTAACAGCTCAATAAATGCTTGTAAATTGATTGACATAAACTGTCACAGCTAGAAGAAACCTTAAGAAATCAAGCATGTTATTGTTGAGTCCCTACTGTGCTGAAGGGGATAGTCTCTGGAAATACAAAAGCAAAAATGACACATTTCCTGTCCAGAAGGAACTTCCATTCTAAAAGGAGAGACAAACACAAAATAAATGCAGAACAATTTGTGGGAGAGGAACCTAGCCCTGGGAGGATCAGGAAAGGCCTTAATGTATTTGATAGTATCTGAAGAAAATTAGGGATTCTATAAGGTGAAAAGTAGAAGGGAGGACATTCCAGTCATGGGGTTGGGGAGAGAGATGGGAAATGGAATGTCATGTAGTTCACAGTCCTGGGACTGGTAGGCGGGGTAGGGTAGGGATGAAAGGCCCAGGCTTTCTGAGGATGGCCTGGTGGAGACCAGTGTACCCAGGGTGTAACCACTGTGCTGGGAGATAGGGATGTCCCTAGCTGTGTTCTGAGGTCATAGCCCACATTCCTGGCTACAGGCACTAGTGACAGATCTGGGCCTGGAGGAGCTGGCCCACTGTGGAGGGAGAGAAGCGTTGCTGTTTCGAGAAAACACGCTGGCCACAAAGGCCATTGATGAGTACATGAAGCTGGTGGGCCAGAGCTACCTGCATGAGACACTGGGTAAGGGGTTGGAAGGGAGAGCAGGGGCTATGGAGCAACTTCCAGGGGACACTGGGGAGGAGGGAGGTGCCTTGGAGGGCTGGGATCCATAGGGAAGGAAGGGAAGGGCAAGAAGAAAGGTGCTGAGTCTGGACTCCACCTGTCCTCCCCACCCTATCTCTGTGCTACAGGAGGAGCTGTGGGACGTCTCTGTGCCTCTGAAGATGGCTGTGAAGTAGACCCTAGCAAGTGCCCTGGGCCAGCCCTGGCCCAGCACCAGGCCACCCTGAGGCAAAGCTGTGAGGATGTCTTCCTCAGCATCACCCGTTCCTCTGAGTGAGCCCAGACCCTAACATCTGCCACTGGCCCCCCAGGGAGAAGGGGTGGTCAGGCTTCTTCCCACGGCTCCTCACTCTCAGCACATTCGTGGCCAATCTGGCTATTTCCTCAACCAGCATTTCCCCTTGTACTCTCTCATGCAGTGACCCTGATCTCTGATGTCTGATCTCCTTATCCCTTGACCTCCTCCAGGTCTTTCTGCCTCCCGCCCTTCTCCTAGCCCCTACTCCCCTTCCTCTTCTGATTTGTCATGCATCCCTCTAGACCCTAACTCCCTTTCTCGATACAGTGCACTCTCACCCCCTGACCTGTCACCCCTATTGATCCCACAGCTGGTTCCCAGCTGAGCTGAGTGCTGTGTTCTCGAGCTGGTGGACAGCATGCCAGGAGCGGGGGGCTGAGCCCCTGGGGGAGAGGCTGGTCTGTGCTTCACTCTTTCTGAGATTCCTGTGTCCAGCCATCATGTCCCCGAGCCTCTTTGGCCTTGCCCATGAGTACCCAGGCCCTGGCCTGGCTCGAACCCTTACCCTCATTGCCAAGGTCATTCAGAATCTTGCCAACCGAGCCCTGTAAGTCCACAGTTAGGCAACAAGTTTGTATTAGGCAATTGCTATGTGCTAGGCATTGTGCTAGGTGCCAGGGCTACAAATAAAGGCCCCACATTCTAATGGGGGCATCAGCATGTAAATAAGGAGATAACATGCAGGATATATAGAGAATAGATGAAGATAATCTGACAGGGGAAGCCAATAGAGGCTGGGATGGGGGAGGGGATGGGAAAGGTCTGCTGCAAGGAAAAACCAGGAGGTAGAGGCATTCCATGGAGGACAGCCAATGCAAAGGCACAGAGGTGGAGGAAGGAGTATCATGTCCAAGAACTGCAAAGTAGGCCAGTAAAGCTTGAGAACGGGTTTGGGGAAGAAGGACGAGCTTGGAGCTGGGGGCAGGTACAGGTGAAGCAGACAGGCTTCCCTCCTGACTCCTGTCGGGGAACTATCTCTTACTACCTCCAGGTTTGGGGAGAAGGAAAGTTACATGAGCTTCATGAATGATTTCTTGGAGCAACACAACTCAGCCATGCAGCGCTTCCTGGTCCAAGTGGCCTGTGGGGATGGGGACAGGGTCCCTAGGGGCTACCAAGGCAGTGGAGACCTGGCCAGAGGCCTGGCCATCCTGCACGTTCAGCTCCGCACCATCTTCTCCGATCTGGACCAGGTACCCACACCCTGCTTCTGGCTCTCCTACCTCACCACTCAGCCCCATTCTTTCCCCTGGCCTCCTCTCATGGTCTCTCTGATCTCTAACCCATGGATTAACCTAGTCCAGTCTAGAGCTTAATACCCCAAATTCAGACTCTTGGGACTGGAGCTTAGAGGCCAGTCTAGTCTAGAATCTAGAGCTCAGAGCTGAAGCTAGCCCAAAGTCTAGCCTGGGACTTCCTGAAATGACCAGGGGACCAGTGGTAGGGAAGCTGAGAAGGTTGGCCAGGGCTCCCTAATAGTGATCTCTCTGGTAGCCAACACAGGAAAGCCTGGAACCACTGCCCACCATACTTCAAGCCATTGAGGAAGGCCGTCCCGTACCTGTGTCTGTTAGCATGCGCCCCCATGCTACCAATATCAGGGCCCAGGTCCATGCAAGGTAACCAGGCCTGGGGACAGCAATCATGGAGGGTCTTCTGACTGGGAACTTTGGGAAGAAAGTTTGGTTTATGAATGGAATGGGGGTCAAGATCAAGGTTGGAATTAGGAGCAGGGTAAGGAATTGGGTTTAGGGTCAGGGTTTGGGTTTTAATTAGAATTCTGAGTCCAGACTGGAATCAAGATTTGTATTGGCATCACAGTGACGGTAAGGATTGAATTAGGGGTTGGATTTAGGGTGAGGGTCAAGCTTGAGTTTAGGTTGGAATCATGGGTCAGGGTTACGGGTTGGGTTGCTATCTGGATCCCAGGTCAAGAACTTTCTATTGGGACCTATTACAGCTTCTCAGAGAAGCCAGGCTTCCTGGCTCCCAGGGACCTCTCCAAGCATACCCCTCTCATCTCCAAGAGCCAGTCCCTCAGAAGCATTCAGGGCCAGGGCCAGTGTGAGGAACAGCCTGCAAAAAGACTACGTCGCCGTATCCAACGTACCCAGAGTGTCCCTGCCTCCCGAACTGCCAGTCCCCATACCTCTGGGCCCTTGTCCCGGACCAAGCCCAAGGACTCCCTTCAAAGAAGTTCCCCGCCCCAGGGCCGCTCTAGGCTTGGAGTCTCTGCTTCCCTGCCTAGGAAGTCCTCTGTACCCTGGCAGCGATTCCTGGAGAAACCACATGAAGTGGACCATAGCATTTGCACCCACCGACTCCCTGGGAAGGTAACGACTCAGCTTGTGACCTACAAACACCAGACAATGAGAGGACTCTGGAGGCTAGACCCCTCCTATCTTACTCTCTGGGCTCTCTTCCCATTAAACATTCCTCTCCTCTCTGCCAGGGACAGCTGGCAGAGCTTCGGCAGGAGATAGTCTCCCTGTGTGACCAGCAGAGAGTGTTGGCTGGACAGCTGGAAGCCCTAGCCAGTGAGACCCAGGCCCTCGGGGAACAACAGAAGAAGCTATTTGGCCAACTGGAACAGATTCAAGGCCAATTCAGGACCAGGTGAGCATCCTTCCTGGTTCCACCCCCACCCCCATCTGCCCAATCTCTACCCTTCCTATTCCCATCCTAGAACCTGAGGTAGGAGAAGCCCTGAATAGCTTTCTCCCTCTCCCAGTCACCCAACTCCTCCTCCTAGAGATTGGGGAAGTTTGAGGGTCTAAAAGGATTGTCTCTTGAAGCAGGGCTCAGAAGCCAGATCCTGGGCATAGCCCAGGCCTCCAGAGCAGAAGCAGTGAGAATACCAGGCTGGAAAGTTTGGTAAGAATTCTATTCCATTCAGCAAACATTTATTAAGGCACTGCATTAGGCTAGAGGAGGATAGTGGAAAGTGGGAATGGAGACAAAGATGGGACCCAGTTTCATCCCTCCAAGATCTCACAATCTTCTTGGACGCATGATGCAAATATACAAATTAGTATAATACAAGGCAGAGGAAAGGCAGCTCAGGGGGGCAGAGAGAGGCCTGGACTGGATCTGGGTATAAATACTAGTTCTGCATTTACTAGCTGGGTAAACTTGATCATTCTGCTCCTCTGGGTCTCAATTTCTCATCTTCAAAAGATCTCTTCCAGCTCTGACATTCAGGGACTCTTGGAGAAGTCTATACAATGGGCCTTAACAAAATCAGGGTGGGGAGAGAAATAGAAAAAGGGGCAGGCCTTTTGGAGGCCTGGGCAGCTGGTCTTGAGCCTTCTATGCTGCTGCCCCCACCCTTTTTCTTATCTTATTGCCCCTTCCTACCTTTCTGACCCCAGGAGCACCGCCTGGCTGACCTCGAGAGGTCACATGCTCAGCTGGTGCACTGGATGCAGGATCAGCAAAAAACTCCTAGGATGCAGATTCAGCCCCCGAAGATACCCTGTGCCAATGGAGATGCTACTTGACCTTGTCCAGGGCCAGTCTGGGCTTCTACATGGGCACTGACATGGACAGAGGCAGCTTGCAAAGCATGGGAACCAAGATGCAGACCTGGGCTGCCAGCATTTTCCTTCTCCTCTGCCAGTCCACCTTCCCCACTCAGTACCCTGGGCTCTGCCCACTTCTGTCCCTATCCTTTTGGCCTCAAGAAGGGGAAAAGGGGCAGGACTGGGCATGATAGCTGTGACTGATGAGGTCCCCAGCACAGAACTTTGCACCATAAAATTATGAATTGAAATAAAGGTCCTTTCTGAGCAGCATGGGGCAGCATGTTACTGACTTGGGGGTTAGGGAGTGGGTTAGAACTCCCTGGATCTCTTCCTTCTTTGGAGGCCACCTTTGTGGCTCACTTTTCACGTGGCTGGTCCAGGACAGCATTGGAAATTCAAGGTCTACACAATCCAAAGAGCTGTCCAAACTTAGTAGAGTGGAAGGTATACTGGATTTGGAGTGAAAAGACCTAGGCTCAAATCCTGATTCTGCCACTTGCTAGCTGAGCAACACTGGAGTAACTCAACCTCTCTGGGCCTCAGCAAACTGAAGTATGGGCTAGATGGCCTTCGTGATCTTACAAAGGGGCTAGTTTGGGAGGCATTGGGCGCTCCCACAGAAGAGGTCTTCATTCAAAGCCTGGGCACCACTTGTCTTGCATGTCACAGAGGGGATCCTTATTCAGGGACAGACTGAACTGAATCCAGGCTGCTGAGGATCCAGTATATTCTAATTCAGTTGGCCTGGACAGGGTAACAGCTCAGTGCTGCCTCTCCCAACCTCTAGAAGGGGCTGTTGGTAGAAGACTCCTCAGCCCTCTCCCTGTCACCACCACCCCCTCCCCTGCTAAAAGCCATTCTAATCGATTCCAATAAATACTCATCAAATTTATAGAACACTCAGGATGTGAAAGACCTTGGGCTCAGTGCTAGGATACGCAGATAAAAATGAGACAGCCCTTGCTCTCAAGCAGCTTACACTGCAGGGAGGGGAAGGATACTAGGCAGCAGTTAAGAATACGTGTGATTTGAGGAGGGAGAGTTACCAACTAGGGGAATCAGGAAAGACTCCCTGTAGGAGGTGGTCCATGAGCTGAGCCTTGAAGGAAGCTAAGGCTTCTCAGAGGTTAGACGTGCAGAGGTACTGATGAAGGGGAAAGGACAGATCAGAGAGTTCTTTGGCTCCTTCTCTCACCGCATGCCTATGCTGTGTTCCTCTGACATCCCGTGATACCTCATTATTCCACATTTACATGGCACTTGAACATTTACAAAGCTTTTTCCCCAACAGCCCTCTGAGGTAAGTGGTATATCACTGTTCTCATTTTACACATAAGGACATTGGGATCAGATGGGGGAATTGACTTGTCTAAGGTCACAAGGATGGTAAATAGATCATTGGGTACTTGAATCTATAGTGAGATTCCTATGGCCTTTCTCCTGGAGCATCTTTGTCCATAGACCTATACCTGTCTATCTGTACCTCCCATGTCCCTTTTCACATTCGGCCTTATATTATAATAATATGACTAAGTTACTTGTATTCGTGTCTTATTGGGCCTGAAGACTGTTAGTTCCTTGAAGGCATGGGCAGTGCCATATTGATCTGGCCTCCTCATTAGTGCCAGTGCAGGGACCTGCAGCCTAGATTGCCAGATCTGAGCTGAGGGGGTAAATGGGGGTAATGACTCAGACCAGGTACAAAGAGCAGCTGAGAACCCATCCCCTTCCCCTCCTGCATCTACAGGAACTTATAAAGGTGCATGTTGGACATAGGGCGGTAGGAAGACAGGCTCCCCTTCCCCTCTCTTCTCGAACTGTTCAGGCAGGCAAAAATCAGATGAGAACCACTTAAGTCTGAAGAAGGTCAGAAGGAGACTGTGGCTTCAGAGACCTGGGGACCACAATATGGTGCTAAGGAAAGTATACTAGCCTTGGAGGCAGAGGAAAGCTCTGTGGCTAGATCACTTGTGTAGCCCTGAGCAAGGCTTTGAACCTCTTGGGTCCTCAGTTCCTTCACCCAAAAAAATGGGTAGAAGGCTATTACTTCAAGGAAAAGGCCTTTTTTTTTTTATGAACTGGGAGGGGGAAGGGCAGAATGGCCCGTATTAGATTGGATTATTTTGGATTATTTTGATTTTTTGAGGTAACAAGAGCCCTGATTGAACCAGTTGCATTTCCTTGTTTTCCCAGCATTATCAATCAAGTTAATAATCAACAGACAAATACACACACACACACACACACACACACACACACACACACACACACACACACATATATATATATATATATATATATATATATATATACATATATATATACACATACATATGTTAAGTGATTATTCTGTGCCAGTCACTATGTTAAGCACTAGGGAGGCAAAGGAAGGTAAAAAAGGGTCCTTGCTGGGGGGGGCGGAGAAAAAAAAGAAATTTACATGATAATTTTGTAGTATATTTGAATGGAATAGCAAGTTGTGCATGGTAGATTTGCAGTTTCATGTACAATCATTTTTTTTTATTGTATGATGTTATGGAAATGCTTGTTTTATTCCATAAATTAAAAAAAAAAAGCTTCTGCCCTCAAGGAGCTTATAGCTTAAGGGGCTGAAAACTGGTAACTAGGTATAAACAAAAAAAAGATGGAAGGTAACCTTAGAGGGGAGTCTCTGCCAGCTGGGGAGACTGGGAAAAGCCAAACTGGTGGATAAGCTGAATTTTGAAGGAAGCTAGAGACTCTAAAAGGCAGAGGTGAGGAGGGAGGGCTTTCCAGGTAAGGGGAACAGCCAGGGCAAAGGGAAAGAGGTGGGAAACTGAGGGCCTTATATAAGGTACAGCAGGGAGGCCTGTGTGGCTGGATCACAGAGTGTATGGAGGATATTAAAATATAAGAAGACTGGGAAAGTCTGAAAGGCCTGGGTAGTAAAGAACTCTAAGTGCAAACAAAGGATTTCTATTTGATTCTGGATGTACACTTAGAGTTTACTGAGCACAGGGAGAGGTGCCAAAGTCAGCCCTGTGCTTTGGGAGCCCACCAAAATACCTGAGCAGGGTTCCTGACACAATTCAGCATGAATTTATTAAGTGCTGACTCTGTGCCAGGCATTGTGCTAGGCACTGGGGATACAGAGCTAACAGTGCAAAACGGAGCCTGTCCTCCAAGAGCTTCCGATCTCCTGATGCAGGACAGCTATGACACATATGCTGATATATACAGAGGCGACACAAAGTGATTTAAGGAGGAAGAGAGACCTGATAACTGTGGGGAACTGGGAAAGATTTTGAAGGAAATCTGACAGGCTCCAAGATGGAAATGACGAGGGAAGGTCTTCTAGGCATGGGAGACCAGCTGTGTAGAGCCAGGGAAATGGGAATGTCACATATGAAGTGTGGATAGGCCAGCTCACCTGGAAGATGGAGGGCATGAAGGGGAATAATATGAAATAAGACTAGAAAGGCAGGTGGGATTTAAAGTGGAGGGATTTCAAGCCAGGCTTTATCGAAGAGTAAGATTAGAAGCCACTGGAGATTTTTTAGTAGGGGAATAACATGATCAGATCTGTGTTTTAGGAACATCAAATTGCTATTTACATAGCGGATGGAGATGAAGATGGTAAGAGACTGAAGGCTGGAAGACTAATTAGCAGGATATTAAAGTAGTCCAGGCAAGTGGTGATGGGAGCTTAAATTAGGGTAAAAGCTCTGTGAGTATAGAGAAGGGGCATGTGTGGCTAGGTAACACAGTGGACAGAATGCTGGGTCTGAATTCAGGATAGGTTCAAATCTGGTCTCAGACACTTACTAGGTGTGTGACCCTGGGCAAGTCACTTGACCTCTGTCTTGACCTCAATTTACCCATCTGTAAAGTGGGAATAATAATAGCATCTACCTTTCAGGGTTGTTGTGAGTTTGAGATAGTATTTGTAAAGTGCTATATAAATGCTATTGTTGTTACTATTATTATGCAAGAGATATTGTGGAAGTGTTAGCAAAGACCTGTAACTGCTTGTACCGCATAGGAAAGAAGAGACAAGAGTCAACTATGTGCCAAGGTTGTGAATCTTGGCGAATGGAAGGAACCAGGGCTGCCTGCAATAGAAACAGAAAGGTTTTTGGAGGAAAGATGTTGAGGTAGTGATGCCTATAGGACATAATACAGGACTGCAGTTCTGGACCGAGATTAAGGCTGGAATGTATAGACTTGGGAATCTAGAGCCTCAGGGGACAAGGTAGCAGGAGAAATAATGACCCAGCAAAGGAGACTGAGGAGCTAACACACAGGAAGAGAACCCATTTCTTAGAATCTCTGGCTTCCTTAAAGACTCAGGTGAAATACTCCCAGTATTACTAGTGCCTCATCTAGTATCTACTTTGTACCCATCTTATAGATAGCTATGCATGCATGTTTTCTTCCCCAACAGAATGTAAGCTCCTTGAGGGCAGGGACTCTTTCTTTCTGCTAGTATTTGTATCCCCAGTGCTCAGCACAGTGCCTGGAGAATTATATTGTGCATCACTGAATAAGGGGCCATCAAAAGGTTCAAAACTTTCCGGAAAGGTCCATTAGGAGGAGGACTGAAAAAAGGCAATTGGATTTAGCAATTAACAGATCATTGCTAACCTTGGAGTTGGCTCTTTACATTCAGCAGTAGTCAGAAGCCAGATTGAAAAGGGTTGTGAATAGAGTGGGAGGTGAGGAAATAGAAGCAAGGAGTATGAGTCTTCTCAGGATTTTGGCTGTAAAAGGGAGGGGAGATTTAGGGTGATAGTCTGAGGGGAGGGCAAGGCCAAGTTAAGGTTTAAAGATTGGGAGATCTGGCCAAGTTCATAGGCAAAGAGTAAGAAACCAGTGCACAAGGAGTGACTGAAGATGAGAAGAGAGGGCTAGATCAATAAGGCAAGCACTCAGAAGAGATGAGGAAAATGGGATCAAGAGAACAAGGAATCGGGTTGGCCTTGGCAAGGACAAGGGTCACTCCTTGTGCCATCTGGGACAAAGGGGACTCCTGCAAGAAGAGGAATGGGAGATGATGGAGGAGTTTTGAAGTGTAGTGTAGGGGAGGAGAGGAAGTTGGTCAACAGAGAGCTTCTATTTTCTCCACGAAGGAGAAAAAGAGATCTGCTGAGATTAAGAGACAAGGAAAGAGGCTTGGGAAGGGAAAGGAGGTTTGGAATAGTAACTGTGGAAACTGACAGCCAATCAGAGAGAAATCAAAGTTGCCCCCAAGTTGTAAGGATCCAAGTGAAATTTAAATCTGAATGGCCTAACTCAGTAGTGAAAGCAGTTGACACAGCAGTGTAACCCTTTCCAGTAGCAATCAGCAGCTGCTCAAGAGGAAGAAGGTGGATAGTAGAGGTAGATGAGAGCTGGGCTTTAACAAAAACAAAGAAGTAAGAGATTTAGAGACAAGCAAGAGATTCACGGGCAGAAGTGTGTGGTTGAACATGTCAACCATGAGGTCAAAAATGGGATGGGAAGGAACTGGAAGTCACAACAAAGACTGAATTAGAGTAAATTAGAGGGAGAGATGGAAGGATTGGATATAGCAATCAGGGAGAGGAGCATGGGGTCATAGTTCTGGAGCTGAAAGGAACCTCTGAGGCCAGTTTCAGAGTTTAGGATCATGAAGATAGCTCAATTAGGGGCCACAAGCGAGAGCAAGGGTTATCTTGATCACACACTTACAGGTAGTTGCTGTGGATTAAAGGCGGAAGTCTTTACAGTAGCTATTTAATAAAAGTTTTCTGAATTAAATGCCCTCAAGAATCCAGAATAGAAGATGGTTTAGTGGAAGAACCATGGATTTGGAGTCATAGGACCTAGGTTTGACTCCTTGCTCTGCTACTCACTAATTGTGTGTACCTGAGCAAATTCTTCCCTAGGCCTGTTTCCCCACTGGTAAAATGAGAGACTTGGACTAAACAATCTCTTCAGGTCCCTTCTACATTTGAATTCTAAGATATGCCTTCCTCATCTGAGTGCCACATGGCTCTGGGCTCGTGAGAAAGTGGATGAGCTGAGAAACAGGATTGGTACTATAGCCAGATTAGAATAGTGTAGAGTCCAAGTTTTATAGAACAAATCCTTTTATTAAGGGGATTTGTTCTGTGAAATTTGGATTCAAAGGGCCACACTTGAGGACCTAGAAGGGCCACATGTGGCCTCAAGGCTGTAGGTTCCCCACCCCTGCTTTAGACCTTATAAACTGGGACCCACTCTGGGAGCTGAGCAAATTTTCTTTTTATTTGAATTCCTAATGACATTTCCCTGATGACACTTCTTAGAATCATAGAATCTCCGAGCTGGAAGAGATCTCAGAAGTCACTGATTTCACCTTTAGCCTAAACAAAAATTCCTCTGCCATTTATTTGGTGAGTAGTCATTTAATCTTTGCCTGAAGACCTCCAGCAATGAAGACTCCTGGAGGGAAGGGGGTTCAAGAGACTTTGGGGCAGCTCTAATTGTTAGGAAGGCTTTTCTTACAGAGAGGCAGCATGTAGTGGTCTTAAGAAGACCTGGGTTCAGAGAAGAGAGGGGGGAGAGATAGAAGAGAAGGCAGACCAGGTGAAGGGGTATTCAGAATGCATGCCATCTTGGGGTGGGGGGAGGGGTGAGAAATTTGGAACTCAAAAACTTGTGGAAGTAAATATTGAAAACTAAAAATAAATAAATTTATATTAAAAAAAAAAAAGACCTGGGTTCACAACTAGCCTTGGATACATTCTGGCTGTGTGACCCTGGGCAAGTCCCTTAAGGTCTCGGTGAAGACTTTAAATTTCAAAACAGATGCAGCCCTTCCTTGGGAGAGAGTTTCTATGCCAATGAAATCACACACACACACCACACACACACACACACACACACACACACACACACACACACACACACGGTTCAAGAATTAAATTTAAATCTGCCTGTCTGCAATTTCCCCCTGCTCTCCCCTTCCCCCAATGATCCCAGTGATGTGTTCTGGGACCAAGCAGAACAAGTCCAATCAGTCTTCCTTGTGAAACCCTTTCCAATACTTGAAGACAGCCCCCTTTGTTTCTGGTGGGATGTGTTCCCTAGGTACTGATGGAATGGAACTCTCGTTCTAGGATCTGAGCACTCTGAGAACCAAGTTCCGTCGCTTCGATGTAGAACCACTTCTCAGATTCCTTTTTGAGGTGGTCTTCTTTCCCATTAGAATGTAAGCACTGGAGGGCAGGGCATAGCTTTTCTTTTTGTTTGTATTTGTAGCCGCAGCCTTTAGCACGGCACCAGACACACAGTAAGCATGGAACATAAATGCTTGGAGGCCCCAGTTGTATTAGATGACACTTAAGAGCTCTCCCCACCCCCATCTCTAAGTTCGGGATCCCCACGTCCTCCTCGCCTTCCTCCATGGGCTCCCTATGTGGTGACCGGACCTGATTACAAGAGTCCAGACGCGGTTCTGAGCCAGGCAGAGGGAGGCAGGAGCACCTCCCTGGACGGGCGCACGATGCCTTTTGGTTGCCATGTGCCACGTGATGACTTTCCTACATGAAGGAGGGGGGGAAACTGAGGCATCCCCCCCCAATTCTGCTGTCATTGTAACAGATGCCATATTTTTGGCTTTGGGAAAAACAATTGGAGGGGGGTACGCAGAGAGGACCAGGTACCCCTTTTTAGACCCTTGGAGAAAACCCAGACAGGGAGGAGGAGGGTCCAGGAGGCTGGGTCTGGATCTGCATCTGGAGCTCAAGGACTTGGTTTTGAATCCCGGCTTGGCCACTTACTTGCTTCATGACCTTGGGTTAGTCACTTCCCTTCCTCTGGGCTGCACTTTTCTGCTCTGTAAAATGAGAGGGTTGGACGATCTCTTAAGGTCCCTTCCAGAGCAAGGAGCATCCTAAAGTACAGCGGCCCCTTTAAGTCGGCAGATGTCCTAGCCACTCCGAACATGGCGTCGTGCTACCTGCCACACCCCTTCCCTCCCTCCTACCCCAAAGGGAAGCCGCGGCAGCGGCTGGGGTGGGGGGGAAGGGGGAGAGTGGTGACCCCGACCTCCCCAACATGGCGTCACGACGGGGCTGTCGCGCTGAGGTCACGGCGGCGCGCCGGGGGGCGGAGCGGCCGGGCCGCGGGGCGGGAGGGGGCCGGGGGAGAGATTTAAAGGGACAATGTCCCCGGCGCGGCGGCGGAGGCCGCGGGACCGGGACAGGCGGCGGCGGCGGCAGCGGCAGCGGCAACGGCAGCGGCGGCCGCGTTGAACGGAGTCCGGAGCGCCCCGGGCCGGCCGGCAGCGCCGCCCTGCGGTGAGTCTTGCCCCGGGACCCCCGCCCGCCTGGTCCGACCCGGCCCGGCCCAGGGAGCCCCCGACGCTGCGGGCGGGGCGGGGCGGAGCCGCCGGGGGAGGGAGAGGCCCCGGCCCGGGCCCGGCCCCGACCCCGTGCCCGCCCCCCCCCGCCCCTGCTCCGGCCCGGCACGGCCGGGACCCCCGGGGGCCAAGGGGCGGGGGGCTCGAGGGCCCGGGGGCGGGGCCTGGCCGGGGGCGGGGCTGGGGGGCGGGGTCCGGGCAGGTGGGGAGAGGGGCCAGCCGGGGCCGGGGGCTGGGGGAGCCCCGGGGCAGGTGTCCCCGGGAGGCGGGGCCGCTTCCCCCTCGGCTGGGGGCTGGGGGCTGGGCCGCACTGGGGGCTGGGGTGGGCCCGGTCCTGAATCTACTCTCCCCTGGGGCAGAGAGCCCGGGAGGCCTGGAGCCCCCGGGAGACGCGGGCCTGGGTCCTCGGACCCCTCCCCCCATCTCTACCTCTTTCCCTTTCCTTCTCTCTTCCTTCCTTTCCCTTCCCCCTTCTTTCCCTTCTTTTCTCTCTTCTTTTCCTTCCCTTCCTTTCTTGCTTCGCTTCCTTCCCTTCCCCCTCCCTTCCCTTCCCCTTCCTTCGATCCCCCTTCCTTTCCATCCTTCCCTCTCTATCCTCCCTCCCCACCTTTTTCTTTCCTCCTTCTTTCCCCATCTTCCCTCCCCATTCCTTCCCTCCCCTTTCTTTTCTTGCTTTCCTCCCTATCTTCCCTCCCCCTTCCTTTCCTTCCCTCCCTCCCTAACTTCCCTCTCTCTTCTTTCTTTGCCCCTTCCTTTCCTTACTTCCCTCCCTCCCTATCTTTCCTCCCCCTTCCTTCTCTCCCCCTTTCTTTCCTTCCTTCTCTCCTATCTTCCCTCTCTCTTCCTTCTCTTACCCTTCCTTTCCTTCCTTCCCTATATCCCCTCTACCTACTTTCTCTCCCCCTTTCTTTCCTTTCTTCCCTACCCTTCCTTCGCTCTCCTTTCTTTTTTCCTTCCCTCCCTATATTTCCTCTACCTTCCTTCTCTCCCCCTTTCTTTCCTTCCTTCCCTCCCTATCTTCCTTTCCTTTCTTCTTTCCTCTTCCTTCTCTATCTTCCCTCCCATCTTTCTTTTCTCCCCTTCCTATCCTTTCTTCCCTCCCTTTCCTTCCCTGTCTTCCTTCTCCCTTTTTTCTTTCCTTCTCTCCCTCTTCCTTTCTTTCCCTCCCCTTTCTTTTCCTTTTCTCTCCCTCCCTCCCTATCTTCCCTCCTCCTTCCTTTCCTTCCCTCCCTCCCCATCCCTTCCCTCCTCATCTTTCTTTTCTCCTTTCCTCCCTATCTTCCCTTCCTCCTTCCTTTCCTGTTTTCCCTTGCCCTTCCTTTCTTCCTTCCTTTCCTTCCATTCCCCTTTCCTTTCTTCCCTCCCTATCTTCCCCCCTAACCCCTTCCTTCTTATTTTCCTCCCCCCTCCTCTGTCTTCACCCTCCCTCTCTCCCTTCTCTTCCTTCCCTCATCCCTTGTTTCCTTTCTTATCCCTTTTTTCTTCCCTTCCTCTTCCCTCTCTTCTCCCTTTCTTTATTTCTTCCCCTTTTCCTTCTCTCCTCCTCTTCTCTCCTCCTTTCTTCTCTTTCCCTCTTTGTTTTCCCCTTTGCACCTTCTCTTTCCTTTTTCCTTCTGTAGACTTAGGATACTGAAGAGATAGTTACAGGTGCCAACCTGGCATAGCCCAGCAGTTATCGGGTAGTATGGGTTTGAAGAGACAGTGCTTTTGCTGCCTCAGCCCCACCACCCTACCTCCCCATCCCCACAGGCCATCCAGGCATCATCACCCAAGGAGCCAGAGTCTCTGAAAGTCTTGGCCCTGCCAATTCCAGAAATGATGATGGCCTCCCAGTACCAACTATGCCCAGAGAACCTGGAGCCTACTCTCTAGCTAATTGTTGCCCTTCTCCTCAGAGAAGAAAGCTTGCTTGTCCCTAGATTGGGGCAGGAGACTATGTATCTTAACTCTGCCTCTTTAGCATCTTCATGGGGCACCATTTTTCTTCTCTTCTGATCCCTTGCTTTTGGGCCAGGATCAGTTGAAAGCCAAGTCCCTTATTGCCTGGACCTATTTTTCTGACACAAGGACAGTTATCAGGGAATAAGGACTTGGGTCTGCTTAGGCCAGGTTGGGGATGGCCCTTTGGAGCTCAGTCGGGGGTGCTCAGCTTTCCTTAGGTAATACCCAGGGATGTGCCAGGCCTCTGGTCCTGTGGGTTCTAACCCCAAAATAGGGAATGGAGACTCCCTGAACCATGAGACTGGGAGGAGGGGGGTAGTTCTGCTAGCCTTGCCCCAGGAGTCCTTAGTAATCTATACTGCTTTGCCTGTTCCCTGTTCTCTTCCCCCAAAACCACCCCTCCCTCCCCCCGTACCCCTCCCTGGCCTCAGTCAGTGGGCCCCATTCCTCTCTCTTCCCAACCTGTCTCTTGAGACAGTGCCTCATTCCTGTCCTTCACTTTCTGCTGTTACCTTGAAGGTATTTATAGGAAACTGGCTCAGATCCCCCCACCCCCACCCCCCGGCTAACTCTTTGTTTCTGGACCAGTGAGGCCTCCTGCTCTTCTCATCCTTCTTCCGGGGCCTCCTGAGTCTGACCTCTAATCTGCTTACCCACTGGCATGACATTGGGGCTGGGGGTACTAAAGTGTGTCAAGGGAGGGTAGATGTCTGAGGACTAGGGACACAGGAAAAGCAGAAGTGGAGAGAGAAGCCTGGAGTCCTAAGGGTTTCTTGCTATCCCTTTGACCAGGAACTTTTTCATCTTTCCCTTCGGCTTCATGATCTTGCTGTGTTCTATCCCTCTGCCTTGTGGGTCCCTGGGAGCTAGCTCCTTCTCTCCTTCCCTAAGCGTTCTCCATTCTCTCCTGCCAGATTCCTGGTGAGCTGGATGCCCGTTCCAATGTCTTGCTGAGCCTCCGGAGCCCAGGGATGGAAGGCCCCCCTGGGGGGGGCACAGCCCCACCACCCAGGCCTGCTGCCCCTGAGAGACCGCCTAGCCTGGTCCTGAGATCAGAAAGTGAAGAAGATGTGGAAGCTGAAGATGGTGAGGAGGGTAGCCCTGTGGCAGCCCTGTATCCAGCCAGGCCCCCTGGTCCCAGAAGCATGGAAGGCCTCAGGGATCCCCAGGATAATGATGGTGTTGCTGGTAAGGGGGTCTAGGGGTACAGTAACCAGGAGAGCATGGCATGCCTCCAGCTGGGAGGTGACGGGAGGAGGGGGGATGGCACCTTGTTAGGCAGAAATGGCTTTGGTTCCACAGGGATACAAGGCAGAGCAGGAATGAAAACCTAGCTCTGCTTGTTGGCCTGCTCAGGAAGAGTGGCCCCATCTGAATCCTTGCTCCCAAAGTCTGGGGGTGAGGGTGGTAAGTGAGAGTTGGTCTGTCTCCTAGCTCCCATGGGAATCCTCCTGGTCATGCCTAGTGATGGCTCATGTGACCTTTAACCTGCCTTATATCTATGGTCCATGGGTCTTTGTTCTCTCTCTAGGGCTTCTTGCCTCTCTGTGGATCTCTAAGCATATAGCATAGACTCCCAGGGGTTTGCTCCCCTTCTTTCCATCCTGCCTTTCAAAAAGACTGACTGCTAGCTACACAGTGGGAAACCAGGGACCAGAGAAGGGAAGGGCTATTGCTAAGGGAAGTGAGAGCCAAGTGTCTGGACTCAGCTGGGTCAAGGTACCTGGGGCTAAGCTGGGCCTAGGCAAGGTCTGGTGTGTCTTCCTTCCTCACTGAATGGAGGGGCAGGGGGGCCAGGGCTGCTGAACTCGTAGCCTCTGATGGCTGGATGGCTGGGTGTGTCCCCTTGCTTATGCTTCAGTTTACTTAACAGGAGGGAGACCAGCATTGACTGACTCCTTCACTTTGGGAAGGCTCTCAGTGGGAAATGCAGCAGTCCCTTCCATAGGAAGCCAGGATGCTGGGGTCCTGGTTTCTGCCTCTCTCCAGGTCTCACCCCCCTATGTCTGAGGGATCTCACAGAACTCTTCTTCCTGACCTCACTTGGGAATTCTGGGATAGGGGCACCTCTACCCCTGTTGAACCCATCACAGCCCGGAGAAAGTCAATGCCGCTTACAGAGAGGCATCCAAGCTCAGGGATCCCTGCCAGGGTTGGGGGTGGGGGACAGGAGAGCTTTAATCCTCTATCCCCAGCAGGGTTTTCTACTCTGCTGTTCTCTACCTATTCACTCTTTGGTGAGCTCACCCTAAGAACTCCTGTCTGCAGCCCCCGTCTTGGTCTTTGACTAGCACCCCAGGCCCCCGTACTACCAGTGGTGTGTGAGTGTGTCTTTGTCTCCACGATTTTGGCTCTAAACTACCTTTCTGGCCTCGTGTCATACTGCTTCTGTCCTTCATACATTCAAGTAAGCCGGACTGCTTTCTGTCTCCCCTTCTCCTGCCCTCTCCCACCTCCTGGACTTTGCTTCTCCTGTCCTCTGCGCCTGAGTTTTTCCTCCTTGGGAATTACTCAGTCATATACCTCTACTGTGCCTTTTGTTCAGTATATTTTGTGTATCCGCTCTGGGCAAGACCCCGCTTTCAAGGGGCTTATGATCTGATGGGAGGGAAAGCCATGCCCAGGGTGTGCTGGTAAATTTTAACAACCAACTCTGGGAGGAAGAGGGAGGAGAAACACATACTTTGAAATTTAATCTACATCATTAACATTTTCTCCACTTTCTTAAGTCTAGATGATCAACAAAACAATAAATCAAACCCTGATTTGCTGATTTCTGAGGTATAAATGCTCACACGGAAAATTTAATAATTGGCAAGAGCCGGCTTGAGCTGGCTCCAGCACACCCCTAAATATGTACACATGTAACTGTGACACTCAGGAAAGTGGACAAAAGGGCAGAGACGAGTGATCTGAGCAAAGAGGAGGGGCTGGTTATTGGGGGGGAAGGGGAAGGGGTGGGATAGGGAGGGCTTCAGTGGGTTTTGAAAGGAGGTAATTGGATTGCAGTGATTCAGAGTTTAATGACTGGAGTCGGGGTTGGGAAGGGATGCTGCAAGCACAGGCACAGAGATGAAATCAGAGGATGGAGAACTTGTACCCCAAAGGGCACCCAGGATGGTAAAAGGCCTGGGGACCATCCCATGCAAGAATCAGTGGAAAGAAATGGATGTATTTTTGCGTAGTGAAGAGAACACGAAAGGGACAGGGTTTGAGGATGGCTGAAGACCTGCCCAGTGGGGAGTGCTTAGGCTCATTCTGCTTGGCCTCAGAAGACAGAGCTGGTTGGGGGCAATGGCAGACAGTCACTGAAAGGTAGATTTGTGTTTGATGTGAGGAGAAAGCCCTAAGGATGAGAGCCCTTTAAAGGCTGAATGGATTATCTTAAAAGGCAGTGAGTTTCCCACTGGGAGGTCCCTACGCAGGGGCTGACTTGTCAGGGATGTTATTGAGAGGACTCCTGCTTAGGAATGGGTGGGACTGAATGCCCTCTGAAGTCTCCCCAAGCTCTGAGATTCTAAGCCATTCTCTTTTTCCTGGAGCGTAGAATACATAATAGGGAGTAGCGTGGGATAAAAGGTTGGACCACTTACGTGACACCAGATTGAGGAGGGCCTTGAATTCGAGGACCAATTCAATTAATTAAATGCTTTATTAAAGTACCTCCTATAAATATAATATTGCCCTGTTACTGCTGGGCAAGAGATAAAGCTTAGAGAAGACAATGTTGTGCCCTTAGGGAGTTTTCAGTCCAGTCTGGGGCAAGGCACTAGCACAGATAGCAAGAATATCCAGTATTACATGATAGGCATGGTAGAAGGTACAAACAAAAGGCCATGGGAGGTCCTGGAGGGCAAACTATGCACAAGGGATAGGTAACTAGGATCAGAAGTTTATGCTTTCTTTGATAGGCAGTGGGGAACCACTGATTTCTGAGAAGAGTAGTATGTTGTAGATTTCTTTTGGTGATTTCTAAGTACTTATCTCTGAAGAAAGAGGACTGGGCTCTCTGGGTCCCTTGTACAGTGTTGGAAACTGAATCAGTGACGAGGGAGGGTCCTAGGAATCAGTCCTGCCGAGCAGCAGAGAGAGAAATGGAGCTCCAAGAGTTGATCAACAGCAGTGATCCCTCCCTGTCTTTTCCCATCTTTTCAAAAGATTTACAATCGCCTGAAAGTCTCTGATGCTTCTCTTGTGCTCTGATGCCCTTGGGAGCCCATGGTGGAGGGAGGAGGGGCTTTGGGGTGACCTGGGTTCAGGAAGGGGAACAGGGACCTAGGGCCCTCAGGAGGGAGTCCAGCACCTTGGCTCTTGGCTCCCTTGGCCTGTCTCATCCCCAGGGTCAGTGACTGAGTGTGCTCAGTCGGCTCCCATGGTGCCTGCAGCCAGCAGAGCTTCCTTCCCTTCGAGTGGGGCCGGAACTGTGGGCCTCTACAGCTCAGGCAACCTAGCCCAGCTCAGCACCAAGGAGGGGGTAGTCAGTGGACATACAAGAGTGGCTTTTATATGGCTAGCTTCCCAGAGCTCTCTCTTTTCCTGATGCCTTTCCATCCCCCCTACCCCGCCCCTTACACATACACACACCCTGATCACTGCCTTGCCTGGCCCCTCTTTCAGCCAACACCTGCCCTGCCAGTCTTGTGGGGTCTATAAATAGGCCCTAGCCCCGGGAAGATTCCATGTTGCCAGCTGCCCTAGGTGCATCAGCCCCAGAAAGCTTTCTATCTGAGCACCACAGCTCAGCCCAGATACTGAGGCATTCTCTTCCTTCTGTACCAGATTCTGGGGAATCTACTTCCTCTGGCCTGACAGCCTCTGTGTGCTTCATCTATATATTTCTGTTATTTCAACACATCTTGCCTGCATGGATGTTCTACTTTAAATGATTGTCTTCAGTAGCTATGACCCTGTAAGCCCCCAACTTCCCAATGGGCCAGACTCCATCTGAATGACAGTTAGGAGTCTATTGGACTAGGCTTCCCTGACCTAACCTTGTTTATCTCTGGAGTCACAGAATGTCAGAGGAAGGGGAGGGGCCCTTAGAACACAGAAGATCAGAGCTGAGAGGGCCCTTGGAACACTGTCAGAGCTGGGAGGGCCTTTAGGACAGAGAAGGTCAGAGCTTGGAGGGCCCTTAGAACAAGGAATGTAGGGAACTGGAAGGATCTTAGAACACAGAATGCTAGTCCTGAGATAAAACTTGGGACACAGAATGTCATAACAGGGAGGGCTGTTAGAACATGGAATGTCAGAACTGGGAGCACAATTAGCATATGGAGTGTTAGAGCTGAGAGAACCATTAGAACAAGGAATATCAGAACTGGAAGGGACCTTAGAACAAGGAATGTCAGCAGGAAGGGCTCTTAGAACATGGAATATCAGAGCTGAGAGAGCCTTTAGAACATGGAATGTAGACAGGAATTTCAGAGCTGTCAGGCACCTCAGTACACGGAATGTCAGAGCTGAAAGAGCCCTTAAACAGGGAATATCAGAGGAAGATGCTTAGAACATGGAATATTAAAGCTGAGAGAGTCCTTAGAACATGGATATAGGAGCTGGATAGGCTTTGGAACATGGAATGTAGGAACTGGAAAGGCCTTTGAATGCAGAGCTGGGATGGATTTTAGAATATACAATGTCACAGCCAGGAGGACCCTTAGAACAAGAAGTGCCACTAGAAGAACCCTTAGAATATGAAATGTCGGAGTTGAGAGGGCCCTTAGGATATAGAATGTCATAGCTGGGAGGCACCGTAGAACATGAAATGTCAGAGATGGGAAAACCCTTAGAACACAGAATGTAAGAGCTGGAAAAGTCTAAGAACACTGAATGTCAGAGCTGAGAGGGTCCTTAGAACATGGAATGTAGGTGCTAGAAAGGCCTGAGAACACAGAATGTCAGAGCTGAGAGGGCCAATGGAATGTTAAATGTCAGAGCTCGAGGTGGTGCTTAAAAGCCTGTAAAGTCAGAGCTGGGAGGGTCAACTGGAAAGACCCTTAGAAAACATGATATCAGAGATGGGAGAACCTTTAGAACATTTAATATCAGCTAGGAGAGTCCTCAGAACAAGAAATATAGGAGCTAGAAAAGCTGAGTTCTGAAAAAGTTAAGTGAGCCATGTGGCATGCTTGGCTCAGTCCAGAGAATCTAGGACTTGGAGTCCCAGGATATGTACGGGCTTTAAATGTCAGGCTTTCATATTCTTTTTTTTTTTCCCCCACAATCCCCATGAGTTTGGGCAAGTCCTTTAACTTCTCTGGATCTTGGTTTCCTCCTCTGTAGAAGGAGGATGGGCCTGGGTTTGGGGAGGGATTAGCCTGGATTACCTGTAAGGCCCCTTCCGTCTCTGAATCCAGGATTTTATACTCCTGTGATTCCTAGTCTTGTGTTCTTTCACCCCCACCACTGAGGGTCTTTTCAGAACAGAGACTAAGTGGGTTCCATGTCCTTGCAAGGCTCCTGGGAGGTGGGGGATTGGCTCCTTCCCCATTGAATCCTTCGAGCTCTGCCCAGTGTGGTCTGATAACCTGATGTTACAATCAGAGTCCCAGCATGATGTTTCTTTGGCTGCAGGTCTCTGCTAACCTGGGCTTCTTCTTGCCAGAAATAGGGAGATTGCTGGAGTGAGAGGCTGTGGGGTGCATGGGAGGAAGGCACCTGTTTGCTCGGAATGAGAAAGAGATGGGAGGGGAGGGCATAGTTACTGATACAGTGCCTACTAAGTGCCAGGCACTGTGCTAAATGCTTTTTTTTAAAAAACAAATATCTCATTTGAGATGCTAGACTTAGACATTTTGACTTCATTCTTTGTCCTGCCTCACTGTGATAGGGTAAGGAGACTGGGTGAAGGAGAATTCCCTTCCTGACCTAGATATGGGCTCATATCAGAGAAGGAGTCTAGGACTTGTCATCCTAGAAGGTGTAGGCTTTACTTGTTGGGTTTGAAGAAAGGAAGAAGGTTCCAGGGCCTTAGGGGAAGGTTCAGGTGACCAAGGCTTTGTCTTGCGGAACCTTGGGTTTGGTTCTTAGCAATGTTTTTGACTTGGTGTCTGACCATAGACGGTGTTCTTTTAGATTCTCAAAGGATAGGTGGTAGAGTTTGGAGGTATATGTGGGGTTAGGATTTTATGGAATGATCCAGTGGAAAGAACCCTGAGCTGTGAGTTAGGAAGCTTGCAATCACTATTAGGTCATTGAGATGTTGAATAGATCAGTTTGTTTCCCTGGACCTCAGTTTCTCTATCTGCAAAATTGAGAAAGGATACTTGCTTTCATTGTGAAGGGAAAAATAGGAGATGAAAATGATTCTTGCATGTATATGGTCCTGCCGGCCCAGGACAATTCCAAGGCGGACCCTATCAGTCTACCTGAGGATTTCCGCTCTTTTCCCTGGTACCTGTTGGCTCCCTAGCAAGTCTGGCTGCACCGGGAGCCCTAGTTCCTCCACCCATGCCAGAGGAAGGCGGAGATCCCTTTGCTTCTGTTTGGGGGGTGTTGGTACTATGCCTGGGATGATCCCTGACACCACTCCTCATAACCTATGTACTGTAGAGGTTTACTGGTATGTTTGTGGCCATGAGTTCCATCAGTGCAATCAGTACTGGTCAGTCACTCAGGAGCTGCTTGCATCTCTATGGCCCTTTAAGGCATTTTTCTCACAACAGTCCTATGAAGGGAGAAAGTGCAAGCATGGCATCTATGACCCTGGACAAGTCACTAAACTCCATGCCTGAGTTTCCTCATCAACAAAATGAGGGTGTTGGGCTCTCTGTCCTCCGAGGTTCCTTCCTGCTCTAAATCCATGATCCTGTAAATCCAAGGTGAGACAACTTGCCTCCCATCCACCCCCAGCCCTGAACTAGGGTTTCAAAAGGTACAGTGTGCTCAGCTGGGAGGTAGGCGAGCCAGTCTCTGGTGACTCTGCGGGGCTCCAGGGGAGACAGTTGGATAGGTGAGGACAGGAAGTCAGACTGGGAAGATAGATTGGTACTGGGTAATGAAGGCTTAAACACCAGACTCAAATTCTGCCTTCTGCAAGTGGTTTTTCCTGGTGTCTCCCACTCCTAGGGCCATTTTCACTGGGTGTATCTTCTGTGTAGCCTACATAGCTACTTGTATGTTGTCTTTTCCATTAAAATATAAGTTCCTAGAGGGCAAGGACTGGGTTTTTGTCTTTCTTTGCCATTCCTGACACACATAGGCACTTAAAATGCTTGTTGAGTGACTGACCAAGGACTTGAAAGTCAACATAATCCAGTAGAAAGCCCTGAACTGACAGTCAGAAGGCTCTGCCGCCAACCAGCTGAAGGGTCTTGAATAGTCCAATAAACACAGTTCAGTAAACATGCACCAGGCCCCTAGTTGTGGGCAAGGCATTGGGCTCAGTGCAAAAACAAAAGGCTCCATTGATGAGGGCAAGCCACTTTCCCCTCTGAGCCTCAGTTCCGTTGTCTGTAAAGTGATGAAACTGGACTAGAGCATCCTAGAACTGGAAGCTGGCATCATGGGACCTGGGTTCAAATCCCTGCTCTGCTGATTATTTCAGTACCCTTGTCACCTTGAGTAATCACTCAGTTGGCCACCACTTATTAGGCTCCTACCATATTCCAGGGACTGGGGATACGCTTCAAGATGCTTCCATTCCAGCTGGGGAGACAGCAAGTCCCTATATAAGTACAGCCAGAAAAGAGGGTAACTGTAAGGCCCTAGCCACTTCCTCTGGGAGGGAGGCCACTGGCAGTGGGGGCGAGTCACTTACCTTCCCTGTTTCCCAGTTTCAGGAGGGAGGTAGCAGTGTCCTGGAAAGATTGTTGGCCTGGGAGTTTGGAGAGCTGGGTTTGAGCCTTGGCTCTGATGTTCATCAGCTGTGAGACATTGGGCAAAGTCTTATCTCTCTAGGCTTCAGTTTCCTCATCTGTAGAATAGAGATAATTCTTATACTACCTTGGTAAATCTTAAATGGCTATAGGAATATGCATTGCTGCTACAGCTGCCAGTGTTCTGACATTTTTACTGGTCTCTGGGCCCCTGCCAGTCCAGGTTTCCACTGGTAACGTGTGTCTAGGAACTTCTTCTGTACTTTCTCAGAGAAGAGCCTGCAGGCCCTGGTCCTATGGCTAGAGCACTTCCTCAAGGCACCGGGGAATAGAGGTCATTTCCCAGTATACTCTGTGGGTCCCAGGCCTTTCTGTAGCACTCTGAGGGAGTGGGAATGGGGTAGATTGGAGCCCCAGGTTGATTCTCTTTCAAAAAAACCCTATCTTCGCTTCTCCCCTCTCACTTCCCACCCCTGAGCATAGTGGAGCAGCTTTGGACTATGTCCTGGTACTTCTTGGGTGGCCAGAGACTCGTCCACTCAGTTTTTTGAGAGATGAGAGATTATGATGTTAAGAAGAGAGCCTATTTCATAGTGTCATAATGGGGAGCCTTTGCCCTTGTGCTGTTTGCTGTCTAGAAAGGAGAACTCATATTTTGATAATGCTTTAAGGCTTGCAAAGTTATTTCCTCACCATAGCCATGTGGTGGACAAGGCAGGGCAAATATTAGTATCCCCATTTTGTAGATGAGGAAGCAGAGACTCAGAGGAGTTAAATGATTTTTTCCAAGGTGTTATAGCTAAAAGGTGGGAGTCTGATAGATGGAGCTGCACCTTGAACTCACAAAGCACATTCCTGGTGTCTGAGTCCAAAACCAATGTGTTAAAAAGCTGTAAAACAAAATGTGATTGTGAAGGCTGATGGGGACAGTTATTATTGACTGGGAGATCATGAAAGATTTCCTGGATGAGGAGGCATCTGAGTTGGTTTTGTTTTGTTTTTTTTTTTAATCAATTTGTGTTGATATCTTTTGTATTTATATCACCTACCCATTGTGTCCCTCCACGTCCCAAAGAGCAGTCACTTATAACAAAGAATAAAAAAGAGGAGAAAAAAAAAAGGAATGCAACAGAACTGTCCAGCATATTGAAAAACATTTGAAATTCCATGCAGTGTTTCACACCCATGGTGTCCTCTCACCTCTGTGAAGAAGCAGGGGAAGGTGCTTTCACATACCTCTTCTTTTGGGCCAAGTTTGCTTAATACAATTTCACATCATTGTTTTGATTGTTTTGTTGTTCCTTCCATTCATATTGTGGTAGCTATTGAATATATATTTTTTTCTCATTCATTTTCTTTACTTTGTGTCAGTTCACATAAATCTTCCCATTTTTTTCTGTGTTCATCATATACATAATTTCTTACAAAACAGCATTATTATTCCATTACACTCACGTACCACCATTTGTTTAGCTATTCTCTAACCAATGGACATCTACTTTGTTTCCAGTTCTTTGCTATCACAAAAAAAAATGCTGCTATAGATATTTTAATGTATATGGGTTTTAAAGGCTAGCTAAAACTTGAGCCAGTAGATATGGGTTGGGAGCACATTCCAGGCATAGGAAACTGTCTCACCAGCTAACAACGTCTGGGGCCTACAGGTGGAGGGAAATAGTCCAAACTTGGGGTGGGCTGGAAGCAGGAACATTCATTGCAGTGCTCCTGGGCAGGAATTGGAAGGGAAGAGGGAGGTACAGTGGCGAGGAGGAGAGAGCGCCAAATGGAGAGTTGGAGCACGTGGGCTTGAATTCTAGATCTGCTATTTATTATTTCTGTGACCTTGGTCAAATGGCTTAGGCTCCCGGATCCAGTTTCCTCATCTCTAAAACCAAGGAGTGAGTTGAAGTCCATAACATCTAAGGTCCTTTCCATCTCTAATTCTGTGATGCTATATCTGGCCTTCATTGGGGTGGGGGTTAGCTGTGTGGAGGCCTTTCCTTCCCCATCTAGGCATTCATTCTTCTTGCAACAGGGCAGCACAAACCCTGGTCAGTGATATCACTACCAAACAACCACAGTGTTTCCAGTTCACTGTCAAGACAGCTGCCATATTGATTATGCCCTAGGTTCTCATGTGAGTGAGTTTCTATCAGGACCAATCTAGGCAATGGAGCCCAAGGCTGCCCCTCAAATACCTCCTTCCTTGTACCCATGCTGTCACTTTCTTCTCCTTTCCTTCCTTCATCCTCTCTCCCCACAGTAGCATCATAGAATCTTAGAGCCAGAAGGGGCCTTAGGGGTCATCAAGTCTTAATGTGGTCATCACTCATCTCTAGGTTGCTCATTTTTTCTGGGAAAGCTCATGGGTTCCCAAGGGCAATGGATGGAATCCCAGAGAGGGGTCTTTCCTGAGCCCCTTCCCCTCAATTCTGGCTTTGCCTTCTTGCTGGGGTGCTTCTTCTCTATCTTTCCTCATGGGGCCATATGGGCAAGCTTCCCTGCTGTGGCTGCACTCTGGCTGTCCTACTGTCATTGCCCGATAATACCTTAATCCCTTAACTCTCAAGTGCTCTCAAATCCTTATTGTCTCCTTTGATCCTCAGAATAGTTCCATGAAGCAGACAAGGCAGCGGGGGATCTCACTTCTGTTTTACAGATGAAGAAACTGAGGCTCAGAGAGAGGAAATGACTTAGCCCCCTAAGCTGTTGAAGCTGGGTGGGACAAGAGCCATATAGGCCAACCCCTTGTCTTTGCAGATGAGGAAACTGACCTCATAGAGGGGAACTGACTTACCTAAAGCCACACAGCTAGTTTAATGGAAGAACTAGGCCTTGAACCCTCGAACTTGGATAGCTTTCTTCCCAACCTATGTCTTTCCCTGTGACTTTGCTGCTTCATATCCCTTTAGCCCCAGTCTCTGGGGTAGATGCTTCTTGTCCTTTCCTGCCCACTTGCTGCAACACCCCCGACCTTTCCTTGTCCTTCAGCCATGCCCTCCTGCTTTCCTCTTGTCCCCTTACATCTGGGCATTGGTCATTGAGGTGAGACAGTTTCCTGTGCCTGGAATGTGCTCCCAACCCATATCTACTGGCTCAAGTTTTAGCTAGCCTTTAAAACCCATATACATTAAAATATCTATAGCAGCATTTTTTTTTTTGTGATAGCAAAGAACTGGAAACAAAGTAGGCTGAGGAAGGGAACAGGAATTGCTAGCTCCTGGGGCCTGAAGTACTGGGCCACAAGAACAGGACTGGATCCAGCCTCTCCTATTCAGCCACCCAAAGCTAGCTGCTTCCCAGCCCAGAACCTTCTCTCCCTGACTCTCCAAGAAGTCTGTCTTCCCATGGAAAACACCCTAGATTTAGAGTCCAAAGGTCAGAGGCCTGGGTGTCCTTTGAATCTGTGCCTTCCCACTGGATAAGCTGTTGGACACTAGCAAGCAAATCCCTTAGCATCTATGAGCCTTGATTTCTTCATCTGTAAAATGAGGCAAAGAGTATTGCAGCACATACTATACAGGATTGTAAGTGTGTGGAGCACTTTGAAAATGTTAAAGCCTATACACGTGAGTTTTTTTTTTAATTTTATTTAATATTTTATTTTCCCTCAGTTACATGTAAAAACAATTTTTAATGTTTTTTTAAATTTTGAATTCCAAATTCTCTCCTTCCCTCCATTCCTCCCCTCCCCCTCATTGAGAAGGCAAGCCATTTGATTCAGGTTATACATGTGCAATCATGCAAAACATTTCCATATTAGTCATGTTGTGAAAGAAAACAGCCTCAAAAAAAAGAAAAAGAAAGTTTAAAAAATATGCTTCGATCTGCATTCAGATTCCATCAGTTCTTTCTCTAGGGGACAGATAGCATTTTTCATTATAAGCCTTTCAGAATTGTCTTGGATCATTGTATTGCTGAGCATAGCTAAGCCACTCCCAGTTGATCATTGTACAGTATTGCTGTTATTTTGTATAATGTTCTCCTGGTTCTGCTCATTTCACTTTGCATCAGCTCATGTAAGTCTTTCCAGGTTTTTCTGAAAGCATCCTTCTCATCATTTCCCACAGTACAGTACTGTTCCATCATAATCACATACCACAGTTTGTTCAGCCGTTACTCAATCAATGGGCATCCCCTCAATTTCCAATTCTTTGCCACCACTAAAAGAGCTGCTATAAACATTTTTATAGAACTAGGTTTCTTTTTCTTTGGTCTCTTTGGGATATAGACCTAGTCAGTGGTATTGCTGGGTCAAACGGTATGCATTATTTTAAAGCCTTTTGGCCATAGTTCCAAATTGCTCTCCAGAATAGTTGAATCAGTTCACAACTCTAGTGTCTCAATTTTACCACATCCCCTCCAACGTTTGTCATTTTTCTTTTCTGTCATATGAGCCAATCTGATAAGCATGGGGTGATACCTCAGAGCTGTTTTAATTTGCATTTCTCTAATAAATAGTGATTTAGAGCACTTTTTCATGTGACTATAGATAGCTTTTATTTCTTCTGAAAACTGCCTGTGTGTATCCTTTGGCTGTCAATTGGGGAATGACTCTTACTTTTATATATTTGACTCAGTTCTCCATATATTTGAGAAATGAGGCCTTTATCAGAGAAACCTGTTATATTTTTTTTCACAGTCACGATGACTGACTGTATTTTCCTCCATAATATTTCCCCCTGCTTATCCTTCTTTCTCTATCCTTTCACCTTGTCCATCCTCCAAAGTGTTTTGCCTCTGACCACTGCCTTGCCTAGTCTGCCTCCCCTTCTATCAGTGCCCCCTCTGCTTCCCCTCCTACTTTCCCTTAGGGTAAGATAGATTTCTGTACTCCACTCTGAGTGTGTATGTTACTCCGACTAGTTCATGTGCTTTCTACCCAACCACCTCCCCCATCTTCCCCTCCATTATAAAAGCTCATTCACATCTCTTTTATGTCAGATAATTTAGCCCATTCTGCCTCTCCCTTTCCCCTTCTCCCAGTGTATCCCTTCTTTTCACTCCTCAATTTTAATTTTTTAGGTGTCATCCCATCATATTTAACTCACACTTGTGCTCTCTGTCTATGTATATTTGTTTTAACTGCCCTAATGATGACAAAGTTCTTAGGAGTTACAAGTATCATCTTCCCAAGTAGGAATGAATGTGAGGAGTTTAACCTTATTGAATCCCTTATGATTTCTCTCTCCTGTTTACCTTTTTATACTTCTCTTCGGTCTTGTTTTGGAAAGTCAGATTTTCTATTCAGCTCTAGACTTTTCATCAGGAATGCTTGAAGGTCCTCTGTTTCATTGAATATCCATTTTCCCCCCTAAAGAATTATACTCAGTTTTGCTGGGCTGGTGATTCTTGGTTATAATCCTAGCTCCTTTGCCCTCTGGAATATCATATTCCAAGCCTTCTGATCCTTTAATGTGGAAGCTGCTAAATCTTGTGTTATACTGACTGTGGCTCCGTGATACATTAATTGTTTCTTTCTAGTTGCTTGAAAAATTTTCATCTTGAGCTCTGGAATTTGGCTATAATATTCTTGCAAGTTTTCATTTTGGGATCTCTTTCAGGAAGTGATCAGTGGGTTCTTTCAATTTCCATTTTACCCTCTGGTTCTAGAATAACAGGGCAGTTTTTTCCTGATAAGTTCTTGAAAGATAAGGTCTGGGCTCTTTTTTTCAGGTAGCTTAATAATTCTTAAATTATCTCTCCTTGATCTGTTTTCCAGGTCAGTTGTTTTTTTCCAGAGATATTTCCTATTTTTTTCCTATTTTTCCATTCTTTTGATTTTGTTTTATTGCTTCTTGATGTCTCATGGAGTCATTAGCTTCCATTTACCCAATTCTAATTTTTAAGGAATTATTTTCTTTATTCAGATTTTGTACCTCTTTTTCCATTTGGTCAAATTTACTTTTGAAGATCTCTTCCGTGAATTTTTGTACATCTTTTTCCATGTGGCCAATTCTGCTTTTTAAGGCATTCTTCTCTTCATTAGATTTTTTTGTGCTTCTTTTACTATTGGACCTGTTCTGTTTTTTAAGGTGTTTTTTTTTTCTTTTTTTTTTTGTGTGTGTATGTGTGTGTGCTTCCTTTACCAAGGTGTTGACTCTTTTGTCATGATTTTCTTGTATCACTGTCATTTCTTTCCCCAGTTTTTCCTCTACTTCTCTTATTTGATTTTTCAACTACTTTTGAATTCCTTCGAGGAATTCTTTTGGGCCTGAGAACAATTCACATTTTCCTTTGGGGGGCTTTGGATGTAGCAGCTCTGATTTGGATGTCTTCTTCTGAGTTTGTATTTCGATGTTTCCCGTCACCATAGTAACTTTTCGTGGCCAGGTTCCTTTTTTGTTTGTTTGCTTTTGCTCATTTCCCCAACTTATTTCTTAGCTTTTAACTTCATATGAAAGTAGAGCTCTGCTCCCACGATGGGGGGGCACTGCCCCAAGCTTCAGGATCTTTGTACAGCTGTTTTCAGAGCTAGTTCTGGGGGTCTCTTAAGTTCCTAGTTTTTCCGAGGAAGTATGATCTAAGGAGAGGCATGTTCATTGCTCCCCCGGTCTGTGCTCTGGACTCTGAGCAATCACAAGCACTCTTCTCTGTTCCAGAACTGTGCCAGGGTCCCCGCTCCCCTGTGGCTGCACGGTCCGGTGTGCTAGTGTACTCGTGTTCCTCCTTGCCCTGGGACTGCGACCCAGGGCTGCGGCCTGCCAGTGCCAGCAAAGGGAGTACTGTAATTTCCTTCTGACCAGTCGTCTTGACCCCCTTCCCTTCTGTGGGCTGAGAGCTTTGGAAGCCACCACAGCCGATTCGGTCACTTTCAAGGCCTGCTGTTGGTTTCCTGGGGCATGGCCGATGCTGTGCCTGGAGTGCGCTCCACTCTCACCCAGGTGTAACAGACCTTTCCCACTGACCTTCTAATGTTTTAGAACAGAAATTTGTTTCACCCCATCATTTTGTGGATTCTGCTGCCCTAGAATTTGTTTGGGGGCACTATTTAAAGTTGTTTAAAGGGGAATTTGGGAGAGTTTAGGGGATTTTCTCCACTATCTTGGCTCCACTCCCTCCACATGAGTTATTATTGATTATTAAACAAGCTAGTCTTCCTACCCAGCAGCTGGGGCAGCTCACTAGGCACAGTGGACATAGTATCAGGCCTGGAGTCAGGAAGACTTGCCTTCCTGCATTCAAATCTGGCTTCAGACACTTACTAGCTGTGTGATCTTTAACAAGTCATTTAATCCTGTTTGCCTCAGTTTCCTTATCTGCAAAATGAGCTGGAGAAGGAAATAGCAAACCACTCCAGTGTCTTTGCCAAGAAAACCCCAAATGGAGTCACGAAGAGTTGGACACCACTAAAAGAACTGAACAATAAAACTACCCACCCAGCCTGGGACCCCCCAAAGGAACAGCTCTTCTCTCCTGTGCTTAGAGCATCTCAGGCTTTATTCTCTGACTTTCTTCTCAGTTGATCCTAAGCCTTTCTTTCACATATTCATTCTTTCTCTCCTTTTTCTTACTATTTGCTCTTCCCTATCTCTCCTCTTTCTAATTTAGTTTCCTTTGATCTGTGGTTTGGTTGGACCATCATGCCCTTCAGGCTTTTGGTCTCTTACTTAACCCCAAAGCAGATAATCATAGGCGGATAATTTGAGTTTTTTGTATTTCTCTAGCTGACTCTCTTAGAGAAATAACAAGGTAGATAGTGAGCTGGACTTGAAGTCATGAAGACCTACGTTCAAATCTTGTCTCAGATATTTCTTAGTTGTATGACATGGGCAACTTAGCTGTCCTCTGTGCCTTAGTTTCCAAATCTATAAAAAAGGGATAATAATAATGCCTAACTCACATGGTTGTTATGAGGAACAAATGAGACAGTAAATGTAACAGCTCTCTGTAAACCTTTAAGTGTCACTTATCATCATCATCATCATCATCATCATCATCATCATCATCATTATAATCATCATCTTCTGCATTGTATGATGAACTATCTAAGGGAAAGTAGGCCTCAGGGCCTGGCCTCTGGCATGGCATGACCCCAGGGAAGGATGCCAACATTTAAATAAGGGGTGAGGTTATCCCCAAGCTGATGATGTCCGGGGCTGGGCACCCATCAGGACCCCTCTGTCTGATACATGCCTCCTTGAATATTGATCTGTGCTTGCCGCCTTTCTCAAGGCTGAAGAAGAAGCTGGCAGTCTGCCAGATGGGCATAGATTAGACATGGCATTTTAATGGAAGAGCCAGAGCAATATGGAAGCCGCAGTGTTTAGATGTCACATAAAGATGTCACGTAGTGAAGAAGCTTCCTAAACACCCAATCATCTTATTGAACGAAGTGTAGATAAAAGTCACCCTTCTAAGTTAGTGGGGAGACTTCTCTGGGATATGAAGTAAGTCATGAGTGATGACATGTGCATTTTTTGGAGCCTGCTGTATGTCTGTGGATGTATGCTGCCCCGTCAGCATAGTGTGGTACAAAAAACTCAGGATTTGGAGTTAGTTCAAAACCTGGCTGTGTCACTAATGACTTGTGTGACCTTGGGCTTCCCCCTCTGGGCCTCAGTTTCTTCATCTGTCAAATGAGGGAGTTGGACTAGATGATTAGTTTGGTCCTTGCTAGCTCTGAAGCTGTGACTGTCTGGACCCATGTGGATGGCCACTGAGAGGACGGAGTGATTGGACCCTCAGCACTGGGTCTCAGAAGAAGACAGGGCGTTGGGTTGTGGTTTGGAGGGATTCCTGAATGTAATTAGATGTAGAAATAGACCCCTAAGTCTTTCCTCTCCTCCTTTCCCTGTGGGTACCAGTCCAGGGGTGGAGGGTAGGGAAACAAGGGACTGGGGAAAGGTCTGGGCATCCCCAGCTTGGAGCTGGGGAGGGAGTGGGAATGACCCTAGAGCCCTCAAGATTTCCCCATCTTTGTTACAGATGGGCCACCCCATCATGGCCTCGGCGACACCCTCCCCTCTGCCTCTGCCGCCACCACCGCCCACCGGAGCAGCAGCCGGTGAGTGCCAGGCTAGTCTGCTTCTCACTTCCTGGGGGGATGGAATAGGGTGGGCTCCATGCCTGAGGACAGCCTCTTCCCTTTCCCTCGACCCCTTCCCACTTCCCTCTAGCCTCAGACTGCTTCCCTAGAGCCAGAAGGGCAGGAATAAGTCTTTCCTAGTATGAGGGCACTGGAGACCAGGATGGCCAGATCAGAAGGGGTGCCCAAGGCGGGGGAGGGCATCTCTAGATGGGATTCAGAGCAGATACCTATAATCAACTCATTTATCTGAGCTTGTGGAGGAAGCAGTGGTGTGGATCAGTGGGCAAGTAACGTGCTTGGCTTTCAGTTCAACGCATCACATGTTTATTAAATACCTACTTTGTGTAAGGCCTTGTGCTGTGGGGATGCAGTGTGCCTAGGTAAGGGGGGAGAGCAGAGAGGTGGAGGCAGTCTCTATCTCCCAGGATGGCTTCCAGGCTCCCCAGCCTAGACTAGACCCCGAGGATGAGAAGAGTAACAGCATGGTGTAGTGGAAAGAGACCTGGGCCTGGAGTCAAGAAAGATGTGGGTTCTAATCCTGCTCCAGACACTTCATAGCTGTACGATTATGGGCAAGTCACATAACCTCTCAGCCTCACTTTCTTCATCTGTAAAATGGGGTATAGTTTTGTACAACCTACCTCACAGGGTTGTTGTGAGGAGAGTGCTTTGTAAGCCTTAGAGCGCTAACAATATGTGAGTTATCATTACCATTGTTACACAGGTGGAAAGTAACAACCTCTATCCTCAAGAAGCTTACTCTCTAATTAGTGGCCAATGCAGCATGTGCAGAAACAAATAGAGTGGAAGGCAGAATGTATAAGAGCAAGGGAGAGGGGTTGCGACCCACAGTTTAAGAGGCACTGAAGGGGTTGCGAGTGGAAAATGTTTAAGATCTAGTCTAGATGGTCCAGATGAAGGGCCCTGAGACCATTTTAGGAAGAAGAGATCACTTCCCCTTGGGGGAGGACATTCAGGGAATGCTTCATGGAAAAGGGGGCTCCAAGTCAGGTCCTGAGAAGGATTTTAACAAGTGGAAGTGAGGAGGGGGTGGGATACAGGGGTGGACGGTGCTTTGAGCTAAGAATCGTAGACAGAGCTTTACAATCATGGAATCTGGTCCCCTAATTCCATGGGTGAGGAAACAGAAACAGAAGAGAAAGTGACTTGCCCAAAGTCACATAGTTAGCGAAAGGCAGGATAGGACTTCAACTAAAGTCCTATGGCCCTACTGGTCCTCCTTCCACTTCACCATGCAGTAATGGTCTTCTTCCCGCCTCCCTTCCTCTCTTTCCTCTCCTTCCCTCCTGTCTTCTTCCTTCTTCCCCCATCCCTTTCTCCTTCCTTCTTTCCCTCCTTCCATCCCTCCTTTCCTCCCTTCTCTTCTCCTTTCCTGAACTCTATGTGAGCTTCCTAATCATGCTTTGAATGAGCCCATAATAAAATGGGCTTGGAGTGCCTTGGGGGAGAGGGTCCTGGAAGAGGCCTCTAGAGCTAAGAGGAAAGAAGGCTGGGATGTACTTGTTCTGTGGGGAAGCCGCTTCCTGGGGATAGTGGAGAGTTGCTGCCTGCCTTGAAGCATCCCACCAGGTCCAGGCGTGATGTAGGACATCCTTGGCCTTTGGCATCTACCCAGGAAGGGGAAGGTGGGGGAAGGGCTGGTGCTACCAAGGAGAAGCCTAGGGACACAATCTCAGGGGCTACAGATTCCAACATGTACTGGAGCCAGTTCATGTGGGACATTGCATGCTGGGACCCATGCCCTCCCTAGAAATAGATGCACCTGGTGTAGCAGGACAAAGTGCCCATGTGAAGCCCTCTTAGACTGCAGCTGGGAGGTGGTGTTAGTGGTGTTGGAGGAAGCACAACTGCCTAGGTGGCTTCGGGCCACTTGGGAGGACCTTCCAAAATCAGGCCCCTTGGTCTCCCAGCCCTGCCTTGCTATGTATGTGCTCTGAGTCAGAGACATGGCCCAAGGCAGGACAGGTAGTCCCTGCCCTCCTGTGGAGGGAAATCCCAATGGCCTGAACTTCTCTGGCAGTGATGGGTAAGGGTAGTAAGAGGTAGTGAGAGGCAGGAGAGGTGGGAGCTGGGGCTGGATACGGCAAGATGCCCAGCATGTCAGGCAGAGCTAAGCCAGGAGGCTTCTGGGGCCTTCTTTCCGTCCTCCACTAGCTCATCACTAGCTGAGTCAGAGGGACTGGGTGCAGAACTCCATTCTGCTACTTACTGTGTGACCTTGGGCAAGTCATTGTCCTCTCTGGGCTTCCATTTTTCCTCATCTGGAAAATGAAGAGGTTGAACTAGATGATCTCTGAGATTTCTTCCAGTTCTTAATCCCGTTATCCCTTCTTAGCTCCCTTCGCCCCCCTTCCCTGATCCACTAGGGCAGCTCTTAGCCATGCTGGCCTTATAGTAGATCAGCTCCTAACCTGTTGGTGTGTTGGTGATTCTTTGCAGCTACCGGGATGGAGGTGGTGCAGAATTCCCTCTGGGTTCACCACCGCTGCTGCTCCGGGGTCGGTTCCCCAGCCCTTCGGATGGGAGGGGCAGCCGGGCACCGTGGGAACGCCCTCTCTGTGTGGACAGAGGGGCCGATGTCAGGGAGGAGAGCACTTTAGAGAGGCCGTCCAGCTCCAGGGAGTCTGGGGCCCCATTCTGTCCCCGGGAGGCCTCCTCTGTCAGCGAGTCCAAAGCTGTACACACTGTGAAAACTCACACTGAATTGGGAGGGGGGCCGGAGCTCCGAGGCGCTCCTGAGATTGCAGCTGAGTCCCCTGCTCCCCTGGGGTCCTGGGAGGACAGGCGCCCCTCTTCTGAACCAAAGCCCCTTGACACTTTCCACAGAGAGCACTTATCGAAGAACAAGAAGGGCATCGTGAGGTTTGATTGGTTCTCAGACCCTGACGAGCATGCCCACTATAGGGAAGAGGGCCAAGGACTAGACGGTGGGGTCGGGCAGTCCATGCGAGTCCAGCCCCTGCGAGAGGCGGCTCCCCCGCTGGCCCTTCCGGGTTTCAGGAAAAGCCCTGCTCCTGGGTTAGGCACGATCAGAACCCTGGAGGCAGCAGTGGTCACTGAGAGGAAGGGGCTGGTGGCAGAGCCAGAGGCGTCTCAGAGGAGCCCTCTTCCTGAGCCCCACCCTGAGTGGGTCCTGCCCAGGCCGGGTCTTCAGGCCGGCCCCGAACTGGCCATCAGTAAACAGACATGGACAGTGAATGAGGAAGACTCAGTGGAACGGCTGTCCCTGGAGCCCCCACCTCGTGGCCCCTATGACATTGAAGTGAGGCCCTATTTCTGTAACTTGGTAGAGGAGGTTGACAAGGAGGCACTGGGGCAGGAAGAAGACCCTGCTGTCTACACTTGCATTGAGTGTAGCATTTACTTCAAGAAGAAGGAGCATCTCCTGGATCACATGATGCAACACAGCCGAGGCCCCGGGCAGGACCCTGTAGGTGACTCCCGAGGGGGACAGGGGCAGTTCTCCTGCAGTGAGTGTGGCTGGGCATTTGGGGACCCTGGCACTCTGGAGCAGCATCGCCGGCTCCACCAGGAGTCTAGGGAGAAGATTATTGAGGAAATTCAGAAATTGAATGAGTTCCCAGATGAAGGACGAGACGCTCGACTCCAGTGCCCCAAATGTGTGTTTGGCACCAATTCTTCCAAGATCTTTGTGCAGCATGCCAAGATGCATGTCAGGGAGAGGAGGGACCAAGGGGCTAAGAGCCTGGGCCTCTCTGGCCACTCAGGAGGTGAGGCCCAGGACAGTCCTGGCCACCTTGCCTACAAACACTTCAGACCCAATGAGCCACCAATAGCCCAGGGACCATCCCTAGGGCTGGGAAAGGGCCTCCACAGTTGCATCCTCTGTGGTTTCCCGGCCCCTAATGAAAATGTTTTGAAGGAACATGTGAAGTATGCCCACTCTCACCAGCCCTGGGGAGATGTTGAAGCTTTCGAGGATCCAGCCAGCCAGCCTGGAACCAGCCGTGACACCTACAGCCCTGCTCGGCTAGCCCGAATGCCTGATGTGGACTATTTTGGCAAAGCAGACCGGCTGTTTGCTCCAGCATGGCAGGAAAGCTCTGTTCATTATGATCCCACCCCTGCCTTTGCCCTGGGACACCACCGGCTGGACAGGAGTGGTCGGGTAAAGAAGGGTTTTCCCACCCCTAGCTTCCATTCAAGAAAAATGCTTCCTTATGGTTCCACCCACAAGACCTTGGGAATGTTGCCATTCTCCTCGGCCAAAGTTTATAGCCCCTATACCTTGCATCCTAGTAAAAAAAAAAGTATGGCCCACCTGAAGGACCTGGAGAGTGACATGGGTCAAGACTTCCTCACTGGGTGGGAGGAGCTCAGGCCCCCAGGGTCATATACCAGTGACCTGGGGAGCATGGAGGAGGAGATGTCTTTAACCACTGAGATTGACTTTCCTCAGAACCGAAGCTTTAACCCTGTCACCATCCCCCAACCTGCCTTGGAGCTCAAGAGGACTTTTCGAGATGCCTTACAGAAGGCCAAGTCCTCAGAGGCACAGCAGCACCAGCTGCGGAAGATGGTCCCCATCGTCCTTGTGGAGGAGATGAATCTGCAGCCCCCGCGGGGAGCTTTTCAAGCCCAGGGTCGGTTGACAAAGGCCCAAGGGGCCCCCTCTTCCACAGAGCTCATGCTGGATGGGCCTATCCCACTGGATTTGTTGCTGCTGGACTCCCCGCTCGAAGGGCCCTTGGGAATTGACGACCTCTTTGACTCAGATTCCCCCATGCTGAAGAATGAGGAGAGGAAGTGCCCTTACTGCCCAGACAGGTTTCACAATGGGATCGGCCTGGCTAACCATGTTCGTGGCCACTTGAACCGTGTAGGGGTGAGCTACAATGTCCGGCACTTCATTTCTGCAGAGGAAGTGAAAGCAATCGAGCAAAAGTTCTCCTTCCAAAAGAAGAAGAAAAAAGGTAGTATGTAATCAATTTGAGAGTCTCCTAATTTAAAACAAGTATACAAAAACAAAAGTGGGATTAATTGGCACCCTCCTTTCCATGGAGATAGGTATGTATATGCTGTCCAACTGGGGATATGGCCTTACTCCAAGGCGTGGCCCTGGGTATGGCTCTAGACCTGGACAAAAGGTCACACTGTTATACAGGGACCATCCAAGCTTCATCACTCAGTGGGAAGGGGACAGAGGGGGAGAGATTGGGCAGAGCAAATTTTCCATGTCTTATGTGCTGAGCCCCACTCCCCCTCAACAGAACTAAGCTGGACAGGACCCCAGATAAAGGAGGAGTGAGGGGAATCTGTTGTTGGGTATCATATCATGGGCAGGAGAAACCAAGGAGCATCTTAGTTGCTGGGTTATCCATGACTGCTCCAGTAAGAAGGAAGGCTTGAGAAAGGATTTGAAAGGGGATGAAGGGAGAAGTATTGGCAGGGGGACCCAGCCAGCCCTCCTGGAACCAGCCATGATGCCTACAGCCCTACTCAGCTGGCCCAGTTTCCCAGCAGGGACTATTTGGGCAGGGGTGGGGCAAAGGAGGGCACAAAGGACTAGAAGGTCAAGGGGATATGGGGAGTGTGCACAGCTGAGTCCAGGGAAGAGGTGCCATCGGGGGGAGAGGGGGAGGCAGATAGAGGCTACGTTGTTAGTCCCCAGAAGTGGTTCAGGGCTAGGAGATCCATGTCTGACTGGCTGTCCTGCTCTTCTCTCCACAGTTGCCAACTTTGACCCCAGCACATTCAGCTTGATGCGCTGTGAGTTCTGTGGAGCAGGCTTTGACACCCGAGCAGGCCTTTCCAGCCATGCCCGGGCTCACCTGCGAGACTTTGGCATCACCAACTGGGAGCTCACCATTTCACCCATCAACATTCTCAAGGAGCTGCTGGCGGCCTCGGCGGAGCGCCCTGTGTTGGTAGCCCCAGGCCCAGGGGAGCCTGGGTCCCCAGGCTGTGAGCGGGAGATGCTGGGCTTTGGCCCACCCAGCCTGATGACTATGTCTGAGTGCAGAGGGCGGGGCTCGCCACTCTCTCCCTTCCCCCAAGCCTGGGGTGATGACTTGGGGCCAATCTACCGAGATGGTAAGAGAAACCCGGGCTTCCTCCTACAGCAAGATGTGTGCCTCCTGACTGGTTCCTGGGGAAAGGGGAGGGAGCCCAGGCTCTTTGACTCCCAGAGGTTCCTGACTAGCTTTTAGTCTGGAGCAGGTTGGTTTCATGAAGTAGAGGAGGCCCTGGTCTAGAGAAGAGACACCGTACAAGGTGGAGACTAGATTTTAGGAGTTTAGGTTCCTTAGTTATTGGTCTTCCCTAATTCTAGTATCTCCCACATTTGCAAAGAGCTTTTCCTACACTTGAGCCTACAGTCTCGCTTCTCTAGATCATGTCCATTGTACAGACATCTTTAAATGCAGATGGCATTGGGCAGGGAGGCCCTGTATGCTCAGCCCTGAGTTGGATACTGTTGGGGAGGCAGAAGGGGACATAGTCCTTCCTTCCCATTTAGTTTGGTTGGAGATTTGTAACACAATTGGAGGCCGAAGCAAGGTTGGCTGTGGTCATAAGTCGTTAAGAGTAGGGGCAATATCACAGGGTGACTGGACTGTTGAGCCTGGAATGCACCTTCTCAGCCATCTACTCACTTTACATGTAAAGAATTCAGGGCCAGAGAGATTAAACAGCTGGTCCAGGGGTTGCACAGGTGGTAATTAGCCAGTATGCAAACCAAGGTCCTTGGACTGCAAACCTTATGCTCTTTTCCATTGTACTGTACAGATAATGCATGTGGGCTGTGGGAGTCCAGGGATCTTCATGGAGGGGTGAACTGGGACTGGAAGTATGGGTAGGATATGGATAAGGTAAAGAGAGGCTGTGGAGAGCCTTGAATGCCCCTGACGTGATCAGCTGGGTCTTAGGTGATTAGGCCAGTAGCCTGGGGAAGATGAGTTGAAGGGGGAGAGGCTAGAGACAGAGAGAACTATGAAAAGGCTGGTGGATTAATCTGTGTGAAGGAGATGAGGGCCCTGACTAGACTGGGGATAGTGGGGATCTAGGATTTAAAAAAAAAAAAAGGAAAATGGCCCTGAGCCAAAGAAGATAATGGGGCTGTTTACAGCAGAGATACCTGGAAGGGGAGGCCTGCTTTGGGATTGTTTTGGGGGCATAGGGGTGCTTCTCTCGCATGCCAAGGTGACCCTTCTTGCCTTAACCTCTTGGTGGAGATGGTATCTCTCCAGGCTCCCCAGCAGGACTCTCTGAGGTATTGGCAGGGGCCTCACTAATCTCTGGGCCCTCTCCTCTCTAGAGACCATCAGCAGCCCTGGTCAGGCCCTTCCAAGCCCACTTGTTTGTGGTGGTGCCCAGGCTACTTCTCCTTTGGTTTTCGGGGTGTGCTTGCTTGTTGATCTGGAAAGCCTAGTCTTGTCACTGAGCCCTGGGATAAGACCTACCCTAGCTTGGAAACTAGATGAGGAATTGCAAAGATGTTTTCCACAACTCCCAGCACTAAAGTTCTGTGACCCCTCACTAAAGCTTGTAACCCTAGGGCACAGAGCTGGAAGCTGCTTCCTCCACATATGGATATCAAGTTTTGGCCAGTGGTCAGTCAACTAGCATAGAACCTACTATGTGCTAGGCACTAGAGATACAAAGAAAGGCTAACAAACAAACAAAAACAGTTCGGGCTCTCGAAGAGCTCTCAGTACACGGAGCCATCTTTCTGTAGCTGTCCTTGGCCCATGCATGGAGGGTGGGAGTGCGCAGTGTCCCAGGGGTCTGGGGGTGTAACACTAGCCCTGTAGTGCAGAGGTTCTTAACAGTTTTTGTGTTAGGGACCCCTGTGTCAGTCTAGTGAAGTCTGTGGATGGACCCCCTCCTCAAAATTTTGTTTGTTGCCAACATCTCTAAGTAAAGGAAATGCCAAATTTCAGTTAGAGGTTAGGGAAAACAAAGATTTTTTTTCTTCCTTCTCAAGTTCATGGTAGATCCCAGGTTAAGAAGCCTGTTCTCAAGCCACCTGAGTACCTGGCTGCCCAGCGCCATCTGCTGATCCTGAAGAAACTGTTGGGATTCTTGCCTTGCCTAGGGAGCTGGCTTCAGGCCTGCAGGGTATTACAGTATTTTAGAACTGAACTTTTAAAACCATCAAGTCCAACACCTTCATTTGATAGAGCAAGGAGCTAAGGCCCAGAGAGGGGAAGTGATTTTCTGAAATCTCACAGGTAACAGTGGCTGAACTAGGATTAGAATGCAGGACCTCCAACTCCATTTCTGCTCCCCTACCAAGATCTGACTTGAGGTCTTAGCTTCTTCCCTGTGGAGTTATTGGACCCTACCCTTCACCCAAAAAAATCTAGAGAACCAGTCCCTGTGTTTCAGCTGCCCCTAAGCAGAACTGTGGTATTTTCCTAGTGAATCAGTTTTCCCCTTTCTCTCTTGCTGGGACAGAATTTCCAGAGTTTGGGTTCTGATCTTAGCCCTCATCTGAACAACAATTTCAATTTTTTCCTCCCATACCCAGAATTGCCAGGCTTATTGGAACTGGTCAAGAGCTTAAGTTGATTATCAGTCTCAGGTCCTTGATACACAGGGGCAGGCCAGTATCTCATTCTTTGGGGATTTGTGATCCTTCCCTTGGGATCGGCATGCCAGCTTCCTTTGGTGGTGCTGGTAGATTGGATGGGGTATCCGTTCTCAGAGGCCTGAGCCCCAGTTTCTCCCACTACTGTGTGTCAGTCTTCCTTCCTCTGTGGACATTGTCTCCCCAAGCCAAGGGATGGTGGCAGCTCCCTCTGGCTGAGAGCCTTGTCTTTACTGCCAACCTCCAGGGGAGTCAGCTCACCCTCAGGCTGCAGGCTTCCTGTGACATCCTCTTCTCAGACTCTCAATGAAGAGAGGGTGCGTGGCTTCCCAGAGCACCAGGAGGCTGCTTTGGGAGACTGATGTCTTAGGGCACAGGGAGAATCTGGGGTCCGACTTTTAGACTTACTCTTGTGGGCCTTCAAGGGCAGGAACTGAGAGCACTCAGTGGAAGTTGTAGAGAGGCAGAAAGGCCGGTGGTGACAGAAAGAAAAAACAAACAATAAACTTTCTAACGATGAGAACAATCCAGAGGTGGAGGCAGGCTACCTTTGGTGGTAATGTGTGCTCCTTAACTGGTGGAGGTACTGGGCAGAGGCTGGATGGTCCCCGTTGGGGTTCTGGTAGAAGGGATTTCTAATCAGGGGGTGGGTTGGACCTAGATAGGCAGAGGTTCTTTCCAACCCAGATTCTGTACCAGATGTCTCCCCCCCCCCACCTCTTTTCTTGAGGATTCCACAGGTGCCTCAGGAAACTGGGGCAGAATTGTGGATCTGTCTAGAGGTGATGAGCTTGCAGTCGCCTGAGGTCTTCAAGCAGGGGCTGGATGGCCACTTGCAGGGTCTGCTACTGTGGAGGTTCCCTTTGTGGATAGGTTGGACTAGCCACAACCACCTTCCAGTTCGGAGACTGTGGTCAGAGACTTAGGGCTGAGAGCATCCAGCTTACGGGGCCTTGACCTGGAGCCCCAGTAACTGTTTTTTAACGAGTGGTTTGTTTTTTTTTTAATAACTGTGTTTCCATATAATTGTTATCCTTTGTAATCCTAAGTATCTTATTTTGTATTTTATTCTGAGAAAGGGCTCACAGGTTTTAAAAAATTGCCAAAGACGTTCATGGCACAGACTGTTCTAGCTCAGCCCCCTTATTTGCAGATGGAGAAATTAAAGCGCTTGGGGGGTGGTGGTGACTGCTAGTATCTTATATGGGACTAGCCACGGGTGTCCGGCGGGGCGCACCCCGGGGAAGCTACCCACCACTGGTGGGGGGAGGGAGCGAGGGAGGAGGCGACCTCTTTGTTCCAGCCTCAGGGCCTGGCCTTGCCCTGCCCAGTCCTTTATAGTTCACAAACAGTAGCTCAAAAGCATTGGGTTTGGAGTCTGAGAGGGCCTGGGTTCAAATCCAGTTCCATCCGAGCCCCTGCCTTTGTGACTTCGGTCACTTTGTGAATTCTCTGTGTGCCTCGGTTTCCACATCTGTAGAAGAAGAGGAAGGTGGACGTAGTTGACTTGTGAATTCTAAGAATGGCTTTTCCCTCTAGAGCTGGGCTGGGAGGACCCGTGTCTTCTAGGCTGGGGGCGAGGCGGGGTAGGGTAGGATGGAGTTGGGGGAGGGAAGGGAGAGGAAAGGGAGGGGGAGCGGCCCTCTGGCGCTCGCTTGCTCCTGGCTGGCGGCTAGCTCGGTGCTCGCTCTCTCGGGCCTGAGCTGCTCAGCGGGTTTCTCCCGCCCCTAGCTTCGGGTGTCCAGGCGCCGGGGCGGGGCGGAGGAGAGAGGAGGGAGGAGGCCGGCGCTCACTCGGCGCTCGGCTGCTCCCGCCTGGGGCGGCCGCCCCGCGTGCGCCGGACCCAAGATGGCCGCCTCCACCGCCCAGTGCCGAGTGACAAAAGCGGACGGGAGGGCGGCGGCGGCGGCGGGGCCGCGCGGGGGGCCCCGGGAGCGCGCGCCCGCGGGGGGGCCGCCCCCGTCCCTCTCCCCGTCCCCTTCCCCCTCCCCGCCGCCTACACCGCCGCCGCCGCTGCTCCCGCCACCGCCGCCGCCGCTGCCGCCGCCACCGCCGAGGGACGGGCCCGAGCCGGGGCTGGGAGCTGGAGCAGGATCGGGCCCGAGCCCGGGCCCGCGGGCCGCACCGGGTGAGGAGGCCGCGCCGCGCCTCGTGGGGACCTGGGCTCTGGCCCTAGTCGGGGCTGGCGCCGCGGGCCGCCCCTTCCGGGAAGGCCTGGGCTACCGCGAGGCCCCGCTGGAAGAGAGGCGAGCGGCCCAGGGTGGGAGGTTGTGCGGAGCAGCCAAGCGAGCGCCTGGCTCTGTCGCCCGGGCAGGGCCTGCAGAAGAGGTCGGGATATTAGCCTGGAGCGGCTCTTGCGATCGCACACCCTAGGCGCCTCATCTTACAGGGAGGAAACTGAGGCCCACAGGTCAGGAGGGGCTTTCCTCTCCTATTTGTATTCCTATTCCTGTCCGAAATATAGAGCTTCCTATCCTTGCTGTTTCTGCTTCGATGATGGATGGAGCGTGGTCAGGCCGAACCTTTCCTCCTTTCTCAGTCCCAGCTTCCTGATCTGTAAAATGGGGGGAATTGGTCTGGATCACTTCTGAGCCCCTTCCCTGACCCAGAGCTCATCAGTCCGGTGCCCAAGGAACCCCACTGTGCTTTGGAGATCCTCAGTTTTCTCTACTGTAAAACCAAAGGGTCAGACTACCCTGGAATGGGGCGGTTCACCTCCCTCTGGGACGGGCCACCCCCTCACCCTGCAGGTCTCTGCCTGCCCCCAGTGGCGAGAAGGTGCCCAGAACAGAGGGAAGGAGGGAAGAAGGGAGGGAGCAGGAGGAGGAGGGAGGGAGGGCTGGCTGAGAGCGTGCAAGCAAGCCCTGGCCTGGGACGCAGAGGCCCTGGCTTCTCAGCTTGGCTCTGCCCTTTGCTACCTTTGTAGTCTCGGGCAAGTCTCTTTTTGTCTGTGGGCCTTTCATCAGCTCATCATTAGAAGATTTAAGGGTTTGGCTAGATAAACTCTAAGGTTCTTTTCACCTCTAAAATCCTGCTGATCATAACTAAGGTTGAGTTGGTTCTCCCTCTAACCTGCTGTAGACTATGTTATCTGATATCGGGGAGGACCTTCTCTGCCTTCCCTAGTCCCTAGAAGTTCATCATTGTGGCCTTACCTGTCACCTGATGGAATTGTTTGTCCCAACTTTTCCTGACAGATCTAATTACTATAGAAGTCACTTATTTACTCAGGGCTGCCTTCCTACCCCATGGCCCCAGCTAACTATTGTCATGCTTCTATTGGAAGGGCCTTGGGAGTGGGCCTTCCCGGGTGAAATGGAAACAGGGAACAATCCTAGTAGGGAAGATCCAATCAAAGCATGTAGGGTTATAAGATTTTAAAATCAGAGCTGAGATTGACTAGAGTTCATCTAGTCTAATCTCGTGACTTTGGATAAATCAGTCACCCTGTATGGGACTCAGTTTTCTCATCTGTACAATGAGGGGGTTAGACACGATGTTCTGATTTAATTGCCCAAGGTCACGCAGGAAGTAAGTAGTAGAGGGAAGATATATCTAGCTTCACTAACTCCAAATTCAGGACTCTTTACATCCTGATGCTCAGCTGGGCAAGGTATACAGGAGTTGGCTAGAGAGGAATGAATTTAAAATTTGTTTTGGCTGCGATAGATGTGGTACTTTGCAGCTCTCAACCACTCATGCGTGGTGTCTGATTTTGTGTAAGCCTATTGCAGCTCGAAGAGAACATGGGAAATGTAAAGTTCCCCCCTTTTTCTTTGGGTAAAATCTTGATTGATAAGGGTGCTTAGATTCTTCTGGCTTAGAGGTTTTCATTGGATTCTAGCTACCAATCCCAAGCCCCTGCCTTTGTTGACTCCAGGGTATTTGGGGCAGACTAAGGCTGTAGGGAGACAAGATGAAGAGATCCAAGTCTTTGACACCAGGACCGTAGGCTTGGCTGATATCTACCATGTCAATATAGGGATGCATTGGGTCTCGTGGGCACCAGGAGAAAAACATAGGTGTTCTGTGATGGGTAGCACTTGGTTAATGGTTGTCTTCTGTGTTAGCCTAGTGTGTTTAATGTTCCTTCACCCTCTTGACTATTCAGTCTGAATACATGTGTGTGTCTCTCTCCTAATATTCCCTCCGTTGGCAGTTCTGGCCTCTGAGGAAGAAGAGATGGTGGCTGTGGAGCTGGCCTCACCCCCGCTCCCAAAGAAGAGTGCTCTTCCACCTGGGCAGCTAGAGCAGACCACCAGCAGGTTGGGTAACAAGATGTCTCCAGAGATCCCCCATGGGAGCAAACAAGAGCCCCCAGATCTCAAAGGTGAGTTTCTTCCTCATCTGAGACTACTGAGGAGGCTATTGACTGGAGATTCTCCATTCCCTCTATCCCCCACATATGCGCTTTGCTAGCGAGGGTGCTTTAGAGGTTGTTAGAGTCATTTATTTTGGTAAATTCTCACTGAGGACTGGTCATGTAGGGATTTCATTATGAGGCCACCAGCCCTCTGCTTAGATATTCTCCTCTTTGCCAGTCAGAGGGCTTGGTAACCAGCCTAAGAATTCACTTCTATAGCAACTCTGGATTGAGTCAGTTGATCATCTACTGTATCATCCTCATGTAAATATGGCAGTCCCCTGGGGCCAGGCCTCAAAGGTGCCACCTCAGGTGTTTCTCTTCCCAGCCTGACCTCATGTGCCTGCCTTTTCTATGTCTGTGTCTCTTTCTTGATTTCCAGCTCAGAATCTGACAACATGTGAGGTGTGTGGTGCTTGTTTTGAGACTCGAAAAGGCCTTTCCAGCCATGCGCGCTCCCACCTTCGGCAGCTAGGCGTGGCTGAGTCTGAAAGTAGTGGAGCCCCCATCGACCTGCTGTACGAGCTGATGAAACAGAAAGGAAAACCCGACAGCAGTCCCCTGCCCCCACCCCTGGCCAAGAAATCCGGCTCCCCGAAGGAGGCAGCTGCTGCCTCTCCCCGCCCAGGCCTGCTGACCCTCAGCAAGGCAATTGACAGACCCCCCGATACCCCCATCAACAAGGCCATCAAGTCACCCCCTGGCTTCTCATCTAAGGGCCTTTCCCACCCACCAGGCTCCCCTCTTCTCAAGAAGGTGCCGTCTGCCTTGTCGGGGTCCCCCCCACCCAAGAACCCTGAGGACAAGAGCCCCAAGCTGCCCCTGAGCCCCCTATCAGGCTCCCCGAAGGCGCAGTGGCCCCAGCCAGAGGATGAGGGGCCCCTGAACCTCAGTGAGTTGGGATTTTTTAAGCTGGGTAAGGTCAAGGAAGTTTGGGAGGTGGGACAGTTGGGGGAAAGGGATTGGTGGTGGGGAGGGGGCTATGTTGCTACTAGGAGGCCAGATTTCAGACAGCAGGACTGGTGCTTCTTCTCCCCTAGAGGGAGTTTCAGCTTGAGCACTTGCAGCTCGTGTTAGCCTGTGCATCTGTCTGTGATTGAGGGCTAGGATAGAGCAGTTTGTCCAGTGGTACCATAGGTCCCACTTGTTCTCATCCCCCACTGCTTTTCTTTGCTGCTGGCCCCCTGGGCTGCAGCTGCTGAGTGGGGCCATCTCTCATATTCCTGATCTTCCTCTGGGCCTGAGACCGGGGAGACAGCTATTCAGACATCCAGATTCCCCTCCTCCTGGATTCTGTCTGTTGATCCTTCCCTGTCCTGTGGCCTGGCTTTTCATTATGCATCAACTTGGTCTTTTTTCCCTCCAGGTCTGTGTGAGGCTAGCCAGGGCCCCTCTTATACTACCAGTAGCCCAGTTTTACCATAGTGATGCTGGAGGCCTTAGAGGGCCCATGGACTCATTTGCACAAAGAGAACCAGAGTCAGGGCAGCTCTTCCTTCTCATGGGCCTCTCCGCTGGCCTTCCCATGTCTCTGGAGAGCCCTTGCTGGGGCTGTGTGCTCCATGGCAGACCTCTTCTTTTGAGAGTTGGCTACGACCTCCTGGGTTGGTTGAGCTCTCAAAGAAGAGCCACTGGGTCTGACTCCTTGTGGGGGCCCAGGGCAGCTCTTGCTGAATCCCACTAAGTCCCCTGTTACAGCTTTACTTCTACTTGGGGAATACATAGGTACCCCACCTAAGAAGCATCCTTTATGAGGGTAGGACAGCAGGGCCAGCTGCAGGCTTGCCGTTTGCTTGACCCATTGAAGAACCCACCCTAGTCCTGAGAGGGCAGCCGAATACGTACAGCTCTGTCTCCTTTACCCTGGGCCTGTCACCCATCTAATTCTGCCTCCTTAACTCCTCCAATACAGTGGCTTTCCAATCATTCCATTCCCATGGGTGTGTGGGGTTCCCTCTGTCAGCTGTTATGCTTGGCTCTGTACCATTCACCAGGTCTGGGTTCTTGGCTTTGACCCAGGCAGCACACCCTGCCCTGCATGGCATCCCATGACTGGAGCCCTGGGCCTAGGGTCCAAGTTTGTATGGACATGGTGAGGGGCTCAGACTTCCATTCAGTTGAGCTACTGCGCCTCACTCTGAAATCATGGAGCTTTTGTCTTCAGACTCTTGATGTACAGAGTTGGATTCCCACCTCCCCTCCCCCGTTTGGGGGGGGGGGATTGTCCCTGAAGGACAGGTCAAAAAAACTCTCCAGAAATGAATCTTTGGTTAAAATCTCTAGTCCTGAGTGTCTCCTACAGTCAAGGAATCAGCCAGATTCTGTGGCTTTTACTGTTTTTTTGCCAGGAACTCTGGCATAAGTGGCTGAAACAGACTTAGTCTTCTGGACCTTCCATTGCTGTGGCTCCCCAGGGCCTGGCTGGGGTGGGAACAATAGTTTCCCCTTTCCTGGGGGACCAACAACATGGCCCCAGGGGAGCGGGCATGGTGACCCCCCCCTATGTTTTGTCTCCGCAGCTTTAGATAGTGATTCGGGCAGAGAGCTTGATTGCCAGTTGTGCGGGGCCTGGTTTGAGACCAGAAAGGGCCTGTCCAGTCACGCCAGAGCCCACCTGCGCCACCTGGGGGTGAGCGACCCGGATGCCAAGGGATCCCCCATAGACGTGCTTCACGAGCTCATCAAGAGCGACGGCTTCCAGACCCGCCTCCCAGCAGAGCGGGAGGTGCTGGCAGAGCCTGGGCGGTCTGGCCTTTCGGCCCTCCGGCCCTCGGCCACGGCTCTCTCACTGCTCTCCCCCCCGCCCGCCAAGAAGCCCAAACCGAGGGCGTCGGGTGAGGCCAGCCTTCGGGGGAAGCAGGATCTCTCTGCCAGCATATTCTGGGCCTCAGACGTGGAGCTGTCTCCTCTCAATCTCTGTAGGTTCTCTCTTCCACTGTCTCTTCTCCCCTCCAGTCCCTGCCTCCCCCTTGGGGGTCCAGGGAAACTTTTATCACTTCCCACTTGAGGGAAGGGAACAAGAAGGTCCATCACGTGGCTGGGCTTTTCTTTACCCAGGGGCCTGGGTTGTCACTGACTAGGAGGCTATTAATTGCCTGCCTCCTCTGGGAGGGGACACCATGTTTATGGGGGCTCTCCTGGGAGGGGAACCCTTGGTTGGGTCTCCATTGAGGGAGCCATTCCCCTGTCTTTGGAGTTTCCCCTGCTCAGGTTCTTATCTTTGCCATCTGTGGCCATTCTTTGCCTTCTGAAGTCCCCAGGGCCCTGTGATCATTTGGAGGGCGGTGTGGGCAGTTGTATCCTCTACTTCAGAGGTCTCTTCTAATGACGGCACTAGCTGCTCATTCAGGACCCACCACATTTTAAGGAGTTTGGTCACTATGGAAGAATCTGAGTCTCCAAAACAAGAGCAACTTGAAGGCTACTGGCACAGTCCTATGAGACGAGAGGCCTAAAGCTGTATCGGCCTTCCTCCTGTACTCCAGTGGCCCTCCTCTGGTCCCATTGAAAAATGGGGAGATAGGTGGAGATGGCAGGAACTGTCTTGCAGGGGCAGCTTGCTTCAAGTGCCTTCCTATGGGGAGCATCTTTCATCCCCGTCTCCTCCTGAATCCCTATTCTCTCTGTCCCTCCCTGCTTCCTGCCACCCTGCTCAGGTAGCTTTCTGTGACCCTTTCCTGTTATAGTCCTGAATCGGCTAACTGATCTCCTCTTATCCTTGGTTGGCTAGGACCATCTGGTGAGGGGCTGGGGGTGGGGGAGGAGTGGTCAGGATTTTGATGATCAACTCCAGCCACAGTTCCCAGTAACCTTTCTTGCTTTCTCCTCTTCCTGTAGCATCAGGCCCGGAGCCAGTCAGGGACATCCGTTGTGAGTTTTGTGGTGAGTTCTTTGAGAATCGCAAAGGCCTGTCAAGCCATGCACGCTCCCACCTGCGGCAGATGGGAGTAACAGAGTGGTATGTCAACGGCTCACCCATTGACACCCTGCGAGAAATCCTAAAGCGCCGGACCCAGCCTCGAGCTGGAGGACCTCCCAACCCAACCTTACCAGGCCCAAAGGGACTGGCCAAGGCAATGGGTGGGGGTCCTGGGGGTTCCCTGGAGGCCCGAAGTGCATCAGAGCTGCATGTAGCTCCCCCGCCCAAGAAGCTGCAGCCATCTAGCAGTCCCCTGGGCCACTCACCAACCACCTCTCCGCCCCCAACTGCTCGGAAGATGTTCCCTGGTCTTCCACCTCCCTCCCTCCAGAAGAAACTGAAGCCTGACCAGATGCGGATGGAGATCAAACGGGAGATGTTGGCTGGAAGCCTGCATGGTGAAGGACACCCATCTGATGGACCCTGGGCACCTCGTGAGGACATGGCACCCCTGAATCTGTGTAAGTTATTTCATGAGTGATGAGGAGGGAAGTAGGAATAGAAGAAGGTAGTCAAGCCAAAGGCAGATAGCGACACAGAAATCTGGGAGCCTGCTAGGAATAGGACTGGAAGGTGCCCACCTTCTTAATGGCCAGGAGATCCAAGACAATGAAGAGAACCCTTTCCCTATTAAGGTAAATCTGCTAAGTTAATGCTTTCTAAATCTGGTTCCCACTGACCCAGGGCCCCATAGGGGTTACTAATTGAGTATGATTATGGTAAGCACTAGAAGTCCACTAGACAAGGGATTGGACATGCTTTGTCCTACTCTCTTTGACTAGAATCTGTTGAGGCTCTTCTGGAGTGCTTGGACCTGTAAAGGGCAGGAAACAGGGCCAAGGTTAGGTCCAAGGTTCAGGGGCAGTTAAGTCAGTCAGACACTGAAGGGAGAAGAGGTTTGTTCTAGAGAATGTACTGGATCAGAGCAAGCCCCTAGGAACTCTTCCTAGAACAACCACCAGCCTGTCAGGAGGTCAAGGCCTAGATAAAAGAGCCCAGGGAAACATAGCTTTCATACCATTAGGTGTGCTTGGCACCCTATACCTTTGGAAACTTCCTGTATCCATCGTCCTCCCTCTTTCCCTGCAGCTTCCCGGGCTGAGCCGGTCCGGGACATCCGCTGTGAGTTCTGTGGTGAATTCTTTGAAAATCGAAAGGGCCTGTCAAGCCACGCACGCTCCCACCTGCGGCAGATGGGGGTGACCGAGTGGTCGGTTAATGGTTCGCCTATTGATACTCTTCGAGAGATCCTGAAGAAGAAGGCCAAACCGTGTCTCATTAAGAAGGAGCCTGCTGCAGGCGAATTGCCCTCACCCCTGGGTGAGGATGGGCCCAAATCCCCTGGGAAGGTGCTTCAGGCCCTGTCTCTGACCCCATTGGCTGGTCGTCCTGGCAAACCTGGGCCTGGCTCTGCCAATGTACCCCGGGAGATGAGCCTCTCTCCTCTTGCCACCAAACCATCTACTGGTTTCCTCACCCCCATGGCGGCAAAGCGGCCGCTGCCTGAAGACCGACTTCTCTCTGGGGAACTGAAGCCTAAAACCTATATACAGACGGAGCTGCCTTTCAAGACTAAGACCATTCACGACAAAAGCTCACACACTTGTAAGTTGGGAGTTGGTAGGGTTGAATGAGAAGTGGGAATTCGCATAATTTTAGCTGTTGGTCACCTATCCAACCTTTCATTGTTATCCAGAGGTGAGGGTAGGTGTGTTCTCTTCACGAGTGGTGAGACCCTTGAAGGTGGGGGAGTAAGGGCTAGATATCCAGACCCTGCCTAGTTCATCTCTCCACCTGCCTTGTAGCAGGCCTTCTTTCCATCCCATATACCTACCCCTGGTCCTTCTAGAGTGGTAGTATCTCTCCTAAGTATCTCTCATCAAGCCTCAGAAGGGTCTGGGTATCCTGTGAATGGTATAGTGCCAGCTGGAAGTTGTCTCAGCAGAGATAACTTTCTACTGTCAAAGTTACAAAAAGGGCCTAAATATGGTGCAAGAGGGGTGAGTCCAGAGTCATTGGAACACTCTTGTTTTCTCCAGGTGTATGCTGTTCTTTGTCTAGCTTTCTTCTGATAACTGACAAATGCTTTAAGGATTGCAAAGCACTCGTTCCGTTTTATGTCACAACACTTCTGTGAGGCAGGTAGTACGAGTGTAGCTGCCTTCATTTTGTAGAGGATAAAACAAGCTCCCAGAAATCAGGTTGTCCTTGGTCCCACAGCTAGCAGGGGCTAGAGGCAGAAATCAAACCCAGGTGGTTCTGGATTCTTCAAGTGGCCCTGTATGCTCATCCTCCCCTCCTTTTCTGCCCACAGCCAGCGAGGCCTGTTGCGAGCTATGTGGCCTCTACTTTGAGAATCGTAAGGCATTAGCCAGCCACGCTCGGGCTCACCTGCGACAGTTTGGGGTGACAGAATGGTGTGTGAATGGCTCCCCAATCGAGACCCTGAGTGAGTGGATCAAGCACAGACCCCAGAAGGTGGGGGCCTACCGCAGCTATATCCAGGGTGGCCGGCCCTTCACCAAGAAGTTCCGTAACTCAGGCCACGGGCGAGACGGGGACAAACGAGTGCCCCTCACGTTGGCTCCCAACAGCCTCACCCTGGTGAACAAGAACCTGGGGGGTGAGCTAGGATCTGGGGAAGCAGGCCGGACTGGAGATGGTGGTGAACGACCCCTGGCATCCTCCCCTCTGGCTTTGGTGAAGGCCGAGGAGCACCAGCGTCAGAATATCAATAGTGAGTGTTGAGCTTTGATTAGCAGGGTGGGTAGGAGGGAGGCTTTTTCGCTGCTAGATCTGTTCTTAGTTGTGTGAATGGGGAACGAGTGTTTCTCAGCAGATCCCCTCCCTTTACAATGTTCTAGCTGCTATTTTGGGGTGGGGCTGGCATCTGAAAAGTTGGAGAGAGGGACGTGAGGGATGACTGACTTAAACATGGACATGATAGAGCTTGTTTGAGTTAGCTGCCCATCTCTTCTTGATCTAAAAATTCAGATCTTTTCTTACATTAGCATGGAGCTCTCCTGCTATAGGGAGCCAGTACCAAAGTGGCTTTTTCGAGTTGGGGGTGCTTTTCTTCCCTTTCTCTTGAATGCAGAGCTTTTCTCCCAGGATCTGGGGCTCTTACCTTTCCATTAACTTTGAGGGTCCAAACCTGGTCTCCTTGCAGGCTCCTCCTGTCTTTTCCCCATTTTGTAGGAGTCTGATTGGAGAGTTTGTATGCCTGTATGTGTGCATGCCTGTGTGTGGATATGGGGATCACAGACCTGCCTTGCTTGTCTGATGTTGATTCCATCCCTCTCCTGGGTAGAATTTGAGCGCAGACAAGCCCGACCTCTGGATACAACCTCGTCTCGGGGTGAGGAAGCCAGTGACTTTCAGCAGAAGCTAGAGGAAGTGCGACAGCCACCTCCCAGAGTAAGGCCTGTCCCCTCGCTGGTCCCCCGCCCTCCCCAGACGTCTTTGGTGAAGTTTGTGGGCAACATCTACACTCTGAAATGCAGGTGTGTTCTTCTGGGGACATTGGATCCAGGGGCAGGGAGGACTTGAGGGAGGATTCTTTGGGGCATTTAAGCTCTCAACTGTGAGGGTATGGTTCTGTGGTGTTACAGGCATAAGGGTAGCCACACAGCTCTCTAGGACCTAAAATGGTCGTATGTACTCTGCCAGTTTATGTACTTCACTTTTTTTTCTGGGCCTTTGGGCAAGAAGTCGCAGTGCCATCCCAACTCTGTAGTTCTTGTAGTTCTGTGCTATAGACATCAATGGGGAACCAGCTGGGGGCTCCTTAGATGTAGAGTCATTAATGCCCAGAGTGGCCCACCTGTCAAGTGCTCCGGGATAGATTAGAAAAGGAAATTTGGCAAATCTACACGCCTGGGAACCCTCCAGGCCAAAAACAGGTTCAGAAATGCCTCTTCCAATAATTAATCAGCCCTATTTCTGCTTAGAAACCATTAACTGTTCTTCCCTAGGACTCTTGTTCCTTAGGCTTAAAGTGAGTCCTCAGTTCCAGTCAGTTGTCATAGGAATTATGCCTTCCCGATTTGAATCATTAGCTCTTGTGTGGCAAAGCTAATATTTGAATGAGTTGGAACAATTCCTCTCATATCCTCTATATCCAGTCTTTTATTTGTCTACATCTGGGGGTCCATGAACTTATTTTTTAGTATTATTTTAAAAACCTTTTAATTTCCCGTTCCAAATTCTGTCTCTTCCTCCACCTTCTCCCCCACTCAATGAGAATGCAAGAAATATGCTACCCATTGTGCATATGAAGTCATGCAAAACATATTCCTACCTTAGTCATGTTGCAGGGGGAGAAAAGCAAGAAAAATAAAGAATGTGAAAAAAAATGTGCTGTACTCTGCACTCAGAGTTCATTGGTTTGCTGTCTGGATAGGGATAGTATTTTTCATCATGAGTCCTTTGCAATTAATTGCATGAACTTATTTTTAAAAATTTTTTTTATAATTGTGTTTCACTATAATTAGTTCCCTTTGTAATAGTATATATTCTGTTTTATGCACTTAAATTGCACTTTTATTTTATGCACTTAAAAGCATGATTCTGAGAAGGAGTTATTGGTTCCACCAGACTGACAAAGTAATATGATAGAACTACCCTGTGTTTTATGATGATTCTGGTACGGTAGCTCAGTCTCAGGCAGAGGTAGAAAGGCAGCAGAGGTGCCACCTTCAGGCAGGTAAGGTTACCTGTTGACCTTCAGAGCTGAGGATGGGGTGTGGGGTATGCCACATGTGCAGGTCCAAGGCAGGTGTGTGGGGAGGGCCAAGGTTTCCCTGCCCTTCTGAGTGTTCGGGAGGGTCTGGGGCCCCTCCCTGAATGACCGAGTTCTCTTCCACAGGTTCTGCGAAGTGGAGTTCCAGGGTCCCCTCTCCATCCAGGAGGAGTGGGTACGGCATCTTCAGAGGCACATCCTGGAAATGAACTTCTCCAAAGCAGAGCCCCGGCCAGTGGAGCCTGAGGCCCCTGAGGCACAGACAGTGGCCGAGGCTCAGTAATGGGAGGCAGTGTGAAGCATTCCAGAGCCACCTCTCTTCCTTTCCCTCTCTCTGTTGGTTTCACCCTTTCTCTCCACCAACCTCCTCTGTTCCGTTTTCAAAGGAGCAAGTCACAACCTCAACACTCAGGCCCAGGCCCTGGTGCCCTAAGCGTGAACACTACAGATGATGATGAGTTGTTTTCCTAGCCTTCCCTTCCTCCGTTCCTTTCTTCCTTGGGCTTGGAAACTACCCTAGCCAGGGTATGATAGTGCAAAGAGGACATTTCTCCCCACAGGTTTTAGGGCAAAACTCGTACCCATGAGCACTCGAGTATTGCTTATGCCAGGAGGGAGAGAGGTGGCTTGCTTCTTTCTGTCTGTGGCCAAGCAGATTAGAAATCTGCAGAGAGCCATAGAGGATAGTTCCTCTGTTGGGACCCTGAGGGCTGGAGCCAGAGCAAGGCAGTCAGTCTCCACTCAGTTAATTGTGTGTAGAATCCCAAAGCCCCTGTCTGTTTGCTGCCTCAGGAACCAGGTGGTTATTATTAACCACCTGGTTCCTCTTTTGCCCCAGGTTGGCTGCATGATAGTCCTCACTACTTCTGACCTCTCCCCAAACTCCCAGACACAACCCACCCTCCACACACTCCCAGGGCATCTTGTTTCATGGGGGAATCTGCCCTTCCCTACCCTCCTCCCTTCTTCCTTCCTTTTTTCCCCCGTTCACTATCCTATTAGATGCCCGGTCAAACGAGTGCATCATTCCCACGGTGCTTGCTCCAGGGCCCTCTCATGCCTGGTGTGGGGGTCAGCGTTGGCCTCAGGCCTTCCACAATGCCCAGGCGGGGGGAGCACTGATAGCCTCCAATGCCACGGAAATCACTGGTGGCCCCCTAAGCAGCCTGAGGCCCCGAGAGGGGTTTTCCCTGAAAAGAATTAAGCTCAGAGCTGACAGCTTTCTCCTGCCAAGTCATGTCCCCAAAGATCAGCAAGGGGGTACTTTAGAGGCCCCCTCCCCCTACCCCCACTCTGGGATGGGACTCTGTTTTTCCCCCATCTCATCCCTTCTTTCACTATTGCTTTTTATGTATAGCTTCCTAGACCTTCCACTTTTTTAAACTAGTTTTGTGTAGAGAATAAGGAGCATTGATTTTTATTTTGGAGTCCTGGGCCAAGTAAAGCCGGGAGGCAATTGACCTTTTAACTTTTTTCAGTGGCCACTGGTTATTAATGTACCTAGAAGTATGTAAATTAGATTAAATTTCTCTTCTGGAAACACATCTGGGTAGCTGGAGGGGTGTGTGTGCGTGTGTGTGTGTGCGTGTGTGTGTGTATGTGTGTTTTTCTATAGGGGTGACAAAAGAGAAACATACCAAGGTCCTTTCTAAGTTAGTGAGCCCTCGATGGGTCTGAGGGTGGACAAGTAAAAAGACTTCATTGCTTGGGAATTGCAGCCACTGATCTTTTCTAGAGACAAGTTAGAATTGGACCCAGGCCTCTAGGGGTCTTTGGACTCAAGTGCTAGGGGCATTGGAGGTGTGAAAGAGCTGCTGTACTTTTCTGAGTAATGAGGGGCAAAGCCCAGAGCATTTCTGTGCTATAGAAATGCCATCACTTTGGCAGAAGGGATCTGGCCGGTGGGCAGGAGTCCTGTGGTCACTTCATACGGAAGAAGGAACACTCCCCTTCCCCAGGGGGTTTATTGGAGTCTGAAGACTAGTGCTGAGAATGAAGTTAGCATTTTTGACTCAATAAAAGAAAACATTTTCTAACAATTAGAACTATGCAGTAATGGATGGAAATGGAAAGAAGCCCGCCATCCCCAGAGGTGAGAGAACAGCCTGCGTCCCTGCATAGTGGAAAGAACACTGGATTTGGAACCCAGCCCTGCTGCCTATTACCAGTATGACCTTGGGCAAGTTACAGTCCTACTTTAGACCTCAGTTTCTAATCTTTATTAGCACTGTACTTGGCACTTAGTAAGCCCTAAATAAAAGCTTTTCATTCATATGTAAAATGAGTGGGACTGCATGGTCTCAGAGGCCCTTTCCTGCTCTAGATTCTATTGTCTTCCATCTGGTGTCAGGTGTCTTGGAGGGGGTGGGGTGGACTTCTGAGGTCTTTTCCTCTTCTTTGAATGAGCCTAGATAGACTGCTTAGATTCTCTTCTCCAAGTAGGGGAATTGGGAATTTTTTAACCCCTTCTTGTTAGCTCCCTTCCCCACCTTATTCCCTTGACTGCCTCACCCAGAATACAAGACATACCAGGCAGGGTCAGATTATCTGAGTGGGCTTGGAAGTCTAGTATGGGTGCCAAGGGATGGTTTATTATGGTGGTCTATCATCTATTACATCCATCACCTTAAAAATCACTTCCTTTGGTAACCCACTAAGGACCTATGACTATATAAATAGTTTTTAAAGCCTAATTTTGCCTATGTAATATTTGAAGATAACATTCTCTTGGGTATCTTAATCCTAAAACCATTTTCCTTCATTAATTGTGCTATGACTTATAGTGTTCATGGATTTGATGAAAAGAGCAAATCTTCACCCTAGGAAAAAAAGTAATTAATTCGCTTGAAACAAATAATGCATTTAATTATTGGGTACTCTTAGAAATTCAGGCAATTATGTGTGACTCTAAACCCCTTCTAGTTACTGCATATGGCTCTCAGGATGTTAAACCCTTAGGTGGTATATTCTTGAACATTGATGATACAGATTGTCCTTCCTTATTTGTGAGAGAGTTATTCCATAGGACCTAGAGAATAGTGTAATTTAAATTCTGGGAAGTAGAGGAAAGCTTTTGAGTTTTAAGGACTAAACTACGACGTGTTAAGGAGATAACAGTTCTTGTCCTAATAGGCACATCACTACAAAGGGATAAAATATATGGCCTTTGGGACAGAACTTAGACATTACTTTTCTTGATGAATTACCATCTACACTGAACATTTGGAATCTTAAATAAACTGTCTTAAATGTATAACCATTATTTGTTTAATCGAATTAGGAGGGTTTTCTATTAAAATAGACAACTAGCATTTATTAATCATGTTATGTGCCAAGCACGGAAAAGTAAAAAAGAAAAAAAAAACAGCCCCAGTTTTCAAGGAGCTCACAGTTTAATTGAGGAAAATAATAGTGCTTTGAGATTTGCAAAGTGTTTTACGATTATCTCTTTATTCTCACAACAACCCTGAGAGGTAGGTATTATCCTCATTTAACATGAAGACATTCGAATTGAATTAGGAAGGTTTTTCTACTATAGAAAATCTTAGACCAGTAAAATATCCTATGCTGGAAAAATGGGAAAAGAGCTGCTCTTTCTGAGCCTATTTCCCCTTTTATAAAATGGGAGAAAAGTAGATAAGTTTACAGTTGTCTTAAGCTATATCTGAGTCTTCCTGGTGCCAACCCTAGATTTGGAATTGGGTTAAGGGTTCAAAGCATGGTCTCGTCACGCCTGTGTGACCACGGGCACTTTGGGGCTGGACTATATGGTCTCTATGGTCCTTTTCAATCTATGATCTTAGCTGCTATGAAACCCATCACAAACTTCAGAATCTGCATATAAAGGGTCCTCCAAAACACGCATGCGAGGAAAAAGAAGGGGATGACCGGGGGAAAGTTCACCCGATCTCCACAGAACTAGGGAACTGGGTGGAGCCCCCGGGGAGGATTTGGGGCCGTGTACCTGGAAAGTCGCTCACTCGAGCAAGCGGAGATGTTCGTTCCCCTGAACGTCCCAAGCAGCGTGCGTGGGATACGAGACAAGGACCTCGAACTGAAAAGTTCGAAGAAGTCCTGGAATCCAGTCGGAGGCTAGGGCTGCCCTCGGCCAGTGGTGGAATGGATTGCTGGAGAGTGTGGCCTGAAGCTACCCGCCACCTACTGGACCTGACCGGGACGTCTAGTTAGGAGATTCCACCTCGCCCTCTCTAAACTAACCTATGCCCCGCCCCCGCAAGCCATTGGCTTCTCAATTTAACTACCACCTACAAAAAAGACGTCACACCCTTCCCCCTCACACACCCGCTTGGAGCCTTGGGCGCACCCGTAGTGCGCTTGTTAAGGGCCAATGAGGTCTTGTACTCCGGGGAGCCTCTCAGCCAATCACGGCCCAGTGGACGCCAGCGCAGGGGAGGAGGGAGCACGCAGCTAACAGATTGGCAGGACCTCGAGCCACTGACCTCGGATGACGACCTGCAGTCCTATTGCGGACGGTCGAAAGAGCCAATAGCGTTGGCAGACTTGGCAGACAGTAGCCAATTCAGGCGGGAGGCGGGGCCTTTGCGGGGGAGGGGAGAGTGGAGCACAAGAGGCCGCCGAGGCAGAGAGCAGCTGTGGAGATTCCCGGAGCTGTTGGCCGCTATGAGTTACACAGGTAAGGACCGTTCCTAGTCGAGGAGAGCCAGATCGAAGAAGTGAACCCGAGCTCCAGCAACAGCCGCGAGTCTCAGACGACGAGGCCTCCACTGTGCGGTCCGAGGCTTTAAGATGGCGGCGTGCCCAACTTTTCGACCTCCGCCCTCAGGCCTTAGGTTACGTCGGGCCGGACGCCCTTCACCTGGGACCCGGCTTTGATGACGCTGCCGCCCGGCCGCCGGGGCTCTTCGCTGGAGGGGCTTCGTTTCTTTTTGGGGAGTGGGCCCTTCGGCAGAGAGCGGAGGCTCAGGATTCAGAGGACCTGGCTTCAAATCCTGGTTCCGTGACTTGCTGTCTGGGCGACCTTGGGCAAGTCCCTGAGCTTCTTCGGGCCTCAGTTTCCTCTGCCATAGAACTGAGGGCCGGGAGGGAGGGGTTGGACCAGAAGGAGACGCTGGGGCATCGGGTGGGGGTTGAGCTTCCCTGGCCCCTGAGAGGGAGCAAAGCTGGGGACCGGGGCTCCGGTTCCCCGCGGACCTGCAGATCCAGGGCATCAAGGACGTAAGGATTTGGCGCAGGAGATGCGTGGCGGGGGGGGGGTCTACAAGCCCCAGCCTGTTCTGGACCGCGCGCCCCGAGCAGACGGCCGGATGGGCAGGGGCAGACTGCCGCCCCGACTCTCCAGCCTTGGGTCAGCTCCTTTGTAACGCTCGAGTGGGCTTATCCAGTTACTTGGGGGTGATCCCGTGATTCTTGTAAGCAGCTTCGGTTGCCGGGTGTCACACAGACACTTCCCTGCACCCTTACAAGGTGGTGATGCCATCTGCCCAGCCCCGGGTCTCCTTCCACCCCCACGGACTGTGGTGTTGTTGGTCATCCAGGCAGGACCCTTAGACAGATCCGGGCAGTCTGGGGGGTTCGGGCTTGGCTTTGAAATTGGGAAGTTAGGAAGTCAGGAAAAGAGAAGGAAGGAACCTTGACCCTGCAGTAGAGAGAGGGGCAGAATTAAGAGGCACCATCCCATGAAATTGTGGCATTTTAAAAGCCAGAAGGGTCTCAAGCATTGGTCATCTAGGATTAGAGATTTAGGTCTGTAAAGGACCTTAGAGGTCATCTAGAGTCCACTTCCTTCATTTACCCTTGAGGAAACATACCTAAGAAGTTAAATATCCAAGGTCAGTTTGTCAGTAGATGGCAGAGCTGGAACGTAGTCCAGTCCCTTTAGTTTACAAATGGAAAAATAGATCCAGGGAAGTTGTGTCTTCTTAAGTGTCCTGTAGGACAGCATAGGTCTAAGGTCCATTTAACTCACCTAAAGAAAATCATTGGGGGGGGGCAGCTAAGAGCACCGAGCCTGGAGTCAGGAGGACCTGAGTTCAAATTTGGCCTCAGACACAAAACTCGCACTAGCTGTGTGACTCTGGGCGAGTCACTTAACCCCAGTTGCCTCATATTAAAATAAAAAACAAACATAAAAAAATCATTTGGGGAGGGGTAGGTGATAGTTATGCCAAACAGAAGTTACTGTGAACACTAGAAATTATGACCTAGAGAAGTTGAAATGTGAGATGGCATGTTTTAAAGTGCAGAAAGCTGTCATATTTGAGTGGATCTTGAAATCAATCCAGTGGCTCTCTATTACCTCCAAGACCAAATATTAAATCTTTTTTTGGTCTTTAAAAGCCCTTGATAACCTAGCCCCTTTCACCCTTTCTAGTCTTATGCCTTACTCCTACCAACCCCGCAAGGACTTTGCAGTCCCCTGACATTGATTTCCTTGTGCTTCCTCCTACAAGGCACTTCAAATGTGGATTTTTACTGCTCTTCCCCCATTCCTGGAATTTCCCCTCATCTTCATCTCCTGTCTTCCTTCAGATCCCAGCTAAAATCCTGCCTTCTACAAGTGGTCTTTCTTGATCCTCCTTAATACTAGCATCTTCCTTCCTAACATTATCTCCAGTTTATACTCTGTATATTTTGTTTGTCCATAGACATTTGCACGTTGTTTCCCTCATTAGAGATTCTTGAGAGCAGTGGCTCTTTTTTGGGTTGTTTTTCCCCACCTTCCTTTATGTCTTAGCACAGTGTTTGGCACATAGTAGGCACTTAATGCTTATTGAAATGACTTGAAACAACAAGCATCAGTTAATTAAATTTCATAGACTAGGCTCTGTGTTCAGTGCTAGGGCCACAAAGGGGAAAACAGTCTCTGCCTTAAAGGGAGCGAACTTTCTAATGGGAGAAGTGTGAGTGTGAGTAAATACACTCTTCTGGGAGGCCGAGACCCACAGTTTACGAAGCCCTGCTCTAGATGATTATAAAGTAGAAGCAACTGACTTAGATAGTATCTGCTGCGCAGAGTTATTTTTATGTGGCAAAGTTAATGAAGTACTGATTTGGTTTTTCTAGTTCTTTAATAACATGTTTTTATGAAAAGAGGAAGGAATTTTCAGGTTCTGGGAAACAAACTGTACTTATGCTTCTAACCTTGAGGCAGATCTTGTTTGCTAATGCTTATTTACACAATAAACTGTTAATTCTAGTTCCTTTGACTTTATTAGCTTTTACCCTTCCTCTTCAGACCTGCTGGAGGCCTTTGAAAACCAAATTGCTTTCTACCTTTGTGGCCTCACAACTGCTGAAAGAAAGGCTTTGTTTGGCTTTTTGATCTTGAGAAAATTGCAGGTGCCTTTGTTCTTATAGTCTTCCTGGAATAAACAAGGTTTATGAAATCAACAAAACATTTATTAAACTTTTAAAATCGAGCCTATTTTGGAGTAAGACCAGAATTTAGTAGTTCAATTTCTTCACCCATCAGTTCCCTAGAAATGGTTGATGTATTATTGTGCAAAAACAAATTATGTGCAAGGCTTAGTGCTAGATGTTGGTGCTGGGATAAATAAAGCATGGTCCCTTGACCTTAAAGAGCATATAATCAGTGGAGATTTGAGTTTGTTAAAACAGTGCCATGATACATTACAACTAAGTCAATAAATATTTTCTTATTATGCTCAAGGCACTTGAGGGAAATATACTTGTGTAATCTTTCTTTGAGCTATTTTATAAATAGACTCTAATAGGCCAGGTGCTAGCTCCAGCTCATTTTTTGCCAGTGTTCACAGTAGTCAATGCCAGGATTACTCCTTAAATACTAAAGAACAGTTGACTATAATATATGTATATAGCTCAGTTCATAATATTAATCACATTTCTAGACAAAGGGGCAACTATTGAATAACGAGATTTAAACAAAGTCATATTAATTAGTTTACCAAAGTTGATTCAAGCACCTGGATTCATTGTTATAGTGACTCTCTAGGTTTTAATAGCACTGGCATTTTCTACACATTTAAATAGAATATTTTCTTTTGGATTAAGTTGAAAATTTTGAGGGGAAAATTGAAAAATACAGTAACATTTACACAATCATCAATAAATAAAAGAGACTACTTGAATCTTATTTTGATATGGTTGAATGTCCTTTTTTCTCTCATTGATTTTTAACAAAATAGTTTAAAATGTAAAAACTTGCTTGTTGAAATACATATATGTTTAAAATTGGGAAGTCATGATACTGATGTTTCTGGTCGTCTTCACCTACCTTAAATTTAAATTTAAATTCCTCTTAAGTTAAATGAGTATAAGTGGTTGATCATGGCCATAATACTATTTCAGGGATACCAATTTTTTTTCCTTTTAATAGTTTGATTCTCTAGTAATTTTATAGATGTTAGCTTGTTATTTTTGCTGAATGAAGTAACCATATCATTGGAGGAATTCTTGATCTGAAAGCATCTGCACATATATGCCTTTTCCAACATCTTTTTTATCTGTTCAAAAGACCTCCAGTGATAACAATGTACTCTGATTCAGGGGTGGGGAACCTGTAAGCTCCAGGCCACACATGGTCCTCTAGGTCCTCAAGTTTGTCCCATTGACTGAATTCAAACTTCACTGAACAAATCCCATTAATAAAAGGATTTACTTATTCAGTAAAACTTGGCCCCAGTCAAAAGGCTGTACTCAAGGATCTAGAAGGCCACCCGTGGCCTCGAGGCCACAGGTTCCCCATCCCTACTAACTCAAACTAACCCATTTCATTTTTGGACAGCTCTTAATTGGCCAGAAATTTTTCCTTTGTAATGAAGGGAAATCATCCTTGTACTTTCCTTCTGTAATTCCTGTGTCTTCCCTCTGTGGCCAAACAAAACAAATCTTACAATTTCTTCCTTAAAACAACAATTATAATTCTCCTTAAGTCTCTTTTTCTGTCCTAAGTATTACAGTTCCTTCATATGACATGATTTCGAATTATAACTTTGTTTGCTATTGAAGCTACCAAATTAATTTTGAAAGGTACTTTTTAATGCAAGCCCCCTCTTTTTTAAAAAAAAATTATATAAGGTGTCTACTTTCTGGTTCAAATGTACTTCTATAGTGAGGTCATTTTACAAACAGGAATACATTTATAAGAAAAAAATTAAGTTTGAGTCTTCCTCATTAATGATTTAAAAGAAATTCCTTGTTTATTGATATGAGTGTGTGTGTGTGTGTGTGTGTGTGTGTGTGTGTAGGTGTAGGAAAGGGATGGTTATCAATTCCATGCATTTCTCTTGAGTGATGATGCTACTTTACATGTCTCTAGGTTTTGTTCAAGGATCCGAAACAACTCTACAATCCACATATTCTGATACTACTGCCCAGCCCACATGTGACTATGGTAAGTCTAGATTTCTCATATTCAAACTGGGAAGAAAAGTGGCCAAGATTGGGATTTGGTGGCCAAAGACAGCAGATGACCCTTGCTTCATTGGCAAGGTTAAACTTTCTGCATATATAATGCCTACCTGTGTAAAAGTCTTAAGATTTTAGTTAGAAATTTTATGCTTCTGTGTTGGACACTTGAAGGAAATACGTTAGTATTGATAGGATGGAAACTTTGAGTCCCTCTCTACTTCTGCCAGCCTCCGGGTACATCTAGCAAGGTAGGCAGGGATGTCCTTCAAAGTATTTCTGCACTATTAAATATAGAACAATATCAAGGTAATCATTGAGAAAATCAGTGTGGGGGAATGAAGTAATTGGTTAAAGTTTAGGAGATTGGTTCCAGTAGACACCAAGTAATTAAATTTTGCCCAGGGTAGTAAACTGACCTCTTGAAATGGAGACTTTTGCTTTTCTGTAAAATGAGGTAAAAGAGCCAGATGGCTTTTTAGAGATAGAACTGGAAGGAGCCTCAGATCCTATGATCCAAGCTAGTTAACTTCTGAAACACTTCTAAGAGTGTTTCATAAACTTAGGGTAGTCCAGCTATGCCAAATCATTAGAGCGCTTTTTACTGCGTTTTACACATGATCTAGATTGAACTCTGTACTATGAATTCTCTACCACTAGAGTACAGCAGTTAAATTCTTGTCCAAATGTAGATCAGCTCTCTAATATTCAAGTAATCACATGATTGGCCCCTTATCAAGTTTATGGTCAGCTAAAAGAAGATATAGTCTCCTTCATTATCTGTTTGTGAAGTTGATATTTTTAAAAATCTAAATATTTATTTCAGTGGATCCCCAATTGCATTAGTGTGGATATTCTTTTCACTAGTACCCATTGCAAATCCATCATACTTTCTCATTCTGAGAATTTTCTGCTCATGTCTCCCTCTTTGTACAGAGAACCTCATACTCTGCCCCTGAAAGGAGGATCTCTAATGGGTGAACTTTTATTTTATAAAATTAGGTATTTGCAAAGTGCTGCTGTCATCATTATCATCACCATCATCTTGCCTAGAGCCAAGCCTCCAAAACTTCCTGGTGTTTTGAATGCTTTCCCCCCCCCCCCCACTCTTCCCCTTCCTTTATTGGAATGTAAGTTCCCTGAGGCAGATACTTGTCTTGTCTGATTGCTTTTGCATTGCCAGCACATAACACTGTGCCAATGCTTTATTTATTCCTTGTCATCAGTAAATCTTTTATAGAAGCTTTGTACAGTGCATAGGAAACCTTCCTCTGTTTTTTCAATAATCCTTTGAGAACATGTGGCCTATCCTTTGATGATTCCCTTGATCTTGCTGCAGGAAGGGCCTACTTCCTTTTCTATACTCAGGCATAGACTTAGAGCTGGAAGTGACTTCAAAGGTCATCCAGCCCAACGATGAAATGATTCATTCACGATCTCACAGGAAGTATTTGAACAGAGCTTTTCTGACTAAAAAGCAATCTTCTCACTGTACCATGCCTCTGTTTCTAGCTCTGTCATAGGATGTAGGGGTTAAAAGGGTGTTGGGGTCATCTAGTCAGAATCTCAGATTTGGAGGAGACACCATAGGTAATCTTGACACACACACCACACACACACACACACACACACACACAACACACACACCACACACCCACCAACCACACAACCCCCCCCCCCATCTAGTCACCTTGCCTCTCTTGCTGTTGTGGCTACTGCTGTTGTTCCTTCATTCTTCTTTCTGTTCCTTACACAAAGGCACTGTTTCCCAACTCTGCATTCTTTCACTCCCTGTCTCTATCTCCTGCCTTCCTTCAAGTCCCAGCTAAAGTCCCACCTTTTACAAGAGTCTTTCCCCAGACCTCCTGAATGCTAGTATGTTGTTGATTTTCTCTTAATTTATCCTGTATATAACTAATGTTTATATATTAACTACTGTGTGCCAGGTACTGTGCTAAGTCCTTTACAAGTATTATCTCATTTGATCCTCAGAACAACACTAGGACTTAAGTGCTGTTGTTATTGTTCAGTCCTCTCAGTCATAACCAACGCTTAGTGACCCAATTTGGGGTTTTCTTGGCAATGATAGTGGAGTGGTTTGCCATTTCCTTTTCCAGCTCATTTTACAAATGAGGAAACTGAGGCAAATGGAGGTTAAGTGACTTGCCCAGGGTCTCACAGCTAGTAAGTGTCTCGTGGGAATTTAAACTTAGTTCTTCTGATTCCAGGCACTGCACTCTAACCGCTGTGCCACCTAGCTGCCTGGTTTGTACATAGTTGTTTGCATGTTGTCTTCCCCATTAGACTGTGATATCCTTGGAAACAGGAGCTGTTTGGCCTTTCTTAGTATCTCCTGTGCTTAGCACAGTCCCTGGCACATAGTAGGCACTTAAATGACCTGACAAACAAGACTTCCATTCTGTGATTGAGTTTGTCATCTAGCCTTTGCTAGAAAAACCTCCAGTGGGGGTACGAATTCTTTGCCCAAGGCAGCCCATTCACATTCCAGTTTTGGATAGTTCTAATTGGTAGGCTTGATTAAGGAAAAACTTCCTGAATTTGCTTTTCTATAACTTTTGTCTTCTATTCTTACCTCTCTTCTCTGGGGGCAAGCAGAACGAGTCTAATCCTATTAGCATAGAACAACCCTGTAAATGCTGGGAAAGGCCTCCGATGGGGTAATTCCCTCTGCCTCCTTCCCTGCTTTTGCCCCTATTTTCTAAAACTGATGTTTACAAGTCATGAACTGCAGTCCAACTATCTTGGTTGCCCTCCTCTGGCCATTCCTGAAATGTGTCACCCAGAACTGAATGCTGTTCTGGAAGTGGTCAGACCAGGGCAGAGTTGGTTGGTTGATTGTTGTCCTTTGTTCTCAAAGAGGACCAAAATGACATCCCTCTGTTGGGGTCAATCAGACAATACGAGCTTGGAAGGCTCTGTCACACATTGGGCACAAGTAGTCCATATAAACATTTGGAGTGGAGATGTCTCTAAATTTGTGCATCTCATGTGTTTTTTTGAGTTACTGTGATTCTGCTTTGCTTAGCGAGCACAGTGCGTTCTTTGATTTGGGCATGCCATGCCGGGCCATCCTGTGCCAGTGTCTCACATGTTTCACAATTGATTCCGTAGTTCTTCAGAGAGACCTTGAGACTGTCCTTGCATTGATTCTTCTGACCTGCATGTGAATGCTTGCCTTGTGTGAGTTCTCTGTAAAATAGTTTTTTTAAAAAAAACTCAAATGTTATACTTTATATTTATCCCTATTCTATTTGATTTTATTAGATCGGACCCAATACTCTAGCCCAGGGGTGGGGAACCCGTGAACTCAAGGCCACGTGTAGCCCTCTAGCTTCTCAAGTGCGTCCCTTTGACTGAATCTAAACTTGCCAGAACAAATCCCCTTAATAAAAGAATCTATTTTGTAAAACTTAGACTCAGTCAAAAGGCTGCAGCGAAGGACCTAGAAGGCCACAGGTTCCCCATCCCTGCTCTAGCCTTTCACAATCTTTTCAAATCTTAAATCTGGTATATAATATGTTAGTAGTTGTCCCTTCTAGCTTTGTGTAAGCATGCCATCTTATACCTTTATCCACATTGCTGAAATGTTAAACAAATAAAAGCTGCATAGAGACCCCTGGAGTACTCCATTAGATACATCCGTCTGCAGAGACATCTGACCGTTATCTCTGTGCCAATTCTTTCAGAACATTCAGTCATTTCATCTCAGACAAGTGACTTGAAATTATTGAAGGAAACAGAATGTTCCTTCGTCGCTCTTTGTTTATCTTGGTTATCAGCTGCTATTAGCTATTTCTATTCCGTCCCTCCTAGTCCAAAGTTCATTTTCCTTGGAATACAAAAGCAGCAAAATAAGACTGGGACAGCTCTTCCTCCACCCATCCTTACTTATAGTTGTCCTGTCCTTTTTTTAGAGGTTTTTTCCTTTTGCAGCTTAAAAAAACAAAAAACAGTGCAAATCCTTTTTTTATTCTAACCATTTTTCTCCATCCATCCTTAGCTCATTTTGAACTTCAGCACTTCTGACTCTTCTTGCAGGACCATGCCATGTTTTCATATTCACTGTATGTACCTAAGATCAGTCAATCAATACACATTTATTAAGTTCCTGCTGTGTGCCAGGGACTGTGCTAAGTGTGGGCAATACAGAGAGGCAAAAGACAGTTCTGCCCTCGAGCTAATGAGGGAGACAGCATGCAAACAAATATGTGCGAAGTGAGCTATATATAGGATAAATAAATTATTAAAAGAGGAAAAGCACGAGAATTTAGAGGGGCCTGGGGAGTCTTCCTAATAGTAGTTTTCTCCATGTGTGATAGTTTACCTAGAGTTTTTTTTAATTTAATTTATTTTTTTAGTCTGTAAACAATTTTTTCAACGTGTGTTTTTAAAACTTTGGGTTCCAAATTTTCTCCCTTCCTCCCTCTCCACCCCCCTCATTGAAAAGGCAAGCAACTCAATACAGGTTATAGATGTGTAGTCATGCAAAACACTTCCATAGTAGTCATGTTGTGAAAAACTAAGTATATCCCTTCATTGTATCCTACCCCCCATTTATTCTATTCTCTCTTGTGACTCTGTTCCTCCTCAGAAGTGTTGCTTCTGATTATTCCCTCCCCCAATCTGCCCTCCCCTCTATCATCGCCCTGCTTTCTTATCCTCTTTCCCCCTTATTTTCCTGTAGGGTAAGATAGATTTCCATACCCAATTGTGTATATTATTCCCTCCTTAAGCCAAATCCTATGAGAATGAGATTCACTCATTCCCTCTCACCTTCCCCCATTTTCCCTCCACTGTAAAAGCCTTTTCTTGTCTGTTTCATGTGAGATAATTTACCACATTCTACCTCTCCCTTTGTCCTTCTCAGTATAGTCCTCTCTCACCCCTTAATTTTATTTTCCAGATATCACCCCTTCGTCTTCAACTCACCCTGTGCCCTCTATCTGTGTGTCTGTCTGTCTATCTATCTATCTATCTATCTACACACATACATATAATTTTTCCACTCCCACTACCCTAATACTGACAAAGGACTCATGAGTTACAAATATCATGCTTTCCATGCAGAAACTAGTTTCCCTAGGTTTTAGCAAAGCATTTGACATAACCTCACATAATGTCCTTGTACACAAAATGGAGCTTTGTGGGCCAGATTGAGTAGACATAAAGTTGAGTCATTAATTGGTCAAGTTGAGGGATTTCGCTAATACAGGGGTTCTCGGACTTTTTGGTCTCAGAACCTCTTTACACTGTTAAAAAATTATTGAGGATCCTCCTCCCCTGCTTTTGTTTGTGTTGATTATATCTATTGATATTTACCGTAGTAGAAATGAAAACATTTTAGTATTATTATAAAAATAACTTTGACCTCATGGATCTCCTGAAACGGTCTTAAGGACCCACGTCGTAGGTCCTAAACTAAACTTTGAGAACTTGCTGTTCTAATAGGATCCGTCAGTAATCTGTCTTTGACCCTGTGCTGCTTAATGAAAAGTAAATGGATAAAGCAGATAACATACTTATATCTAATTTGCAAGTAGTACAAAGCTGGGAAGGATCTGTAACTTGTTGGATTATAGAACCAGTTTCCAAAAAGATCTCAATTAACTAGAATGATAGGTTGAATCTAATGTGTTGAAATCCTATATTTGTGTTTTTAAGTCGACTCCAAGAATAAAATGGGAGACATATTTAGACATTAATTTGTGTGTTTTTTTTTAAAGATCCTGGGAAGTTTGTTGAACTGCAAAAGGGGGGATTAGCAAAATGTGGCAACCATTAAAGCTAATATAACTTTAGTCTGCTTTACGAGAAGTTAGTATGGAGGCAGCTAGGTTGCCCAGTGGCTAGAGCACCGGCCCTGAAGTCAGGAGTACCTGAGTTCAAATCTGACCTCAGACCAAACACTTGACACTTACTAGCTGTGTGACCTTAGGCAAGTCACTTAACCCCAATTGCCTTTAAAAAGAAAAGAGAGAGAGAGAGAGAGAGAGAGAGAGAGAGAGAGAGAGAGAGAGAGAGAGAGAAGTTAGTATCTAATAGCATGGAAGAATTATAGTCTTGCTGTACCCCATGTTGGTCATAGAGCATTGTGCCTAGTGCATAATGTTCAGTTTTGGGTGCCATATTTTATTTTATTTTGTTTTTGTTTTTTAAATTTATTTATTTTCAGTTTTCAACATTCACTTTCCTTAAGTTTTTTGTTGTTGTTATTGTTGTTTTTCTTTTGTGAGGCAGTTGGGGTTAAATGACGTTCCCAGAGTCACACAGCTAGTAAGTGTTATATGTCTGAGGCTGGATTTGAATTCAGGGCCAGCACTCTATCCACTGCGCCTCCTAGCTGCCCCCATAAGGTTTTGAGTTTTCAATTTTCTCTCCTTCCCTCCCCTTTTTCCTCCCCAAGATGGCATGCAATCTGTAACGTATTTTTGCATTAGTCATGTTGTAAGGAAGGATTAGAACCAATAGAAGGAACCGCAAGAAAGAGGAAACAAAACAAAACTGAAGGAAAAAAAATAGCTAATAGTATGCTTCCGTCTGCATTCAAACTCCATAGTTCTTTCTTTGGATGTGGATAGCATTTTCCATCATGAGACCTTTGGAGATGTCTTAGATCCTTGCATTGCTGAGAAGGGCTAAATCTATCAAAGTTAGTCATTGTACAACGTGGCTGTTACTGTGTACAACGTTCTCTTGGTTCTGCTCACTTCACTCAGCATCAGTCCATACAAGTTTTTCCAGGTTTTTCTGAAGTCAGCCTGCTCATCATTTCTTATAGCACAATAGTATTCCATTACATTCATATGCCACAGCTTGTTCAGCCATTCCCCAGTTGATGGGCACCCCTCAATTTCCAATTCTTTGCCACCACAAAAAGAGCTGCTATAAATATTTTTCTACATGTGGGTCCTTTTCCCATTTTTATAATCTCTTTGGGGTATAGCCCTAGAAATGGTATTGCTGGGTCAAAGGACAATTTTATAGCCCTTTGGGCATAGTTCCAAATTGCTCTGCAAAATGGTTGGATCGGTTCACAACTCCACCAACAGTGTTATTACTATTCCAATTTTCCCACATGTTCTCCAACATTTATCATTTTCCCGTTTTGTCATGTTAGCCAATATGATAGGTGTGATGTTGGGTGCCATATTTTAGGAAGGACTAAGATAAGCTGCTCCTATATTAATAAACTTAGAGGAGAGTAGGATAGTGTGACGTATTAGCTGTCTTAAAGTATTTTCACATGGAATAGGAATTATGCATTTTTCCTTGGCCCCTGGAAACAGAACTAGAAGCAAGGGAGAAATCAGATCTGTCACTTACATGGTGTTTTAAGGTTTGCAAAGCTCTTTACATACATTTTTTCATTTGTGCTTTCTCACACCCCTTTGAGTTAGATTACTGGTACTATTATTCCAATTTCACATTCGAGGGACATTGAGGCTCAGAGAGACAAGTGACTTGTTCAGGGTTATATAGTGTCTAGTAAATGTCAAGATGTGAAAGCTGTTCTTTCCAACTGTGAGATTCTGTATGAATGAACAAATACTACCATCTTGTCCTTAAGGACAGCAGGAGAGACTTTCCTGCTTTGCAGTATAGATTGATTGCTCTTCCTTATTTTTTTCTGTACTGAATTGGTTCTTTATAACATGCTGCCAAAGCAGTCATTTCTCCCTTAATACTGTCATTTCTATAATGGTTCATTTTTCTGGTCCAGTTAGGTTCTGTTCAATGATTTATCTTGATGATTTGATTAGCAAAATTTCTGAGTTTTATATATATTCCTGTGAAATTATTATGTATAACTTAGAAAAGTGAGCTATCCCATTGGATCTCCTTCCCTTAGTTACTGCTTTGGATTAGTAGTCTGAGCCTCTTTACTTTATGTGAAGGTGTTGCTGGGTTTAAGGGAGGCTCAGAGAGCTACAGATTCTCTTTGCATCATTTACCAATTGAGAACTGGAAGGGTGTAGGGGAAGGGGCAGTTGTGCTCACCAGATGGTGGCAGGGTGTTTGAGGCTGCAGCTTTTATACTATATGTTATACTATCCTATATGTTTGCTGTACTGCTATGTATATAAGCATATAGTATGATCTATGTCAGTCTCCTGACTTGTAAGCTACCTGATTTTGTTCTGTTGTTTCTTTTTGGGTGGTAGTTTTTATATAACTGATGCGGGGATTATGACATGTAGATAATCTCACTTTGCCAGTTAGCATGTGTTAATAAAATATTTAGATGTTGAGCTTTGTTCATTATAAACAGTTTGGAGTTTAATTAGTGATGGTTTTTGGTTTTTGTAGGATATGGAACCTGGAACTCTGGGACAAACAGAGGCAAGTATGATGTAAAAAAAAATTTTTTCCCTTGAGACTAAACCAGTGGTATATTCACTTTGGCTCTTTTGTCCCAGGTATAAATATAAAAGTTCTTGAAGAACTAAGTGGTTTCTAATGTGATTTGGCAGTTAAATCTGTGCCAGAGCTTGCTACATTCAGATTTCTTCCTCTTCTCTCCCTCCTCCCCCCACCCACCCGCTCAAAAGCCTATTTTTATAAAACCCAAGTCCACCATAAAATTGTTGTATTTTCCAGTATACATGCCATTATGTTTTCCTTTTGAAGAGTTATCCTTTTAGGTCTGTAGTTGATTCAGACCAGTTTGGTGATGAGCTTTTGGATACACCACTGATCTCTTTCTGTGGAGCTAATATAGTTCCTTAAGTGAGTTTTGACCAGAGACTCCAGGTTGGAATAGTTATAAACCAAGAGGCCAGCTTAAAATGGACCTGCCTCAGATTGTGTGACTGGAGTTGTCCATATCTCTTGTTACAGGTTACGAGAGCTATAGTTATGGATATGGATATGGTCAGGATAACACTACCAGTTATGGGTATGGTATGGCCAGTTCAAACTCTTGGGAAATTCCCAACTCCGACACAAATACAAACCCTAATGCTTCTGCTAGCACCGGTACCGATAATGTTCTGTCCAAAATTAACCAGCGCTTTGATGTGGTGTCTCACGTAGAAACGGACATGATGCAAGGAGCACTATATGGCTCAGGTGGAGACAGGTGAGTGTAGCTGTCAAGGTGAGACTGTTCAGTAATAGGATGTAGTAGTCGATGATTTCAGTCAGCTGTTGCTCCCTGTGTACTTTTTTCACCACCTTGGTTAGGTTTTTAGATTAGGTTCAGGCATATTTTTTCTTTTCTTTTTTTCCCCCTTCTTCTTACTTCCCAAGTGTGGCATGAAACCCAAGCAGAGGTGGTAGATAGTCTCCATCTCAACTTAGAGACAATAACAGATTATAATCTGCTTTCCTTCTTCCAGAGAAGCAAGGACCATGGATTTGGCATGAATGGTGACGTCAGTTTAGCATTCTAGTTCCATTGAATGTATATGAAATCAGTAAAATGATTTGTGTTTGCTTAGTTGCCAGTTAATCCAGGAAGTTGTAACATTAAGACCTACTTTGTGCAGAATCATAGGTGGTGCAGCAGTTACAGTGCCGGGCCTGGAATCAGGAAGACTCATCTTCCTGAGTTCAAATATGGCCTCAGACACTTACTAGGGCTCTGGGACCCTGGGCAAGTCACTTAACCTTGTTTGTCTCAGTTTCTTCATCTGTAAAATGTTCTGGAGAAGGAAATGGTAAACCACTCCAGTATCTTGCCAAGAAAACCCCAAATGAAGTCATGGAGAGTTGGAGATGACTGAACAACAAAATGTTAGACAATAGGGAGATGTAAAATTAGTACTTAATCTGTGCTCCTAAGGGTTTTGGGGGGGGGGAAGGTGTAATTTATCCATGTTTTTCTAAAGATTATTTGGAATTTTCTTGGAAACCACGTGTACCATCAAAGTCAAATTAGAAAAAGGCTGTTCAGATTAGGGCAGAGCAAAGAATGTGGAGAAAGCCCTAGAGCCCTAAGATAGTTTTAAAGCATCGGCAGAAACTGTCTCTGTTGTTTTGAAGATGAAACACTAATTTATAGTGGATCTTGCACAGAAGCTTTCCTTAGTTTGGAGGTAAATTGGAATGCAGGGCGTCCTGGCCCCAACAAATGGGTCTGACACTTGGTAGTTGGGGTTATCCTTGCATTGCAATAAAGCCAAATGCCTTGGGCAGCCTCTTGTGTTTGTTTTTGTAATAATGACCCTCCTTCCCTTTTGAAACAACTTCTTGTAGAGATGAGACTGGTAACTGGGTCACTAACTTTTAAGAAGAAACTGGTTGGACAACGTGATGAATTTGAGCCAAGTTTCTGCTTCTTTCTCGGCACTCCTGCTTGGTTATTGATCACACACTGGTTGTTTATGTTGGGTATTAACACAGCCAGTCTTTGTTCTTGTAGTGGCACACCTTGAGAATCTGGTTTGAGGAGAATATGCTTCATAAGCTGTTTTCAGAACTTTGTTTGTGGTAGATAAATGGCAGGGTTCTTCTTTGGTATTTAGGCCAACTTTGAAGTCAGAAAGAGCTATGCTTCTTACTCAGCCATTGTGCTTTTCTTATTTTCGTATCCTTGCTGTTAAATTTAGCAGCTATTAGGGTTTGTAGCCTTGTTAGTTTCCGATAACGAAATCATCTTTTCTATGCCTGTGTTTCATGAACTTACTGGAGAGTCTGGGCTTTTAGGAACAGTTAATCAGCCTTTTCTGTTGGTCTTCCACAAGCTGTGCTGCATTCTTTTATTAAACAGTTGATGATATTTAGTATCTATAGTATGTCTTGCTCAGATGAAGGTAAAGATCTATCTCAAATTGTTGGAAAGGCTTTGTGAAATTTGGAAAACAAGATTGCTCTTTCTGTCATTTCCCTACCATCAAAGGGAATTCTTTTGGGTGTTAGGGCTTTACAATGTATGTAGGAATAGCCCTAGAGTTCCTTTATTGAATTGGAATGGGAAGCTGAAGCTTTTAGGTTTAGAATGTTTCTTTTACCTGTTATCTTTCCTAGGGAAGGTTACCATGACCAAAGTAGCAATATATACAGTAGTAAAAAGGGCCTTGCTTCCTAAGTGCTTGATTTTGATACTGTCTCTTTAATTTGTTTCTCTGAATATTTAGAGCTTCTGTGGAGAAGCAGGGAAATTGGTCTTTGTAAGTATGGGAATAAAAATTGTAACTCAGATTTGAGTTGGTAGAAAAAGAATGAAGCTGGTCTTTAGTAGCTTAGGGATTTCTCTGCCTCTGCCATCTTTGAACTGGCCAGAAGCATTTGACTCTGCTTTTTAGGACTTTTATTTTCCCTCTGATCTAGCAACTGAAGGGTTTGATCATAGAGATGAAATTTTAAAGTGAGAACATGTCACTTGGGTGCTGTTGAAGCCATCAGAGCTCTCAGATGATTTAGCTACAATGTCTGTGTTGCAGGTCCTTCCTGCTTAGTCTGAAACTGCTCAGTTTTACTGTTTATGAGGGGAAAAGTAGTTTTTGTTCTGGTAGGCCACTTAGCTATATATTTGTTGTGCACTGTCCTGGCCTCTATATTCTTGAGTCCTTCCCAGGTCACTGACGCAATACTGTGCGCCTCTTGCAGGTATGATTCCTACGAAGCATATGACTCCAGGGCTGCACTGAGTGACCGTGATCTGTACAGATCCGGCTATGACTACAGTGAGATTGACCCTGAAATGGAGATGGCCTATGAAGGCCACTACGATGCCTACCAGGATCATTTCCGAGTCCGTGATGCTTTTGGCCATCGGGCACAGGGCTGGGCCAGAGATAGCCGAACTAACCGGCCTATGGCTACAGGCTATAGGCACATGTGGGATGACCCCATGGGGGCCCGGGGCCAATGTGTGCCAGGTTCGTCCCGCCTCCCATCCCTCTTCTCTCAGAACATTATTCCTGAATACGGCATGTTTCAGAGCATGAGAGGCTCCTATGGGAACATGCGATTTGGCTTCGGACTTGGCAATGGGATGAAACAAATGAGAAGGACCTGGAAGACCTGGGCTACTGCAGACTTCAGGGTAAGGACTGTTAACACCCCTTAATTGGGCACTGAAGACAAGGACAACTCATTGAATGTGGAACAGCTCAGTGTTATATACACGCATTTGTCGTTGGCCAGGCCCTGTCTAAATCAGGAAAGTGGCTCTATCGTGTATACTTGGCCCCATCACCGTTTTAAAATTGGGCACCATGGCTCATTTGGTGTATTAACTAATCCTTTTTACTCAATGTTGGGTTTTCCTTTTCATCTGCAGAATAAAAAGAAGAAGAGAAAACAATCCAATAGCATCGATGAGCCTGACGGCAAAGCAGCTAAGACGGATGGTTCTGAGAACAGTGACTCCGACAATGGTGAGATGCTGCCAGTCAGTCGCTCGTTCCTCACTTGTTCCCCTTTTGCATAATAAGCTGAATCCTGACTCCTGAGATTCTGCACTCCTCTTTCAGATGAGGGAACTGAAGGTGAAGCAGCAGAAGGAACAGACGCCCCTGATATGGCCAGAAAGAGCTCCAGAGGAGTAAGTGGTTCTTTGGGACACTTGACTTTCTTGCCCCATGTGTTCTCCTAGACAAAAGGTGGCCCTGCCTGGGTGCATAGCCAGCCAGCCAGCCCGCTGCCAACTTGAATTTGAGCATGGAAGCATAGAAGAAAGACTACAAACTGGGTAGAAGAGACCTCTGACTTTGGGAAAAGCTTATTTGTTATTATGGTGGACAGTCCCCAAAATGCTGGCCCCGTTTGAGTATAGAAACCTGTAGGATTTTATAGAGCCTGTTTGTGCATAGGTTTGGATCTTTTGAATTTTCAGGAAGGAGAGGTGGAGGAAGGAAAAGAAGATGGGAAGGAAGAAGGGAAAGAAGACGCTGAAAAAGGTGGGTGTATGTTTGAGAGCTTTGTAGTCATAATTGGACATTCCCCTCTTAGAAAAGACCATGTAGGTACTGGCAGCTTAAGTGGGCACAGCTGTGGGGAGGTGGTTCTGGGACTTGGCAGGGTGTTGATGCTAATACTTTCAGCTTGCCTGTGACCCACCCTTCTGGGCTGGTTGTACTGTTGTATGCACTTAAGCATAAATCCTCTTCTCTATTGAGCCAGAGGCTAGGGCTAGTGTTGGGCATAGCCAGCCACCTCTGACCTATTGTCTGCTCTCCAATATCTCCAGATAAGCCAGGTAGTTTGGGGTAGCCCAAGGAATACATACCCCTGCCACAATCAGGTACATGGCCCTATGACTCCTACCATTCCCTGGTCCCATAGTGACACCCACTTGCAAGTTCTTCTCAGTGGCTGGCAGTTGTTGACGTCCGAGCCGTGGCCCCCTCGTTCCAGTTTTTACGGCTCTGGTTTGCGTGTCCTCTCCCTTAGCGCCTCTCCAGCCCCAGTTGGGAGTCCGTGTCCCCCCACCCGTGTGATGAGCACCAGCAGGTACCAAACAGCAACTCCAGTGTTGGCCACTGTTGCCTCGCTGACTGGTTGGGGTTGGGTGGGCGAGGCATTTTAAGCGTTTCCTATAGCTATCATTGGCTGCTACTGTGTCACTCCCTGTGGCCTCCATCGTGCTGAATTGGCCACTGAACTATCGTCAGGGTTGTCATGAAGCTACCCACTAACCCCTTTGAATTCCCGAGCTGCTGTGTTTTGGTAAAGCTGTGGGGTTGGGAACTTGGGCTCAAACATGACAGAGAGTGGGGGTTTCATAAGCTCTCTGGGGCCCACTAGAGGTCCTTCCTAAGCGCAGCAGGAAGAGAGGTGGGTGAAGCACCTTGGGAAGCTGTGGGTAGCACAGAACCAGGACAGGGTCACCTCTCCCTTTTCCTCCCCAGCTGTTATCTCTACATTCAGCTCCCTGGACGTGGAAAGGTACTTGGGGTCCCCTGACTCTTCAGGTTGGACTTTAGTAGATGTTATCAAATGAATGCCACCAGCTCTGGTTGGTAGCTGGGAGGAAGAAGGGCGATAGAATCTGCCTTTTATGCTGCAGAATAGACGTGATGATTATCCTGATTTTCCTATCCCTCTTGATCTCACAGGAGCATTGACCATTCAGGAGGAAATCAGTCAAATCAAACGCAAATTACAGGCTGGCAAGAAGACCCAGGAGAAGCAGAAGAAACGACAGCGAGACCGCATGGTGGAAAGGTAACACTTTGTATTTTTGTTTCATCTGCCAACCTCTGCCCTAGCAACTCGGGGCTGGCCAGGGGTTCCAGCAAGCGCCGTTTCCTCTTCCCCATGGCTAGCCTTCCTGGCAGCCACAGGCAACCCACCTTCCCAGGGCAATTGGGGTCTTTCAGGAGATGAATGATGTACTCCACTCCTGGCCTGGCCCTGCCTCTTCGTCTCTCCCTCTGGCCTTTCAGTGGGGCCCAGTGTTGCCCTGGCAGCTGGCACCTGCTCTTCTGTGCATGGACCCTGCTTCCCACCAGTCAGGGCTTACAAGGCCCTGGTTGCATACCTAAGAGCCTGAATTGTCCCCCCTGCCCCCCAGAGGCCGCCTTGTAATGTTTCTGCTTCTCCGGCTCGGGACCTGACACTGCTTGGCATTGTTGCCCAGAAGCTCCAGCGCTTAGGTCACCGAACATGCCCAGAGGTGCTGTGGGGGCCCCTGGCCCCCAAGGGAGGGGGCCAGCTCATCAGAGACTCTGAGGCATCTCTCCAGCCCAAACCTGTGGCCAAGTGGCTACTACCATGCCTGGGAAAGACTGAAACACCAATGGGGGAATCTCGGGAGCTTTGGGCCCTGCCCTTATGCCCAGTCTATGGCAGAAGTTCCCACATTTCCGTGACTTGGTGCTGGAGGGGCCAGTCTGCCTCAGGCCCGTGTCCGGCAGGTGGCTGAGCCCTTTACGCCCCTGCTGTCGGGTCTATTTGCCCTCAGGGCCCCCGAACTGGTGTTTGCCTCCGACTCAGACTCTTGCTCTTGCTGGATCTTCCTCGGCCAAGCCGGCGCCGGGCCCCTGGGCTCTCCAGACAAAGCTGTTCCCGTGGCCCAGATATGGACGGCAGAGGTAGGAACCCGTCCTGAGGCCTTGGTGGAGGCCAGCTTCCTCCGTCCCCTGCCACGGCCACCGTTGCCTCTCGGCTCAGGCCCCCAACCCCCCCCAGGGGAACCTGCTGTGGACAGCCTGGCCCTGACCACCTCAGTATACAGGTGGCTTCCAGCTGCCATCATGCTGGGCACCCTCCTTCCAGGTCAGACTTTTTTTGTTCTTGGAAGAGGAAGATGAGGCAGCAGGCACCAGAGGCTGGGCTGCATCCAGCCCCTCCTTCCCTCCCTCCTTCCACCACACCTAGGCTCTCTGAGCTGCGGATGGGGTGGGGTGGTGAGCCGCAGGAAGACACAGCACCTCTCAGCGGGCAGTGGCTCAGGACTGATCTCTTCTCTCTGCACCATGGGGCCAGATCCTCCAAGTGTGGCTGCCCTCCCCTCCCCTCCCCTGGCCCCAGTTCCTCCTAGGTGTTCTGCTTACTTTCTTGGAGAGATCTACCCGACCACCCTGCTGGCACCTTTCCAGCTAGTCTTTGTCTCTCTGAGAAGTAGCTGATTTCCCTGAGTCTAGACCAGCCATAGCATTGCCTCCAGTGATTAGCTCTTCCTGTCTATGGGAAGAATATTCCTATATTATCCCTTAGAGAAGCCAGTAAAACCTGCTTTATTTAGCTAGTAGTACAGTTTTAAAAATTCTCACCTGTTCTCCACTCTGCACTGTGACGTAATTCTTCCCTCATGGTGTCAATGTCCCTTCTTGAAGAAGAATGGGAACTGGTTTCAGAACTTTTGAGATTCCCCCTCCTGGGGCCTCAGAGTCCCATAAAGAAGCAATTTGAGTATCAGAACCTGTAGCCCCAACCCATTTCTGAGGTTTGCTCTCTTCGTGGTTCAGGGACCTGGTGCTGGTAGTAGCACCCTTGATGCAGACGTTGTTTGACCTCTGTTCTTTCTTCTACCAGGATCCAGTTTGTGTGTTCTCTCTGCAAATATCGGACCTTTTATGATGATGAGATGACCAGCCACTTAGACAGCAAGTTCCACAAGGAACACTTCAAGTTTGTAGGCACTAAATTGCCAAAACAGACTGCAGACTTTTTGCAGGTGATCTTCTCTTTTGATTCTGGGGTGCATTGGGTATTTATCATCTTTCCCCTTTTTTGCTGGGGAATGGGACTGCTTTGACCTCTTTCCATTCTGCTCCTAAACACAGAGAAAACTGCAAATTTTAGGGTTTATTATCCAGACTAGGCAGGAGAGATCATCATCACAAAACCAAAAGGAAATGCCATGACCAAGAGAGTGCCCCACGTACTTGATATAGAAGTCTGTTTCCTTCTTTTTTGTTTTTAGGATTTAAACAAAGCAGATACACACTCCCTGTCAATCTTGGCTTTTTCAGTTATAGATATCCTGATAATTCCTGTTTGGCACTTCCAGGAATATGTTGCTAACAAAACCAAGAAGACAGAAGAACGTCGCAAAACCATTGAGGACCTAAATGGTGTAATCCAGCAGATCTATAAAGATCAAGACCTTACTCAAGGTGAGTGTCAACTCTCCTCTTTCCACCATGGTGAGCTAAGGGATAGCTCGGTCTGCCTTAACTTGGGCTGTCCGTGTAAGCCGTTTTTTGGCCCTTATTTTGGGTCCAAGTTAGAGAAGATTCCCATGATCTTTATGATAACTAAGAAGTCTTTCCTGAGCCTGAAGTACCTGGGGTTAATTCTTGGGGTGAAAGGGAGGGAAGAGAAGACTAGGTTTGTTGAGGCCTCTGATAGAACTAAGGCATCTGTTTTGTTAGAGTTCGGTGACTGGGCCTAAAGGGCTCTCTGTTTTTGTAATTGGAGAGGGACTTTGTAGTAGCAATCAGTGGGCCCCTCTTACTTTTGGGATTAAATCTAGCCCAGTAGGGATACTGGTGGGAATTGGACATCAGCAGCTCTTTCTCTTGCAGAGATTGCTATGGAGCACTTTGTGAAGAAAGTGGAGGCAGCTCACTGTGCGGCCTGTGACCTCTTCATTCCCATGCAGTTTGGGATCATACAGAAACACCTCAAGTCCATGGAACACAACCGAAACAGAAGAGTGAGTGGAATGCTTTGGTGCTACCCTATACCTAGTCAAGAAAGCATTGAATTGTGGTGGTGGCAGTGTTAGATTTAAAGGCAGATAACTTGGCTTTACATCTGTTTACAGCACTTCCTGATTGTGTGACCATGGGCAAGTTGGTTTTCCTCTGCATTTCCTTTTTTTTTCCCCCTGTAAAATTAGAACAATAATTCTTGCCCTCTACTAAAGTTCTACTCTGATATCTTTTTCGAGGTGATTAGAGATTCTCCAAGGCCAAGTGGACAGAGCCTCCCAAGTTGGAAAGACTTTAGGCTGTGGGCCTACTGACAAATTTATAAATCTTTAAGGATCGGCTACACTTGGAGAGGCACATCACCAGATTACCCATAGGGTGATATACTTTTAAGCCACAGCAGAGACATCGTAGTGTAGTAGAAAGTGCCGAATTTGCAGTCTAGTGACTTGGATTATAATTTGGCCTTGAACACCTACTAACTTTGTGAACGTGGGCAAGGCATTGGAACTCTTATCTGAAAATGTGCTACCTACCTCACGGGCTTGTAAAAAAAAAAAGTGCCTTATAACTTTTACATGCTATAGAGATAATGAATTGGGTTTTAGTAGTTACATGAAGCTCCTGACCTTTGGCTTCCTGGGAATTGAACTGTTAGGATGGTTCCAACTACTCAAATGGGTTCTATTCTTTTTTTTTTTTTAGCTCATGATGGAACAGTCCAAGAAGTCCTCACTCATGGTAGCTCGAAGTATCCTGAACAATAAGCTCATTAGCAAGAAGCTAGAACGCTATCTTAAGGTAATCAGGCATCTGCCCTCCAACACGTGTGCACTTGCACATCTATGTTTTTGGCCCAGTACTCTTTCTGGGCTAATCTCAAGCTTGGGGATGGAAAGTCATGACTTTCCTCACGCCTCCAATTTGGTATATGCCTTCAGATCTTTTGGGAAAGGGGTAGGGACTAAGAAGATCCTAGTCTTTGTTGAATGGAGGCAGATGGGATCCTGGCTTTCCCCCTGGTGAGGGCAGTAGAGATGATGGTAAAGGGAAGGTTTGGTAATTTAGGGAGCAGGATTGCTTGGGAAAGTAGTACCAATGGACTGGTGTGTGTTTGTCGTCCTCAGGGTGAGAATCCCTTCATGGATGACCCCGAAGAAGAAAAGGAGCAAGAAGAAGGAGAGGGCAGTGCTATAGAAGAAGGAGTGGCTGAAGGGGAAGATGAGAACAAAACCAAGGAGAAAAGCATTGCAGGACAACTTGAGCTTCAGGCTGGGGACCAGAACCAGCAGCCTGAAGTAACAGCAAGGGCTGGTGACCAAACCCCAGCCAAGAGTTTGGTAGAAGAGCAGTCAGGCTTGGAGCTACCCCCAGAGGAGGAATCAGGGCCCTTGCTAGGGGTTGCCTTGCAGCAGCAGGTCCGGGGCATCCCTGGCCTGGATGTGGAAGCTGATGATGATGAAGAACGAAGGAACCATGCTTCAGGGAAGAAGTAGGAGAGCACTCAGACCTGTTTTAGAGCCATCATTAAATCTTTTTAATGGGGTGTGAGAATTGCTAACACCCACCTGGATACTGATTCTTATTCTGGCCCTTAAAAGCCTGGCCTCTTTTTTGGTAAATGGTTATGGAAATAGGGTTTGGGGTTTTTTTGTTTTTGTTTTCGGTTGTTGTAGCAAGGGGTAATGGGGCAGGAAGGAGTATAGAGGATTGAGTGTTTTGAAACCCCATCTACACTAAATCTCAGTTTTGTGCCCCTTGAGTTCTGAGGTATCTTTAGGAACATCATCTTTTATTGTATCTGCAGCAGGGTATGTGAAAAACTGTTGGCTCCTGGTCCTCTTCCTTAGGCAGCTTTGTATGTAACTAAAAGGTAGGTTGGTTCTGGGTTTGAAAGGGCTCTTTCCTGTGTTTTAGTTCTGCCCTAGGTCCCCACAACAGCACTGCCTATTTCGTTATTTTGTTTTAATCTCTTCCTTTTGCTGCAAAGTCAGAGTCAACATCATATTGTTTGTAAAAATTTTAAATAAATGTTCAGTCACAACTGATAAAAGTCTTAACCTTAGTCTTTTGCTTGGAGGGAATGATTGAGGCTGGGCAGTCTTTGGGGAGAAAAAATAAAAAATACTTGCTTTTAATGATTTTATTAAGTGCCTACTCCTCAGAGCTCTGTGCTAAGGTTGCACTTAGAACCCTAGCTCAAACTAAGGTGTTTATCCAAAAAGAAGTTACAAAATAAGTATGGAGAAGATTGCATTCAGGGTCTTATGAGGAAATGCTTCCTTAGATAGTTGAGTTCTGAGTTGGGATTTAAACATGAATAAACAGAAGCGACAAGCAGAACATATAGGTGAAGTGGAGATAGACTAGGCGTAATGTCCTTCCCTACATTAGCTTTGACAGAAAAATCAGAATGCCCTTTAGTTAGTAGAGCTTGCTTCTAATGAGGTTTGGCTGCATTCAAGGGAGACACACGTAAGATAGCCTAGGCCCTAGTGAAGGTGTGGCACAAACAAGGGCATATGTAGTCATGGGGTGCGATTGAAGAAGGGGGTTCTGGGGACAAGGGGCTGACATATGATGGCTAGCTTCCAAGGCATGTCATGTGGAAAAGAGAAGAGACTTGTTCTGCTTAGTCTGAGAGGAACATACTTGAAGCACTGAACAGAGACACATTTAGCCTGGAGCTAAAGAAAGATTCCCTAACTGCCCAAAAGTAAAATTATATTGCCTCATCCAGAAGGTGTAATGGGTTTCCCTTCACAGGAAGACTTTTTTTTTTTAAGAAGCTGACTGGTCCCCTCTTGGGGATGCCTAGCATCGTGTAGGCATTTAATTAAAGTTAAGTTATGTACTCAATAGCTTAGTCACGACAAACCTCCCTTGCTTAATGCCCCCATCTAGGGGCAGCTCAACCCTGTCCTTTAACTCAGAACCCTCAGGTCTGAAGGATGCTGTGTGGGAAAGGTCCAGGAATTGGGAAGCACAGCAACTGAGAAGGTTGTGGAGGAGCCGAAGCCTGACGTTGCATTCCAGGGCTGGGCATCGGTAGCAGTGAAGGGGGTTCTGTATCGTTCTGTCCCCTGGGCATCATAGGAAGGAAGAAGAGATGCTGTTGGCTCCAGACTGCGGGAGCAAGGGTACTGTAGTTTTGGAACAAGTTGAAAGTAAACTTTTCTGGAAGAAAGTACGTCGTTCCTAAGGCCTTCCTTGCCATAGTTTCCACGACGCCGTCTCCCTAGCCCAAATCCTGTCCTGCCTGCAGGTAGCGTTGCCCAGCCTGGAAGCGCCGCTCTGCCTCCCCAATACCTGTGGAGACTGCGCACTCGAGCTTGGGAAGGCGGGGCCAAGCGCTAGGAGACTGCCAGGGGCATTTCGGACAGGGGAAGGAGGAGGCGGTGCGTGGAGCACCCAATAGCCTTTCGGCGAGGGCGGGGGGAGGAGAAGAGGAGTTAACGCATGCGCAGTGTTGCTGTCGAGGAACAGGAACTCTTGGCTGGCAGTAGACTCGACATGGAGACAGGATACGGAGGTGGGTTCAACAGGAGGGAGTTAGCGGCGGCAGCCGGAACTCTGTCTTGCAAGCTCCCTAGCCGGACAGAGATGCAGGGTACCCGAGGGGTTATCGGGGTGGAAAGCAGGCAGTCGGTGTCGGGGTTATGTCAGCGTTAGGGAAATTTTAATCTTACGGGGCGGGGGTGGGGATGGGGAGGGTGTTAATCGGCTTTCTGATTGGTAGGGATGGCTGTCTCTCCGCTAGACCTCGCTTGGATTGGCCCGCTGTGCGCCGAGGTGGCCTGGCTGCCCTTGCCGGGCCTTATTGCCTGAGAGCTGAACGGCGGGGAAGGGAAGGGGATGTGCCACGGCATGGCTGAGGAGCTAGTCCAACCGGTGATGCTTAGCGGCCTAGGCTGCCCTCTGCTCTCCCCGCGGGCTCAAATGGACGCCTCCCCTTTCTGGAAGGGACACAAAATGGCGGCTGCGGAAGGCCCCTCCCTCGAGTCCGACTCCGCCTCCTTCACGTGTCTCCTTCCGCGTGCTTCGGGAGTCAACGGGAGACCCGAGAGGAACCGAACCGCTAGTCCTTTTGGTAGATTGCAATTAAGGGACTTGCCTGGGCCCACCCAGCTTTTAAAAGTCTGTGTCCATTTATTCTGAGTAGATATATAATCTTGCGTAAAGGATTGCAAAGCCATGTACGTGTTCTTATTTTTTCCTTACAGTCTCCCCCCCCCCCAGGTAGGTGCTATTGTTATCCCCGTTTTTTGGATGGGGAAAGTGTGGCACAGAGATTAAAGGACTTAAGCAGGATCACGAAGCTTAGTAAGTGTTTTATGCAGGACTTGAAGTCAGATATTCTTTGAACTGCACATCCTACCCTCTCAGACGAATATTTTTGCACTCTGGGTCGATTCAAAAAACAGAATCCTCCTCTCTAATATTGGGGTTGAAGGAGTGGGGACCATGATGAAAAGTGAGAATGAGCATGATATATTGAGTCAGAAAAGAAATTGCCGTGATTGGAAAGGGGCGAATCCCTGTAATTGTAAGAAGAAAAATGTTAGGTAGATTGAGGACAGGTCAAGGAGGAGCTTGAATACCAGTCTTAATCGCAGTTTCTGGGAATAGATTTAAGATTAGTGGGAGTGTAGAGATCTCTAGTCCCATTATGCGCGTGGACAGACTGAGGTAGATAGATAAAAGACTTGAGTAGGGTTGCAGTTAATAAATGTCTGAGGCTGGATTATATTATACAAATACCAAATTTTTTCTGTGGAGGTATGGGGAGGCTAACTGGGGATCTCATGGAAACCTCCTGAGTTGTGCTTTGAAAGAAGGTGAGGGTTATTCTTTGAAGTTTAGTTGGGGACCGAGAGCATAACGCCAGTATGGTAGCCAGGTAGGTTTTGAATTCAAGTCTTTCTCCAAGGCCTCTTGCTATGCTGCCTCTTCACGATATAGAAAAAAGAATAATGAGAGGACAAGTAGTTCACTTAAAAAGAAATCCAGCAATGTAATCCTTGCCGTAAAGGCACCAAGTTTTAGTGTAAAGAGTACAGGTTTGGGAGTCAGCAGACCTGAGTTTAAATTTCAGTTCTGTAGCTTGCCATTTGTGTAATTTTGGGCAAATTATTTAACCTCTGATCTTCAGTTTTCTAATCTGAAAAATGAGGAAGTTGGACTAGACCATTGGTCAAAGTCAAGTAGAAATGAGGCCACTATATATGTAAGGATCCCTGCGTGCTGCATGTTGACTTAGGAAACCACATATTTACATTATTTATGTTCTATCATATTTTATTTATTTTGTTAAATATTTTACAAATTAATTTTAATCTGGTTATTGCTGCTAAAAGGTGTGTGTTTGATACCTGTAGACTACGTGACTTTGAACAACATTTCTAAGTGTATGATCCAGTGACTTGGAAGTATGTATACAAATAATAAGCAGAATGGGTACTAAACAAGGTAAATGAGTTAGTAATGCAAAAAAGGTAAATTTGGCCTCATAGCTATCCTTGTGAACTAATGAGATGGGTCTCATTATTAGAATAAGGTACCATATGGGTATAATCTTGAGAAGAAATTTGAAACTGTTTGGAAATTTTGGATTGCTTCTAGTATCTAATACAAAATGCACTTTTTGGCATTCAGAGTCCTTCAAAACCTATCCGCCTCTTACCTTTCCAGTCTTTGTTACACCTTTAGTCCCTAGTACTGGCCTACTGGCTGTTCCACAAACAAGGCATTCCATTTCAGCTCCAGGTGGTTTTTCTGACTGTCTTCTGTGTTTGGAATGGTCTCTTTCAACACAGCCTACTGATTTCCCTGGCTTCATTTAAGTCAGTTAATCAACTAAAATCCCATCTTTTACCAGCAGCCTTTCCCAATCCCTCTTAATTCTTGTGCCTTCCTTGTTAATTATTTACTATTTATCCTGTATATCACTTACTTTGTATATATTTGTTTTCTTGTTGTCTCTCCCCATTAGATTGTAAGCTCCTTGAGATCAGGAACTGTTTTTTACTTCTTTTTGTATGCTTATCACTTAAGCACAAGAGGTTTACAAATAGAGGGTGCTTAATAAATGTTTATTGCTTGATTGAATCAAAGAGAGAAATTGGTGGGTTGAATGTGGCAGAGCTGTGATCACCTAGAGGGTGGTTTTTGAATCCATGGGAGTTGATGAGATTACCAAGTGAAGGAAGAAGGACCCAGGATAGAGGGAGAAAAGAAGAGGACTCAGGATAGAGCCCTGTGGGACACTTGTTAGCCTGCATGACTTTGATGAAGATCCAGGAAAGGAGACTGAGAAGGAATTGTGTCTGGCTGGAGAACCAGGATAGAGTAATATCATGAACATCTAGAGAGAATAGAATATCAAAGAAAAGAGGATGCCAGATAGTGTCAAAGACTGCAGAGAAGTCTAGAAGAGATTAAGGCGTTATTAGAGCAATTTTGGTTGAATGATAAGGTTGGAAGCCAAAACATAGAATTAAGAAGAATGAGAGGAAAGAAATAAAAACATTGGTTATAGAGAGCTTTCTCCTAGAGTTTAGTTACAAAAGGGAGGAAAAATATAGGATAATAGCTAGCCAGGATGATCAAGTGAGGGTTTGTTTGTTTTTTGTCTTTTGAGGATGGAGGCAACATAGGTATATGTAGTCAAATAGCCAGTAGACAGGGAGATTGAAGGTGAGAGGGAGCAGTGTGCTGGAGATGGTAAGATTAGATGGAGTCCCTTGTGCCTGTAGAGAGGGTTATCTTGGCAAGAAGGTCTACCTCTTTATGTGAGGAGAGTGATGGAAAAGAGAATGTCAGAAGACAAATTGTTGAGATGAGGAAAGGAGGAGAGGGGAGCACTTGGTGCATGGCCTCAATTTTTCCAGTAAAATGAGGCAAGATTCTCAGCTAAAAGGAGGTGGGAAGCCCTGGAAGATTTGAGGAGGGATGAAAAGCTTTGAAAGAGCTACCGTGGTGACTGGGATAGTGTAGTGAGTAGGGAAGTGTAAAAGTATTGTCTTGTAGTGTGAGGGCCCAGTTAGGTTATATGACAAATTTGTAGAGTACACAGCATAATTTTGTGGTTTTTCTCCAGCTTTGTTCAGCAGCACATGTGTAAGTGGGAAAGCAGTAGAGGTAGGAATGAAAATTGTTTATTTTTTCTCCTGTGAACTTATATCTTCTGGTCATGAATTTCTTCCATGCTTCTCTTTATAATATCATCCTTTATGCCTAAATCATGGGCCTATTTGGAGCTTGTCTTAGTATATGGTATTATATGTTTTTGTAGACCTAATTTCTGCAAGACTGTCTTCCAGTTTTCCCAACAGTTTTTGTTGAATAGTGAGTCTTTGCTCCGATACTTGGGATCTTTGGGTTTATGAAACACTAAGTTACTGTACTCATTTTCTTTTGTATATTATTTACCTAATCTTTTCCACTAATCTACCTCTTTATTTCTTATCCAGTACTGAATTGTTTCTACTATTTTTGCTTTGTAGAATATTTTGGGATCTAATACTATTAGGCCTCCTTCCTTCCCACTTTTTTCCCCGTTATATTTATAGAGGAACCTTTTGTTCCTCTAGATGAATTATTACTGTATTTTTCTGGCTGTATAAAGCAATTCTTTGGTAGTTTGGTATGGCACTGAATAAGTAAATTAATTTAGATAGTGTTGTCATTTTTATTACATTAGTTTGGCCTACCCATGAGCAATTGCTCATGGGTAGGCCAAACCAACATAATGATTTCTCCAGTTATTTACATCTCTGTTTATGTGATGAATGTTTTGTAATTGTGTTAACACAATTCCTATGCGTATCTTGGTAGGTAGATTCCCAGTATTTTAACCTATCTGTAGTTATTTTAGATATAATTTCTCTTTCTGTCTCTTCCTGTTGGATTTTGTTGGTAATAAACAGACATTGGAGGCCACTTGTGCCCAATAACCTACTGCCAAGTGTGGAGGGAATACCTCTTTTATTTTGTTTTTGGGGTTTTTTTGTGTTTTTTTTTTTGTAAGGCAATTGGGGTTAAGTGACTTCCCCAGGGTCACACAGCTAGTAAGTGTCAAGTGCCTGAGCTCGGGGATTTGAGCTCCACTTTGCCACCTAGCTGCCCCAACCTCTTTTATTTTGGGTCAGCAAACCATTTTATTCCCCATTACCACAAGTGGGTGGGGTTCACTGACATTTGGTTTTTTTCCATCACTGAACTTAGGAGTGTGGACCCCTAAGTGAACTCCTGTGGACTGCTGTAACCCCTTCTTAGGGTTCTTAGAGTCTATACTTGGAAGTACACTCACTCCAGAACTGTTACATGTACTATTCTTCTTTCACACTTTCCATGTTCTTGCACTTGGAAAAATCTGGTTCCCTCCAAAAGATATAGCATCCGTGGCTACCCTTTTCAAACTGAAGGTTCTTTTTCTTATGACCCTGAAGGAGTAGCAAGTATACTCATTGCTTCTTACTGCCACTTGAACTTCTTTCTACCATCTCTCAGCAATATTCCCTTTTCTTTATCACCTTGACCAGATCTTTGCTGCAGGTGTCATCTGGCCTCCAGGCTATTATCATCTCTTTTCTCATTTCTTTTTGCTTCAGTACCTGTATAATTTTTTTTAATCCACCCAAGTCCTGCACCCTCATACTCATCACTATGTGCATTCCTGTCATCTTGAACAACTGGCGTCTCAATTTAATCACATTCCTGTTTCTATGGCTTATATTTTCATCTCCCACAGGGGTCTCACTGTTACCCATAAATGTCTATGATCTTGAACTCTGAAATTCTCTCTGATAGTTAAGTTCCTATTGTTCATTTCTTTTTCCTTCATCTCAAAACTCCTCTAAAACTATTTTTAGTACTCACTGGAACCACCAGCCCCATCTCCTTGTTCTTTTAGTTTATCATCTCTGCTCTAGTTTCACTTTCCTTAAGACTGCATAGGTCTAACCTAATATTTCGGGGTGGGGATTAGATCTGTGATTTCATTGGTATAGAAGAGGGCTGTACAGGTCAGCACATCATGCACAATTTATAGTCTTAGAGAATTGCCAAGACCAGTGGTGTTAAACTCTAATAGAAACTGATCCCTTATGGTTGCACATTAACTTGGAAAACCACAAAAACACTATGTTGTATTGTATTTTTATTTATTTTGTTAAACATTTCCTGGTTAACATTTTAATGTAGTTAGGGTTGTACCCTAAAGTTTGACACCTCTGGCATAGATCACTAAGAGGCTAATGTTAATAGATTTCCCTAATAATAGGCCTGAATGTCAGAGACAAACCTCTCATCTCTGAGGCCATCTCTCTATTCATTGCAGTTTCTAGTGTTAGCTAATTAAATTAGATGAAATCATCCACTTGAATGCTTTACCAGACTCAACCTCTGGAGTAACCCCACCTCCTATACCTCCTACCCACTCCCATTCTTGCCTGCTACTGAAGTCACCTGAAGACTGTGCCCACTACTCATTTATGCCATCTAATATCAGCTGAGCCTTCACTGCTGTAGAGCAGTCTATTTAATTCCCTGATCAGCTTTTTGTTTATTTTGTTCTGCCTTGTTTGTTTTTTAAAATTACATTTTTATCAGTCTCTTCTTCTGATATCACCTGCATTTCTCATAGTATTTTTTCCCTCTTCCCCTCCCAAACAACAAAGAATTTTTTAAAAGAGGAAAAGCAATTCAACAAACCACATTAATATATGTAAAAGTCTGACATATGTAGTGTTTGAAAAAAGGGAGAAGACATTTTCTCCTTTTTTTTCTCCCTTCTTTAGCACTGAGCTTGGTCATTATAATTTAACAACATGCAACTTTATTTTTGTAGTTGATCTTTCCATTTTCATTATTATAGTCATTGTATGTTCTACTTATTTCACTTTGTATCAGTTCATATAAATTTTCTCATGATTCTCTTTTCGTCCTAGTTATTATTTCTAACAGCATAGTAATATAGCATCATATAAACCTTGTTAAGACTTTCTGCAGTTGATGGGCATCTACTTTGTTAAGTGATGCTATAAATATATAGGTATATGTAGAGCTTTTCTTTTTGTCATTGATCTTCTTGTGATGTCTTCCCAGCAGTGAAAGCTCTGGGTCAAAGGGTGTGGACATTTGAGTCACTTTCTTTGCATAATTCCAAATTCCTTTCCAGAATGGTTGGACAAATTTCATAGTTTCACTATTGGGCCATTTTCCCACAATCCTGACTATTTCTGCCTTTTTCATCTTTACCAATTTGCTGAGTGTGAGGTGAAATGCACAGTTGGTTTACATTTCTCTTATTTCCTAATTGACTTTCTCTCCCACTCAGTCCGGTGGCTGTTCCAGACTTTCACTGCTGTCCTCTCCTAACTCCCTTTCCACAAAACCTTTTTACCCTAACATAGAAAATCGAGGTCATCTGCTGGGGAGCTCCTTCTTGCCTCTGTTCAGCACTTCAAATTATCCCCTCTTCTTTTCTTCTTTATTCCAGATTTCTGAGGAAGAGTTTTATACTCTCAATCTCATCTTCAAGAGATTGACCCTTTGATTATTCCCATTCCCTCATCTTTAATCTATCTGCTGGTTCTCTTCCTGTTGATCTAGTCTTTCCTACCCATATACAAGTATACACAAAATCCTCCATTGGACCTTGTCATTTCTTTGTTGTCTTATTTCTCTATTCCCTTTAACAGAGAGATTCCTATTAAAGATTATCTAAAATTTGTAGCTTTTGTTTCCTCATCTCCAACTTAATTTTCAAACTTCTGCAATTTGGCTTCCAGCCGCACCACTCAACTGAAACTGTTCTCTCCAACGTGAACATCAGCCTCTTAATTGCTGGATCTCTGGCCTTAATATCCTTGATTTCTCTATATTTTCTCAAGAAATCTAGAGATTTCTTGATTTTGCAATGTTTTCTTCTCCCTTGGTTTTTGTGATGGGCCATCTCCTTGTTCTCTTCTTTCTTGTCTCACTATTCTTTCCTTTTCTTGTTTGTTGAATTCATCTCCCAACCCCTCAACATGAGTGGGTATAACCCAGAGCTTTGTCCTGGGTCTTTCTTTACTCCATCCTCTCCCTTGGAGATCTCATCAGCCTCTGTATTCAAATATCATATTTAATATATCTCCTGAAGTCTGGTTAGTCATATGTTGTCAGGTTCCTGCATGTGTCTAAGACAATACACTATTGTCTTGCTGAAACCCATCCCTCTTCCAAACGTCTGTTTCTGCTAGGGCACCTGCCATCCATCCTCCAGTTAGCCACGTTTATGTCCTTGGAGTCCTTTCTCCCTCTCTTATGCACTATATTAGTCAATTGTCAGAGTCTTGTCAAATCTGCTTGTACCACATCTTTTATGTCCTCATCTCTTTACTCACATAGCTACCGCTCTCATCATTTCTTCGTAGAATTATCATAATGGTCTCCTAATTGCTTTCAGGAGGATAGGACTTCATGAGGCAGAAGTAATGTGTAATCAGCCTGTAAAGAAAGATAAGACTGGAGTCAGATTGTAAAGGACTTTAAATGCCAAATAGAAAAGTTGTTTTAAAAAAATGAAAAGAAAAGTATATCTATGGGGAGATACACTTAAGCTTCTTGAGCAAGGGGAGTGACATGGTCAGACCTGTGCTTTAGGAAAATGAATTTGTCAGCTCTTGGGAAGAGGAATTATAAAAGGGAAAGACTGGATGCAGAGATGAATTAGAAAGTTGTTGCAGTACTCCAGATGACAGGTGGTAAGGGTCTTACTGTAATTTGATTATCAGATTTATGTTTTATGTTGAGTGCTAGGCGCTACATTTGAGGAAAGTTGAAAACAAGCTGAAGAGTGTTTAGAGGATGTCTACCAGGATGGTAAAGGGGATGGACACCATACCCTATAAAAGAACTTAGCCTAGAGAAGTCTTAGAAGGACAAGAGAGGTGTCTTCAGGTGTGAAGGAAGGACTGTCGTCAGTTCCATTTGATCCTGCTTGGCAGAATTGGATGCAGTGGGCAAAATTGCAGTGTTTCAAATTTAGGCTCTCAATATAGGGGAATATTTTCCTTAGCAACTTTCTCTGGAGAGGCAGTGAGTTTCCATCACTGCAAGTCTTTAAGTGATGATTGGATACACACTTGTCAGGGGTCCTTGAGACATTCTGTGATTCTGCTTGTAGGAGGTAGACCACAGTGTTCCTTTACTTTAGTAATAATATAATCTCATAAGGGATCAGTCTGATAAAAGGGCCTGCTATGGAGAGGCAGGTACAGGCAGTTCCCAGTTTTTATCATTGTTGTTATGAATGATTAGTTTGTTTAGAACTAGTAATGCATTGCTAATAATGTTTTGTCCCTTAGAAACAATGTTAAAAATGCTGGTTAGTTGGCAGGTTGAAGTACTTGTATCCAAAGTAACTTTTGAGTTGGGTGACCCATATAGTTTTGATAGGCCAAGCATGGAGTTCTTTCTCCTGAGTCCTGATAGCAGGTCTGGTAATAGCAGTGGGAAAGGGTATTATCTTATGGAGTAGTAGCTATTCCTGTGGATGGATCATTCCTTCAGAATTGGTGTGAATGCCAAGACTGCCTGCACTCATAGCAGTTCTAGGTTCTTGTAGCAGAGAGCCCTGTGTTGCCGGAAAGAGGGAGAGAAAAAGGATTTTTTCTTTCCTTTTCTCTAGAATCAGAAATGGCTTCAACTAGCATTTTGAAATGCACAGTTTGTTGTTACTCCTCTCTCACTTTCCTTTTGACATGATTTCTAGGTTTCTGAGAATCCCGTTTGTGATCTCTGGCTTCCTTAAAACTCCTATAGCCCACCTGTCTAGGTCTGAGCTCTTCCACTAAGTGCTTATTGTAACCCTCCCACTGTTAGTGATTTCATTTCTCTAAAGTCATATGTTGGTATTTTGGACACCAGCCAGATTTATCCGTTACTTTTCTCTTGAGGCATACTGGTTCACCAGAACAGGTACTAGGCCCTGAAGTTGGAGGAACTGGGTTCAAATCCTGTCTTTGACATTTATTCTACATGTAATCTTGGTCAAGTTACCTAACTTTCTTGGGTTTCATTTTTCTCATCCATAAAATAAGGGGTTGGACTTAGATGGCTTTTGGGGTCCTTTCTAACCTCTATATCTCTGGTCCTTCTAATAATGTACACTCCTTGAATGATGGGGAGTACAATACAAATGTTCACCTTGTCACACTTCTTTACAACATTCATCGTAGACGTCATACAGTCATGGAGAATGTTTGACAATGGGTCATCTGCTCCTTTCCCATTTCTCCCATCAGGTAATATTGGTTTTTTAGCAACCCTAGGAAAAGGACAGGTTGACTATTATGTGAAGTGACTACAGTGAAGTCTTGTTCTGTTTTTAAATCATGTTGAAATATTCAAGAAAAGAGTCAGGAAGACCATTAAAGTTTCCTTCTTTACCATTCATTCTGATGCCAAGGGAGACAGGAAATGATGGCTTGAATTGGTGTTACAGTGGAAAGAACACTCACTTTGGAGTCAGAAGACCCGGTTTCAAATCCCATTTCTGATTCTTACTGCCTTTGTGGCCTTGAGGAAGTGGGCTTGTTTCCTCGTCTGTGAATGGATGGAGGTAGTATTTTGTTCAGTTGTATCTGATTTCATGATGCCTTTTGGGGTTTTCTTGGCAAAGACACATGAGTGATTTGCCATTTTCTTTTCCAGCTTATTCCACAGATGAGGAAACTGAGGCAAATAGGGTTAAATGACTTGCCCAGGATCACACAGCTAGTAAGTGTCTGAGGCTAGATTTGAACTCAGGAAGATGAGTCTTCCAGATTCCAGGCTCCTCACTCCACTGCTTTACCTAGCTGCCTGTAATCCAATCTCATCACCATGTTGCTAACTCAAGCCTTGACTGACTCTACCTACCTCAGCCTTCTCCACCCTCTGATTAGAGGGCTGGGAGGACTGAGTATCAAGCTCCTCCTAATAATTCCTTCCTCTGTAGAAGGCAGAACCTGGACTTCCCTGCCCACTCCACTGTGTATCTGCTCCCTACCTGGTTCCAACTCCATAGAAAAAGATGTCCCTGTGCCAGTTACCCCCTAGGCTCTTCCTCCTCTTCTCTTCCTCCTTTTGTGTATCTTCTTCCCCTATTTTGTAAGCTCTGTTAGGGCAGGGACTGTGTTTTTATTAATTGTATCCCTAGCATGTAGAGCAGTGCTTGGCACGTAGTAGACACTTAATATATGTTTATTAGATTTGTTAAATTGGATTTCACGTCCCTGAGCCTCTGTTTCCTCTTCTGTAGAAAAAAAAGGATGGTATTAGATACATAGCCCTTCCAGCTCTGATCCATCATCTCCTTGATATGGTGGTATTGTTGAATGGAGGCAGATGGTACTGAATTTGTTTAAAGGAAGGCCACCTTGCTTCAGCAACACACCTCAGGTAGGCAGGTGCCTGAACTTAGATTGCTGACAGTAATAGTGGTATACAGGAGTTTCTTTAGAGTGAGGGAAAGCTGGCTGGGTATGTTTGTGATAATCTTCTTTGTATTGTTGAGATTTGAAGTCCGTTTCCATCACTACCATGTAGTCAAGATTCAGGCTTTCTCTAGAAATATGAATTTTACTTGAATATTTTGAAAGATCTGTCATTTTGTCCATTCACTGAGGGTCCAACCCATCAGGAGTTGCCACGGCTGAAAAATTCATCACCTGGTGGCCTATCTTAGGGTGATGACCATGTAAGGCATCACCTAGGCAGTCTGTTGTCTATTACTTGAAGCTTTCCAGCCTAGTAGGACTGCTATTACCTAGTCTTCATGAAGCAAAGATTATCTGTATACCATGATGAGGATATAAAGGAAAACTTGAATAGAAACATAAGAAGTTGGAGGGAAAAAATTAAATTTGATACTCTTGTTGCCCACCTGTTCCCCTCTCTTCCCCTCCCCCCGTGTCCTTAGGCCTTTACCACCTTGGGACAGGCCCTGTTGTTGCAGTGGCCTGCTTTTGGACAAGTCTTGTCTGTCTCTCCTCCCCTCCCCCCTTACCTCTTTCTTGATAAACCTTGCTCCTTCCTGTTTCCACTGAGAAAAACAAGTTTTATTTTTTTTCTGAATAGAGGAGCATAGATCCAGAGAAGGAAACTTGGTTTGCTAGTAGAGGCATCCAGCAGGTCAGTAATGGAGCCATCTTATTTAGTCATTGAGCCCACTGACCTGCTCCCTCCTTTCTGTTTCATCTGAGCCATGTCACATGGATTAATTTTCTGGCCTACCATTTTCTACAGCAGTAGATGAGAGTTAAATCATAGAAAGATAAATGTAGTGACATAATCCTAGAGTTAGCATCTAATAAAATAAACCATCAAAAAGTAATATTTAGATTTTTATCATTTTTAGGCATTGTATTCCTGAGTGATTTCTCTTTTCTCCAAAAAATGTCCATAACTTTATATCTCTTCCCATATAGGTTATGGGGCGTGGAGCGCTGGAGCTGCTAACACCCAAAGTGAGTTTTTCTGCTTTGTTGAGACTAGGGTTCTTTTTGTACTTTTTCTTTTAGTTATTTTTTTGACAGATATGGTTTTGGTCTGGAAATCATTTAATTGCTTGGCTAGATAATTAGCAAGTATAACTTCTTTTTAGAAGGCTATTTTTTTCAGAGGAATGACGTATATTCCTAGTGCTATGTGTTACAAGTATCTGGTTTTTAACTTTTCATATAATACCTCTTCTCTTGAGGAGAATTAAGATAACTTCATGTTCTTGAATATTGTGGTATGTATTATTTAAAATATTGTTTGGTGTCATTCTTACTTTTTCCATGGTCATTTTCTGGTAACTGAGTTTGATAAGGCAATGTCATGAAGTGTCTTTAAGTTAGGGAAGTGCTTTCTTTCTCTGTTCCTCTCCAGAAATAAAAAACAATACTTAATGTTGTCAGCAGCTACTCATTTTTTTTTCTTTGTTGAAAAATGGGCCTTTGTTCATTTGCTGTGTTTGTGAGCCTTCAGTCCAACTGCCGGGAGGAATTGGGAAGTAGCCTAAAACATTGGCTCAAACTTGCTAAGCTTTTTGGTAAGCCTTCCTGGTTCTTCCCACTGGTTTTACGAGAAATGTAGTTAAAACTTCTACATGCCTTCTCTAGTTTCAGTGAGTGACATGATGACATTCTTTTTTGCCCTGAGATGCCATTGCTAATTAGAAGCTTGTACCATTCCTTATGTGAAAATAAAATGGATATGCATAATTGTTCTGTAAAATGTGTTTTCTGATGTCTGCTCTGAAAACAAAGATTTTGTGTGTTTTATTTCCCCACTTCCTTTAAGGTGCATATGGGACCAGTGCAGCCAACTGGCAAGGTATGTGCTTTTGTTTATGTTTCCGGGGGGTGAAGTTCCTTCCATGAGTTTTTAAACTTTGGGTTTAATTTTGAGAGTTGCTGCTAGCTGTGGTTGGGGTCTGAGTTTCAGGAAATAATCATTTGCTAATGTAGTTCATAGGATTATAGATTGAGAAATGAAGTGACCTCCCTCCATTTGTCAATAAGGACTTAACAGGCTCGGATTATAGTTTACATAATTTCTTAAAGAGCCTAGACTCAAACTGAGGGCCTCTAATTCCAAATCCAGTGGTCTTTCTAATGTATCCCATTAACTAGGTCTTTGAGCCAATGCACGTATGTGGGATGACTCAGTCTGCTGTGGCTCTGCCCTTTAATAGGTTAGAAAGAAACTGAGATGGGCCTTCTCCTTCATACTTAGTGCTTCTTCCACTGTCCTATTGAATAATGGGCATAAATTGAATTAGATTTGATTGGGAGTTCTTGCTTATTTTGTTGGTCCGCAGAGACCTATCCTCAATTTTAGAGTAGTCCTCAGGACTTCAGAAAAGAGAGGGAAAGATAATGGTAAATTTTTAAGTAGGAATTTTTTTTTACTATATTTTTTAGCTTTGATTTTCTTTTTTTAGGATAACATTAAAAACTTGAAGATAGTCCTTTTGGAAAGAATAGCTGTCTTAGGAACATTGTAACATACATATATCCAGATTATCTTGGTAAGGGAATCTTTTCCTAGGCTACTAAAGAGGCTAAAAAATGAGAATTAACAGTCCATTCACAGGAATGCTTAGGATTATACTTAGCTCCCAAGAGTAGGTATCTTTCCTTAGTCAGCCCCTTCTTCTTCTTCTTTTTTTTGGCTAGGCAGTGGGGTTAAGTGACTTGCCCTGGGTCACACGGCTAGTTAAGTGTTAGGTGTCTGAGGCCGGATTTGAACTCAGGTCCTCCTGAATCCAGGGCCAGTGCTCTATCCACTGCGCCACCTAACTGTCCCTGTCAGCCTCTTTTTAATTGTCCCTTACTATGCTGATCCTCTGTGCTGCATAGAATGAGTAGTAATTCTTGAGTCACTTAATGCTGAACTTCTCTGTAGAACTTGGCTGCTGAGCCATTCTCTTATATCTCAGAAGTTGTGGGTTCTGTTGAATTATACCTGTTTCGTTCCCCGCCACCAAACCCAGTTCATCTGTTTGAAGCAAAGACCAACCTCCTGTTGTTGAGCTGCCGTTCTAATGCTCTCTTTTTCCATTAGGCTATGAAGGTTACAATTATTATGGTGCTCAGAACACTGGTGTTACCACTGGGGCTACATATAACTACAGCACAGCCTCATGGGAGGCTCCCAAGACAGACAATGCAACCCTTGGAGATGGGAGTGCTACCATGCAGATTGCCGCCTATGGAACAGAGACTGTCACTGATAATTCTGATTCCCTCATTGCCAAGATCAACCAACGCTTGGACATGATGTCGAAGGAAGGAAGCAGGGGCGGGGCCGGCAGCAGTGGGGAGGGCATGGAAGACCAGGAGAGGTGATTACAGGCTTTCTTGTTCAAGGAGCAGCACCAAGTGCTAGCCCGTACCAATTACATCAATATGGAAGCTAGACCCTTGCATTTCCTCTTGGGAATAAGTGGGTTCTTTATTCCTAAAAACAGTTTTGTGCTTCTTGAGTCCTCTTCAGTTTGGAGTAAATGAATTGAGACCATCTGACCAGGGTATAGGCATTTTAAGCAGGTCAATGTTAAAGATTCATTAACCCTTGATGTGGCTTATTTAGCTTTTGGCTGCTGCCTAATCTACATCTAAAATTCTTAGTTCTGGATCCTGAGTTTACTAAATTCATATAATGTCTCCACTGTACACCAAAGCCAGCGTAACTGAAATCAAATGTAGAGAGGAATACCACCTGCTTCTGCACTTGTCAGTTGAAGAAACTAACAAATTGAGTATGTTGGGGGTGAGGTTTGGGAGTGCTGCCTGTTATGTTTCAAGCATTTTGGCTTGTAGGTGTGATTTATTTGATGAAAGAAAAATCTGTTTTTTGATGAGCTCTCAACTAGTCACAAGCAAGGCCTAATGAAAACAGTCCTTTTGGAAAATCCAGTGCATTTGGCTCATGCTTTGTGTTGGGATGTTGGTGTGTGTGCCATGATGAGGCCAACTTTCATTTTCTCTGAGCATTTTCTTTAGCAGGATTAGTTATTGACCTGGCTCTGTGCTTATTCTTCAGCTCTTTCAGATTTGAGTCTTTTGACTCCTATAACTCCAGGGCTTCAATGACTGATCACAATCTCTACCGCTCAAGCTACAATTATGACTATGACCTCAGACCTAATCAGAATGATGGCTTTGGAAGTCAGTATGATGACCACCAAGACCTGTCTCACAGCCGAACATCTCTGTATGGCATTGTTCAGGAAAAGTGTCAGAATCAGTTCCGGGATCGGGGTCATCCCAACACCTACATGCGCAGTGACCACTTCATGCCATCCTCAAGCTCAGAGCGTTTGTCTGCTCGCTGGAATGAGCTGAACTATATGGGTGGAAGGGGAATGGGAGGCCCCTGCCCCAACAGACTACCTTCTCTGTTCTCACAAGCTGTGGTCCCCGATTATGGCATGATGGGGGTGCAGGGAATGAGCAGGTTTGGCAACATACCTTATGGATGTGGCAGGTCAAGGAACAGAATGAGAGACCGGGTGAGTTCTGTACTTCTTAATCATTACCAATTACTTAATAATCATTAATTAGGCTTTGGTTTTTTCCTTTTTCATTGTGATCCCAGTTCCTTGCTTCATTTTTTCTTTGGTTGATTTTGCTCATTAGTTGAACAGTACTATTTAAATTTATTTATGTTTTTAGTCCAGAAGAAGGGGGTTTAATCACTCTGGACAAGATGGCATAAGCAAGAAACGTAAGCAGTCCCAAAGTGCTGAAGAGCCAGACTACAAGCAGGCCCGAACAGACAGTGAAGGAGATGATTCAGATAATGGTAAGTTCCAGAACCCTATTGTGGTATAGATACTTTGCCTGTTTTATTTAATGTCTTAGTTTAATTTTTTAAATTTAATTTCTTTAAAAGAATTTAAAAATTTTGAAATTAAACCCTCCCCAAATAAACATTTACCTAAACACAGCAAAGCACAAAATGAAGATTGTGTATGAAACCATTAATCTCCATTTCATAGAGTTTACTTTTTAAAAAAGTGTAATAAATTCCATACATTACTTTCAAAATTATCCTGCTTCTCTTCTTCTAAACTTCCTTTTGTTCTCTTCTATACATTAAAAAACTGTTTCACTGGCACTGTTTCTTTGGCATCAGTATTACTACCAGCCAACCTGACCCTCTTTCCCAATTGAAAACTTAGAGGGGGAAAAATAACATTTGTAGCAGATAAGCATAGTCAAGCAAAATGAATCCGCTCAGTGACCATGTCCAAAAATGTCTGTCTCTTCACCCTGTGTCACTCCCCTCTCTGTCACAAGTCGGGGGAGAGGGCGTAACATTATCATGAGTGCTCTGGAAATGTGATTGGCCATTGCTTTGCTAGAGGTCTTGTCTTTAAAAGCTCTTTTACTTTATGATATTATAGTCCTTGTATAAATTATTTTGTTTCTGCTCACTGGATGCCACGTCAGTCATACTAAAAGATTTGCTGAAATATCTCTTTCATTGCATTCCTATGCTGCTGTCGAATCAGCCTTCATACATTCCAGTTATGAGAAATAGCCAATTCTACCCCCTTCTTCCTGTTTTATTCTAATGTATTCCTTTTATTCTCCCTTCTCTTTTATCTTCCTATAATCCTCAGAACACAATCGGTGGACTCCCCAGAACTGTTGTAAGTTTTTGCCTGGCACACAGTGGGTGCTTAATAAATGTTTATTGATTAAAAGGATACTTTTTTCTTTGCTATTATAATGTTAGCACTACATCATCATACAGCTCCTTTCCAGTTGCTCAAATAAATTTACCATTCTAGCTATCTCTGCATTCATGTTTGTATTTCCTGGTTCTTACTCAGCTCTGTTCTTTTCATCAGAAATACTTGACAATCCCCTTTTCTATTAAAGGCCCCTCTTTTTTTTTCTGTATGGTTATATTAGCTTTGCCTTTTGGAAAATTATTTACCAAGATATCTTGTGTACAGAAACTGTCAGGTATTGTATAAGATTGTTTGTAGTTTTTTGGTGTTTAAAATCTTTGTTTCTGGGTGCTTGCAGTACTTTTAAATGAAAGTTCCAGATTTTTCTATGACTTCCCAGGACTTTTCCTTTGGGGGTTTCTTTCAGGAGGCAATTAGATTTTTTTTTTCCTGTTTTTACTTTGCCCTCTTCTGATAGGCCATCTTTGTTGATGATTTCTTGAATTAATAGTGCCCTGGGGTTGATCATTAAATAGATCTCTTTGGCCAACTTTTCAGGTCAGTCTTTTTTTTTTTTTAATATATCAGCTTGCATTTTCTTCTTTTTAATTTTTTTTATTTTATTTGAACATTTCTTGCTGGTTTACAGAAACATTGGTTTCTATTTGGTTTATTCTAGTTTTCACGGAGTCCATTTTTATGTGTGAGATTTACTACCTCCACCTATTTAACTACTTGTCTTCCTTCCACTTTGTCCTACAAAGTATTTAATTTTTTTTCTTTTTTTAATTAATTTATTTTGAATTATCAACAGTCACTTCCATAAGCTTTTTAGTTTTTAATTTTTCTCCCCCTCCCTCCTTACTTTCCTCCCCAAGATGGTGTGCAGTCTGATATAGGCTATACATATACATTCGTATTATACATATTTTCACATTAGTGATGTTATAAGTAAGAATTAGAACTAATAGGAGGAACCACCAGAAAGAGGAAACAAACACAACAGAAGAAAAAAAATAGCAAATAGTATGCTTTTATCTGCATTCAAACTCCATAGTTCTTTCTTTGGATGTGGATAGCATTTTCCGTCATGAGGCTTTTGGAGATGTCGTAAATCCTTGCATTCTTGAGAAGGATTAAGTCCATCAGATTAGTCATAGCACAACGTGGCTGTTGCTGTGTACATTCTCCTGGTTCTGCTCACTTCACTCAGCATCCATCTATACGAGTCTTTCCAAGTTTTTCTGAATTCTGCCTGTTCATCATTTCTTATAGCATAATAGTATTCCATTACATTCATGTACCACAACTTGTTCAGCCGTTCCCCAGTTGATGGGCATCCTCTCGATTTCTGATTCTTTGTCACCACAAAAAGAGATGCTATAAATATTTTGGTACATGTAGATCCTTTTCCCATTTGTATGATCTCTTTGTCATATAGCTCTAGAAATGCTCTTGCTGAGTCAAAGAGTATTTTTATAGGCACATTTTTATAGCCCTTTGGGTATAGTTCCAAATTGCTCTCCAGAATGGTTGGATCATTTCACAACTCCACCAGCGATGCATCAGTGTTCCAATTTTCCCACGTCTTCTCCAACATTTATCATTTTCCTGTTTTGTCATGTTGGCCAATCTGATAGGTGCAATGTGGTACCTCAGAGCTGTTTTGATTTGCATTTCTCTAATCAGTAGTGATTTAGAGCATTTTTTCACATGACTATAGATAGCTTTAATTTCTTCATCTGAGAACAGCCTGTTCATATCCTTTGACCATTAATCAATTGAGAAATGACTTGTATTCTTATTAATTTGCCTTAATTCTCTATATATTTTAGAAATGAGGCCCTTATCAGAGAGACTGGTTATAAAAATCCTTTCCCAATTTTCTATTTTCTTTCTAATCTTAGTTGCATTGGCTTTGTTTGTGCAAAAACTTTTCAATTTAATGTAATCAAAGTTACCCACTTTGCATTTCATAATGTTCTCTGTCTCCTGTTTGGTCATGAATTCTTCTGTTCTCCATAAATCTGATAGGTAAACTATTCCTTAAAGCATTTAATTTTTTTATCTCTTCATTTCTTCCAAGTCTTCATGTAGTCCTTGTGGAAAACCCATGTTTTCCTATGGCTCTTTGCATCCAATTCCTACAGTTAATTGTCTTCTAGGCGAGTTTTTGGGACATCTCTAGATTTATGATAAATTTTGTGTGCTGGTTGATGTTACCTTTGCTTTACTCATATCTCCAGCCTCAGTTCCTGAATTGTGATTTTGTGCTTCCCTTGATTGCACTTGTGATTGGGATGGTTGGTCAGTCCTTGGCTCGGTCTTGCTGATTGCCTGAGTTCCTTTCCTGAGCTCTGCCTCCAGGCCTTCCACACACCTGGACCTGTGAGGTTTAGGGTCCTAGGCCATCATAATCTGAGCACTATTACTTTCCCTCTTGCTTCTTTTAGTACCTCTCTGCTGGTATAAGTTGCAGAGAAGGTGTTGGCCTGCTTTGGTAGAGGTAGCTCCCTATATCAAAGAAATGGCAGGTCTGTTCCTAATCTGATTTTTTGTTTCATAAATTCTATACTTTGCTTTCGATTTGCAATATGGAAGAAATAGTACTTGTCCAGGAAATATATGAAACCTTTTAAGGGTAAATTCTTGGCAGTTTTTTTTAGATGTTCAATTTGGAGAGTATTATTTATCATTATTACTTTGTATATCGTGTGCTAGAGTCACCAGTGTAAGTGGTTTGGTTTTCATTGTGCTGAGGAGGTTTCTTAGGCCTCCTTTTCTTTTCTAAAAAATGTATTTAGTATTTTATTTTTCCCCAGTTACATGTAAAAACAATTTTTAACATTCATTTTTAAGACTTTGAGTTTAAATTCTCACCCTTCCTCCCTCTCTACCCAACCCCTATTGAGAAGGCAAGCAGTTCCATATAGGTTATACACGGATAGTCATATAAAACATTTCCATAATAGTCATGTTGTGAAAGAAAACACAGACCAAAAAAAAGCTCAAGAAAAATAAAAGAAAGTGAGAAAGTACGCTTCAATCGGTATTCAGACACCATTGGATCTTTGTCTGGGGATGGATAGCATTTTTCATCATAAGTCCTTTAGATTGTCTTGGATCATTGTATTGCTGAGAATAACTAAGTCATTCATAGCTGATATCTTACAATATTGCTGTTACTTTGTACACAGTACATTTCACTTTGCATCAGCTTTTGTCTTTCCAGGTTTTTCTGAGAGCATCCTGCTCATCATTTCTTGTAGCATTAGAGTATTCCATCATAATCACATAACACAATTTATTCAGCCATTTCCCAGTTGTTGGGCATCCACTCATTTTCTAATCCTCTGCCCCAAGAAAAGAGCTAATATAAATGTACAGGTACATACAGGTCTCTTTCCTTTTTTTTTTTTTTAAATCTCTTTTGGGCTGCATACCAAGTAGTGGTATTGCTAGGTCAAAGGGTATGCGTGTTTTTTTAGCCCTTTGGGCATAGTTCCAAATTGCTCTATAGAATGGTTGAATCAATTCACAACTCCACTATCAGTGGATTAATATTCCATTTTTCCCATATCCCCTCCAGCAATTGTCATTTACCCTTTCTGTGCTATTAGCTAATCTAATAGTTATGGATGAGGCAGTACCTCAGAATCGTTTTAATTTGTGAGTTAGAGCATTTTTACATGTGACTATAGATAGCTTTGATTATTTCATCTGAAACCTGTTCATATCTTTTGATGATTTATCAGTTGAGTAATGGCTCTCATTTTGATAGATTTGACTCAGTTTTCTATATGTTTGAGAAATGAGGCCTTTATCAGAGAAACTTGCTTCAACTTTTTTTTTTTACAGTTAGCTGTTGCTAAATGTATTTCTCTTCATCTTATTTCCCCCTCTGCTTATTCTATTCTCTCTCTACTTTCATCCTGTCCCTCCTCAAAAGTGTTTTCCTTTTGACTACTCTCTACCCCGATCTGCCCTTCCTTCTATCACCGCCCCCCCCAATCCCTTTCCCTCCTACTTTCCTGTAGGGTAAGATAAATTTCTATACCTAGTTGAGTGTGTATGTTATTCTCTCTGAGCCATTTCCAATAAGAGTAAGGTTTACTTACTCCCTCTCACCTTCCCTATCTTCCTGTCTACTGTAAAAGCTTTTTTTTGCCTCTTTTATGTAAGATAATTTACTCTGTTCCACCTGTCCCGTTCCCTTTCTCCCAGTATATTCCTCTCTCACCCCCAATTTTATTTTTTTAGGTATCATCTCTTCATATTCAGCTCAAACCTGTAGTCCTCTTCTAACTGCCCTAATAATGAGAAAGTTCTTCTCTGAGTTACAAGTACCATCTTCTCATATAGGAATGTAAATAGTTTAACCTTATTAAATCCTTTATGATTTTCTTTTCTTTTTTATGCTTCTCCTTGAGTCTCATATTTGAAAGTCATTTTTTCTATTCATCTCTGGTCTTATCGTCAGAAAAGCTTACAAGTCATTTATCTCATTGAATATCCATTTTTTCCCTTGAAGGATTATGCTCAGTTTTGCTGGCTAGGTGATTCTTAGTTGTGATCCTGGCACCTTTATCCTCTGGGATATTATATTTCAAGCCCTCTGATCCTTTAATGTAGACGCTGCCAAATCTTCTGTTATCCTGACTGTGGTTCCATGATGCTTGAATTGTTTCTTTCTGGCTGTTTGCAGTATTTTCCCCTTGACCTGAGAGTTCTGGAATTTGGCTGTATTCCTAGGAGTTTTCCTTTGGGGACCTTTTTCAGTATGTGATTGATGGATTCCTTCAATATCTCTTTTACCCTCTGGTTGTAGAAGAACCAGGGCAAGTTTCCTTCTTGAAAGATGATGTCTATGCTCTTATTTTGATCTTGGCCTTCAGGTAGATCCCTCCTGGATCTGTTTTCCAGGTCAGTTTTTCCAATGAGATTTCACATTGTCTTCAATTTATTGTTTCTTGATTTCTCATAGTTATTAGGTTCTATTTAGTCCATTCTAATTTTTAAGGAGTTTTTTTCTTCAGTGAATTTTTGTGCCTCTTTTTCCATTTGGCCAATTCTGCTTTTTAAGGCATTCTTCTCCTCATTGGCTTTTTGTACCTCTTTTACCATTTGACTTAGTCTGTTTTTTTGGTTTTTTGGTTTTTTGCTAGTCAAGGGGGTTAAGTGACTTGCCCAGGGTCACACAGCTAGCTAGTAAGTGTCATGTGTCCGAGGCCGGATTTGAACTTGGGTCCTCCTGAATCCAGGGCTGGTGCTCTATCCACTGCGCCACCTAGCTGCCCCCAGTCTGTTCTTTAAGGTGTTATTTTCTTCAGTATTTTTTTTGTGCGTGTCCTTTGTCAAGCTTGTTGACTCATTTTTCATAATTTTCTTGTGTCACTCTCATTTCTCTTCCCAATTTTTCTCTACCTCTCTAACTTGATTTTCAAAATCCATTTTGATCTCTTCCGTGGCCTGAGACCAATTCATATTTTTCCTGGAGGCTTTGGATGTAGGAGCTTTGACTTTGTTGTCTTCTTCTGAGGGTGTGTTTTGATCTGCCTTCCCAGCATAGTAACTTTGTATGGTCAGAATTTTTTTTTGCCTGAGCAATTTGCTCATTTTCCCAGCTTATGGCAAACTCTTTTAAACTCTTTTTGTTGAAGTAGGGCTTGGCTTACAGGGTGGAGGGAGCACTGTTCCAAGTTTCATTGGTTTTGTGTAGCTGTTTTCAGAGATGCTTCTAGGGATCTGTACATTTTCAGTTCTTCAGATGGTATGATCCAAGGAGAGGTATTTACTACTCTCATGGTCTGTGAGTGACCACATGCACTCTTTTTTGCCCTGGAACTATGAGGAGGATCCCTCCTACTGTGGCCACAAGCTCTGCTATTCTAGTGCTCCTCCTTGCCGTGGATCTGCCTCCTAGAAGTGGGACCTGGATCCAAGTATGGGCAAAGCAGCAGAGCCCTGCCTCAGTGCTAGCAGAGAGGCTCCTGTAATCCCTTCTAACTAGTTCGATCCCCTTACCATCTCTGAACTGAGAGCTCCAGAAGCTGCGACTGCCACTGCGGATTGAGTGGCTCCCAAGGCCTGCTCCTGGTTTGCTGGGGCCAGAGCTATGCTAGCACAGCATGTACTGGACTGTGCTATGCTCCTCTCTCACCGTGTTGCAGTAGGCCTTTTCCTGCTGACTTTCCAAGTTGTCTTGGCCTGGAAATTTGTTTCGCTGTGTCTTTTTGTGGCTTCTGCTGCTCTAGAATTTGCTTAGATAATCATTAAAGGTATTTGGAGGGGTTTGGGGGAGAGCTCAAGTGAATCCTTGCCTTTACTCCTTTATTTCACCATCTTGGCTCTGCCGACAGTTTCTTAGGCCTCGTGCCAGAACTGGAAGTCTACTGATAGCCAGATAGACCAAGAGCTACTCAAAAGATAATGGAAATAATTAAAATTTTGCATTTGGCTTTATTGGCAACTGCCCTTCTTTCTAAATATCTGTAGCATTAGGTACTACTATTTTCCCCTGAATGCCATGGTGCCCATATAGCAGTTCTGCTATAACACTTGTTTTGAAAACTCAGATTTGTTCCAGTGCAATTAATACATTAGGGAACAGTTTGAGCATGGTATGATCTTTGCGTATGCTTATGTAAGATTTTTTTAAATGTAAGATTTTTCATCAAGAGAAACTGCTGGGACAGCTAGGTGGTACAGTGGATAGAGCACTGGCCCTGGAGTCAGAAGGACCTGAGTTCAAATCTGGCCTCAGACACATAACACTTAATAGCTGTATGACTCTGGACAAGCCACTTAACCCTAATTGTCTCACCAAACCAAAAAAAAGACAGAAAGAAACCAGTGGTGTACGCAGAGGTAGGGCATACATCAAGGTGGGCAGGGACCTCTACTGTTGAAGGAGGGGCACCAGCATATGATGGGGCCTATGGGAAGAAGAGATGTCTGGCTCCATCTGGGAGAAAAAGCTGTAATGGTCCTCTTTTCTTGACCCAGGATTAGGTGAGAGCTGCTGGGGGGAGTGGGGGATATAACATTTGACAGTGAGAGATGGAGGCCCAGAAAGGCAGACAAAAAAGGGAAGAGAATATAGGGAGACTCTTAACAGATGCAAATTTGACCCCTGCTATCCCTGAGCCTCCTGCTTAGGGAAAAGCGCATCCAGAGATGGTTTTCAATGCACCACTTTCATCAGAAGGGTCTGGGTTGGAGCCTGGGGATTTCTCCAGGGCACCTCATCAAATAAAATCCTTTCAAGATCTCCCTTTTGTAGCCATAGAGGGATGCCTTCCTCAGGACCGAGTTTGAGGGTTGTGTCCCCAACCCTATTTTCTTCCTAAGTCCTTTAGTTTTTATTGTGTGATTTTGCATAGCTGTGCAAGTGTAGTATTGATTGCTTGTATGTGTGTCCTTCTGAAATGCTGCTGAAGTTGTCATCAAGGGCTGTCTTTGTATAGACTTGACTCCTTGAGCTGCCCACATGCATGCATCACTAATGACCACAGTCACTACCTTCCCAAGATGGTTCCCACCCTAGTGCACAAATGTGTAAGAGCCATTTTATTTAATTCTCCATTCCCCTTTCATCATCTGTCTTAGTTTAAGAAATACAGTGTTATGAATTTAGCACACCCCTGAGTTAGAAAAGACTTTAGTGTTTTTGCATTTGCATAGCCACACCCCACAGAATTGTGACATTGTTCTATTCTAGGGAATGTGAGGTATTTAATGCCAGTCATGAAGCAGGAAAATAGTAGAATTCCTGAATCAGTAGTGGTACTGTCATCAGGTGCATACACTCTAGAGGAAATGATCAAAACAGTAATGAACATAACCAAGTTTTCAAAAATGACTCCTATGTAATGAAAATATAATATTTAACAATAATCCTAAAGGTATAAGGCACGTGATTAGATCTTCAGAAGAAAAGAAGATCACGATAGAAGCCTCTCTATACCCAATTGGATATATCTGAACATGTAGCCATGTAGGCTGGCCAGTACTGCTTAGACGAAAAGAGAGGCTGCAAAGCCAGGCCTCCACGTCTAGGTTCAGTTCGAGGTCAAACCAGATACAGGATTATCAACAAGAAATGGATGGATAAAAATCCAAAGCCCAATCCTGGCTGCCGTTCTTGAGGGCTATTGAAAGAAAAGGTGAGGGATGAGTGGTACCTAGACATGACTGCCATCAGGCAAGAGAGAGAGAGAGAGAGACCAAAAACACCATCAAGAACCAGACACTCTGGAAGATCTTCCTGCTATCTCTGGTCAAACTAGTTTACCATGCTTACAGGCTCCCTCCACCCTCCAAAGATGGTAGAACTTCTTTTCTATGCTCTAGCCAAGTCTTTTATAACTCAAGGAGGCTTGACCCTATAAAAAAAACCAAAAGCTGTTTGCAAAGCAATCGAGCTCACAGAAACCATTGAGGAATCATGTCCTGTGGGGCAGAGGAGTCCTCCCATCAGTTGAAGATCCATTTGGGAACCATTTCCACAAGCTAGAGCTGTGTTGAGGCTGAGGAGGGCTATTCTACATCCTTCACAGCTGGAGGTATCAGATATTAACCCACACCTTGGCAGGGGAGGCATTAGTGAAAATAGCCATACTAAGATGTCAGTTATTAACTACAACATAACCAAGGAAAGCAAGATGCTGATATGACCTCATGGCTCTTCCTGGGAGATTGATGGATTAGTCATACTCACACCATACCTGTTGTCTACAAATCTTATCAGCAAGTCTAATTGGTGAGATGAAAAGTAATTCACTGATGGTTGACACATAGACATGAAGAGATAAAAGTGAGTTAGGCAGCTAGGTGGTACAGTGGTTAGAGTGCTGACAGTCAGGAAGACCGAACTCTAAATCTTGCCTTAGATACTTTCTGGCTCTGTGACCCTGGATAAGTCACATAACTTCTGCCTGCCTCAGTTTCCTCATTTGTAAAATGGGATATACCTATCTCTCAGAGTTGTTGTATCAGACGATATAATATTTGTCAAGCACTTTATAAACCTTAAAGCACTATTTTAGCTATTTTATTATCTTTCACTAACATAATTCCTCCTCGTTCCTTTATTAAGTAACATTATTCACAAATATAGATTAAAAAGACGTTTGTGACATTGTGTGTAGAGAAGTAGTTCTTTAAATGAAATCATTACATCCATCATTTAAGTCTCTGTAATGACCAACATCTTTTATGTTTATGGTCTTTTAATGTCATAATCCATTGCAGTAGTCTTAATTCTAAAAGAGGCCTTTAGGTACCTTTTAGGTCCTCTGTTTCTTCTCTAACAGTGGCAGCTTTGAGGTTTATTCTTGGTATTAAAGTCATCTTTATTAGTTTTTTTTTTCTTTTTTTTCTTTTGGCTTGGCAGTGGGGTTAAGTGACTTGCCCAGCGTCTCACAGCTAGTAAAACGTTATGTGTCTGAGGCCTGATTTGATCTCAGGTCCTCCTGACTCCAAGGCTAGAGCTCTATCCACTGTGCCACCTAGCTGCCCTTATTAGTTTCTTTAATGATGCTTTTTGTTCTGGGTTGAACCTGACTCGGGCCATTCCCCTGGTAGAGTGGGTTTGATATTTATACAGAATGAGACACCGAAAGGTCATTCAACACCTAAAAAAGGGGATTTATTTAGCCAGAGCAGAAGGGTATTCAAAAAGGATAAGCATTGAAGACACCGCAGGTTGATTCAGCTGAGCCAAGCAGAGCTCCGCTGCCTGAGTTGCCCATTGTGGTCTCCCAGCCAAGCATCAGAGAGGGCCTAGAGCCCCTCAAGGCTGTTTTGCACTCAGGCAAATAGGAGTACTGACAGTCTAAACCCTTAGTCTCTTGAGCCAGTCCAATCTTGAGGATGATCACAGTACTGTTGTTGTTGTTGTTTTAAGGCAGTTGGGGTTAAGTGACTTGCCCAGGGTCATACAGCTAGTGAGTGTCAAGTGTTTGGTCTCAGGCCAGATTTGAACTCAGGTCCACTGGCTTCAGGGCCAGTGCTCTATCCACTGTGCCACCCAGCTGCCCCGATCACAGTACTTTTAAAGGAAAAACTAGCCAAACTTGAATAAGCCCAGAGGTTAGGGTATTGCTCCTACCACTCTTATTAAAGAGAGCATTGCTACTACTGCAAAAAGTATTGCTATAAATACTTTGATATATGTGGAGTATTTCTTTCTGTCTTTGACCTTCTTTGGGCATATGCCCAATAGTGGGATCTCTGGATTAAAATGTTATAGACATTTTAGTCATTCTCTTTGCATAATTCAGAACTATTTTCTAGAACGGTTGGAGTAATTCATAGCTCCCTAAACCATGTATTTGCCTATGTTTCCCCAACCACTGAAACGTTAATTATTCCCATCTTTTGCCATCTTTCCCAATTTGCTGAGTTTGAGGTGAAAACTGAGAATTATTTTGCATTTTTCTCATCAGTAAATTAAATGAATGAAAAAGATAATTTATTAACCTGTGTGTTAGATACTCTGCTAAGTGTTGGAGGTTAAAGAAAGGGTGAGGAGATAGCATGAATAAGGAAAGGATGGTCAGGGAAGAATGAAGTCACAAGGATGGTGAATAGAGCCATCCAGTAATCTATTGACATGCCTGTTCCATAAGGAATGGTAGTGTTTATCTGGTCACTGTTTGCAGAGCTAGAATTGAGCAGTGGAAGGTTGGGGGATGGTGGTGCAACTCAGCTGGTAAGTCAACGTATGTTGTAAGGTGTAACTAGATGTAATGAGCTCTGACCAGTAAGCATGCTTGCTGATTGGTAGCTGAAGTTCCTTTGAGAAAAGGGTTCAGCATAACAGGAAGGTACCCTTTCATATGATTTCTTAACAATTAAAAGTATTTTGAAAACTGTTATTTTTTTTGACTGTTTATCCAATGGGGAACATTTCTTAATCTTGTGTTTCCTAGATTATCTAGGCTATCAGGCCCTTATTGGAAATAAGGTCCTTCCTTATCAGAGATATTTGATGTAGAGACTCTTCCTAGTTCACTGTGTTCGTTCTTGTCATAGTTTCATTAATTTTGTTTATATGAAAGCTTTTCAGTTTCATTTAACCGCTTTCTCTTTTGTGATTGCCTCTATCCCATGTTTGGTTAAGAACTCTCAGCCTAGTCAAATCTATGAAAATTACCAGATCTCATTCTTTGATAGTTTTTGAAAATTATATAATCTTTCATAATCATGTCCTATATCCAGTCTGAAGATGTTTGGCTAAACGTTTTTGCCAAAATGCTTTCCAATTTTCTCAGAACTTCATGTCGAATAGAGCATTCTTCCCTGTGTATGTCTTTTTCTTTTCTTTTCTTTTGGCTAGGCAATGGGGTCAAGTGACTTGCCCAGGGTAACAACTAGTTAAGTGTCAAATGTCTGAGGCTGATTTTGAACTCAGGTCCTCCTGAATCCAGGGCCTGTGCTCTCTCCACAGCGCCATCTAGCTGCCCTCCACATGTCTTTTTCAAATCTATGTTCTTTGGTAATTTCTCTATTAAATCAACCTCAGCATCATTTAACAACTGTTCTTTCTCCTCTTATTGGAATTATGTGTCTTTGGAATTTCATTTTTGTAAGCTTCCCATCGCACTCAAGCTGCTTTCCTTTATAGGATTTTGGTCCACAAGATCCTATCATTGCTCTGAACCCTTTGAAACCTATTCTCCTAAAATCCTGGGTTCATATTACACATTTTTCTCTTCCTCAGTCACAAATTCTAAGGTGATGTAATCACAAAAGTCTACGTAATTTCTGACCTACCTGCTAGTTTCTTTTTGTTGGTGAGAAACAAATCCCAAACAGCAGTTCACTTTATTGGTTTGTACCCTTTTGAAAGCTGAAGCTATTTATTTTTTTTTTAATTTATTTTGATTTATCAACAATCACTTCTATAAGCTTTTGAGTTTTAAATTTTTCTCCCCCTCCCTCCCCATCTCCCTCTCCAAGACAGTGCAAAATCTAATATAGGCTATACATATACATTCCTATTAAACATATTTTCACATTAGTAATGTTGTAAGGAAGAATTGGAACTAATAGGAGGAACCACCAGAAAGAAAGAGGAAACAAAGCAGAACAGAAGGAAAAAAAATAGCGAATGGTGTGTTTCGATCAGCATTCAAACTCCATAGTTCTTTCTTTGGATATGGATAGCATTTTCCATCATGAGGCCTTTGGAGATGTCTTAGATCCTTGTCTTGCTGAGAAGGATTAAGTCTATCAATATTAGTCATCGCACAGTGTGGTTGTTACTGTGTACAATGTTCTCTTGGTTCTGCTCACTTCACTCAGCATCAGACCATACAAGTCTTTCCAGGTTTTTCTGAAGTCCACTTGCCCATTATTTCTTATAGCACAATAGTATTCCATTACATTCATATACCACTACTTGTTTGGGCATTCCCTTAATTTCCAATTCTTTGCCACCACAAAAAGAGCTGCTATAAATATTTTTGTACATATGGGTCCTTTTCCTGAGGCTGTTTATTAAGACAAGACAATATTAGCAATGCTGTTTTGAACAGAGGGAGTGAGAAACTATGTCCAGAAATGTCCTAATAATCAAAGACCTCCTCTCTGCTGTGTCATACCTCTTTTTACCAGAATTATAATCTCATTCCTAAACTATTTCTTTGCCTAGGTGGTCTCAGGTATGTTTCATGGACAATATTCCTTCTGTTTCTTTCTCCACTGCTCTTCATCCAAATGTTTTCTCCCATGCATTATCCCTTCTCTCTTGGTTCCTGTTTTCTCTCATAAATATATCTTTATTATGCGTTGTCATTCTTTCCTCTAATTTTACCTATTCTTTTCCTTTAGAAAATGTATATGCTCCTAGCAATACAGTGCAGTCATGGGTGCCATCCCACCAAGTGTCAGTGATACTTAGGAGATCAAATTTACCAATTTTTGTTGGTATCTCTAGAAGCTCATTACAAGCAGGAATTGTTTCATTGTATCTGTATCCCCAGCATTGAACTGTGGCATATAAATGTTGATATATTATGTGTAAACTTCTTAAGCCATAGGATTTAGTGATGGCTCCTTTTTTGGAATCAGGCTCCCATGGACGTGGGTATCTTTCCTGCTATTCTTCATACATTATAACTATACTATGTATATTTTACTTGCATACATACACACACACACACATACACACACACACACTTTTTTTTACTACCATCCCCTCCTTTTTAGTTTAAAATCCTAATGCTTCCATTTGCAAGACCATTTTTAAAAATAGAAAACTGTACTCTCTTGTGTTATTATAACACCTTCATTTCTAAATATTTCCTTTCCCACTCCACAGCCGGTTATCCCTTGTAACATGGAATAAAAAAGAAATTTTTAAAAGATAGCCCAGTAATATTTATGTTCTACATATATAGAAGGGAGAGAGGTACATTGGTCATTTTAATTATGCAATATTTGTTCAGTTTGGGATTTTATTCTTTTCATTCACATTCTTGTAGTCATTGTGTATATTTTTCTGTTTTCAGTGACTTCACTCTGCATTAGCTCATAAGTCTCCCCATGCTTCTCTGAATTCTTCACAGACATTGTTTCATATAACATAGTAATAATCCATTATGTTCATATGCCACAATTTGTTTAGCCATTCTCTGGTTGATGCGAAGATGCCTTAGGGAATAAGCATTTATATAGCGCCTACTGTGTGCCAAGTACTGTGCTAAGCACTTTACACATATTATCTCATTTTATCCTTAAAACAACCCTGTGAAGTAGGTGCTGTTCTGCCTATTTCCTAGTTGAGGAAACTGAGGCAAACAAAGATTAAATAACTTGCCTGATTCTCACATGTAGTAAGTGTCCGAGGCAAGATTTGAACTCAAGTGTTCCTGATTCCAGGCCCAGTACTCTACCCACTGTACCACCTATCTGCCATTTATCTGACGGGCATCTCCTTTGTTTCTAGTTCTTCTTATATTTTAACCAGTGGTCCAGAAATCCAGGTCTCATTCTCAGATGTGGTCATTTTTAATAGCTGTTGCTTCCTCTATCTGCATTTCTGGTTTGAAGCCCTTACCTTCGATTGGTGGAAATGGTGAAAATGCTATCCCTCTGGTTAAGTTTTCTGTTTCTTTCCTAGTTCTTTGATCTCATTCATGAGGCTTCCTGCCATGCTGGCAGCAACATTTGTGCCAACATGCATCATTGGTTTGACCAGCCTTGGGAGAGTCTCTTTCACCTGATGGCTGCGCACCACATATCAGACTTTAGTGTTGTGTTCTTGACTCTTTGAGGACTACTTAGAAAGTATTCACCAATCACTACTCCTGGTCTCCTTTTCAGGTTCTTCCTGAATGTTCTCTCAATTGATAAGCAGTTGTGAATCTTCATCATTTCTTGGAGGACAAGTATCTGTTTCTCCCTCTTCAGGTTTAGCCTTCTCCTCTTTGGCAAGAGCCATATGTTCTGTTTCTATTTCAACTATTCCTACTGTTCTTATGTCAGTACTTCAGACTCCCATGATTTTGTTGGTGTGAGTACTCCTTTTTCCACAGATTGCATCTCATATACATCTTTGTAAAAGTTTAATGAAGTGCCATTACCAAAAAATTAATCACTGTGTGACTAGCCTTCTGGTCGTGAGTCACTCCAGAATTAGCTTGGCTGCTCTTAGCTTGGTCTTGCCACCAACTCAGTCTTAAAGTCTTTAGTTTGACAATAACTACCAAAACTTATTTCCTACTAGCATAAACTTTGAAGCGCAAGATTACTTTGTTCTATTAAATGTATATTTTTTGTGCACCTTCTTTGACTATTTGACAAGGAGAATTACCATTTATTATTGGATAGGGAGCATATGAAAGCAAAGCAGAATTCAGTGTTTGGTTGGAAAGAACTAAAATCCTTGACTCCATGTTGACTCTTTTCTTTGTGTCCAGCAGATGGTGGAGATGGTGATTACCAGTTGGAAGATGAAGGCAACAGGGGTGTAAGTGATCTTTATAGATCTTCTTCTTTCCACCTCTATCTTCCAATTTTTCTTAGCTCTTGCTTTATTCTTACTTGGATTTCACTCACAAACAAACAAAAAAGGAATAGTTATTGGTGTAGACTTCCTTTTGTCTCGCTTTCAATGGACTTATTTGCAGAAATAAATCCATGAGTGGATCTTATCCAACCTTGGAGGCTAGATAGATTCTAAAGATTCTTTTCAAGATTGTAGGAGTCATCATTGTCCTGACAAATTTTCCCTAGCTCTTCAGAAAGACAGTATTGAAGGAACAGTGCATTAGGCATCAAGCATTAATATCAGCATGACAGAATTATATTTTCTTTTTTTACTAATATTCTTAACTTGCCTGCATGTTTATCTCTTTTAGGCCCAGAACTGTAAATCTCTATTGATTTACTAATTGCTACCTTAATCTTTGTCTTCTGCAGCTGTTATATTTATGTTCATTGCCTTTCTATGATACTAACATAAAGAACTGTAGTCTTCTTAGAGATTTTGTTGAATATGGCTTTTGTATCTTGACCTAATTTAGTATCTTCTTTTGTCAGCATGCAGTTCTTCTAAATCCATAAATGATATTTAGCAAATTTGGTGCATCCTGGCCCTCTGTCAATTATTATGGATTCTGAATTCCCAAAACCTTGAGAAAAACAAGGGTCAAAATCAGCATTCTTGCATTCTTTTCCTCACTCTGTGGCTTACTGTTGGACCCTTACCAAATCATTTAACTTGGGCTCCCGTATATTAAATGAAAATAATTTTCAAATACTACAACATATCTTCCCAATGATGGTGGTAATATCAATTAGCTGATATCTGAAACATAATATAACTTTCTTAGCCCCTTAGATGTTCTACCCATTGAGTATCCTTAGGCCATCATCTGTAAGACTTTTGCTCAGCTCTTCTCTTTTTCTGTAGTGGTTTTCACCTTCTCACTGATCCCTGGAGCACCAGCCAGCTGCTTTTCTATTCTTATCCATACCTCTTGATTGGATCAATGTGCCGCCTTTGACCTTGAAATTTATTGATGAGATTCAAACCTGTGATGGGATCTTTTTTCCTTCTATCCTCAAGCCTAAAAGGTAGCTTTGTTGTAAAGTTAGAAATTTCCATTTTAAAAATACAATTATGTGGGTATATTAGTTATCAGTAATCCTGCTGCCTAGGTACTGTGCAGTAGAAAAGGCCTTAGGTTTGGAGTCAGAAGATCTGGGTTCTAGTCCCAGTTGTTCTACTAACTGACTTTCTGATGTTGAAGGAAACACTTCCTCTGCCTGGGACTCAGTTTCTTCTATTATAAAATGAGAAGGCTGGACTAGATAGTATTTTTAATTTTAATTCAATTTTATTTTCAATTCTGAATTCATTCCTTCTGACCTTCCCCTTTCCCCACCTGTTGAGAAAGGAAGAAAAATAAACCCACTAAAAATATGAATAGTCAAAACAAATTCCCACATTATCATGTTTAAAAAAATGTGCTTTAATCTGTACTCTTGAGTCCATCACTTCTCTATCTGTCATGAGGAGTTCCTAAATCTTTCAGAGTTGTTTGTATGATATTGTTACTGTATAGATTGTTATCCTGGTTCCTCTTACTTCACTTTGTATCAGTGTTTTCACAGTTTTTTCTAAAACTGCCCCCTTCATCATTTCTTACAGGACAATAACATTCCATCACATAGATATACCATGAGCCATTTCCCAAGTGTAGGGTACCCCTCAGTTTCCAGTTCTTGGCCACTAAGAAAAGAGCTGCTATAAATATTTTTGTACATATAGGTCCAATTTCTTTGAGGCATAGACAACTAGGTAATATCTGAAGTTCCCTTTTAACATTGTTAACAATCTTAGTTTCAGTAGCAGCTTTACAATGTGGAATGAATTGCTGCCCCAGGGTTACTGGGATGGCAACTGATGCTTCAGGCCAAAGATCTGTTGGTGCTGGAAGATGCTTGCATTAAATTGTTTAGATCTGGCAGCATTCTCCACAAGAAGTGGGGGGAGAGAGAGAGAGAGAGAGGGGGTGTGTGTGTGTGTGTGTGTGTGTGTGTGTGTGTGTGTACGTACATATATACGTGTATATAAGGCATTGTTTTTGCATCTGTTCAAATTACGAGTGAAGAATGATCAATGAGAAGTTAGATTCTCCCTCAGGAGATCCACTATGGGAACTCTTTTAACATATCTGTATGTTTATTGTACATTTCTGAAGGAAGCTTTGTTGTGTTTTTTTTTTGAGCTCCTTATTTCCACATGTTTGTAGTCTGGAGTATCTGATTTTTTATCTATTTATCACCTACAAATTTCCTTGAAATTTTTGTGTCTGCTAATCTTTCCTAATATCTAGAAAATAATTGGGTTAGTAGTCAGAGCTTCAGGTCCTGGCTCTGCTACTTATTACTTGTATATTACCCTAAGTAAATCACCTCTCCTCTATGGACCTTAAGTTTGTTCATTGATAAAATGAGGGCATCAGACTGAGTGTTCTTTCTAGCTCAAAATCTTCTTTTTCTTTAATTGTTTATGAGAGCTTAGTTTATTGATGTTACTTTAGCAAATGAGCATCAGAACTAGTATGAGGGCTTTTCATTTAATTACCAATTCTGGATTCTCTTGTTTTCCCAATAGCTTTATTTGGAACTGAGCCATACTGTCTACAACCCCATTAAAAACCTGTGGCCATGCATTTGCTTAATTATTGTATCAAAGTTTAGCAAATACCAAGATCCCATAATTTATTTCATGAAGGTGTTAAAGTTTGAGGTAAGAGGTACTAGAAGAGGGAATAGGCTAGCAGGTCTGAGATTCTTGTTCTCTGTAGGGAGTTGGCTGTCTAAAGACACTGTGTCATTCTCAAACTTTGTATCTTTTTCAGGATGAGGAATTGGATGAAGAAGGAAGGAGGAGAGGTAGGAGTTACCCAGGATCTTCCTGCTCTTAGAGTTTCTCTGTAAATTAACTTTGCACCACCCCTACCCTACCCTCATGCCCCTGTACTCTCCAGTTCTCTCTCCCTGTCTGTCTTGTAGTGGGGTTCAGTGGTAGGAGATGGGTTGGTATGCAAGTATTGGGCCTGGCATGGAGCTGATGTTCTGTGAAATGGGACAGAGAATGTGTTACAGTTGCTTGGGCAAGGCTGTGAGGGTAGGGGGTTCACACAAAGGCTTTGCTCAGATGTCTTTGATGTGGCACCTACTGGAAACAGTTTCATTTGTTCCAACAATTGATATCAGGAAGCAGATTTGTCATAGGGTGGTAGAAAAGGAAAGCCCACCTCACCTCGTCTGAAGTAACTTTTCTGTAGGAGTGACAGAGGAAATCACAGAAATCAGAGAGAGAAGAGGTTCCATCCATCCCATCCAGTCTGTTTTCCCCCTTGGCCAATGCAGGTTCCCTGAACTATTTTTTTTTTCCTGAGCTTCATTCAGTCTGTTATTTCCTTGGTTGCTGGTTTGAATTTGATTTCCATTTTCACTGCCATGCTTTGGTGCAGTGTGTTGAGCTACAGTGCAGGGGCCTCTGTCCCTTTCCTTTGTGTTTAGTGGCTGTGGCGGGAAATACCTGCCCAAGCAGGGGTCTTGGGGAGGGCAAGTGGACTTGGATGAAGTCCTTTCCATCTGTCCCATTGGCTTCTCCCACATTTTCCTGCTGGGAGCCAGAGAGGGCCTACCTCCGGGGTCACAAGAGACAACTAACTGTCTGGTAGTTTTCATCAGCCCCACTGTGGGGAAGTGGCACTCGAGATTTCAACTTAAACTGCAAGACCAGACTAAGCAGTGCACCCTTCAGAGGTAATAGAAAACTGGAGCTTGGAGATGATGGTAGTCTTTCCAAACACCCCTTCTTTCTGCTTTCCCTCTGGGCCCTCTCTAGATGAACACAACTCGGAAGAACCACAGGTTGATTCCTTCTTGACCCTCCACTCACATGAACCTGTTTCTGTGCAGGATCCTCCCTTAAGACTTTCCTTCTCTTATATTTCCAGGGCTTAGCTGACCCTTCTGAGATTCTTCCATCCATGTTTATTGAAGAGGTTATGTCTATAGCATGGGACCATACAGAGCACTAAACAGCTCTTGCAGTGGGGTCTATGCTAAAGCGAAGGTGAAATGTTTATTGCGCACAGGTCCTGGTACCCGGAATGACTTTGCTATTTAACAGCAGTAATAGTTTCAGGCAGTGACCTCTTGCCAAAAATCCCACGCCCTTTTGAGAGGCTTCTGAGCAGCGCACGCCGGTCGCCATCTTCGTGGGACAGTCTCGTGACTGGCATCAGGGGTAGGGGTTACAGTTCAGATGCTTATTGATCCTTTTTCCAGTTTCCTGCCCCATTCCCCGGCCCTCTTTGTGAGATCCTGGTCTTCAGGGTCTTCCCTTATCCCTGTCACTGGCTTATGTGAGTTGAGCTCCTTGACTCTGGGGCGTTGGGCTATACCTTTCTTAGAGGGGGCTTCCTGCACTGGCCCCAGGGGATGGACTGGAGGACCTGTTGGTCTTTTCCATCTCTTATTTCTAGGATTACTCCTCCCTACCCCCGATGACCTCTGACCCTGGATGAATCATAGATTCATAACTTTTATGAATGGAAGATACTTATTGGGCCAGCAGATGTTGGCCAAGCTGCTGTAGTTCAGACTGAGATCAATTGGAAGAATAGATGAGGCCTGACTTGGGGTGGGGAGGTGGTGTGTAAAACAGATGACCTCCTCAAGGCTTTGAAGCTACCATCTTCTTATCTCCAGGGAAATTTGGCTTTCTCTTTAAATGTTTTTAAAGGAAATACAGTTTATACATTTCAGGCCTGGAAAACTGAAGTACTATATTGTTAGGCTTGGAAAGCAAGAGAAGTGAGATAAGTTAGCATAGGGGAAGAATAAATGATGGGAGAAAGAGGAATGCACAAGGCTATAGAGGCATCTAGCTGAAAGCTGGAAGACACCACGTGTTTGAGGAGGGTTGGGGATAGCAGCCTTGGCAGATCCCTAATGTTCTAGCATCTTTATGATTTAATCAATTCCATTGGGAAACAGAGGATTTCTCATCAAAATCCCAGAGGAGTCCAAGCCTTTAAAAGTACCAAGTATTGGTACCAAGTGTTCTTGACCCTGCTATTAGAGGAGAATCTGTCTTTCCAAACCCTTAAACAAATCAGGGAATAAGGTGACAAGGTCCTCAATGCTTAGCTTGCCTTTATTTCTATTCAGACTGACTTGCAGTGGGTTTCTCTGTTGCAGGGGATAAGGGTGATGAAGATGATGAAATGAAAAAGAAGAGAGAGAAACAGCGAAGAAGGGACAGAATGAGGGACCGGACAGCAGACAGGTATGAGAGAGGAAATGAGTCAAGGGCTAGACGATTGCTCATAATCCTAGGGCAGTAACTTATGCTTGCCTTTTCAGGTGTGGAAAAATGAAGATTGAATTTAGGAATAAGGATAGAAATTGAATCTGAATGGATCTATTAGCAATTCTGAATTTAGCATCTTAATTCTTTAGAGAAAGTGATGTCAAGTAATTATTCCAAGAATCAGGAAGAAATTTTACTGTGCTCTACAGGAGCAAAAGCTGAGTTTGGTTGTGAAAGTTTAGTTTTTAAGACATTCTTGTGTGGATTAATCCTTACTAAGAATTAGAATCACTGTTTTAAAAAATGTGTTTATTTTTATATGACCTATATTTCCCAAAATAAATTTTCCACTTCCCCAGAACTGTCACTTACAACAGAGAAAAAAAAAGGAAAAGTATTTAACAAAACTCATACGTATAGAAAAAAATCTGTCATTTTTATGATGCTCTACACCCTGAGTCTCCCCACCCTACTACTTCACTTCTTTGTGACAAAGTCTAGTAGTTACCATTTAAAAGCATTTAGTTTCATTTGTTCTTTCCGTTTATATCACAATAATCATTATGCTTATTGTTTTCCCCATTCTACTTATTTCACTTTGCTTCAGTGTGTTAAAGGTATTTCTATGCTTCTGTGTTTTCATCATAATTGTTTCTTATAGCACAGCAGTATTCCTTCATATTCAGATTATCATAGTTTGCTTAGTCATTTACCAGTCAGTAGGCATCTACTTTGTTTCTAGTTCTTTGCTACTACAAAGAGTGATATGATAAGTATCTTTATGTATATGGAACCTTTCTTTTTGTCATTGACCTCCTAGTAGAATATATTGGTCAAAGAGTATGGACATTTTAGGCGCTTCATTCATGTAATTCCAATTGCTTTGCAGAATGGTGGGATCAGTTCGTAGTTCACAGCTCTACCAGTGGTATATTAGCATGCCTGTCATTCCAAAACTCTTCCAGTATTGACAAGTTCAGTCTTTTGTCATCTGCCAATTTGTTGATTGTGAGATGAAACTTCAGAGTTCTTTTGTTCTGCATTCCTTTTGAAAACTGTTCAGAATTTGTCTTTTTACCATCATCATTTGACTTGCATTATTCAACTGAAATTGTTGAAGAAACCTTTTCAAAGGTACTAATGATTTCTTAATTTCCACTGTTGATCTCCATCACTTCCTGGATCTCTCCTCTTTTAAGTTTTCATGATATCACTTTCTCCTAATTTTCTCTTTCTGCTCATCACACTGCTGCTTCTCAATCTCCTTTGCTGGATCTTCATCTGTGTCGTACCTACTAACTGTGGATGTCTTCTTTTCCTTTTTTTTTATTAATTTATTTTGATTTATCAATAATCACTTCCATAAGCTTTTGAGTTTTAAATTTTTTCTCCCCCTCCTTTTCCTCCTTCCTCCTCAATAAGGCACACAATCTGATATAGGCTATATATTCCTATTAAAACATTTTCACATTGGTGATGTTGTAAGGAAGAATTAGAACCCACAGGAGGAACCACCAGAAAGAAGAAACAAAACAAAACAGAAGAAAAAAATTAGCAAATAGTCTGCTTTGATCTGCATTCAAACTCCATAATTCTTTCTTTGGATGTGGATAGCATTTTACACCATGAGACCTTTGGCGATGACTTAGATCCTCGCATAGCTGAGAAGGGCTAAGTCTGTCAACATTAGTCCTCACACAACGTGGCTGTTACTGTGTACAACATTCTCCTGGTTCTGCTCAGCATCAATCCATACACATCTCAGGTTTTTCTGAAGTCTGCCTGCTCATTATTTTTTGTAGCACAATAGTATTCCATTACATTCATATAATACAACTTGTTCAGCCATTCCTCAACTGATGGGCATCCTGTGGGTGTCTTCTGAGTCCCTGGCCACCTTCTCTTTTTCCTCTATACTGTCTTACCAGTTACTATAGGTTTTAATCTATGTAGGTAATTCCCAGATCTATAGATCCAGCCCCAGTCTCTTTCCTGTTCTCTTATCTAGTCCTGCAAACCAACTGCCTTTAGAACATCTACAACTGGATTTCCTGTGGCCATCTCAAACTGAACATTTCCAAAATAGAACTCATTGTCTTTTTTCCAAAACACAACAACAGTCATTTATTAAATACTTACCATGTGTCAAGTACTCTGGTAAGTACTAGGAATAAAAATATCAGTAAAAAGAGACAGTCTGTGCCCTCAGGGAGCATACATTCTAATAGAGGAAGACAAAACATTAAAAGGAAGCTGAAAAGAGAGGGAGGGATTTAGGGCAGAGGTCTGTGGAGCAAGGTACCCACTGAGAAGTCTAGAAAGTTAGGAATGGTCAAAACACTCTCCTCTTTCCAACTTTGCTATAGTTGTCCAGATTACCACTGTCCTTACAGTCTCCCAGGGTCTTATTTCCAAATCCTCAAGAATACTTATTTCACTTATCTGATCTGTTGTAAGGTCTTCTCCTTTCTTCATAACATCTCTCCTAGAGGCCTTCTTCTCTCCTTTGACACTGCCATCACTCTGGCACAGGCCCTCATCACCTCTTGCCTGAACTATTAGAATAGCCTGCTGGTGACTGCCTGCCTCAGGTCTGTCCATACTCCAGTCCATACTCTGTTTAGCTGTCGAATTAATCTTCCTAAAGCAAGTTTGACCATGTCGCTCACCTATTCCATAAATTCCAGTGGCTCCTTATTAGCCCCTACCATTCTAGTGTTCTTACATTTTCTTCCTCTCCATTCATTATACCAGCTGTACTGGCTGACTTTCTGTTCCTCACGCACTGAGCTCCATTTCCTGCCTCTGTTCCTTTGTGTTGGCTGTCCCCTATGCCTAAAATCCTTTTCCTTCTCCCTTACCATCTTTTAGTTCCTCTGGAATTCTTTAGGAGTTGGCTCAAATCCACCTTATGCAGGTTTTCGCTGCTATCCCCAGTTGCAAATGCCTTTAGTCTGAGTTTGCCTTCTGTGTCTCTGTATTATATCTTGTATATACGTAGCACTGATCTGATTCGCTTTTTTGTTGTGTGATCAAGATATTGTAAACATAATTTCTACTATACTGCTTAATGGTTTTTCAAGTGGTTGTCAAATAAGGAGGTCTGAGTTACTGAGTTCAGTTGTTTCTAAGAGAATCACAATCTCTCTTAACTTTAAAGAGAGCTACTGATTTTCCTGGAAGAATAAACATTGAAATGCTTTTTTACTTCCATGCATTTGATGAGAGCATTTCCTCTCTTATGTTTTTCAGTAGTGCTGGGGACAAGAAAAGGGTTGTTTGATTAGCATATAAAGAAAACTTCAGGGGATCTCATTTTAATGGCAACAGTGAGACATTGCCCCAATTTAAATTTTCTCAGTTCCATTGGGAAATTGAGAGAAGCCTATGGGTTCCTCAGTACACTGCCCAAATGTTTTTCCATAGACTTCTTCAGCTTCCATGTCTAAAATGATTCATTCCAGCAATGTGCGCCCCTCCATCCCCTGATGTTATCCATTGTACTTTCTTTACTGGCAGATTGCATTCTCCACACTTAGCTAGGCAAGTCTTCACTTGGTTGAGGCATTATCTTACTGGGTCTGTTGTACTCTATTAAAGGCTTAGAGAGGCCATTTAAATCAGAGTAATGTAGGATTTCAGGAGACTGTAATTTGGATCTGACCTCTGACATAGAATAGCCAACTGTGTCATCCTAGGTAAAGCATTTCAATAACTAGCGTATGTACATAGCACTTGAAAATGTGTAAAATATATTTCGTGTGGTATCTCATTTAGTCCTCACAAACTTTTCAGGAGATAGGTGCTATTATTATCCCTATTTTACAAATGAGAAAACTGAGGCAAACAGGTCAGGTGACTTGTTCAGTGTCACTTAGCTAGGTAAGTTTCAGACGATTCAAATTCAAATCTTCCTGACTCTTCAGAGTTCTCTCCTTTGCACTACCTTTTACCTCTAGGACCTCAGTTTCTTCTATTTTAAAAGGAAATAATAGTTGTTGTAGTGCATACCCTGTAGAGTTATGGTGAGGGAAATGTTTCTTCAGCCTTAGAGTAGGGCAGCAATCTGAAATAGCAGTAGTGATGTTGTTATGAGGGCCTTTGCGGCATGGTTAGGTGTTAGAGGAGGCCTTTGGTTGGTAAGTTGCTCAGCACATGCATTATGAACTGGCAGATAACATTCTTTCCTCCCTAGACTGAGGTCCAAAAAGGTTATTCTTGATGACATCACTGCTTCCCTTTCTTGTAGAGGTGACATCCAGTACAGAATTTGGAAAGCACCTAGGACTATGTGAGGGGATAGGATGCTGAAGTCCATAATTTTGCTCATCTTGTTCCAGGATCTTTCTCCTGGTGGGTTGTTTGAGGATGGAAAAGCAAGTGGCTTTTTCCAGGCATCTGCCCTGTGGAAGTAGTACTTATGGAGATGTTTTGGGCCAGGCCTGATTTGAGCCTATCCTGTAATTTAGGCTTGGTATTAGAATGAAACGAAACTTTGATAAACCATCTAACATTTAACAAAACATGAAAAGGGGAGGAAGCTGCGCTAGTTCAGAGAGATGCAGTCCCCCTTGTCCCCGTCCAGAAATGTGGTTGGTCAGAGAGGTGTGTTGAGTTCAAAGCAATATGACTGCTATTAAAAAGAAGAGGCAGTAAGTCCCCCTGGGCTGGACTTTTTATGTGCTGCCACAATTGACAGGCCATATCATTGGCTTAAACCCTGGTTCTGTGCACCAGTTGGAACCTCAGGCTTCCTTGCCTTTTAGGGGAAAACTGGCCCAGCCTAAATGCCTGTGGTCCTAGTAGATGTTGCTCTTTCCACAGCGGCTGATTATTCTGATGGTGAGACCTAGCTAGACAGTCCAGCAGTCTCAGAGTTCTTGGTAGAAGAGCCAACTGTAGCTAGGAAGATTATTGTGAGTGTGGAATGTATTCACTCAAAATAATAGCCTTTAAAGTTTTCTGTAAACTCATTAAAATTCAAATTTTATACAAAACAGTGTCTCAAATGGATGTATTTTATGTGCTCCAGAGAAAGTAGACTAGACCAGAAACATGTTTTAGTGCCTCCTTTCCTTTTTAGGAAGGAAAATTCTTAGACTGAGATAATAACTTGTAAGTAACTGCAGATCTCAAACAGAAATCATTCCAAGAAAATGATACATATTCAAATGAAGATACACAGAGAAAAAAATTAATTTCTCAAGTTCATCATGTTGGTCTCTCTTAGCCATGGGACTCCCAGAAAATTTATAAGCCATTAGTTTTTAAAAGTTAATTAATGAAAATCCACATTTTTCCCCCCTCTGACCTCTTCTCACCCTGTCACCACCCCCTAAATAGAAAAGAAAGAACGACAAACATGCATAGTAAAGTGACACAAATTTCTACATTGGTCATAAAAAAATTTGTCTTCTCTTAATCCTAAGTTATCACCTCTCTCTCGGGAAGTGAATACCATATTTCACCATTAATCCTCTGGAATTATGCTTGCTGATTTGCATTCATCAGAATTGTTAACTCTTTCAAAGTTATTTGTCTTTACTATTGTAATTATATAAAATGTTCTGGTTCTGCTCACTTTTACCCTTCATAAATCTTCCCAGGTTTTTCTGAAACCATCCCCTTCATCATTTCTTACATCACAATTCCATCACATTCCCATAACATAATTTGTTCAGCCATTCACCAATGGATGGGCCCTCCCAAGTTTCCAATTCTTTGCCACCACAAAACAGCTGCTATAAATATTTTTGTACATTTGGGTCTTTTTCCTCTTTCTTTGTTATTTTTGGACTGTCCATTTGAACTCTTTTCTGGCTCTTATTTGGAATTAAGAGAGGATTCCCATGGTCTTTATGAGCACTAAAAAGCCTTTGCTGAAGCTGAAGTACCTGGGGAACTGGTTCACTCATTCTGGAAAGCAACTTTAGAAGGCATGAAGCTTCGTATTTATTTGCCAAAAAAAAACCAAACCAATAAACACCAAATAAATTTGAGGTTGCTGGGCTTCTGTTGTTGTAACATATTGGAATGCAGCCTCTCCAAATCAGGGCTGAAATTATTTCAATCTCAGCACAATATCCAGGTAATGATAACAGAGCAAAGAGGAATTCCATTTCACTCTCATAGTAAGTTCCTACAAACTTAAACCTCTAATAACTGCTCCATGACAAGAAAGCTAAGGAGCTATCTATAAAACTACCGAATATGGCTCATAGCACAGATCATCTAGTGTAACTCCTTTCTTTTACAGATGAGGAAACTGAGGTCCAGGGAGGTTAAGAGACTTGCTCAAGGTCACACAAGTACCAAGTAATAGTACTTGAAATTAAAACCTAGTCCTTTTGACTCCAAATCTAATGCTCATGCCTTCCCACCATGCTGCTTTCCTCATGTCATTGTTTCCTTGGATGGTTATTATTTCTTTGTGCTATTTCTTTTCAGTTCAGCTAACATTTATTGAGATCTTGCTTTGTGTAAACACTGTTAGGCACTGGGTATACAAAGACAAAGATAAAAAAATGTTCTAGACATTTAAATTCTTCTATGTGATAGTATTTGCACACACAAATAAATACAAGTTAGTTTGATCTGGATGAGAAAATAGCATTTGAGCCTTAAAAGAACATGGAGATTCTGAGACATAGATATGAGATGTAATACCTTCCAGGCATGGAAGATGGTGGCATGTGAGAAGGCTTGGAGGCAGGGTATGGAATATCAGGGTTAGGAATTTAGCTGGGACAGATGTAAAGGGAAAGAAAGGGAACAGTAAGAAAAAAAGTAGAAGCAATGAGTATAATCAATTCTTATTCAGAGTTTTTTTATTGAAAGGGAAGAAAGTTATAGGATAAGTCAACATGCTACTTTACTCAAGGTACTCCATTGGTCACTGGAGATACAAAGAAAAAAATCAAACAGTCCCTGCCCTCAAGAAGATCATCTTCTACTGGGGGAGATGACATGTGCAACAGTATACACATGTGAATATAAATGCAATATACATGTTCAAGCAATTACCAAGTGTCAGAGTGAGAAGCACAGATGACATTTTTAGGGTGTAGATCAGAGTCATATTTATTAAGGAATAGGTAACTCCAGGGAATCAGATGGAGCAATCCTCCACTCCCAACTGGACATTTAGCAAGATTTTATACTCTTTAAGAAAAACAGATTGCTTTTGTTTATGGCCAGCCTTACAAACAGAGCAGTACATCTTATTTCATGCTGTGGTTGGCTTTGCAAATGGAACAGGGCAAATTGTTTTTCTCTACTGTGGATGGGGTATGTCCAAATTCTAAGACGTAGATGGTACCAGGGAACCAGTTTTGTGGTGAAATCACTCCTGTCCTGAAAGGGAAACAAAAGGCCTTTCTCTGTGGAACTCTATCCAGTCAATCAAGAAGCATTTATTAAACCCTTATTGTGTGCCAGAGCACTCTGCTAAGCACTGGAGCTGCAAAGAAAGGCAAAAAGTCACTGACACCAGGGGGTTCACATTCTAATGGGGAAGGGAACATGTAAATAGGTACATAAAAAATTAATACAGAATAGGTGACTGTAATTGAAAGAGGAAGGCATTAACAGCTAAAGGGACTAAGAAAGCTCGGGATTTGAGCTGAAGCTTAGAGGAAGTCAGAAACTAACAGGCGGAAGTGAGGGGGCAGAGCATTCCCAAGCATGAGGAGTAGCCATTGCAAAGGCAGAGTCAGATTATGGAGTGACATATTAGAGGAACTTCAAGCAGGCCAATGGATCTGAATTGGAGCAGGGTCAGGGGACAATAAAGTATAAAAACACTGGAAAAGGAGGAAGGGGCCATGTTATGTTATGAAGAACTTTAAATGCCAAACAAAAGACATGTATGTGTGTACATACATACATATACACACATGTATTCTGTAGGTTATAGGGAGCCCCTGCAGTTTATTGAGAGAGTGAGGGGTGAAATGGCAGGGAGCTGGACCTAAGTCTCCCAAATTTCATTCTAAATAACTTTAAAATAATGCCTGAAAATGAAATCTGGAATGGCAGTCAACAAAAGGTCAGGGTGAAACAATTTTTTATCTGAAGACAATTTACAGGGGTGGGGGACCTCAGGCCTTGAGGCCACATGTGGCCCTCTAGATCCTCAAGCGTGGCCCTTTGACTGAATCCAAACTTCATAGAACAAATCCCCTTAATAAAAGGATTTGTTTTATAAAACTTGGACAGTCAAAAGGCTGTCCCCAAGAACCTAGAAGGCCATAGGTTCCACACCCCTGATTTAGAAAGTTGTCAAAAACACTGGCATGAGATTGACATGCACTGCCACGAGATTTAGCAGCTTCTACGTTGATGGGTCAAGAATCACCTACCCAGCAAAACTAAGTGTAATCCTTGAGGGCAAAAATTGCTGTTTAATTTAATAGAGGACTTTCAAGTATTCCTGATGAAAAGACCAGAACTGAAATATAAAATATGACTTTAAAATACAAGACTCAAGAAGCATAAAAAGGTAAACAGGAAAGCAAAATCATAAGAGATTCAAAAAAGTTAAACTTTACATTCGTTCCTGCATGGAAAGATGATATTTGTACCTCTTAAGAACTTTATCATTATTAGGGCAGTTAGAAAGAGTATACATAGAGGGTATGGGTATGAGTTCACAATGGTGGAATGATAACTAAAAAAAATTAAGCGGTGAGAAAGAGGGATGCATTGGGAGAAGGAGAAAGGGAGAGGACAAACGAGGAAAATTACCTCATAAAAGAGGTACAAGCTTTTACAATGGTGAGAAATATAGGGGGTGGACAACACTTGAATCTTACTCATTGGCGTTGGCTCAAAGAGAATAACAGACACTCAGCTGAGTACAGAAATCTATCTTGCCCTACAGAGAAGTAGGAGGAGAAGGGGAAAACAGAAGAGGGGGACCAGTAGAAGGGAGGCAGATTGGGGGAAGGGATAGACAAAAGTAAAACACCTGAGGAGGAACACAGTGGAAAGAAAGAGAGAGAAAGATAAATAGGGAAAAAATAAGATGTATAGAAACACACAGTAATTATATATGTGAATAGAATGAACTCACTCATGAAACAAACAGATAGCAAAGTGAATTTAAAACCAGAATCTGACAATATGTTATTCACAAGAAACACACTTGAAGCAGAGAGAGGCACACAGAGGAGAGGTAAGAGACTAGAGCAGAATATGCTTCAACTGAAGTAAAAATAGCAGGAGTAGCAATCATGATCTCAGACATAACAAAAGTTTCAAAAATAGATCTAATAAGAAGGGAAACTACACTTTGCTAAAAGGCACCATAGACGATGAAGTAATATCAGTACTAAACATGTATGTTCCAAGTGTTACAGCATAAAAAAAAAGAACCAATTACCAGTATCAAAAATGAAAAAAGTGAATTTACCAATGAAGGTGAAATTAAAGTACATATTAGGAGCTGTTTTGACTATATGCCAATAAACCTAAGAATGTAAGTGAAATGGATTAACAGAAGAGGAAATAGAATACTTAAATAATCCTATATTAGAAAAAGAAATTGAACAAGCCATCAATGAGCTCCCTAAGAAAAAATCCCGAGGACCAGATGAATTCACAAGAGATTTTTACCAGACGTTTAAAGAACAATTAATTCCAGTGCTATATAAACTATTTAGAAAATTAGGCAAAGAAGTCCTACCAAGATCCTTTTGTGACACACATATGGTACTGATACCTGAACCAGAAGAAGCAAAAACAGAGAAAGAAAAGTATAGAACAGTTTCCCTAGGGAATACTGTTATAAATTTTTAAATAAAATACAACCATGAATATTATACCAATATATTACAAAGATCCTACACTATGACCAGGTGGGATTTATAACAGGAATGCGGGGCTCCTTCAGTGTTAGGAAAACTATTAATGTAAGTGACTATATCAACAACAAAACCCAACAAAAATCATATGATTATCTCAATAGATGCAAGAAAAGCTTTTGACAAAATGCAACACTTGTTCCTATTGAAATACCAGAGAACATAGGAGTAAATGGATAAGTAATACTGAAAACCATTAGCAAGTGTCTGTAATGGAGATAAGCTAGAAGCCTTCCCAGTAAGATCAGGAGGGAAACAAAGATGCCCATAACCACAACTTTTATTCAGTATTATATTAGAAATGTTAGCTAAGAAATTGAAGGAATTTGAATAGGCAATGAGGAAAAAAAGCTATCACTCTTTGCAGTTATGATATGATGGTATACTTAGAGAATCCTAAAAAATATCCAAAAAACTGGTTGAAATAACCACTTTAGGAAAGTTTCAGGATATAAAATAAACCCATGTAAATCATCAGCATTTCTGTATATTACCAAGAAAGCCCAGCAGCAAGAGAAAGATAGAAATTCCATTTAAAATAACTAGACTATAAAATACATGGGAGAATACCTGCCAGGCAAAGCCAAGAACCACATCAACTTGATTGTAAAACACTTCTCACAAAAAGTAATATCTGAACAGTTGGACAAATATTGCTTGTGGCTAGGTCAAGCCAATATAAAAATGACAGTGCTACCTAAGTTAATTTACTTGTTTGGTGCTATACCAAACTACCAAATATTTTATAGAGCTGGTACATAAACTCAAAAACTACTGGGAAAACTGGAAGGCAGTTTGGTAGAAACTAGGTATAGACCAACTTATACTGTATATATCAAGATAAGTTCAAAATGGGTACAAGATATAGACATAAAGTAAATTAGGGAAGCATGAAATATTTTACTTATCACATCCATCTATGGATAAGGGAAGCATTTATCACCAAGCAAGAGTTAGTGAGCATTATAGGATGCAAAATGGATAATTTTGATTACATCGAGTTAAAGTTTTGCACAAACAAAATGCAACCAAGATTAAAGGGAAAACAGAAGGGGGAAGGGGAGGTTTGTAGCCTATGTCTTTGATAAAGGCCTCATATCTCAAATATATAGAGAACTGAGTCAGATTTATAAAGCTACAAGTCATTCCCCAGTTGATAAATAGTCAAAGGATGTAACGAGGCAGTTTTCAGGTGAAGAAATCAAAGCTACCCATAGTCATACAAAAACATTCTAAGTCATTATTGATTAGAGAAATGCGTATTAAAATAACTCTGAGGTACCACCCCTTACCTGTCAGATTGGCTAATATGACAAAAAAGGAAAATAACAAATGTTGGAAGGGTGTGGAAAAACTGAAATGCTGATACACTCACTGTTCGTGGTGTTATGAACTGATCCAGTCATTTGGGATTATGCCCAAAGGACTGTAAAAGTGCATGGCCTTTGACCCAGCTATACCACTATCAGATGTGTATCCCAAAGAAATCGAAGAAAAGGGAAAAGGACCAATTTGTTGAAAAATATTTGTAGCAGCTCTTTTTGTGGCGGCAAAGTAGTGGAAATGGAGGGGTGCCCATCATTTGGGGAAAGGCTGAAAAAGTTGTAGTATAGGATTGTGATGGAATAGTGTTGTGCTATAAGAAATGACAACTAGGATGCTTTCAGAAAAATCTGGAAAGATCTACATGGAATTGATACAAAGTGAAATGAGCAGAACCAGGAAATAATTGTACTTAGTTACAGCAATTCAGTGATCTGGTGTAAATGATTTAGCTATTTTCAGTAATACTATGATCTAAGATGGTTCTGAAGAACTTACGATGAAAAAAGCCATCCACCTCCAGAGAAAGAACTGATGGAATCTGAACATAGATCAAAGCATACTTTTTTTTTTACTTCAGTTTTTTGGTCTCTCTGTTCTTCTACTATATGTGGAAATGTTTTCTGTGATATGTATAAACTATATCTTAACTGCTTGCCATCTCAGCAAGGGACTGAAAGGAAGGAAAGAATTTAGGAACTCAACATTTTTAAAAATGTAATTTAAACATTATATTTACATGTTATTTTTAAGAAATTAGAATTTAATATTTAAAGAAAAGAGGACTTGAGGTGATAAGGTCACATTTACACACTGGAAAAATCACTTTGGAAGCTGAGTAGAGGGTAAATGGAATGGAGAAGGTTGAGGCAGGGATACTAATTAGGCTATTGCAGTAGTCCATTCAAGAAGTAATGAGGCCCTAAAGGTTGTAGCTGTATGAGTGGAGAGAAAGGATGTATGTTTGTAATGATGTGAAGATAGAAACAAGATTTGGCAGTTGATTGAATTTGGGTTGAATGTGAATGAATAGTGGAAGATGAGGCCAAGGTCCTGATTATCAGTGATTTGGAGGATGGTGGTGTTCTTAACGGCATTAGGGAAGTTCTAAGGAAGGAGAATTTGAGAAGGAAGATGTGTTCGGTTTTGGACATGTTAAATTTGAAATGTCTACTGAATATTTTGAGATGTCTATGCTGTTGGAGGTGTATGACTGTATCTCAGGATGGAAGCTAGTAGACCTGTAGATCTATAAATGGTTTTCACAGAGATGATAATTAAACTCATAGGAGCTTATGAAATCACCAAATGAGATAGTATAGATGAAGGATTCATAACCTGAGGTATGTAAACTTTTTGATAACTGCTTTTCTGTATAGGTGCTTTCCTTTGTAATTCTTCATATTTTATGCATTTAAAAATATTATTCTGAGAAAGGTTTCAAGGCTTCACCTGACTGCCAAAGCAGTCCATCAAACAAAGAAAAAGTGAGGAACTCCTGATTGAAAGGGAAAAAAGAAAGGAATGCAGGATGTAGTTTTAGATGTGTTCTGGATGAGAGTCCAACCAAGGAGACTGAGAAGGATCTGACTGATGAAAATCAGGAGAGAGCAGTGTGATCAAAACCTATAAAAGAGAGACCATCCAGAAGGAAGCAGTAAGTGTCACATGCAGAGAAGCCAAGGAGGATTAGAATTGAGACAAAGCCAGCAGATACAGCGTTTGAGAGATGATTGGTGACTGGGCAGTTTCAGTTAAACAATGTGGTCTGAAACACGACTTTTGAGGGTTGAGACTGGTGAGAGGAGAGATAGTGATAGGAGTACATGAAGACTTCTTCCTCAGGCAGTTTAGCCATGAAAGGGATGAAGGTTCAGGAAATAGTCACAGATAAGAATAATGCAGGGTGAGAGTGGGGATAATTTGCAAGAGATTAGAAGATTGTAGGAATCAAGGGCACATTTACACACTTTTGCCTTGGTAAGGAGAAGGGCCACTTCTTCATCTGAGACCAGAGTGAAGGAGATAGTGGAGAGATGTCTGAGTGAGTGAGATGAGGAGCAGCTTTGGGCAAGTGGTTAGCTTTTTCTGTGACGTATGAGATAAAGCCCTTAGCTTAAAGGTTATCAGGAGGGGATACTGTGGGAGACTTGAGAGAGACTTGAAGAGAGACCAGAAGCTGTGGAACAGTTGCTGCAGAAAGGATAGAAAATAAATAAGAGAGGATTAGAATATTTTACTTGTAGAAATTAGGGCCTAGTTAAAATTAGATAACAAAATGTTAGTAGGTTCAGTCAGTTATTTCTTTTAGCTTTTCAACAGTATGTAAATAGGAGCAAAAGAGGATGGAGGACAGTGTAAAGTTGAGTTGGTTCACCAAGAGGTCAATATAGGGAACAGACAAGAGTATGGTCAGTGCAGCAGTGTTGGTCTGGGAAAGAACTCTGGTGCAAAGGAATGGAGGTCATAGTGAACATGTGAACAGGGTTAAGGATTGTAAGCAATAGGTAAGGATGGAGTGATAAAAGCATGATCAGATAAGGGAGTTTCAAAGTTCCTGACCTCAGAAATGGAACATTTGTGGGTGATAACAAGGTCAAGGGTGTGACCATCTCTATCTGGAGTGGAAGAATACATCATGGGAATGGAGTACATCAGGATTTCTGAGGAGCTATCAATTTGTATGTTAAATTCCCCTAAGTATAAAGTAAGGAGATGAGGAAGAGAGAGACTGCAAACCAGATACCTAAATCACTGAAGAACAAAGAATGTTCTGAGGGCTTGCTATACACAACCTTGAGGTTCTGAATTTGGATAATGTTAACTTCAAATGAGGAGAAATTGATTAACGTGAAGGTGGTTGTGCTGGCAGAGTGGACAGAAATGGTGGTAGAGAGTAGTTTAGCTCTTCCACCACTGTCTGATTTGGGGGATATGAAAGAAAAGAAATCGCAAATAGGGAAATGCTGTGGTTAGGAGGTGCCATGTCTGAGTGAGAGTCAGAAGATGGAAGGGGAAAGAAAGACATTTAAGATGAAAGAAAGTCTGTTCTTAGAGCAGGAGTTTCAGAGGGCAGAAATAAAGGGAAGTGCTAATCTGGAATGGGTTGAGGTATAGATGAGAGGGGTTTTAGAGTCAAGGAGCAGCCAGTTGAGCATGGGGATTAAAGTTTGTATATTGACAGCCATGGATTCTGAATCACTCAAATGGAGTGTCAGTATAAGGGATTTGCATGCCATTTTGCAGTGATAGTCTATGCACAGCATCAGGGGTTGGAAAGAAGTTCATTGAGGGAGGCATGAGATTAGATTGTTCAAAGCCCTTGCTTTGGCCTCGTAGCAAACAGATGTGTTCTGTGAAGACCCAGTGTGGCATGCCTAACAACTTGAGCACATAGAGCAAGCCTGCACTACTTTCAGCCGCCAAAGGATTTCCTCTACATACAAAGGATGTTTTCCTCTACATTTTTCTGCAGGCTGCCTGAAATCCTTTGGTGTGGAGCAAGTGGCCCAAGGACCGTTAAGTTGTGCAGGCCTGACATAGAGGTAAAGGAAACCCAGACAGGAGATCAGAGTGCCTTGTTTGTCCCAGATAAGGTCATTTGGGGAGGTAGAGAGAGATGGAAGAGGTGTTGTCTACATGACATCCAAGAGGTGAATAAAGTTGTGGCCCAGAGCAACAGTGGATCAGGTTGTGACCTCCCCTGGTTTTGGCTCAGAAGGCAAGAGAAACTTTCTGTGATGTTGAGGGTCTGGGACCTCAGTGTGTGTGTGCAGGTGTGCAGGCACGCATGCATACATGCGCATGCACACAACACACACACACACACACACACACACACACCCATGGGCATGCGTATTTTCATGTATAGTCAGGCACTTGGCCGAGCTTTGACTCAGGGCTTGATAGGAAAGATCAGGAGTAGTGCCAGGCAGTTTTCCCCCCTCACACATAAGTTTTGTCAACCCTACCCCCCTAACATCTTTCACATCTGTCCTCTGTCTACTCACAACTACCCTCGTTTAGGCCCATATCACTTCTCATCAGGCCTATTGCAATGGGCTTTTAATTTCTCTCCCTGTCTTCAATCTCTCTCCTCTGCAATTTGTCTGCTATGCAACTGCCTGTTTGTTTTTGCTTTGTTTGATAGTATGATTTTTGCAATTCCTGTTTCTTCTTCTTCTTTGATTCATAGTAAACTTTTTCCCAGGCCTTAATTTCTATTTTGTCTATTTTTTAAAGGTTTCTTAAAAGCAGCAGATTTGGGGATTTTGTTTTATTACCCAGTCTATCACTCTTTTTCATTTTCTTGGGTTGTTTAATCCATTAACACTTAAAGATATGTGAGTTAGGTCTATATTTTCCTCCATTTGTCTCTAAAATTTTTTTTCTAAATTAGGATTTTTTCCCCCTTTTATATAAACATGGTACAGTGTCTCTTCAGTTATTTTAATTCCAGTCTTTAAGATAACTCTTTTCTTACTGGCCTTCTTTCTTTCGCCTTCACATTTCCTTATCCCACATTAAACTTCTTTTGTTAGGTTTTTAAATTTGAGTTTCTGTGCCTTTTACTAAAAAGGATTTCTTTCATTCTGTTTATTATTTCTCTCCCCTTTCTGTCCATTCTAGACTTTTATTCTTTGATTCATGGCCCTTATACTTATTTAATCCTTCCTTAGTATCTGTGTTCCTCATGGAATTAAAGCTCCTAAGGTAGCTGTTTTGAGTTCCTTCTAAACAGTTTATGTATTAGGGGCAGCTAGGTGGCACACTGGATAGAGCACCGGCCCTGAAGTCAGGAGGACCTGAGTTCAAATCTGGCCTCAGACCAAACACTTGACACTTACTAGCTGTGTGACCCTGGGCAAGTCACTTAACCCCAATTGCCTAAAAACAAACAAATAAACAGTTTATGTATTATTGCCTTCTAGATCTTGTTCCCCAGCCACCTTTTTTCTTTTGTGCCTCACTCGTAGAAATAACTATCATTCTTTTTTGTTTTTTAATTAGGCAATTAGAGTTAAGTGACTTGCCCAGAGTCACACAGCTAGTAAATGTCAAGTGTTTGGTCTGAGGCCGGATTTGAACTCAGGTCCTCCTGACTTCAGGGCTGGTGCTCCACCCACTGCGCCACCTAGCTGCCCCCGAATAACTGTCATTCTTCAGTGCTGCCCCTACCACCACCACTGAAACAAGATTTCTGTACTTTCTCCCTTTTTCTATCCCTCCGTTTGCTTCCTCACCTTTTCTTTTTATACTGTCTTCCTGAGAGACTACAGGAGTTATTTTTTATTCATTGTTAGCCTTTGGGTACATGACATATTTCCCTTTATCTTCCTTCCCTCCCTCCACCTTTTTACTTAACAAAACAAAACAAAAGCGCTATTGATTTATTTGTATGTGGGAACTTGTGAGATTTAGTTCATGATTTTTCAGGCCTCTTTCTCCACCATCACTTCTTTGGACTTGGCTTTCATCCTTGTGTTCATTTTGAAAAAAAAATATTCTAATCTTAATGATCTCTTAGGTTGTTGCTTGTTGCTGTATTTGTTTCTTCTTATATATCTATATTTGAGAAACAAGATGTTTCTTCAGGTTTGGTTTTCTGTCTGGGAATGTTTTGAATGCCTCTTTAGTAAACATTCCTCTTTTTTTTTCTTTTTTTTCCATTAATGGTTAGATTCACACTTGAAGTGTAGGTCACCTTGGTTTGCATCTTGGGCTCCTCTGAGCTTTGGAATGCATTTCGTTTCCTTTTGACGTTTTTGGTGGGTGCACAATAGTCTTAGGTTATTTGAATTTCTTTTCCTTTGTATTTGAAGGTCACTTGTTGAATTTGTTAGCAGAATTGTTAAATTTAGCCATGGCATGTGTTGAAGTTTGCAGCATAGGGTTTTTTTTCCCCCTTGGAGACAATCTATTCTTTCAATTGGCACTTCATTTTCTTTGTTTAGAAGTTTCTCTGGGGACTGGACCTTAAAGATCTCTCAGCCTTCCTTGGTTTCTACCCTAAATGATTTCTGGGATAACAGAACTGGGCCCAGCTGGATGTTGGGCTATTTTCTCTCTGCCTTAGTGGAGTGCCACACAACCAATTAGACATGTGTCCTGCCCTACTTTTTTCTGTTCTTCAGTTCTAGCTGAGCTCTGTTGTGGCACAAGAGCACTTGCCATCAGGGCCTGAGCAGGCTTCTGCTCTTTGGGTTTCTGTTGCCTTGGAGAGGGGTGGTGTGTAGAGTTGATTACTCTGACAAACCTTCAGGTTGACTTATGTAGCCCTGCTGCTGAAAGCATGGTGGCTGGGTAGAGAGGGGTTTTGATTGAGCACAGTAGTGGCTGGCAAATAGTCTTCTTTGCTGTTAGTTCATTGAATTGTTACTTCATTTGGTTTCTTGATATCCTAGTCTATGGAGACAGCTGAATTTGCTTTATCTCTTGCACACAATTTCTATTTTGGAGAGGATTGAGAGATCATGAGGATTGGAGAAAATGTCTAGTCCTCCATCTTGTTGGTGTTGTGATCTGGAAGTCCTCTTTTGTATTTATTTTCTGAACACTCATGTATGTATGTGGTACTTTACCAAATATAATATAAGTTTTTTGAGGTTATTGGCTGCTGTTTTTGTTTTGTCTTTGTATCCCAGGTACCTGATGTAAAACCCAACACATAACCAGGTATTTAATAGTTCTTGACTGATACATAAAAATAAATATATAAAATAAAGTGTAACCACTATAGAAAAAGGATGGCCAGCAATACATTGTGTTCTGGGAAGCGGGTTTTCTTGAATGCTAGAAGATGGAAGGAGCACAAGAGAAATATGTGTAAGATGAAGGGAAGTTTAAGTATTGAAAGGAGATTCCAGAGATTGAAATGGAGGGGCTCTAGGATGCTCAGTTGAGGGTGTGCCAGGGTAGAGTGAAGGTCTTCTAAGAGTAAGGGAGACTTAGTCATGTTTATAGGTAATGAGGAAAGGAACTAGTAGAAGACTGAAGAGGAAATAACAAGAAAGAATGATTGGCATAGGCTTTCTTAGAGAGTACAATAGATGGTTGGCCTTGGCTAGATAAACGTCCTCTTGCTTGGAGGCTAGAACAAAGGAGTAGAGAGGATAGCTGCTGATGAGGAATGTTTTTGACATATTGAGTAGGTAAGCTAAGGTCATAATTTTCTCAGTAAGTAATAAGCTCTTGTAAAGAGTAGAGATAGGTGGTGTTTGGGGGCTGAAGTGGAGGTTTGGAGCAGTTGAAATAAGTGTGATAGGGAAGAATAGAAGAATCCTTGTCCAGCTGAGTTGAAAAATTACTTGAACTTGTGATGGATCTATTAAAAAAAATGTAATGACTTTCTCCACTAGTTTTCAGTAGCACCAGAGTTGGAATAAGCAACTTGCTGATGCCAAGGGATTACTAGATTGTCATAATGCTTTATTAATCTTCATAATTCTCAATGTGATGTTTTTTATCCCATTTGCTAGAAGTGAGAAACTAAGGTAAAGAAGTGTCAGTATGGCAACCCATCAACAGAGGGGTTAGAAGTCATTTTCTTCTTCTCCCTCTTTACCTAGGTCATTTTGTTGTTTATGCACCCAAACTGAGGAAATATTTTGGTTCAAGAAATTTGTCTAAGTTAGATGCTATGGGGGGTAGAAAAATGAAGTAAGACACCATCCATAGTCCCAAGCAGCTTCAATGGCTATGTAAAAGTGTGCTTGTATTATAGCTAGTAGAGGTGTTCATAATGTGGTCTTTTATCCCCTGAAAACTACCCAGGATCTTCATAGGTTCTTCATCTCTTTTAGCCCTAATACATTCACCAGTATAGGTATAGTATTGCCAGTATAGGAAGAAGACTTAGTTGTTGGCTTACTGCTGTGCTTAATATTTCTTCATTCTCTTTTAGGATTCAGTTTGCCTGTTCTATATGCAAGTTCCGTAGTTTTAAAGATGAAGAAATCCATAAGCACCTACAGAGCAAGTTCCATAAAGATACACTTCGTTTCATTGGCACTAAGCTGCCTGACAAGACAGTGGAGTTTTTACAGGTGAGGTATAACATAGGGCAGAGGATCTTCTGACAGTTGTTGATGCAAGTAGCCCAAATGATCTGAAGGAACAAAACCTGCCCATCTTTAATACAGGTGTCAAGACGCTTCTTAAAGGAATCAACAATGCATATTTAATGCAAATATTTAAGTCAAGGTTTTAACCTGACATCTTCCAACTTGGTGGTGGTGTTGTTTTTAATATTCTGATAACTATGTTTCAACATAATTGTGTTGTTTTTTTAAATCCTCTGTGTATTATTTTACTCATTTACAAATGTGATTGTGAGAAAGGGTCTATAGGCTTCACCAAGCTGCTGGACATAAAGAAGGTGAAAAGCCATCTTGAAGCTGCTTTTGTGTATAAATTGCCCTCTTCCCCTTTATGTTGTCCTTCAACCTTTTTAGGAGTACATTGTGAACAGGAATAAGAAAATAGAAAAGCGTCGTCAGGAGCTGGCTGAGAAGGAAAGTGTAAAGCAGAGACCAGATCCTTTCCAAGGTGAGCTAAGAGGCGTTAGTGAGAGAGGAGCTAGAAGATCCACATATATGTCATAGCATGTAGCACTCTCAGAAATTTGTGTCAGCCTGAACATAAATGCAGTGAGAATAGAAGGCTAAAAAGTGAGCCGAGAGCTCTGATTATTTATAGTCAGTATTTATTGTTAAGCAGAAGAAAAACATCCACACAGACAACTATGGAGAGAATTTATTATTTTCCAAAGATCTTTTCAGAATTTATAATTATTCCTTCTGGACAAAAGGAGAAGCCAAGGGAACACATATTTGATTTTATGTATAAAACAATTTTAACTTATGTTCTTTAGTTAGATGGTATCAGGATGCTTAAGGAGAAAGCTGAGTGGAAGGTGAAAGGGTTACAAATTTTATATGATCATAGAACCCTATAAATGAACAACTCCAATCACATGGGCAGTGATTAAATAACCCTCATTTGGATCTACAGGAATTGGCCAGGAACACTTTTTTAAGAGGATTGAAGCTGCGCATTGTATGGCTTGTGACATGTTAATTCCTGCTCAGCATCATCTTCTTCAGCGGCACCTTTATTCTGCTGACCACAATCACAACCGCCGTGTAAGTGCTCCCTGCCCTATTCTGAAATCAGCTGTTATAGTATAAAAGATAGAAAATTGATGACAGTCTTGATCCTTGTGGTATTCTCATTACCAAAACATCTTGTGGTCATTTTGAGGGATTGTGTTGGAAGGGAACTTTTATTTTTCTAAGGTTGAAATTAACCCTATCATTTGAGGTTAGACATTTTACTGAGGCTTGGTTGAAATTTATGAGATTGAGGATTTTCTTCATGTGAAGTTAAAGAGATTCCTTAACATCTTCTTGAAATGTGTTATATGTAACCTGACTTTTAAATTGCTAAGATATGTTTATCTGAAGGCATCATGCTATATGCTCTTTGAAGGTTGGGGATATTTAGCTTTTATCCTTGTATTTGCAGCACCCAGCATTATAGCTTGCAGACGTGATAGTACAAATTCCTAACAACTCTAACCTCCATGTCTTGATGGTTGCCTATAAATACTCATAGTTCTGTAGTGCTTTTAATATGTAAAAAAACTTTCCTCTTCCTACCCTCCCCCTCACCTCCATTTAAAACAAGGAAAACCTGACCATCAGAGTTTAAGCGACTTACCTGAGGATGCATAACTAAGTTAAATTTGAACCCAGATCTTCTGACTATAAGGACAGTGCTGTTATCACCATGCCCTTTTGAATCCCTCTGTAGAAGAATGATTCTTTTTTGTTTGTTTTTAGATAATAGCCAACATTATTTAGTGTTTACTATGTGCCAGGGACTGTGCTTAGCACTTTTATTCAGAACAACCCTGGGAGGTAAGTGGGGGTGGGGGCGAGGATAATAGTTATCCCCCTCTTACAGGTGAGGAGGCAGAGGTGAAGTGACTTACTCTCAGGGTCACACTTAAATGTGTAACGCTTGATTTTAACTCAGATCTTCATGACTCCAGGCCCAGTGATATATCCACTGTGCCATCTAGCTGCGTCTAAACAAGACTTGTGATGTCAGTCTTATATTGATTTCTCAGTGAGGAGATTGCCCCTGTCAATGCAAATCAGCACCTTGGTAACCTAAATCTTTTACAGCAGGCCTGTAATCTATTTCCTTTCCCTCAGTGCAAGTTTTTCAAAAGTAATCTGTTTGCCTTCCTCTGTAGCTTGCTGCTGAACAATTCAAGAAGACAAGCCTACATGTGGCTAAGAGTGTCTTGAACAACAGACATATAGTGAAAATGCTTGAAAAATACCTCAAGGTTTGTGGTTTGGGGCAGGGGAAGACATGTCAGTGGGTAAGCAGAGCTTTTGAAAAAGAGCAGGCTTGTCCATTATGTAGATGTGCCCACGATGCAATATTTGGTAATTATTGAATTTTCTAGAAAGATGTATCTGGGTTTTAGCTGTGAACAAGTGTGGTAACATGTGACTTCACCCAGATCTTAGGGATTCTCTGAGAGAACTTAACTGTTTTTGTATATTCCATAGTTTAAGATAATAATAAAAAATAATTTAAAGTTATACAGTGCTTTAAGTTGACGACTGTTTACCCAGGAACAACTGAGAAAATTTCTGCTACAATAAAGACTAGCATAGTACTCTCATGTGTCTTCCCAGTGATTTTTAAGGTAATCCTTTTAAAAATTCTCAAACTATTCTGGGTAGGTGGCTTATCTCTTAGCTCCAAAGTACCCCAGTGGTTCATTTAGTTAAATTCCCATTAATTTTGGAATTCAGAAGTTGCAGGCTTTGAGAGAGGTTGCTTGTAGAAAAGAGATCAAGGAACACATTGTCATTAGAATGCCAATCTTGCCAAATAATACACACTGGGAAATTTAGATTAGAGCCTTTTTAATGAAGTTCTGGATTAGCCCAGTTTGTGCAAGTTTGAGAAATTAAGACTTTTAAAAGCATGTCATCTGATGGTCTTTGTTTCTGTCCTTTTTCAGTTATTATGGTATGGCCTCATTTCTTGTCAGTAATTCTTACGATCCTCCAAGTATACTGAAACATTTGTGTGGATGCCTTAGAATGTACAAAAATATTGACTCAAGTCAGGTTCAGATTTGAACCTTCAAGCAATTTAAATATATTTAGAAATAATTCAGGTGGAAAGTTAAAGATGAACTTCATGTTCTGGTCCTAAATTTGAAAGGAAACATAGGAAAAGTGTTTTTAAAATCTGTTTTACCCCCTATATTTTAAGTACAAAAGCCCCTAACCCTATTTATAATACTCTATAATGTCCTGGCCTTTGTTTTCAAATGCAGTATTAAAGATAAGTGGATGATATATAAATCCATTCATGAAACCATTAGGTATAGGTTCTTGTGATTTTTTCCTAAGGTCACTTATTTATTTTACAGTTTTTTTTAAGTTATATCTCTCAGAAGAGATGGTTCTGATTTTTTCTTTTGTAAGGAATTGATGTATGTTTATAAACTGTATTACAAAAGACTTTTGTTTTCCCTAAATTTAACTCAACTGCTTTAGCAATATGACCTTGCTCAGACTATTTGTTATTCTAGTTCATGTTTTAGAAGGTAAAGTCTCCTAAGTTTTTCTAACTAGATCCAACAGCTTAGGCCCTATCATGATTATTTTGCAGGTCTAGATTTCTGGCTGTTATTTGTGTTCTGTTTTCTATGGCAGGTCACTGATGTTGTTTCTGTTCATTCACCAAGGGTGAAGATCCCTTCACAGATGAAATAGTGGATCCAGATGTCGAAGGAGATGAAGACAAAGAGGAGACTGCTGAAGAGGTTGTTACAGCAGTGTTAGCAGAGGTTATTGCCTCGGCAGTCAGGGCAGTCGATGGAGAAGAAGCAGTACCACCACAAGAAAACAGTGAAATGAGGACCAGAGGACAAAGCACTGTTGATACTGGGGAGGCTAGAAATGGTGATATTTCCAGCCAGCCACTCGAAGAGGAAATAAGCAAACCAACATGTGAGAATGGGAATACATGTGTAGGAACCAGCAGTGACAACAGCCCGAGCACAGAGCAGAACCCAGAAAGGAATGGCATGGAAACGGTCAGTACTCACGAAAAAGAAGCCAACATAGAAAACTTTGGTGCAGAATCAGAAGATGAGATTGTGGTAGAATAAGTTGTTTTTTGGGGATTTTTTCCCCTGTGAAGGTGATTTATTGGGCACTGTTATAGAATTTGTGGATTTTTTTTCTTTGGATGCAACATTCAAGTATGTTGCTGGAAGACATTATGGCATTTAAGAGAAGGGACCCATCAGGGCTGTTTCACTGGTGTATTCTGTAGATTTGCTTAGTTATGCTATGCTTTCTACATCCTTTTATTTTGGGTTGAAGATTGCACAAAGTTGTACATTTCTTAAGAAATAATAAAACTGTAGTTCTCCTTTTGACCTTTAATTGAAAAGCATCATTTAAAAATAAAACTTAGTAAGTTTCATCACTAAATACAGCTTCTGAACTGTTCATTTCTTTTTTACAAAATCATCTTTTTTACAAGCACTTACTATCTCGCCCTACTGCCCTTCCTCCCCATTTAACAATAAAAAAATTTAAAAAAAAACCCTCACAACAAATATGCATAGTCCAAGGCAAAACAAATCCCCACATTGGCCATTTCCAAAAACACATGTATGTTGCGGCACTTTAAGTTCATCATTAAGTGGCTTGTTTTCATCTTCACTCCTCTGGATTGGGGGTTTATCACTGTATTGCTCACAGTTTCAAAGTCCTAAAAGTGGTTTTTTTTCCCCCATGTTGTTCTTTATGTCTTGTTGTTCCATTTCTGTTGCCTTCACTCTGCATCTTTTCATAGAGATCCTGAAACTATTTCATCATTTCTTATGGCATAACAGTATTCCATTACCTTCATCTATCAATTTATTTGGCCATCCTGAACAGGTGGGTACCTTCCTTTACTTTCGTTTTTTGGCTTCTATGAAAGAACCACTATAAGTATTGTGGTACAAATGGACCACTTTCCTTTTTCTTTGTTCTTTTTGGGGATTTACTTTTCAGAAGAGATTCTATCAGCTTGAGAGCAGAAATTAATATTGAAAATATAGTTTTTTGTTATGTAAGCAACATTAAAATATTTTAAAGGATTAATACTTAACCAGTTGTCAAACTCATCTTTTTTGGCCAAATCTGGGAATCAAATACAGAACTATTGGTCTTAAGTAAATTTTGCAATCTAAATAGAATGGTTAAATAACATTTGTAATTGTTTTGCTTATTGGAAACATTATTGGAGTTCTGGCTGCCTGGAATGAAATATTTTCTTTTTTTTTTTTTTATTATTTTCATTTATCAACAATCATTTCCATAAGCTTTTGAGTTTTAAATTTTTCTCTCCCTCCCTAGGATGCTGTGCAATGTGATATAGGCTATACATATACATAGAATGAAATATTTTCAAATAATTACTGAGTTTCTAAATCATAACAGAAGGAAAGAAATGACTGATTGCAATGCCTGTTGAAATCTACTTGCAAATCACTGTGCATGACACAAGGAATCAGAAGTGGTCCTCATACTCATGTAGTTTATCACCTCATTAGAGGACGAAACAAGCACATAATAAGTTAAAATATATAAAAGATAAATGAAATAATTATTCATTGAACAAGAAGTGGAAATACTTGATTTCTATTAACTTTTCCTTAATGCTTTACACCATGAGAAAAGATTAGTCCCTACAGTTTTCATCAAGAAAAACATTTGGATCCACCACAATACAAAAAACAAATTCTAGAGTTGTAAATATATCTGAAAGACAGTAATAGATAAAAATATTCTGTAACAATGGTTTCCTTAACAGCAGTAACCTTTGGAGGCCAGTTGTTTCTCTGACACTGCTTGAAACTTAGGGACCTCTATGGCTAGGGGAGAGGGTTTTCAAAATGGGTTTTCAAGGTCTATGTTGATAACAGGGAAGAACCCTTCTAAAGCCAACAATGGAAAGGGCATTGGGCTTAGTAAGTCAGGCTATCTGGATTCAAATCTTGCCTGTGGTACTTGCTGTGTGACCAAGGTCAAGTTAATTAACCTGAGTCTGTTTCTTCATCTATAAAGTGGGGGTAATAATGCTAAGACATCTCCCAGGGAGGAGTGAAATCTGAAGAGCTCTATAAATGTAAATTATTACTACTTTAACTAGAAACATTTCCCAAATGCTTCATGTAGCACTGATGTTCTACATTAGAAGAGTTGTGTGAGAAATTTTTTCATGCTAGTTACATCTTAGCACTCAAAATAGTAAAAATATGTATCAGCAGTTTTTTAGTGTGAATTATTCTATTATGCTATAAAATTTCCCTCACCCCTGGAGACTTTCATCCCAAAGGCATTTCCATATTCTTAGCACAAAATGGGTTTTCAAGGTCTATGTTGATAACAGGGAAGAACCCTTCTAAAGCCAACAAAACTGATAGGCTTCATCCATTGGAAACTCTCCAGATAAAAGTAACTGCTTGGGGCAGCTTGGTGGCACAGTGGATGGAAGCACTGGCCCTGCAGTCAGGAGGACCCAAGTTCAAATCAGGCCTCAGGTACATAACACTTACTAGCTGTGTGACTCTGGGCAAGTCACTTAACCCCAATTGCCTAAAAAAAAAAATAAGTGCAACTGCTTTATTTATAATCTTTCTATAAAAAGATGCTGTAGGTATGGGCCTTCTCTTAACTAGATGTTGAAAGTGACATCAGCTGTGAAAGAAGTAAAGAACAAATGCATTGAAGGGCAGAATTAGAATTAAGTACATATCATCCCTAAGTATTAACTCCGTATTTTATCTCGGCTACAGACCTCACTGGTGGTCCTGCCATAGTGGAGTTCAGTTAAAGTAGATAGTAAAAGCCTAGTGAAGAGAGAATAATGACATTGGAAGGTCAGAACCTTTGACCTTGCCCTCTGGAACACCAGGCTCTGATAGTGAATTAGCACCTTAGCTTGTTCAGTTCTAGACCTCCGTGCCACTTCCTGGCCCTCTCCACACCATCCACCTACAGCCTATTTCTAACACCCCTTTATAGTTTATTTTCCTCCAACAGAATACAGATTACCTGACAGCAGGGCATGGACTGTCTTCTTTGCAGCTCCAGCACTTAGCACAGTACCTGGCACATCGTACATGCTCAGTAAATGCTTTATCTATGCTATACTTGTCTACCAAGTAGTCTTTGTAGCCTATTCTAATTGTAGTTCCAAAACACGTATAAAACACTTAACTTACACTGAGGAATAAATGCAATTTAAAATAAGTTACTGCTCTCAGGGAAAATATATATTTACGCATGAAAATAAAGTTGGGAGTGACTGAGGGTGAGGAGAGAGGCGCAGAGCGTGCTCTAGGAAAACCTGAGAGGTGTTTCAGCTGGAGATTTGGGGAAGGTACCAACCAGAATTAGGTCTTGACAGAAAAGGATTCAGGAGATGGAGAGGAAAGGCAGTGCATTCCCATGTTGTTGGGATGGCTCATGCAAATGCAGAGATTTCCTTGTGCTGGTACAGCCACCAATAATTCTTGAACATCTTAGTACTAGTGTTAATAAATAACTGAGAAGTTAAGGGTACATAAAGGTCTACTACTCTGATCTGAGGCTATAAAAACCACTTAAATGAGAAGCTGATAGCTGTATGCCAAATTAATGAAGCTCAGCTATCTCTCCTTTTAACCTAAGGTGGATAGTGGCTTTGTAGGAGATGTACAACTAATTCTCTTGTTTTAATGGCAACACTGGAATAGTAGGCTTACACAGAATTTGAAACTTTCAAGATAATTAATTTCACACACTCATCTTACAAATGAGGAAATTGGTCAGTTGGTTAAGTAAATTGTCAAAGATTACATTGCTAGCTAATGAAAGGGCTAGAATTAGCTTCCCAGTGCAGTACTGTTTTTACAATATCCCCTGAAAATGCTATCTGATATATGTGCATAAATTCTATAGATTAAGGATGACAGAAATGAGTGGTGGAGTAGGGCTTCAATTTTTCATCGAGGAAAAAGTATGACTCAGAGCAGAGTTGGTCTTCAGTTATTCTGGGATACAGCAGGTATGGAGAAACTCAATCCTCTGTTGTCTTTGAACATTTTTAACTATCCCTTGAACCTCAATTTGAAGGCTGCCCTTTTTAAAATATTTTTTTCAATGTATTTAGTATTTTATTTTCCCCCAGTTACATGTAAAAACAATTTTTAACATTCATTTTTAAAACTGTGACTTCCAAATTCTCTTCCTCCCTTGTTACCCCCATACCCCACTGAAAAGGCAAACAATTTGATATAGATTACACATATGTAGTCATGCAAAACATTTCCAGAACAGTCATATTGTGAAAAAAAAAAGTAAAAAAAAAACTCATGAAAAATAAAAAAAAAGTGTGCGTCAGTCTGTATTCAGACACCATCAGTTCTTTGTCTGGGGACAGACAGCATTTTTCATCACAAGTCCTTCAGAGTTGTCTTGGACCGCTGAATTGCTGAGAATAGCTAAGTCATTCACAGCTGATCATCTTACAATATTGCTGTTACTTTGTACACAGTACATTTCACTTTGCATCAGCTCACATAAATCTTCCAGGTTTTTCTGAGAGCATCCTGCTCATTATTTCTTGTAGCACTAAAGTATTCCATCATAATCACATACCACAGTTTATTCAGCCATTCCATAATTGATGGGCATCTCCTCATTTTCCAATCCTTTCCCCCAAGAAAACAAGTGCTATAAATATTTTTATACATATAGGTCCCTTACCTTTTTTTTTTAATCTGTTGGGATACAGACCTAGTAGTGGTATTGCTAGATCAAAGGTTATGCATGGGTTTATAGCCCTTTGGGCATAGTTCCAAATTGCTCTTGAATCAGTTCACATCACCAACAATGCATTAATGTCTCATTTTTCCCCATATCCCCTCCAACATTTGTTATGTACCATTTCTGTCCTATTAGCCTATCTAATAGGTATGAGATAGTACCTCAAAATTTTTTTAATTTGCATTTCTCCAATCAATGGTGAGTTATTTTTTTATATGGATATAGATGGCTTTGATTATTTCATCTGAAAACCAATCATATCTTTGATCATTTATCAGTTGGGGAATGGCTCATTTTTATAAATTTGACTTAGTTCTCTATGTTTGAGAAATGAGGCCTTATATCAGAAAAATTTGCTTCAAAATTTTTTTCAGTTACTATTGCTATTTCCCTCCATCCTATCCCTTCCCCATTTATTCTCTCTCCTTTCACTCTATCCCTCCTCAAGTGTTTTGCTTCTGACCACCCCCTTCCCTAATCTGCCCTCCCTTCTATCACACCCCGCCCCTTTCTCTTATTCCCTTCCCCTCCTACCTTCCTGTAGCGTAAGATAGATTTCTATGCCCTGTTGAATGTATAGATTATTCCCTCTTTCAGTCAATTCTAATGAGAGCAACTCACTTGCCCTCAACTCCCCCTTCTTCCCCTCCAGTGTAAAAGCTTTTTCTTGCCTCTTGTACGTGATATAATTTACCCCCATTCTACCTCTCCCTTTCTCTTTCTCCAAGTACATTTCTCTCACCCCTTAATTTTATTTTTTAGATATCATCCCTTCATATTCAACTCACATCTGTGTCCTCTGTCTATATATACTCCTCCTAAGTAGCCTAATAATGAGAAGGGTCTTAAGAGTTACAAATACCATCTTCACATGCAGGAATGTAAACAGTTTAACCTTATTAAGTCCCTCATGATTTCATGTTTACCTTTTGAGCCTTGTATTTAAAACTCAAATTTTCTGTTCAGCTCTAGTCTTTTAATCAAGAATGCTTGAAAGTCTTCTATCTCATTGAATTTCCATTTTTTCCCCTGAAGGATTACACCCAGTTTTGCTGAGTAAGTGATTCTTGTTTGTAATTCTAGCTCCTTTGCCCTCCAGGAATATCATATTCCAAGCCCTCTGATCCTTTAATGTAGAAGCTGCTACTAAATCTGTTATCCTGACTGTGGCTCCATAATACTTGAATTGTTTCTTTCTGGCTGCTTGCAATATCTTCTCCTTGACCTGGGAGCTCTTGAATTTGGCTATGATATTCCTGGCAGTTTTGATTTTGTGAACTCTTTCAGGAGGCCATCAGTGGATTCTTTCAATTTCTACTTTATCCTCTAGTTCTAGAATATCAGGTCAGTTTTCCTTGATAATTTCTTAAAAGACAATGTCTACACTCTTTTTTTGATCATGGCTTTCAGGTAGTTCAAGAATTCTTAAATTATCTCTCCTGGATCTATTTTCCAGCTCAGTTGCTTTTTCAATTAGCTATTTCACATAGTCTTCTATTTTTTCATTCTTTTGATTTTAATTGCTTCTTGATTTCTCATAGAGTTATTAGCTTCCATTTGCTCCATTCTAATTTTAAAAGAATTATATTCTTCAGTGAGGTTTTGGACCTCCTTTTCCATTTGGCCAATTCTGCTTTTTAAGGCATTCTTCTCCTCATTGGTTTTTTGGACCTCTTTTACCATTTGGCCTAGTCTGTTCTCTAAGGTGTTATTTTCTTCAGTATTTTTTTGTATCTCCTTTCCCAAACTGTTGACTTATTTTTCATGATTTTCTTGCATCAATCTAATTTCTCTTCCCAATTTTTCCTCTACCTCTCTTACTTGATTTTCAAAATCCTTTTTGAGCTCTTCCATGACCTGAGACCAATTCATATTTTTCCTGTAGGCTTTGGATGTAGGAGCTTTGGCTTTGTTGTCTTCTTCTGAGGGTGTGTTTTGGTCTGCCTTCTCACCATAGTAACTTTGTAGGGTCAGAATTTTTTTTTTCCTGAGCAATTTGCTCATTTTCCCAGCTTATAACTTGGCTTTTAAACTCTTTGTTAAAGTAGGGCTCAGCTTCCAGGGTGGAGGGAGCACTGTCCCAAGTTTTATTGGTTTTGTGTAGCTGTTTTCAGAGATACTTCTAGGGATCTGTAAGTTTTTAGTTCTTCAGATGGTATGATTCCAAGAAGTGTTTACTACTGTCATGGTTTGTGCTGTGGTCTGTGAACGTATACAAACTCTTTTCTGCCCTGGAACTGTGAGGAGGATTCTCCCCCCACCCTGCCTCCACTGTTGCTGCAAGCTCTGCTATGCTAATGCTCCTCCTCTCCCTGAGACTGCCACCCAAGACTGGGACCTGGATCCAAGTATGGGCAAAGCAACAGAGTCCTGCCTCAGTGATAACAAAAAGACCCCTGCAATTTACTTGTGACTTGTGTTCAGCCCCCTTAGGGTTTGTGGGCTGAGAACTCCAGCCACTGCCACTCCAGTAGCAGTCACTGCCGTTGCCACTGCCAATTCAGTGATTCCCAAGACAATATTCTGGTTTACTGGGACTTTGTTTACACTGGCATAGCCTATGCTGGACTCTGTTCCACTCCCTCTGTGGTGCAAGAGACCTTGCCTGCCAACCTTTCAAATTGTCTTTGGCTGGAAATTTGTTTCACTCCATCTTTTTGTGAGTTTTGATGCTCTAATTTGTTTAGAGTCATTTTTCAAAGGTATTTGGAGAGGTTTGGGGGAGAGCTCAGGCAAGTCCCTGCCTTTACTCTGCCATCTCGGCTTCACCTCTCTAGGCTGCCCTTTAAAGCACGTTTATACATGTTTCCTTCCAAATTCTGTGTTCTAAGATTACTTTAACTATCATATACCAAAACTGAATACATCCACCTAATTCAAACTTTTGTTACTGAATGAATGAAAAAATGTTAAGTACTTATTATGTGCAAGAAGCCCTGTGTGCTAAGTGCTAGAGATACAAACAAAAAAGACATTTCCAACTGTCATGGGGCTTACATTCTAGTAAGGGAGACAACACACATGGGTTTCTGCTGCAAGAAAGAAACATCCCATGGTCCTTAGGGTACAACAACAAAACATGTACTAAAATCTCTTCTTTAATATCATTTCCACCAATAAAATTTTAGTAATTTCTGGTGCTGAGACATTTGACAGTGCCAAGGAATTCAGTGGCAAGACCTTTCTTTTCTGGGTTTTCAGTAGCTGTGGCTGTTCCACCTGCACAAACAGGTCAAGAGTGCATCTGCAAAGAGGTTTCCCACGATGAAGGCGACAGGCACTGTGTTGGAAGCACTGCTATTGTCCAGGGTTCTGGACTGTTTCCATTATAGTCTAAGAAAGTGATCAAAGTGGTAGTCTGACTTTTCTTGCACATGCCACTTCCTATGTTGTCGTCACAGTGCCCTGCTGTTTTAGTTAGGCTAGCTTATG